>NC_079153.1:101157463-101791035 GCF_947563725.1 Argiope bruennichi
TTTTGACTTTAGCGACTTCAGACAAAACAAACTGCCCGAAAAAAATAGCTTAAGCGAAAAGAAATAAAATCTAAGTCGGGCCATTGACGCTAAGACTGTCAAAATTACTCGCAACGTTAATATATTTAAGGATAAAAGTCGATGCAATTTAAAGAATTATTTTTGTAGAAAAAAATATTGAATTATAGAATTTATTTTTCAGCAATTATTGTAAATATAAATACTTCAGTTTTACATTCAAGTATTGACATATCTACTTATGCTTCATTACAATGAATTCCTTTTTTTATTTGAAGCAAATTTATACATACTTAAAATCGGATTTAATCTTCTCGTATAGTACTCCTATTATAGTACACGAAAATTAAATTTTGTTTTACAAGCGCTATTTCCAACCGTTCGAAATTAAAATTTCATACAGAACCTGCAAGTGAGTATAAGTGTAGTCATAAAATCATATATCAAATTTCACATATTTAAGTCATTGCACTTTTAAGTTTTTGAGCTATCGCTATTACATACATGTGAAAATATAAAAGAAAAAAGAAACGGCAGAAAGTTCTCCCCACGACAGATTTGTTTCAATACAATTGATGCTGAATTTATGTACCAAATTTTGTCTCTCTAGCTCTTTTCGTTTTGTAGATTTCATGTTAACTTATATTCAGTCAGCCGGAAGACACACTTCCTCTGAATGGATTTCCCACGAAATTTGACAAAATTATGCAAATTTGGTGTAAAGATGAATTTGTTGCATTTAGGAATTGATAAGCTGTTTGTGAAATGATTACTTATTCAGGTGCTAAACAGTTTTTTTTCTGTAATAAATGCAATCGTTAAGAATTAGAGCAATCTTTGACGACCATTCGGTACTTTTTATAAACAAGTTTACAAATGTTTCTGAATAAATGGGAAAATTTATTTCCAAACAAAAATTTGGTATTATAATAAAATCGATTTTATCAGTAATTTCGTCGCTTATAAAATTAAAATAAATATTTGTTAATTGTAGTCATAGAATTAAACTTTTTTTAAACAACTAATGGAATACATATTTTATGTACCTAACTTGGAGGTTAACAATATAATCATCTATTTATGTATCAATATGAGAAGAATATTCCGTATTAATATATTTTGGTCTATTGATTAAATCTGTGGGCCTAGGGCTTATGACAAGAATAAAGTTTGATACCATTAATTGATCAAAGAAACCTTAAAGCAACTATGTAACATTCGAGTTTAAAATCTGACTTAAACTCGGATGCAAAAATATGGAAGTAAGATACTCTCATGTTAGGCTTTTAAAGAAAATTAACACAGATTTGTGTTTCACTTGGAGGAAAAAAAGATAACTGGAGAACAACTAGCAATTCGTTGCTAAAGGATCTATCGGTCTTCTGAAACAAGTTAATAAGTTAAGCAAATTACAGAAAACATAACTTTCTTTCTACAATTAATGTTCTACAATCATGCCCTATCAATCCATTACTCTTCGGTTAGATACTTCTGTTTAATAATGTAGTTTATTTTCGTTAATAGCTATTAATTAAACTAATTATTTTCTGTCTTTTCAGATTTTTATTCTTGTCAACTGCATCCTCTTTGTGACGAAAGGACAGTTGCTTTTTAATGCCATTACTGGTTTCGGTAACTGGTATGGAGCGGATACCTTTATGCACCCCATGAAAACCATTCCTCCTGGTTGTATACGAATTCCATGCATTCCATGGCTAGGTTGGAAACCAGATATGTTCCCCACTGGGATTGATTTCAAAGAATTTACAGGAAATATGGACGAGAAAATCACACTACGAACAACGAAGAAACCAAAGGAAAAGAGGAGAAAAACTCATAAAAGCTCTAAAAAGACAGAAGAATCTGACAAAGAGAGTAGCAATGAGGAGATCAGAGTAAGCGATGCAGTAAGAGGAGGAAGGGACAAGGCTCTCGTTTGGCAAACCCTTTCACCCCTTTCTGGGACCTCAGGTTCTCTTTTCCGAAATCATCAGCAACTGGCAACCACTGAAGTATACGGTACTGAAATAAACTCAATTATTTCTGTCCAAAATCAAAATGTAACTTATCATAGTCAAGATCAACAAACTGTTATACCGAACATTGCTGGAATTACCACGTTAAGTACATCTCACCAGCGTCCATACGAACAAACAATTACCTCATCGAACATAACAGGGATTACCATGCTAAATACATCTAATCAGCGTCCATACGAACATACAGTCAGATCGAACATAACTGAGATTACTAAGTTAAATTCGCCTTTTCAAGATCAAGTAAATCACCAAGTGGCTGCAATCGAACCTCATACTGCTGGCGTTAAATTGAATAAAACTTTTGGCAGGGAATCTCCTCTTATACAAGTTTATGTCATTGCGAGTGGAAGTGGAGGAGCCCATACTAGTATAGGGGAGGGCGGATATCATGGTACACTGAATGGTCAAAGCAACTTTGAAACATTTCATTTCAAAATGAATCCTAAAAATATCGAGGAACAAAAGGGTAATGTTGATATTATAATGGGAACAACAAGACAATTCCAAAATTCGAGAAAAAAAAATCCATTGGTTACTGAACATCAAGAATGGAACAGCAATTCAGAAGGCGATTCAAATATAAAAAAAGTAGTAGAAGACACTTTCGAAAATATTCCTAGGAAAGATTCAGTTGTGCAACTGAATTCTGAAAACAAGGAACTGACAGAAAAATCAGAAAATATTGCTGCAGCATCTAATCATAAGATAAGACAAGAAATTTTAGACGGTATATTAAAACATGAATTTCAAAATCATTGGCTCATGAGAAAATGAAATATTTTTTCATGTTTAAATTTCAATCCTTCATATTCATGATTTTCTCACAAAAGTATAAAAGAATTTGTAAATTTGAATTATTCGGAAAAAAATGCATTACAAGACTTATGTGTTTTCTAAAATGTAAAGATAATTTCAATTTTTACTATTCTTTTTATATTTTATCTTCAAATATCATTTGTACAGCCAGCTGGAAGTAAGAATTTGTATAGTTATAAGTATTTCTTTAAAAATAAAATTCATTTTTATATTTCTATTCAATATTTCAGCATCAGCGAAAGAAATTACAAGTGTTTGCCAATATTTATACTTCATTTTAATATCTTACCTGCCTAAATAAGCGCTTTAATGTAAAAGAGACTTCGATCAATCAGTCGAATTTTCATTGTAACAATGTTTCCTTAAATATAAGAGAATACCAATTTTAATATTTAACATAAAAATGTTCAATATTTTTACTCTGATTTCTTATTACACAGGAATGCAATTTAAGACTAGTGTTGACTGGGAATATGGTAGGTTAAACAGACTTCAAATTCTGTTCAAATAAATGCTAATAAAACGGGGAATATTTAACATATTCCATAACTCTTGTTTTTTTCCTCAATATTTCTTATTTCTGTATAAACAGTTGCTGTTTTTCTCTTTCACAATTTTTTTGTGAACAAAATGAGGTTGCATTACTCCAAAATGAGGTTGCATCCATTACTCTATTGTTAAAAAATTCAAAATATATTAGTTAATCAGTTAACTATTATTGACGAGTATACTCGTCCTGTAAAAAGTACGTTATGTGCTTTGACGAGTTTATTCGTCAGGAGTAATAATTAGTGACAATTTGCAGTTAGAATTACAATTTTAGTAAAAAGTCAAACATATTTGTAAATTTCAAGATGTTGAAAATATTTTGAGGCCATGTCGAAATCAAAGTGTAAATAAAATATTATTATGCGTTGTAAAATGCTTTGCTCAATACCATTCTTTAACAGCAAATTTAAATAATTAATTTTTTATGTTTCTTTTCGTTTATGTGCAAAAAAAGGTATGTTAGTTAAAATAAATAAATGTGATTATTGAAATAAAAAAATAAAAGTCATTTCATTACAACATAATTTCATATTACAAATAGTCTGTGTTTGACGTGTATACTCGGTATCGCTAAATTTTTGAGACACAATTTAAATACGCATTTTCCGAAGAGATCGAAATGGTTAACTGGTTATTTAATTTTTACTCGGTAAAAAAATTAGTAAAAAAAATTGTATACTTTTGATAAACAGTGACTGAAAGATTGGTTAGACTGTGAAATATAGAAGCATTGTAGAGTGAACTCCTCCTAATCAGTAATTTTCCTGTTATTGCGGTTTCTGAATTTTTAAGACAAATCTATTAGAAAACATCAAAGTCTCTTCTAACATCCTCATTATGTTTTTTGCTCAAACATTCTTTTAATTGAAATTTTACCGCAATTTTCAACCTTATTCATAGCTTCAAGTATTCAAAATTGCTGCCTCAGCTCCATTTGAATATATAGAAACTGGGCATATGTACATTTGATGAGATAACTTATGCTATTTAATTTTCTTAAATTTTCGATGGTCATAGTTCATTCATGGTTTGGTTTTTAAAGTAACTTAATCACAGTAATTAAACAGAATTCAATCATCAGCTAAAACAAATACGTTGCATTGGCCAGGTAATGGTATTTCAAAACAAAGGAATTGGCAATCTCATTTAAAAACATTTTATATAAAAAAAGAACCGAAGCAATATGTCCAGATTTCAATATGACTTAAAAAAAACCAAGGCAAATTGTCTTGATGACTTAAAACAAATAGTCTTAAAAGCAGTTCATGTAACAAAGTATAATATTCAAAATACATTACACCAACCAGTTTGTACATTATGCTTTTCTTGCGTACCATATGATTGCAATATTTACTTCGATCTTTTTGCTTTGCACAGTAATGTGTAATTATTGGAGTTATTGTTGTCCCAGAACTCTTGGTCTAAAACTTCGTATTTCAATACAAAAATCAATTTATCACCAGGCTTCATGTGACGGGGATGAATGGTGAATTTGAATTTGTCCGTGACTGTGTCGGATGATCCTTCCACATATATCGCAGGCTGTTCTAGTACAGAATTCCAATTATCTGTCGTGTATCGCACTATAATTACTTTCTTATAATGCAGATTTGATATCCTCACTATTCCAGTCACTTGTAGATCGAGTATAATCACATTTTCTAAGCACACCTTTTGGTCTTTCACTCGATTTATAAAATTCGCACCAGATCCTGGTTGTTCAAACTGAGGAACAAGTACATATTTGTCTTGGGTTGGGTCTTGTGATAAAAGAGGCTTTTTGTCATTGTTTAAATTCACCATCAGGTCATTGAAAGCGCATGGGGGTATATTAGGAAGACTCCCATCGTTTGTGAAGACTTTGACGTCTACTAAATCTAAACCCATTGCATCTGCGAATCGAACGATCTTTTTATCACTCGAAGCACCATCAGCAGAAGATTTACCAATTTTCAACGAAGAAGAACGCAGCATGCGAGGGTCTTTAGATGGAACGGTGAGATGTTGAGATGCATCTTCTGCCACATCTGCGTTATTTGAAGTGGCCGATCCATTACGTCTGTTCTCGGATACTTCACCTCTGTCTTCATTCTCAAATTTAAATGTCGGAATATCGGAATTCGGGTTGCAGTCTGAGAATGGAGAATCTGGAGAGGAGTTGTGCTTCAAATTGAGTTCTGTACTCCCTAAAAGAATGAAAAATTTTGAAATTAGAATATATTAATTAAGGATTTTATTAAAAGATTTCGACAAATTTCATATTTGAACGTTTTAGATGGATTCTTTGTAGATTGCATATTTCAATGTCTCTCAAGGTGTGATTTTGGTGAAATTTCTATAGATCTTCACCGATCATAGTACCTAGAACCCAAAACCACCCTCTTTTCAGAAGAGTACTTTATAATAATTTAAGGTATCCGACTACGTTAAAAACACTGGTTTTCGACCACATTGGCGAATTCTTTTATTATTATTTCTTATAGTTCAGGCTTTCCTCTTTCCAAAATAGTATTTTCTAGGAAAAAGAAGGTCTGACCTATCATTCAGGAGAATTTTAAACAATTTTTTAGCTAAAATATTTCTTTAACTTCAATTTTCTCAAACTTTAATTTTCATAAAAATTATCCACCGTTAACATGATATCTCAAAAACTAATTGAGGTATTTACATAAAAATTTCAGCGTGTGTTTTAAATAATATGGGTAATGAAATAAACCAAAAGTTTTATTGTTGGTGAAATACTTTTTCATTTATAGGTGTTTTCAGAAAAATTAAGTTGTAAATTTATGGAAAAAATGTATATATACGTACGTTTTTACCCATAATTTCTTTGCATCTGAAAATGTTTTAGATTGTGGTTCATTTCATTCATCATTATATTCTATAACTTCTGTACAAAGAAAAATAGGATTGCTGCATTATAATTTTGTGTAGAGTGTTAACCGTTTAGGTTAAATTTCATTAAAATTTACTACAAATTTTCCTATTTCTCAAAATATATTATATTTCCAAATAATTTTTTTGTATATATAGTGTTTATAATTGACAATACATCTAAAAACCATAAATAGTTTTTAAAAAATCCAATTTTTCAAAAATATTGCTTCGAACGTAGTCGGCTACCTTAAGGAGAATAAAGCGTTTTAACCCTAAAAAATGCATGTTAATGGTTGAATTATTCATATGTCTTAGTATTTTCCCGAGTTCCCAGATAAAATCTTATCCTAATACCATTGTTGCCATATATCGACCTTGTCTACTCATGTTTATCAAAAAGCATTTAAAAAGCTTTTCAAACATCCATTGTTGCCTTTTGTAACAGTCACGTAAAGCTTATAAATGGAAATAATCGTGTAGCCAAACGGCTACACGATGCACTGTAAGGTCAAGGAGAATAAGAATCTTGGGTGAGTTCGAAGTTGGGCAATTTGGCTCTAAGGGCGTGGAGATTTTCATTTCTCTGTATCTTCTTTACGACTGAAGATAGAAAAATGAATCAAATTAGGCGAAACAACGTCACGTTAAGATGAACAACTTCTGAACAAAATGTTTTTCGACCATTGTAATCGCTTAGAAGTTAGGGATTGAAAATCACTTTTCAGCACATAGCTTTGACTATTTTTAAAATTATCTGTATTGGCACATTTAAATAAATAAAAATTAAGCATTCTTTTCCCTTAATTTTAAATCGTTTAAAAGCACTTGCACACATACTTAGTACGAAAAAACACATTTTTAGCATTATGTTTGTCTTTAATAGCTTGAAAAAAACTTTAAAAAATGTGCAAAAACATTTATTGTCAATATTATGACAAAATGATCAGTTTTAGAAAATTTTAGAAGCTACACGCGCTATAGCTCTTTTGAATGTGTTTGATTTATTTAAATATATTAACACGATCATATTCAATATTTATTTTAGAATAAATGCGGAATTATTCGATTTCAACAAAATCATTATATATGGTCGCTTCAATATGCAATGTGTCATTGTTTTTGCCTACGAATGGAAAGGAATTTAAGAATATTAACGTTAAGGAATCTACCTTTGTTTTCCAGCTTACCCTTTTTTTTTATTCTGATCGACGCTTAGTTCAAAAGGGCAAGTATGAACAAAAAAAAAATAATGAAGGTATACAAATGTTTAAGAATGGCGTGATCATCTTTACCTGCCACAAACAGTAAGAACTCTAAATAAATTAGAATTGTGTAAATTGCTTTCTCAGAGCAGCGATTAATTTAAAAAAATCAATAATTCAAAACTTAAAATTCCTAGTTTTTTTCTCCCTTTTATATATTTCTCTCTCTCTCCTTTTTATATCTATATAATATAATTCAACATGTAAAATTTCAAATATATTACAGGAATTGCCGTTCCTGCAATAATATAGCACTTGAAAAGGAATTTTTAAAAAATCTAGAATGAAAACTAAAATGCAAAAAAATTATAGAATAGAAAAAAAAAACAAGGAAAAAAATTCACATTCTCTATTTTTCAAGAACAATTGCATCTTGAGTAATTCTTATGTTTACACACATGTCATCTTTTCTATCTCATCCTGATAACTTTTCTTTGACGATCTAGATATCTCCTTAATATCAGAGTTCAAAATAGAATTAAGTTAAACACAATATTGCATGGCACCTTATTTTAATTCTTCATTTGCAATTTTATTCAAGCGGCCAAATTTTCTGAATTTCCTACTTGAGTACCTTAAGAGTATATTTTATAACGCTCTTTATAAAAAGTTGTCTTAAATAAAATTTTATGTAAGATCAGAAACAATTAAATAGTTGATTAGAAAATTTTCAAGGTAAAGAAAGATGAATTAAAGAAAAATACAATATTTTGCAGTTATTTTTCGATATTCTTACTTCAGACCAGATTCATCCACATTGGCCATATATAAAAAGTCCTATTTCAATATTCTATCTATAATAGTTAGTCCTTGTAAAGAAAAAATTAGGAAGAGAAATTCCTCAAAAGTTATCATTTTAGTCCGTCAATTAAAGAAAATAGAAAGTCTATTAAATAAAAAATTATTTAAATAAAAATCAGTTTCGAAGGTAAGAGGTATACGAAGTATAGAAAAAATGTTGGAATCGTCGAAAAATTCGAATTTGGAATTTTGGATGAATCTCCACGTTTTAGACCTGAATCCGAAAAACATGCTTTTAGCATTATATCTGTTTGTCTGTATATCTGAGAACATGAAAATTCAAAAACGCTTTCAGATCAATGGATTAAATTCGGTATACAATCTTTGCATCAAATTTATAGATTTTTTATCAAATTTTGAGCAAAATCTATTCAAAGAAAATCCGGCTGTTCGAATACAAGTTAGTATGATAATTACAAAACGGAAAGAACCAGATGGGTAAAATTTTGATACAGATTTAACTTCTAAATGTAAGTACAGATAAAATGTTGAACCAAATCCGTCAAGATATTGACCATCTATCTGTTTGAACTTTCACAAGCATGTTAATGTGATAATTCAAAAACGCAGTGGCTTGAATGTTTGAAATTTGATTTGTGATTACAGTTATAGTTCCGTGCAAAATTTTGGTTTCAATCGGCTAAGAAAAACACACTTCTGAAATACAAACTCGATTTTCGGATATTGTTAGCCGCATGCCAGTCATAAATAGCCAAGTATCACATGGCAGGTTCAATAAAAATTCGAAATTCATGCCAAAGATCTATATTTTGTAATTATTGATTTTATGTCAAATTTGGAATCAAAACTTCCAAAAGTCTTGTAGTCTATGTGTCTATATTTTTGCATGCCTGCAATCAGAATAGACTACTCAAACCCACCTTGAGGCACAAGGAAAAATTTGTATGATATTAACCGTATGCCAGGGATTAATCATAAATAGCCAAGTATCACATGGCAGGTTCAATAAAAATTCGAAATTCATGCCAAAGATCTATATTTTGTAATTATTGATTTTATGTCAAATTTGGAATCAAAACTTCCAAAAGTCTGGTAGTCTATCTGTCTATATTTTTGCATGCCTGCAATCAGAATAGACTACTCAAACCCACCTTGAGGCACAAGGAAAAATTTGTATGATATTAACCGTATGCCAGGGATTAATCGGTAAAAACTCGCCAAGGTTCACATGATCGATTCAGTAAAAATGCTAAAATCATGTCACAGATTAATATTTCGTACCTATTGTACGCCAATGCCATGCAAGACGTTCTCTGCCTCTACTCAAGGTCCACAATTTCTTTGTGAGGGGGCAGGTAATAACACCTTCATTAGAAAGTATTCAAGAGTGTTTTAGGGAGGCTAATCCAATTGGCTACTTCTGTAATAATTGCCTGCTGACGTGTACAGCACGCCGTAGGTAATTTTGTGACAAACACATTTCGATGGCATGTCTATCCAGAGCAAAAAATTTAATGCATTTTTCAATTATTGATGCATTATATTTTTTGGGAACGAAATAACATATAATATTTTAGTTGCCCAGCTGGCAGCGGATATTTTACTAGTTTGTTCTTCGTGAAAAATAAAGAGATGTCGGTTGATACCTTTTAGTCTAATTTAAAACCTACATTTGGTGCCGAAATCAAGAAAGTTCCGTTTACGCCCGAGTTGGCGATATCGTACTCCTGCAAGAAGACGTCAGACAACGATACATGCTGAAGGCCAAAGTGATGGACCTACATTAGGGACGCGACGGAGATATAAGATCCTGCAAACTGAGAGTTAATGGTCGAAAAGTAACCCGTCCGGTCTCCCTGGTCATCCCTACTCAAGGTTGGCCAGGCTGTGGAGAATGTTGGGAACGAGATTACATATAATAATTTAGTTGCCCAGTTAGTTGGTAGCACCCGTTTATTAGTTTGTTCATTGAGAAAAATAAGAGATGTCAGTTGATACCTTACAATCTAATTTAATATCTATAAGTTAACAATAGTTAAGAACAAATTTTAAAAGCAAAATAAAGACAAATAAATCAAGAATAAAATATTATCATGCTATGATGTTTCATTGTTAGCTAAAGATTCGAACCCCCTTTAAATTTTTTGATGCACTAGTGTTGACAATTTCAGTATCGATGACAGCTAATAGTGTCGTTTGTAACAAATTAAAAATTTGCTACAACAGAATTGCATATGTTTCTTTCAGACCCAATGCTAGAAGCTTGCTTTATAAATTTTTTATCTGAATCTGATTAGTTAATTCGTTAAAAATTTTATTCAGAAAAATTCACTTTTTAAAAAGCAAGACCTTTGGTGAATTATTTTAACATGACCATTAATATTGAAATGTCGAATTTTAATTCTTTTTTTTTTCAAATAATTGCACTTTAAATACTTCTGAAATAATATACGACTGATGTAATAGTGAAATAATCAATTTTCCTTCTCCAGTTTAGTTTAATTTAGTGATATTAACGCCCCATTTAAAGCAGCACTAGAGCTACTTTGGGACAGACCTCGTACTTTTGAACCACGGTCAGATGACGAGGAAGACAACTGAGATGACCCCCCCCCTTCCTCCAAACTTCCACAACACAACAGCAGGAGAACCTTTTATTCGCTATATTTCGAATATTCATTTTATTTTTTACTTCCCAACAATTCTTAAACTGTCGCATCTAATATTTCGGGTAAAATTATATTTACAACTATAACACTTTCGCTTAAGATAGAAATTTTCGAAAATCTCTGATAGCAATAAAATTTCTTTTTATGAAAGTTGAAAAAAATTGATGTATGCAAAACACTGGATAGCTGAACAAACAATTTTCTCGATAAACTGATGCATTGGATGATTTAATATAGACGATTATTTACTTTTACATCAATTCAATTGTTTGCGATTGAGTTAAAAATTGTGGACATTATTCAGCTAAAAATATTTATAGTTGATTTTTGCACAAGTTATATTTAGTTTTAATAGATAAGCAGTAAATTGAATGACAAATATTTAACACGCAATTCATGGTTTTTTGAAATAATTTTTTTCTGATTTGAACATATTTTACTACTAATTGAAAGCTTATGCAATATAATAAATACCGATAAAAATAGATATGTTATCACAAAACTATCGTTAGTTCAAAGTCATTATGTGACAAGATATCTAGAATGAATTCTGTTTTTTAATTCAAACGAATATCATAGTCCATTAAAATTTCAAATCCTCGGTACTTCCGCGAATACAGAATGAAATCATTGATAAAAATCTTTAATGATAGAATCAAATAAAATTGCTCCAAAAATCAAGAAATAATTTCAATAAATATCTGTTAATATCTATTATAAAACAGTATGAGAAAATAATCATAATAATAACAGGAATCACAAAATTCCATACCTAGTTTTATATATTTAAATCATTGCGTTTTTGAATTGCCGCGTTAACATGTTTCTGGAAGTACAGACAGATAGACAATCAATCCTTTGTCGGTTTTGTCTCAAAATTTGATAAGTATGTACACTATAGATGCTGAATCTGTGTACCGAATCTTATTTATATAGCTCTCTTCGTTTTGTAAATATCGTGTTAACTTATATTCGAATAACCTGATAGACGGACTTTCTCTAAACAAATTTTATTAAAGATTTGATAAAATCTGCAAATTTCGTATAAAGACTATACCAAATTTCAACCCACTAGCTCAAAGCCTTTGGACAAATAATTTAAAAAAAAAGGAAATTAAAACATTCATTTGAAGTTAGTAAAGTGATTAAAATTAAAATACCTTTTTGAATCATATTTGATTACTAAATTGAAAAAATCTAACGGAAGCAGTACTAATGATGCTTTAGGACTTCATTTGGTATAAAAAATCTAACGGAAGCAGTACTAATGATGCTTTAGGACTTCATTGGTGTAAAACATCTGTAGATTGGAAACCTTTGATTTTCAATGATGTGATTTGAAAGCAAACTTGTAAATTATCCCAAGCTCAAAAAATGCTAAAACTTCTAAATCAAGTAATTTATTGGATTTACTAAGCCACATAATGAAATAACCTATTCTGACCAAATTCCAAGCCACACTGGATTTAAGCATTTAGCCAATGTGGACAATATGCACTTTGAGATCTCTAATTTAATAAGCTAATCCATTTAGTTTCATTATTTCAAAACATTTTTAATTTAATCAGTGTGTTAATTACTTTTATTTTTAGTAACCTTATGAAAATGGGTTCATTTATTTACTGTGACTCATAACTGAGCGTCATTTATGTTCATTCACAATATTATCTAGACAGATACTTAATGTTCATAAATACTGTATTAACTAAATGAATGTAATTAACTAAATATTGTAATAATTAGTCTGTTAAACATAATAAGGATCGGTGATAAAATACCATATTTTATTCATAATAAATTAATAATGACTTTTTAATGAACTTGATTGCTATCTTCCTCAACAAAGTGGTTTTAGGCAGTTGCCTAGTTGAAAATCCATCGGCAATTCCAGGCTTTTAATAATCTTAAGCAATGATAGAAAACTTTAATTATAAATCTGAAAACTTATAAAATAAAATGGATCGCTATTTATTTTAAACCAGTACTTAGATCACAGAGTTTTAAAAGTATTGCATTAAAGTAGTGTCATATAGTCTTAAAAACTATATGGCGTGCTAAGCATCTTTTCATATTACTAAAAAAATCACCAAAAAGTAGTTAAAAGAAATCAAACGTAATATTTCATTTAAATAACTTTTGAGTGTCGATATTGTCGCTCATTACATAACTTATTTTTTTTAATCGTAATAAACTGCAATTTATTCTAAATTTCTTGAAAATGCATTTAATACATGAAGGAAAAACAGATTAGACATAATATTTTCAAAATTAATGGTAAATAATTGTTGAAGAAAATAAAGCATCTGTTCAATGAACATTATTTAAATTATCTAACCTTCAGAATATAAAAATAGACATGTAAGATTAAAGGCTGTAAAAGAATACTTACGATCGTTTTGATCCATGCCGATAATTTAGTATTAGCGAGTAACTTCCTGTCCGTCTGTGACAATACACAATCATCTGAACGTAAGAGCAGAACTCATAATCATTACAGGAATCTGAATGCCAATTGCCAAAAATACCGCAGAAAGCTAAGATTACGTCCCAATTCATGAGTTGATTAGATTACGGATTCGAGCACCTTTGATTAGGTTCATGATCTTCTCCTCCAAACCTACTTTTTGCTTATTTATTTTTAATCTAGCTGTTCGATAAAGGAAAAACGATAATAATAGCCTTTTCATTTATTTAGTTTGGTAATTTTCTATTTCTGAAACTAATCGTGTAAACAAAACACGTGCTAAACAGCATGTAACCCCGTGGTAGATTACTTGATTTCTATAATTTTATTTCGTCTAAACGTGGTTTCATTGCAGACGAATCACTCTGCCTGAAGTTTGCGGCACCTCAACTTAACTCGCTCGAGCAATTAAGAATCAGTTCATGTAAGCTGTCGGATATGTCATAAAACATGTCAACATTTTTTTTTTTTTTTTCGTTTTTTTCACGTGCGTGCATTTTTCTGAAAACGTTGCCGACAGTCAAATAGGAAGTTGATGCGCTTAAATGCTTTTATTTTTTTTATTATTATTTATTTGCCGTCAGTAACATTTACTTGCCTACAATTATGAATAATTTTCGTATCATCAAAATTTATATGTTTATATACAGACTTTTAGAGCACATCATTAAAACGTCTACTAATAATAAAGGTAAATAAGAGCACGCTATATAAGCAAACTATTTAATGTAGAGTTACCAAAATTGGTACGGATATATTTTGAAAAGTAGGAATTTGCATCTAAAAAGATTCTTTTGTAGTTTTAATTAATTTTAATTAAGTAAAAAAATACACAAAATTAATCTTTATACCATATTAAAATCTCAAAAGTTTTCTTTTTAGTAATGCCAATTTAATTACAGTGTATATTTTTTTGTGTAAAATTTCAAAATAATAATAATAATAATAATATTTTTTATTTGATTTGCACCAATAGATTACATTGTTACAATTAAATTGAAGCTATTTTTATTTTTTTTTCAAGTATATTATTTACATGATTTTTCTATCACGATTGCGGAAGAAGGATTCTGTTAATTATCTGCATAGTTTACATGAGGAATCAGAAAGAAAAATTAAATCACAGACAACGTGTAGTTTGAAACTAAATTAATGACGCTATGATGTATTGGGATTAGAACTCTATTAGAATGGTTTTGTTAAAGTACAGGGATAAAGCTACTAAAATAACACGGCTTTGATGCCTGTCACAATGTGATATTTAAAAATATTTGTTGAGTGAATCATCGGCCACAAGCCAAACATGAGACTGAATTGAAATTAAGCATAACCAATATTCTCTACAAACCAGCTGTTCACCGAAAGTGACTGATATAAGACAAAAACAAATCAAAACAAAATCAAACCTAATGTAAACCGGAATATTAAAAAAAAAAATCAATTGTTCTAAATGAGAAAAAGAATTAGATAAACATGAGTAAATGAGCGGGAGTGGTGAACCACTGGTTGACTTTCTCGTATGCTATGTAATCAAGATGTTATCCTCCACATCTCGCATAAAATTGTGAACCTTGAATAAGGCTATGAATACATTGTATGGCACTGGCGAACAATAGTTACAAAATCTCTCATTTCTTGGGCTTGAATTTAGCAGTTTTACTAAATCTATCGTGTGATTCTTGATTGTTTTAGCGATTTATCCCTGGCATCCGAGTATCTTAGTATCTGAAAATCGAGCGTTTTCATTAAATCTCAACTGCAATATTTACTGATACCAATCGGTTTATACACAAGTATTCAAAAATCAAATATGTATATTTTCCCATTTGTGGGTTATTGCTTTTATATAGAAACAAAAGTACAGACCGACAAATAGTCAACCCTCTTGGTGGATTTTTAATCAACATTTGATATGTATCTACATTTTAAGTGATAAACTTGTATTTCAAATTTTATCTATTTAGCTCCTTATGTTTTGTAACCATCGTATACCATTGTACACGGGCAACCAGATGGACAGACTTCCTCTAAATGGTTTCATTCAAAATTTAATAGAAATCTATAAATTTTGTGTAAAATCCATCTGTTAAATTCCATCCTCCTAGTACAAAGCGTTTCTGATTTGTAGTGCTCACACACTGTCAAAAGGATAGATAGACATTATTTTTAAAATATTTTTTCATACCTAGGTTGGTCTGATTTGTAGAGATTCGTCAAAACCTCAAGTTTTATTTTTTGACGATTATAATTCTTTTTTTATATATCTCGTATACGAGAAAGTAACCACTCGGGCTGATCTAAACAAATATTTCTCGCCTAATCTCTAATTATGGGAAATTTGTGTTTTAGAAGCGTTTTTTTACCAATTGATGGGAACCAGAATTTGACGCTGCACTAAAAGCGCATTAACAAAATCATGCCAAATTTGATATATTTAAGTCATTGCGTTTTTGAGTTATCGCGTTTGCATGCTTCTGAAAGTACATCCTGTAATGTCTTGATCTAGACTGATCAAATAACGAAGCAGAATTTCCAGACAATTCCTTATTTTACAGCCCTATATATACAAAAGAACAACTTGTTCTAATCTTGGTTAAATAAATAGTTATTTACACTTGTAGTAAGAGACACAACAGTCGAAGTCGAAGGTTTATCTTGAAACTCAGTTCTCCATCAATACGGAGAAACAACACCACAGGGAACTAACAAGTTGTTAGTCAACACGACCACTCAAGGAGTAGTTCTCGGACTCCGAACTCGTGGGCTTAGTCCAACAGTCTGTCTAAAATTAGTTTCTTCTTCTCTCCCTTTAAAAAAAAAAAAAAAAAAAAAAAAAAAACATCTCCGCATTTTATTTTGGCGAAAAGGCGCTAAACTTAATGAAAAGTAATTTGCGGTTACTGGCGCAAATCTATCTTTTGGCGATAATATCGGGTTGGCGAAAATGGTCAACAGGATAATCTCAAAGTACCCAGTTGTGTATAGTAAATACTAAAGTAATAAAATTAGTTTAGTCATTTCAATAATTTCTGCTTGGTTAATAATGCTTCAAATTGGTTAAATAAATTTTTAGCGTCGAAAATGGGTGGAATTGTTTCAATCATTGAAGTTAAGGGCACTGCCAAAGTTTTATTTTGGCATATATCTTGAAATGGAGAACAACTGGATGGCCGACCATTAATGAGTATTTAGATGTCATCAAAAATTTTCGAAATATGCATAAAGGTTGTGGCTGGGGAGCTCTACCGGCGAGTTTCTTTCTCAGAAAAGGAACAAAACATATAGTGTTTTTTCGATTTCTTTAAAGGTTGCATCCATAGAGAAGGAGATCTCTTTCTCTGTGGCTGCATTAATTATTCGCATGAGTTACTTTTTCTTATCTATTTGTTTCTTTTTAAGTAATGCCGATGTTAAATAATAAAGAATTTTCATGGCAAAAACTTAAATAACAATAAATATTAGTTAATTTAATAATATAACTATTGTCTGAAAGCAATAAAGATGTCACACCGAAATTTCAATTAAGAAAAAAAAAGAAGATGAAGAAACCCAACTCTAAAAGAGCTCAATGAAATATAGCATAAGCAGTTACTTGAAAATTTTCAGCCAATCATGGACTGTTTAAGATATTTAAAATGCAATATTCATATTTATCTAAAATTTTCAAATCAAACAAGTTAGAATACAAATGGAGTTAGTGCACTATAGTTGTGGGGATGCTGTAAGTAATGCTACGCTGCGCAACAATGGATATGCTATTGTTTTGACAATGTATTTTTTTTTCTAAACGATCTGAAGTCCTCACGGACGTTTGTGATAATTTTCGTACCTAACTTTGAGCAATAGAAAAGTCATGGAAACGTAAGATCAAAATGAAATGCACGTGTGTAGATTTTTATTTCCAAATTTGTAAATAAAAAATATTTACAATACATTTTTTAAAAATTTTTATTTATTATTCGTTATCTCTCATTTTTTTAAATTTGTTTTCAGACTGTATAATTGTGAAAAGAATTATCTTATGGAACGAACCAAAACCCTGCTTTTAATATCACTGGTATCGTATTTTAGACAGCACCTTTTTTCTCTTCTAAAACCATGTACCAGGAAAAAATTACTTTATTACTTATTGCATATGCAGAAATACCAATTATGACCTATTTCTGCAACAGAAATCGGTAATGACCTAAAAAGCAGTTTTTTGAGAAATTTTCTTCTATGAAGAGAGGTACACCATTTTTCTCTGAGTTTCCCCTGAAAATTGAAAGATCTAAAAACAATTGGGTTAAATTGTTGATCGAATTAAATATTATGACCAAAATTAATGAAATATGTGATTATATCAATATGCTGACAAAAATTGGAGGTGCTATTGTCAATGAAAAACATAAAGAGGTTAAAGCATATGGAAAGAAACATTCCAATTGTCATTAAGAATACCTGGATATAAAATATAGTATACAAAATTCAAAATGTAATCTCAAATAAGAAACGAAATTAATCTTTTAAAATGTCAAATGCTGTAAAATTATATTGTTACGAACCTATAATATTGCTACCCGGCACGAATAGAGTCATCGTAAGAAAGACCGTTGTACGATCGGTCCTGTACGTGCTGAGATCAATGAACTTAGAGCTTGGCGACAGACTTGGCGAGCATTTGGCGGCTTGACGATAAATTTGGCGAGTTTGGCGACTAAATGGATAGTACCGGAAAGTTCGAGAACTTTCAAGATCCATCCACTAACAACCGAGATGCAGCCAGGTACGCCCTGATTGGTCAGAAGATTCTAGCCCCGCCTCCCGGAACTATAAAAGACGGGCACTCAGAAGCTACGAAGTTGTTGTTAAAGTTTCGAGACCTAACTCGTAAATTTTATCCCTTAATTTCTCGAAACTCCAAAATGAGTAGACAAAATAAAATGCTTATTTACTCTGCCTACTTGCGTCCAGTATTAACTTATGCCTGCCCTGTGTGGGGATATGCTGCCAAGACTAATCTTAGACTTATTGAACGCCAGCAAAATAACTTAATTAGAAATTTCTGCAATATGAAATACTACATGCCCAATACAAATATGTACTTATGCCTAGACTATCCCCCTCTTAAAAAATTCATTAAAAATCTAGCCACTAACTTCTTTAAAAACATGGATAAGAATGAAAATGAAGCAATAGCTAAAATCCCTAAATATAAACCATCTACAAACTCTAGAAGACCCCGTAATATACTACTTTAATTTATCTCAGCCCCTTAGTTTTTCTTCCTAACTTTTATTTTTTCAAACTCAAATTTTACTGTTTCTCAATAGCCAATTCTAGCTCACAAGCAGTAAAAACTTACTAAGCCCAACGGCAGCGTACCCCCCCCACACCCTCACCCTAATATCAGACAATCACAATGAGTCCTGACACTCGTCATCTCCAAATTTCGTCGAAGACGGCCACGGCAAAGTATAGACAGCAAAGCACTGTGAAGTCTCTCCTTACCGGGGATAAGCCCCTGCCGGGGCTAGGCGCCCCGTCAACCCAACCATCAAGCTACGAAGTTGTTGTTGTTGTGTGGATCGTCCGAGTCGTCGTGTGTATCGTCACAAGTGGTGTGAGAGGAGTCGGAGTCGGAGTCGCCGACACGTAGAGAAACTGGAGGATTAGACAGCAAGAAAGCTGCTGAACTACAGCAATTAAATGAGCTGCGTCATTACGATTAATTTGCGATATTTGTTGTAGAGAAAAATTCTGTAACAATATTAAACATCTGATTACCAGCTTTTATAGTTTATAAGACGAAGAAAATAAAAATATTAGAAATTTAGATTTAACTGCCTTCTTTCACACCCAAAAAAAGGATTGATCTTTAACAGCAGAAAAATATATGTTTCTTAAAATATTTGTTATTTTTAGCTCGTGGAATATGTGTTACGATGCAATAATCTTCACTTTCATAACCATACATCAGGAGCATAGGAAAAAAAATCACTTCAAAATTAACATACGTGAATATAGGTTCAATAATTGCAATGAATTTATTTTCATATTAATATATTTATGATAAATGTTTAAAAAATATTGAATGTTGTGTAACTTAAAAATTTAAAGAATACACGATATTTTTCTTTATGAATACTACATTAAAATTATACTAATGTGCAGAAAGAAATAAAAATGAATTGAATAGATACATAGAATTTTCTGTGTAAGATTTAATACAATAGCAATAAAAAGAATTTCTATTCGTGCCAGAAATTGAAGAAAAATTTATTTTCAAAAAGTGCGCGCGCGCGCGTGTGTGTGTGTAACATAATTTTTTAAGCAGAATCGTGGCCGAATGAAACTGAAATTTTTAATTTCGTTTTATTCCATCCCGGGAGGCATGATTTATGTACAAACAGAAGCAATGAGCACATCAACACAGAATAACGCAAGAACGAAAATGAGGGAAAGTTCATGAAAATTTCATCCCCGTGAATATATACTGTGAGATTTTGATAGGGAATTCTCTACACGTATCGAATTTGGTAAGGGAATTATAGGGATCTTTTAAAAGAATGTCTTAGCTAGACAATTTTTTATCCCTTCACTCTCAGTGTGGCAATTTGTCGATGTAAGCAATTTTACAGAATTTCCGTTGCATTAATTAAATAAAAAAGGTGAAATTAAATCAGGAAATAATTTTATTTTAATTTAGATTTAACAAAAGTACTTTCAGTTGTCAACGATCCTAGTCCTACCGTTTTTACTTTCGTTTCTTTATGTTGAATTATATATACCTTCTAATTTTTTGGATGTAGTAACTGCCAGGAGCTACCAAGCATCAGACACCTCGGAATGAGAATCTCAAGCGAGTTAAATTATATCTTAGTGTTAAACTATGCATTGAAAAGAAAGAAGTCTCAGTGTAGGGTTCAACGCATTTTTGGCTCCTTTCATTTTCAAGCAAGAAAGAAAGTAGGGGGATTATGTAAGAAAAAAAAAGTCTCCTTGCACCTCATTTACTAATGTAAATTACGTTCTTAATAGCTTTTCTAGATATTAAAAAGACATTAAATGATTGAGGTCATAAAATAAAGAAAATAGACGTGAAATTTCAATTAGTATTTTGAAGTATAAAAGATTTTTATTATTTTTTAACTAGAGATTAAGAATATTTCGAATTAAGTTTTGAATTCTTTGATATTTGCAATAAATCTTTACTCAAATAACCCAGAATAAAAAGAAAATTTGTCTCGCAATAAATGCTCACTCCACCTTTTTTACAGAACATATATCATTCGCACATGCAGAAATTAAATATCACTACTCTTGCAAATCTCTCTATATATGAAATGCAAATGTACATGGCACAGAAATCAATCTTTTAACTCATTATCGAATGTCTACAGTCAAATGGAAACAAACCATCGTACGAGTTTCAGAAAATAATTTTTAATTAAAAAATTACATACCGTGTTTTAAAAGTGGAGTAAAAAGCATAAAATAATTTCTCCAAACACCATACTGATTTTTAACACATATGAATCGTCCTGAAAATTCGTGATTGAAAATTTTTTTTTAAATTTATCTGTATAATATTATAAATTTGTATGGGACTAAGAGAAATTATTTTATACTTTTTTAATACTTCAGTTCGTTTTAAAAGCGTGGTACATAAAAAAATTATTTAAATAATTATTTTTTCTTCAACTTTGGAAAACGTATAATAATAAAAAGTTCGAAATGATTTTTTTTTAACATTTACAATACTTTTTTTCATGTATATTCTATATATGAGAAGTAAAACTTAAAAATATTATTAAATTATAAAAATATTTAAAAAATCATATTTCATCCTCAAAAATTAAAATTTATTAATTACAAAATTAATTTAGTTACAAAAATCGAATGAAAATGAAAGAAAAAAGGGGTTAGCATTCTTTTATTTGAACAATACAAATATACTGTTACGCTTACATTTAATTCTTATCTTTAAAAAAAAAATCTTCAATATTGTTCATCAAAATTTCAATACTTTCTTTTCTAATTTATTAATAGATGACATAGTTCCAACATCTTTGGCACTAAACCAACAATTCATTACGAAATTGCTTAGAGAACGGAAATAAATATAATATCCACGATTTACTAGTATTTTATGTCCACCTAATATATAACATATAAAAGCATTTAATTAGAAAATCTAAATTTTATTGTTCAACATTGAGTCGGAAGACATTTGAGAATAAACAATTTTCTACAAAAATTGAGACTGCCTAAAAACAAAGGATGGACATTTTAATAATGTAAAGTTTGTTTCCTACGGTTTTAAACATATTATAATTTACAAAATATAACATATGGTGACTGAAAAAGAATGCGATTTGTTAATTCACTCGTGAATATTTATTATGCTTTCAATGTAAGCCATTTGTTCTTTAATGTTTACAAAATCTGTTGGAAAGGAACCATTTAAAAAGTAGATAAACATTGTCGTAGTTACTAAATGCTTCTTTACATAAGAAATAAGGTTGTTATGCAAGGCGCAATTTGCTTTTCTTCAGACCCCCCTGCTTATCTAGATAATGAATATAGAACAAAACCTATTGAAAAGACAGGCCTCCATATAAAAATAAAAGAAGAGCCAAATATTTCCATACCATTTCTTTGTTGCAACGCCACATCTAAAAATACCACTGGAAGACAGTGACTCAGAACGCGTGATAGGGCCATGTATTCCAAAATCCTTTCAGCGTTTTAATAGAAGAGTGGCAACAAAAATAGTACGGTTAATGAATCAAAAAGATAGACATTGTTTTGGCAACTCCTCAATCACAACCATGCCAGACTTTTGAAGAAGTAAATATCGTCGCAAACCCTTTCCACGACAATTATATATAATATAAAGCAATTTTCTAAATTTTAATGCAGTGCTAATTGTCACAAAATGTATACAATTACTGTACATAATATACAGTAAAATGCCTTGTATTTAGTACCTAGAAAATAAGGTATTTATCAAGTATCGGTAAGAAGAATTACTACATTCTTTTCCTTGATACTATCTTAGCACACGATATTATGAGATATCTCCAAGGCGTTGTTCGAAATTTTAAACGCAGTAAATTGTCGCAAAGTTATCGTAACAATACTATTGGGTTAATGCCCAATAACAATACTATTGGGTATTGTTACAATAACGATTCTAGACAGGTTATTTTATTGCACGGAAATGAGATTCGTAAATCATTATTAATCGTTAAGTTAATTACTAATAGTTATCTATTTATCAATATGTTATTGTTACTACAATGTGTCTAAACAGGTAATTACCTTGTACAGAAATGAGATAATCGTTAAGAAATATTACCAATACAGAGATAACCAAAATTCCACAATAACATTTATTGAAAACTTATGCACATCAGAAAAAGGGATGCACAATGAACAAGAAATTGGATGGATTTAAAAAATTTAGTATTATGACTAAATCTTTTACTGTGCTATACGAATATGTGTTGTATAAAAGATTAGTAAGATGAAAACGATGACATCAATACCGAAAGAAAAATATCATGGAAAATTCCAAGAGTGGCTATCAATGTTGGATATCTGAACTGATTACCAAATAATGTGATTTTTACAATATCCGGCGATCAATGTTAATCTATATCCCGAATGAATACCAAATGATATTATAAAACATCATTTAGATCATTATTATGTGATGAGTAATGTTTTTAATTAAAGTTTTATTCAACAAAAAGTATTTTGTTACAGGAATTTAACTTACAAGACATCTGGCAGATGTCTAAATAGCAACATTTTACCAAGACAATAGTCTCCATTTCAGTTATTAATTCAAATGAAACAGTGGGATCATATATTAAATTTTAAAAGCTCACATTTCCAGGAATAAGAAAAAATATCCTTTTGCCTATAAAAGCCATTAAATTTCGATTCGCGTTTTGAAACATACAGATCTATTTATGAACAATTACAAACACAGTATAAAATGTTACGTTGTCGACCATAATGAATTTTCAGAACATTTTCAAAAGAACAAGACAATTTTATGACCAACCGATCTTTACTAAAATGTCTTCTTTAAAGAAAATAAATATAAGAATGTACTAACACGAAAAATTTTGTAGGTGTTTCAATTACATAATGATTCAATGTAATGTATCTTTTAAAAATAACGAAGCGCACCAAAATAAAAATGGTAATGAATTGCGTTATATTAATTTACATATTGACCCTATGAGCACGAAATGACCAACAACACTGTTATGATATGCACACGATGTTGGCCGGCATTCAGAATGTCAGACAACGTTGTTGAGATATCAAACAATATCTCATGCTAATAAGAGAATGAAATGTAAACAAAATTTTTAGAGAAACAAAATTGTTTTCCAACATAATAAAAAAAGCAAAAGTTTTCTTTTTAATTTCAACATAATAATGTTTATAGATTGATATATAATTGGGGTATTCATGAATTAAAATCTTGTAAGACATTAACTACAAGCTATCTAGAGCTACCAATATTTGGCACATAGTTATTTCTGGGAAATAAGAGCTCAACACGAGAGGGTAAAACCAAAATTTGATTAGATTTTTAATTAAAAATTCATTTAATTTTTCCCGCCTTAAGTTAATAACTTCGAAGCGCATTATTGCACAAATAAATTTGTTTGCTTAACAAATAAATAAATGTGATTCACAACTTTAGTCAGTAACATCTTAACATGATAATGCTGATTTGGAAAGTAACGACACTTAAAATCCTTTTTAAACCACTTTAAAATTCAAAACATTAGCTTTTTAGTTCTATTAATTTAATTTCAATGTAATTTTTTTTCTCTAATTTTAATAATTTTTTAAAAACAATCTTGAAAATATTTTGCAACAATATTTTTCTTAATTATAGTAAATGCGTACAGGCACACGCGCGTTCAACAACATTAAATACATTTGTGTGTGTGCATTATCTTTAAGAGTAAATCTTAATTAAAAGATTATTGGTACTTGTTTATTTTTACCACCTCCGCCCATCCCATCGCGATAAATCGCCAAGAAATGCAAATTATCACTATCTAGGCATCTTACGCTTCCCGAAACTTGCCAATTTTAACGTAATATAAAAATTGCAAGTAAACCGGGGACCATAAAATAAACAAAAACCACATATGATAAAAGTATTAAACATAAATTATTGTCCCGCTGTCATAAATCCGCCTAAAGAATCAAATTGCATTATCCGTTCTACTTCTTCCTCACTAAGGTACTCCGATGAATGAACTGAACCTCTACTGAATAAATCTGTATTTTGTAATTTGTTTCTCCTGTAACTAAAATGATATTAAACGCATTTTCGAATACTTTTTGAAATATTCAACTCATAGAACAAACCTTTGGAACAAGTTCATTCTCGATCTCCAAAAAATTTCGTCTCTTAAAATTTTACTCCAAAAAATTGTTTTTTATAAGTACTATCTACAATTTTTTTTCGGTCATTTAAACTTTTTGACGTCTATTATCTGTGACTCTCAGGCATTAGGGGATGACAGTCTTTGCTGCTAAATATCCCAATTTATCCATTTCAATATAATAAAATTAATAATAATCTTTACTAAGATTACAGAATTTAATAATTGATTCCATACGTTTGGTTTCTATTTTCTCAATAAGATATTTAAAAAACACGAAATGAACGAATCAAATGGCAAAAATCTGACATCATAATTTAGTATTCTCAAATAACACCAAATTATAATGCTTACATATGATACATAAAATTGTCTGCCATAACAAATTTAAAATGCCTCATTCTCATGTATATTTTTTAAAAATTTACTATACACAATTATTAATAATGTTCACATTATGCGGCAATGACCGACTGTTACTTCGTGTTGCTGTAATATTTCCCCCACCAAAAGAAGTATGTTTTAGGAATCGATAAATAATATGCAAATGGAAATAATTCAGATCAAATGCTGTTCAAATCAAAAGTAAAATTCGGTGAATTTGAGTTGATAATTTATTCGCAAGGCCAAGTTTAAAGATATTAGAAATTTGTTTTATGAAATTATTTCCATATTTAGATGTAATTGCCCAGGATCGGATTCAAGAAAAGCAGGTCCCATCTGGAAAAGTTGGCCCTCTGGCTCCGAGTAAACCTGTACCACTTTTCCCGTTGTTCTTTTAACGTTTTCAGATTTGAAATAAACTAAGAAAAATAGTGTGGACTGAAAATCTTTTTAATATATTTATTTTTAAAAAATAGAAACAAAAAAAATGTAACGTTTCATTTTTATTACAATTTGTCTCCATTGGATTTTGACTTCTCTGTTAACAGTATGAAAGTAAATTTAAATCGAAAAAAATGTGCAGAATTTTAATGAAACCGAGATCAGGCTGTAAAAAAAAAAAAAAAAAAAAAAACTCTAAGCATTAAGTTTTTTCCAGATTTGGTTGGAACCTTAAAAAAAAATTAATCTAATGATTTTGAGCTAAGAAAAAAATACCATGCCTTGCCAGCCTTTAAATAACTATATTACTAAATTGAGCCTCGAATAGACAGCAGTTGGGCCAATTGCTACCAGTTGAGCTTCGCTTAACGTCAACTGGTAGTAATTGGTCCAATCGGCAAAAGGCGGACACTAGATTTACCGATGTTGTCAGCAATTATTTACACTTGCGAAAGGAAATCAGTTTCTTGTCAAATTCAAAATCACTATCATTCTCTATGAATCAGTTTTCAAAATAATCACAGTGAACAAGATATCCCCCCACATGAATCAATGCTATCTCAAATAATGGTAATAATCTTGAAACTTATCTGACACTACATTCTTACTAGCTGACAAAGCACTGTTGTCATGTAAGAGGTGATTTATAACGGTTGAGGTTGAAACACTTGTCTTCCCTTGATAAAGAAAAAAAAAAAAAAAAAAGAGGGGGGAGGGAATTCCTCAATTCTGGAGAAAATTGGGAATGTTATGTTTAAAAAAGTAAAGCACAAAAAAAAAAGGAAATCGAAATTAAAAGAATTTTTGACATTCTTCTGAATAATTTGAATTTATTTATATAATTTAAATGATTAGATTTCCTAAATCCAATATTTTCAGAATTCTGATTCACCAGCTTTAATTTGCAATAAAAAAAAATGGCAAAAAATAAAATGTTCAAGGGGGAAGGCATTTTAAGAGGAGCAGCATCCGTAAAATTATAATAATCCAGATTAGCAGACATTAATTATTAAAAAAAGAATGCTACTAAATTGGATTTCGACAACTAGTCTTTTTCATCCAGAATTTGTAATCAACAAATAAACCTAAATGGCGAATGTGTGAAACCTTTTAAATACTAAGTAATGTGTTAAATGCAATAAAAATAACGATTTTTATCAAATTAGTCTTGGTATAAAGGAAGTGAAAAATTTAGTCTTGACTTCATAAATCCTATCTAAAAAGAAATAAATAAAATAAACCGAAATTTTCGAAAAAATTTCAGTATTTATATGAATTTTTCAAACACTCAATCGCAAGTTTTGCCATTCATAAAATTCAAGTTATTCAGGATATCATTGAAATGTCACCAGATATTTAACTATAGGTAATTACTTAAATTCGTGTGACATAAATAAGTTTTTTTTTAATCTTTGATGCTTTTAGTGATATAATGAAATGTTTGAGAATGTAATCATTTTATAGATGAGTAGTTTATTTTTTAAAGATTTTATGTTTTACATAAGACTTTATAGCATCGATAAATATGTGAAATAACCATACTAGCTAGATTAAATTAATAATTCTGCAATATAAAGATAGAATTTTATTTTCAATTTTAGTATAACAGAAGTAGTGAATATAATTAATATGGGCAATGATTAGTTAGGAAAAAAGTTTAAATTCAAAGACAAATTTACATCATTTCAAAACGCTTTTTTCTGTTTTTGATTAAAAGATATGACAACTGTATATGCTAATAATCTTGTAAAATGTTAATGAAGGATATAAATTTTTATTTTATTCTCATGATAAGGATCTTTTTAATCAATAGAAGACAAATAAATGATTCCAAAAATATAAACGTTTTCATAAATGAAATACAACATCATCCATTTGAAAAACAATACAAAAGTCTCCACCCCCCAATTTGAACCCCCTTTTGTTAAGGATGTTAACATTAAGTTTAAAAAAACATATAATATCAAAATAGATCATTATAATTTTGGCAGCAAACTGTTAGATATTAGCTTACATATAATAAAAGGAAAAAGTTAAAATGCAGTGGTTACATAACTCTGTCTTCTCTTATAATACAACAGATGGCGTTATCTTATTAACATCAAAGTATATTTCCCTTAATCCTTCATAGGGATCATTATTATACTGTATTCTGAGGGCTATGATTTTTGTGTTAGTGTTTGCTTTGCCTAGTGCAATATGGAACTTCAAAAATAATTAAATAACTGTTCCTGAAACTTCTCTATTGTTTTCATCTACTTCATAAAGAAGTTATAAAGAGTCTCGTTACCTCTACAAGATGACATAAAGCACCAATTATTAGGTCATAAAATGTAATATAAGAAAAACAGATTATTATATTTCGCATGCATGTAAGTTCATATTGTAACAAAATTGAGACAATCTTTGATAAATATTTTGAACATATTAGAATTTAGAATATCTTCACCCAAAATAAGGTACATTTATGACCAAAAAAAAAAAACTTGCTTTTTGGAGTATACATGAAACTATTCATTGAAAAAAGTAACATAGAGAATTATTATATGATACAAGAATTAAATGAATGAGGTTTACTGTGAAATACACGTTCAAAGAAATTTTTTAAAAACAAATTTTAAAACTGATTATCTTTGGCATCATTTTTCGAAATAGAATTAAAAGTAATAAGAAATACTCAGGTATCATGTGATAATACTAAATACTCCATAAATTTATAAACATTATTTATAGCAAAGCAATAAGCATTATTAGTTTATTTATTAGCACAATTGACGAGAAATATTACCAGGAATAATTTTTGAATATATATAAAAACAAATCTTTAAAATTTATTTTTTAAAAATCATAAATTTGAAAGATAATAAAACTACATTGTTCCACACATATCTACGACTAGATAACATAAAAAGACATCTACAATCTAGACTCTACATCTACATCCTATCTACATAACATAAAAAGAATATTATTGAATTTCACTTCATTCAACAGAAAGCAAATTTTTAATAGTTTTTTAAAATCTTTCTTCCTTTTCCTCAGCATTTAGGTAATCTTAGATAAGAGGCTTGTGTTAGATGTAAATTCTTTTATTTTGCATAATTTAGCTTACCCATCCACACATTACTCATATTTATGATAAACAGAGTATCTGTAAACATAAAGATTGTGTATTTTCAACAAGAATTTCATTCAAATGCATACCAGTTTCTAAAAAAGTATTCATAATATGACAAATATACCCAAGGCAAAAATACAACATTTTTTTAAAAGTAGTTTTATAACAGAAATGTAATATATAAGTTTCCTCTAATCATGGCCTATAAGCTAATTTCTAAACTTTTTGAGATAAACATATATTCACCAAATGGAAGAATTCTATAAATAATGAAAATAATTTTATTTCAAAGGATTCTGACCCAGCTTGCTAATGCTTGTTATGCCCCTGGAGGAATGCATAACAATTCATCTAAATTTGCTGTGCAGACCCTGCTCGCTTTACATGCTATAATAAGGACATTATGTCCTAGTGCAGTTATTGTAATTATATATATATATATATATATATATATATATATATATATATATATATATATATATATATATATATATATATATATATATATATATATATATATATATATATATGATTGACTTTAATTAATTTGCTTATAAAGCATTGTTCAAGACAGAGCTCCCCTAAAAAAATTATCGCCTCTTTATATACTATTAGAGCATTCACCTTTTCACATCTCTAAATGGATCCTTATAAAAATCATCACATCTTTTAAAGGACTATTCAGAACAACTTGAGGCAATTACACCTAAGACTGCAAAGCAATTTATGCTTTGAAGAATATAATCAAATTTTTTCATAGCTTCAAGGTTACAGCAAGTGTTTCTGTGAAGCCAATATCTGCATAATATTGATTTCAGTAAAATGAAATATATAACAGTAACTTTCACCAGCCTCCTAACAATTTAAAGATATTCCTAACATTCCAGTATTTTAATCAAAATATTCTCTTTTCTACAACTAAAACTGATCAAATTGAGAAGCTTTCAATTTAATTAAGCTAATCAATGCCTTTATCCAGTAAGTATAACCTGTTGATTTGCAATTTTGTCTGAAAGTAGACTAAAATTGTTTAAAACAATAATATTCAAAGTTTCATAATTCAGTGTGTTTAAGTCACAGAAATGTGGAACTTTTTTTTAAATGCTAAGAGTGTCAAATATAATTTACTAAATATGAATGGTAAGGAATGTGAATAAAATATTGACTTTGCAATTTTTTCAGTGGCACATTTATTAACTCAAACAGCAAAGAATTATTCTTTACTTCACTTAAAACATTTTCAAATTGAACGTATATGCCAATCTTTGACATTTTAGCAATTAGCTATTGGGTCACAATTAGAACAAAGATCCCGTCTACTTCAGAAATTTAAAATAAAAATGTTTTTTACCCAAGCCAATATTAGTATTGCATCCAACATCTCAATATACCACACCAGAATTAATGGAAATTTTCAAATAAAAATATAATAGTCTCTATTCTTTAAAAATCCATATACTAAAGTTTTCTACAAAACTTTTAATTTGAAACATATTTATATATCAATCTAATTTATGATTTGATATTTGATCGTTTTCTTTGTAACTAAGCTTTGAAGTTGGATGATGGAATCTCATAAGTTAGAGATTTGATTGCAATACTTACAAATGTGAAGAAATTTTAAACCTCCAGAAACCAATTATTTTGATCTGACAGACTTCGGGCAAGAAAAATTAGCTTTTATAGGAAAGTAACCAAACTTTTTTTGCATTTAACTATAGTTTTGAAATATTAAGAATATTTTATCATTTCATGCTTTAAAAATATATACTATGAGTAAAAATTATCTGCATTTGAACAGAATACAAGAAAGGTGAAAAACCATTTATACGACTTAAAGGCCAACTATTGATATTGAAATTTTGTAACTATTTTTGAAAATTCCAGAGGATATTTTATAAATATTGCAATAAACTCAAATAATAGCTTCTATACTATATATATATTTCAAAATAAAAAAAAAAATTAAAAAATAGGGGGGGGGAGAATTAAACAATCATTATTCATTAAACACCACAATATATTTCAGAATTTTAACAAGGCACATTTCTCAAAACTTATTTTACTTTTTTTAAGACACAAAATACTCAATGAAATTAGCAACATATGAATAAAAACTTTAATTGCAAATATGTGTACATGAAATTGGACACAAAACCTTCATAGCATAACAGTCTTTTCTACATATATACAAAAAAGTATGTATGCAGTAAACGGAAGACTCAGGCATTTTATGAAACAGCTATGGCTTAAAAAGCTATGTGTTATTTTTTTTATAGAAATGTAAGTACAATGCTTACATGTGTGAACAATAACAAAAATTATCTACAAATAGCATGATATTTAATATAATTCATTGCTTTGCTTTAGTGGTTGACTTCAGATGTCTCTCTATCACAGTCTCAGGTCCTCGGTATAGCTGGCCAATCACGACCTGGAAAATTCAATTTAATCAATTGTTGGTACTCATATTTCCCACTGTTCAACTAAAAAAATTTTTTTTTTTAAATCTATAAGGAGTAGAAAACAAAAACACACTGAATTTGAAAATAGTGAGTAAAAAAATTAGTCAAAAATTCATAGCTTACAATATTTAAAACCTATAATATCTTTTTTTTTATCTACAAATTCTTGTATAGACTTCAGTTTAGAGTTGAATTACTAAGATTTAGAGTACATGGAAACCATGTTACTTCCCTTAATAGCAATAAAAGTAATATGATCTTGTATTAGGTAATCAGATGATAGTTCATTTGATTTTTTACAACAATTCTTGGAAGTATTTTCAATAAAAAGTTGTAGATATAACAACTATTTCATATTTTTTCCCACGAGAATTATTTGAATGAGATTACTTCTTCTAAATTATTGAAAATCAGACTATTCAGAATCCAAAACACAATTAACATATCGTAAAGAAGAATCAGAAAAATAAAAAATACCTTGAATTTAACTATTATATGTTATGAATACTGATTCTTTAATATTTCGATAACTAATCTCTTCTATTTACTGGGTTATGCTGGCCTCTACTACAGAATAAAGGTAATAAATCATTTAGAGTTGTAATGCAAAAAAAAAAAAAAAAATAGATATCATGCAAAACTTGAACCATGCAAAAGCTGAGTTTCTTTGATATGAAACATATTTAGGCTTTAATTTAAAATCATAAATACAGAAAAAAATATATAGTATATTTCAATAGAACTTAATTCTGTTTTATTTTCAACTGAAGATGTAATTTTGCAAAAATTTATTATAGAAATCAATGTAAACAAAACAAAAATTTTGTTTCAAAATAAAATAATGCATTTCAAAATAAAATAATGCTTACTTTAGTACACATTAACTTATTTAAAAATAATAATTTGAATATAAAAAGAAAGTTTAAACAAAATTCTTTGGAATAAAAAATACGAAAAGAGCAAAGAGAAATGATAAAGAAACTAAGCAAAGAATCAGATTTCAATTTCGTTGATTCATGTTTTTCTATGATTTCAAAGTTAAAATTGGCCAAAAGAAGATCCATTCTTTCGATAGAACTCAAATATATGTAAATTACATGCTTTAAGTACATGAAGCAGAATTTATAGCCTTTAAAAAACTTAAATTTAACATTTAAAGAATTGCCAAAATAAAAATTCAAATGGCTAAAACATATCACCGAAAATTTCAAATGACTACATTTTCAATAAAAAGCTTTTTTAAACCTAAAATGATGGACCCAACTGTTTCATCACAGCTTACTTTAGTTTGCCCAACTTTTCTTCTTTATTCCAAAAAAAATATGAATTACCACTTTTTTTACTGCTTTTCACAAGAGCAAAAATTTCTCTCTGAAAATGGAAGATATCAGTGTCACTAAGAAACACATTTCATGTACACTGTTTTTGAAACTAATACTCAATATATCTTTGACTTCAAAAGAAACAACTAAAGTATAAATTTGTTTATCAATTAAAAATTTACTTGAAAAAAAAAAAAGGAAAGAAAATTTGGGGGTAGTGGAAGATAGTTTTAAAACAAAATAGGGGAGGGAAATTAATGCTCATATCTAATACCTAACTCTAAATTCAATAACAGCACATAAAAATAAAGCCAATGGGATTATATAAAATTCACTGAACTTAACCATTGCAATAACATTTTTTTATTATTATTATTATTAATGATTATACAGCAGAAAGACAATCACAGCTAGAAAAATATTTTTAATGAAACTTTTGATTAATCTTGCATTCCCTAATTATAATGGAAAATAAATTATATTAAATATTTTAAATAATTTACTTTAAACTCCATTTAAGTACATAATTGAAATTCAATTTCAGTATTTCACACCTAAAAAATATAGATTAAAATAATATGCTCAAATTTTTTTATAAATAAGAAGACTAACTATTCTTTGATTAAAAGTTAAATTACTAGAATTTCTAGAGATCAAAGTTTTCATGAAACAGTGCAGAAGTTATGTAATTCATTTCAAACATTTTTAAAAACTAAACTTTTTTTTTCAAAAACTTAAATATTTTTAGAATTTATGATTTGTCATAGACTGACATATCAAATTTGAAAATACTTTTTCACACAGTTTTGATCAAATACAAAATCCTTCAACATATTGATTGAAAGGGAGGTAAAATTAAAAATGATACTGCACCAGGTATTCTTTTTTAAAATGTTGCAATAAGAAAGAAGCTTTAAAAAAAAGTAAAGAAAAAAAAGAAAAGAAACTGACATAGTATTTAAAAAAAAATATTTTTACATTAAATCATTTAAAATCTAGTTAAATCAAAATAAAACACTCCAGTATGACAATAGACCACTATCATATATCCTATTAATTTATGTTTATAACATTTTCCGTATACAAAAATAATGCATTTTATCAAGGAATTATAGCATTTGATACTTCACCCTTTTACTTACATTCCTAGATATTAGCACCTATTACCTTTAAATATATGTTTTTGGATTATCAAACTGTTTGAATGTATTTAAAAAAATAATCAATTAGAACATTAAATAAATAAATATTTTCTAATTAAATGTACTTTCTATGCACAAAAGAATGTATTTATATTTCTGAAAGAACATGTGGGATAATAACATCGTAGCAAGCATTTCTCAAGACTGCAGTCAAAGAAACACGACATCAATATAAAATTTTATCACTAGAATCACTAACAATGGGGGCTTTATGAATGTTAAATTAGTTAGTGATTAAATGCTCACATTTACCTTTCAACTTACCCTACATAATAGGGTAGCTTGAGAGGTAAATTACCTGCTGAGGTGCATCTTTGCTATTTCATTTAAAATAAAAGCTATAAGTTTAAGGTATCATAAAATAGGACACAAGAAATATTTTCTGAGTGCAGATTTGCATATATGTGCTATTTTAATTGTTTTCATTTCATATATTCAATACCAGAATTTCATTCATATATGGTAAATTGTAGAGTATCAGATATGTTGCCATATTAATAATAAAGTCAAAAATAACACATAAATTGAAAAAGCAATTGGGAGTAAAGAACCTTTAGATATTGAAGAAAGAGATTTAAAGAACAAGAATAACAAGAAATGATGCATAAAGAATTGGACAAAGATAAGTCTATTAAAACCATCCGACAGTGAATAAAAAAATTAAGTGCCCCACAAAAAATGAAACAAAACACGACCTATAAATTTTACAATGTAAAATTAAGAGAAAAAAAAAGAGATTGCTTAGTGATAGGCATTGAAGAACTCAGTGCTCTTCACCATTAATTGCATTAATCATTATTCCAAGCAAGAAACAACAGTTTTTCAAAATAATAATATCAGTATCTAATTATTTAGAGAAAAATCCCTTCAATACAATTTGTTTAGTTACAATAATAACTAATCATGTTTAAATTATACATAATTTCTTCAATTGAATCATACTTAAATTTTTTCCCAGAGAAAGTTAACTTTAAGACCACAATTTTTTTACTGTGGGCAATGCATTAATCATAGAATTGTAGCCTTTGGCAAGTTTTTACAAGATTAATCATAGCAATTGTTCAATAATTGTAAATGAAGGATATACATTCCTCAGAGAAGGCAGCTATTTTGCTGAGTCATAGAATTTGAAAGGACCTTTAGGCACTGAAATTATTATATAATAAAACTGTCAAAAACAGATATCATAGCTGTCATCAAAAATATTTCTTTAAGAGCAGGAAACTATTCGATTAATTTTTATTTCAAAATAGTAAGCATTTTCTGATATACACATTATATGTTTAAACATTATTAATCATAAAAAATTTCTGAAAACAACTTTGTATAATAAAACATTATAAGTTAATAAATTACATTTTATCATAAGTAATATTACTCAATCAGAAAGATTGTTTTTAAAACATATGCAATGAAAAGTGAATACAAATATATATAAAGATATATTTTAAATCACAATTCCATCCATAATGTGTTAAAGTTACACTATATTAATAAGATTCAGCAAACTGCAACAAAACCTTTCATTTTGCAAGACATATATTTTATGATTCATAGATTTTTTTTAAAAAAAAAATCTACTCAAAAATATATACCTGACGTTTTATTATATCTAAATTAGCATTTCCATATGTAATAAGATCATCTATTTTCTCATAATCAGTTTCTGCTTTGTGCTCTCGGAAGGCATCTTTGATTCGCCGTAGAGAGTATGTTCTGAAATGCAATAAAAATAAAATCCTTTAAGACAAAATCATTTTCAGTTGTGAAAATTATAGCCATGAAATAAAAATATAATACAGTGCATCATGTATGAATCTTATAAACATATAATTAAATAAACCAAGTTTGAAAAGTTGCTAATATTATATTAGATTTTAAAAATCTAGGACAAATCATATATGCTTAGTTATCTATAAAAATTGCCACTAATTTCACTCTATAGAGTGACTAGTACAAATCTCTAATATCAGCCAATTCCCAATAATCATACATATTGGAAAACTATTTTAGGTGTTATATAAAAAGAATTAATATTTCTCTTCAAATATTTGAGGTAAGAAGGAAATAAAAGCAAAAATGGATGAAATAAAACTATGATTATTCAAACCTATGATCAAGATTTACAAACTTGGTTATTCATCTGACCATAATTCTTTATTGAGGGATTCATAGAACTGTTACTTATTGCTACTGATAATACAATAGTTAGGATATAAATCTCAAATAAAAATAGAGCTCAAAAAAATATTATAAATGAAATAAATTTTTAAAAAATCTGTAAAAAAAATGTTATATTTTCCTTTCAATGCTATAAGTAAAACTTCATAACAAAAAGAACACATAAAATATATATTATCTCTATAACAATATGGATAAATAATTTGGCTCTTAATAATGTGAATAAATAAGACATCTAAAACTATAGAGTTCTACCAATGAATAAACTATCTCAATAACTATCAATATTAAATGTATTGACAAGATGGCATTATAACAAAATAATAATTAATATAAATTATAAAAAAATTATAAAAAATAAAATATAATTATCAGTAGACATAATTAAATATATTTATATATAGATAAGGAAGGAAAGTCAAATTTCTCACAATTTACTATTACTCCAAGACGCAAGATTATTTAAAAATTACAGATTTACAGTGCAAAATATGACATTCCAGTAATTTTTATTTACTAATTTATACATATAATCCTTCAGGTTAGCTTAAAATTCTTAATAAAAATTACTTTAAAAAAAAAACACCTTCATTTAACAAAATTTGCTTCTGCTGTGTTGAATATGAGATACAAAACATGGATACAATTAAATCACACAAAAGATATTGCTACTTTTATGTTAGATACAAAAATGGACAAAATACATATCAAATTAGTCACTTATTCCATAAATAAGAAATTTCAATATGAAGAGTTTTTTTGTTTTGTTTTCCAAACTTGAACACACATAATTGGGGAGTACACAAAACAACAGCTCATTTATGTCACATTTTAAAGTCATGTATGATCAGGACAAAAATAAATAAATAAAATTCCAAGCCTCAAATACCTCATTTGTTATGATTTGGTTTGGTTTTATGGTGCAAAAACAATATTTGACCATTCTGCACCAAAGACATGATTTGAAAAAGCTTTCCAAATTTGCAATACATTTCAAAGAGACAAAAAGCTAAAAAGCAACTTTGGAAAAATGGGAAAAGAACTCAAATAAGCTTATCAAAAAATAAAATAAGTTTTGATGTGAATTATCTCCCAGCAAGTCTTTTAATTGAGTTTTATTATTGCGAAATTGGTTTTGTCTACATATGTTAAAACTTGAGCATTGTACAAAAATATGTTTAATTCAAAGGGGATAATGACAATGTGAACAAATAGGTACGTATTCTGAATTTAATAGATGCTTCTTACGCGTCAATCTTGCATTACCGATTCTAAGATGGTTTATAAGGACTGTCTGTCTCTGGGCTTAAACTACAAGATTTGAAAGGCTTTATCAAGGGCTGAATTTCATTTAACTTATTTTACTTTTGGTTCCAAAAGCTTTGCTAATTTTCCTCCACTCAGATTTTTACAGCTTGAAAGCATCATTTAATGCATATTAATATTAAAAGCAAAACAATTATGTAAGTCTTATAAAAACAACAATTTTCTAGATTATTGAAAAATCAATTATCCAAAAACATTAATAAGTACAGATTTGTTTTGTTGAGGAGATACAGTGTATTCCTTCAATTCTTTCTAAATTCACGGGACTGCAAATGGAATTGTAAATACAAAAATTTAGGAGAATAAATAACAGACTGATATCTATCCTTACAATACTAAAGATATGCTTGCTGTATGATTTGTTGTCTATAATGTACTTTTCTAACTTCAGAAAAACTCTCAAGACATATAAACATTTACAGACAATCTGTAAATATTTAGATCACAGATTAAAGAGGAAAAAATCATTTCAACTGAATTCTATTTTAACTAGATAATAGGAATGGATATGATTCAAGATATAATTTAATGCCCATAAAGCAGAAAAGGTTTCTAATTCACCCTTACAAGCAACCTAAAACACCTTAGAGTATGATGAAATTTTTTTTTAATCCAGCTTATTTTATGGTTAAGTATTATACATATTAATATACAGGAAAGTCTGCATAGCTCAATATACGTCATTTTAATGTGAACATGGTTAATCAAAATAAAATTCACTAGAATATTATTAACAATGTTGTGGCTCAGTTTTTAACTATTATTAGAACAATTATTTAGCATCCAGATATTCATTAGAAAAGTTCAGTACTATATAATATTCACTGTGTAAATGTGCACAGTAGTAGGATTGAGAAACAAAATGAAATTAAGGTTAGAATTCACATGAAAAATTCGACCATCTACAGACATATCTAGAAGAAATGAAGGGCATGTTGATGTAACCGAAATATTATACGCAAAGATAAGCAGAATTTCATGTAAACAGAATTAAAATTAGAATCATCAAACATCTCATAAAAGAAAATACACTAAGATAACAATCCAGAAAAACTCAATGCTGAAAGAGCTCACAATATAGTTTTAAAAGCAAAAATTCTCAAGAAATGTTAAAATAAACCATTTTTTAAATTATTATCTTACCTATACATATAACTAGGGAATTTTTCGGCTTCCCGAAGTAAATCTTTATAAAGCCGCAAAACTTGCCTACTGCGAGTCGCCATTTATAAATAATGATTTGCAATTGCCAGTTTCGCTGCAAAGAAAAGTTCTCTAATCTATTTTACAATCTGAAACAATTTTGCATTTCACATTTTTTTTCTGTTGTTACTTAAAACCTATTTTTAAAAACAAAATACTTTTTCTTTAATAATTATGAACGTTTTCATGAAAACAGATAAAATCGTAAATCTGATTATCCATTATTTTTAATTACTGTAAAAACTTTAACTACTTCTTTCAGGTGTTTCAGGAAAAACCAATCGGAAACTGTTTGGTTTGTTTGTTTACATGTAACAATGTGGTCACATTTTATAACGCCGATCAAAACATTAGCTAGAAAGAATGTTTTACGATCGGAATATTTTATTAGAAATTTAAGTACTTCTAAATTAAATCAGTGTAATAAACCAGAATTAAAAGAAAGTGATTCAGTTTCAATTTGTGGAAATAATTATTTACGAGATGAGTACACTAATGTCACACCACACATTTTGTCTTATGTTTCTAGAAAGTTACATTCTGTTAAAAATCACCCATTATATTTAGTAAAGCGAAGAATTATGCGCTACATGTATGGAAGTTTTTTAAATCGGGCTGGTAATCCATTATTTTCAGTCTACGACGATCTTCCACCTGCAGTAGCTGTTGAACAAAATTTCGATAGTTTGTTAATACCCAAAGACCATCCTAGCCGAAAAAAAACTGACACTTATTATTTAAATGCTGAATTTTTATTGAGGACACATACTTCTGCTCATCAAAAAGAATTAATTAAAAGTGGATTAGATCATTTTGTAATTATAGGAGATGTGTATAGAAGAGATGAAATTGACTCAAAGCACTATCCAGTATTTCATCAATGTGAAGCAGTTCGTCTTCTTTCACCCCATGAGGTTTTCAAATCATTTAATACTTTTAATTATCATTTTCTTGAATCATTATGAAACTGGTTAATTGTATTTGTATATATTTATAATATTAAATGTATATTTTCATTAATTCCCAGTAAACTATAGATGTAATCGCATGTCATTGGCAAACATGAGAATAAAACAACATGACATTCTTGGTGATTAATCATTGGCATGCTGATACTATACTAGCACTTATTAGCTATTACTCTCAATAATGGAGTGCTTGCAGACTATATGAATTTAATCAAAAGTTATTGAATTCATAATTTCTTCCATGTTTCTTTTGTTTGAATAATATATTCATTATAGTGTTAAGGAATAAAATGCAACGTGCTAATCATTGTAGAATAATAAAAAAAAAATTCATTTAAGATTCTAAATTTTAAGCTACAGTTAAATATCTCTTGAAAGAAAATAAGTACTGTGAGCTTAAAAGCAGTTTCACTAAACATAAATGCTATTATGAAATTGGAAATATGACTGCATTTAAAATGTAAACCAAATGCAATGATCTTATATCATAAAATGCGGGACCATTTACCAACTTATTGTTTTTTATACATAATTTGGTTGTTGCTGAGTTAAGTTCAATTTTCAGAACATGTTGCTGGTATCTCCTTTAATAAAATTTGAACCTTTTCTCTAGAAGGACTGCAGATACTATGCCAGTGAAATTTTAATCTCATTTACAGGATGATACAGCTGTTGCTGTACTAATAAATAATTAGGGTTTTTATTTTTCTTCATCACTGGTTAATCAGTCTCTACTCAAATCGTTCAACTGTCTTGTTAATTACTCGATAAGAGCGAAGTAAAATAGCAACTCTGAATCTCAACAAGTAGATAAAAGAAATTATGAACTTTATCTTTTAGAGCCTTCAGAAGAAACAAAAGCACAATTTTATTTTTTTACCTACCAAATCATTGTTATAAGAGAAGTTTTAATATTCTTATAACCTGATATATATATATAAGTTAATGATAATATATAGTTTAAACTGTTGATTTTAAATTAATATACATTATATAAACTTTTTATTGTAAGGTTCTGTTTCTTTAAATTCATAATTTTTTACTTCTTTTTCTTATTGATTTGATCTTTTTTATATATATCAGGTCCGTAGCTTTGTGCCATCAAATGATGAAATTAAAGTATTTGAAAAAGATGTTAGAAAGCCTGAGAAACAAGCTTGTCATACACTAGAAGCAGTCAAATTGATGGAAAGAGATTTAAAAAATTGTTTGATTGGTTTGATGAAGAGATTATTTGGAAGAGGTAAGATTTTGCTTCATTTGGTATTTCTTTTTCCCTTCAATTAAGATTTTAAAAAATTGATATATAGTCTAAAAAAAAAATTCTATCAAAATGTTTTAATTTTTGTTTGAAATAACATTCATTTTTTGTGTTATATTTTAGACATAAATTTTGACTTCTCCCACTTTTTCCAAGTCAAATTCATTGATATTTAAAACAAAATAAATAAAACATGGGACAGTCAATAATTAATTAAGTTATTAGATACATATAAAAATAAAAAATAGTTTATGTCAACTTTGCATTATTAATCAGGGAAAAAATGCCTAAAATTATTAAAATATTAAATTTTTGAACTTGGAGTAAGATTTTAAAAAAAAAAAAAAAAAAAAAAAAACAATGAGTATAAAAATAAGAAATGATTATTTTTATTAAAACAACTTATGAAAATGACTTTTACAAACTTAACTGGTTGATTTATTTCAGATATTGAATATAAATGGACAGAATCATATTTTCCATTTACTCATCCATCTTGGGAACTGGAAATATTCCATGAAGGTGATTGGATTGAAATTCTTGGATGTGGAATAATGGAACAAGAAATTTTAAATAAAGGTATTAGTACCTGAAGATGTTTTTAAAAATATTTTTTGTTGTTGTTGTGAAATTCTTTGCACTTTCTTTTTTATCATGTAACTAGCACAAGCTCAAATATTTGCAAGATAAAAATGAACTTAAATTTTCCATAATTAGTTAATTTTATAAATATCTCTGGTAAAATATAATCTGGTAATAAATAAGAATTGGAACTTTGTTATTTTGAAAATACATAAAATTTATTTTTTCATACTGAAAAATAATTTTACTCTAATTTTAAAATACATTATATTAAATAATTAAAATATTCTTTCAAACTGTTGCATTTATATTCTTCCTAATAACTGATTTAATAATTCCTATTTTTTAATAATGTATATAAAAATGTAAAATTTTATTTTTTCATTATTTTATAGTTTATTTTACATAAAAAATGTCATTTGTAATAAATTTTGCACATATTTGATTAATTTTTTCATTATTAAGACTATTATGTTGATATTATAAAATATTATATCATAAGGAAATATTAAGATCATTATTTTCAAATATAAAATGGAATGCAAGATAAACAAATTACTTTTATTAGAAGGATTATTTTTGTCCTTACGGAGAATCAGGTACATGGCAACAAAGGGCATTGCAACTTTTTAAGACAATAAGTTGCCAAATACATTATTATTTATTTATTTTTTTTAATTTTTCATGATATTTTAAATCTTGGCAAGTTTTGATAAGTTTGGCTTGGATTCCCCTCCCCCCTTTGAAAGAAACTTGTGCCCGATTCTTCTGTTTTATCTTCCTTATTCTTTTAATAAACTAATTTGTCTTTATTAGCTGGTGCAAATGAAAAAATTGGTTGGGCATTTGGAATAGGATTAGAAAGATTGGCTATGACCTTGTATAATATTCCTGATGTCAGGTTATTTTGGAGTCAAGATTCTGGATTTTTAAGTCAGTTTGATGTAAATGATATTGATACACCCATCAAATATAAGGTATGTGTATGTGTGTCTATTATTTTTAACATCAAAATCATTTTGAATTACTATTCTGTTTCAATCAGTAATCTTTTATTAAGACTCCTATAGTGATAGCTGGCAGTTCAGCCATCAGTACTTAATTGTTGATGATAAATATAAAAATGTCTAAATTCTAAAAACATAAAACAAAGAATTGTTTATTTTTATTAAATAACTAGTAATGCAGTGTCAATGGAATCATAAAATATTTGGCTGTGTAAAGACAAGTAGATAGAAAGATTTAATTTATCATATTATATTGTGCCATTTGTGTGCATAATACATTTTGAGTATAAAGGCAATGATGATGCAATTACTAATAAAGTTGTATTTTATACATTTGGAAATTTTGGAAGCACATCCACCCAGACTTCTCCCCTTTCAATGTGTGATGATATAAATAGCACAAAAGGAAGTACCTGAACTGAGTATGGCACAGATTCCTGAGCTCATTTAAATTAAACCATACTTTTACTTTGTTCAATGCCATATTGTCTCAATTGTCTTGTGAGCTTCATAAAACAATTTTGAACATATTTCAAAATGACAACAAACATGTTGACTAAATATATAGAATGGCACCATGTAGGGCATCTTTCTATTGGATATCTTGCCAAAGATTTTTATATTGTTTCTCCTGTGTGATATAGTGTAACTGTTTCAAAAAAAAATGACCTTACACTATTAAAAATTATTTCAGTATTATTTGCGACCCGTATTGCATTGGACTGTGTAGATTTATTTTTTGGCTACCACAGTTACTAGATTTAGCTTGCATTATTTTTTTTCTATAAAGTGTATGATTTTAAATGTACAATTGATTTTAATGAAAATCTGGAATTTAGGTTGAGTTGCTGTTGGAAATATGTGTAAAATTCAGTAGATTTTTTTATTTTTTAATACATGCATTGATGCTATTAATCTTTTATTAGTAGTAGTAGTTATACTTTAAGGCACTCTTTAAAAAAGTTGAAACTATTTTCAAGATTTTTTTTTTTTTTAAGTTTTTTGCATATTTGTTGCTTATACCTTCTTTGCATATTAGCTATATATACTCCATGTCAGCACACATATTCAATTACAAATTATTTTCTTATTACAGTCCTTGTATATGTATTTTGTAAAATTGATGAAGGAAAGTTAATTCTTTTACTGATGGATTTATATATTATTAAGATATGTCCAAGTTTGAAATGGAAATTTGCATATCAGTTTTAATCTATGATGAATATTTTTGTTATAAAAAAGAGTAGTGGTGTCGATCTCTAGATTCAGTATATTAATTCTTTCATTGATTTAAAAATTTCATAATACAATATCACTAAAACAGCATTATATTTGTGGTTTGTCATCTTTTCTGTCATGAAAGAAAAGTTTTAGTTGATCCCTTTATCATTTGAAACTGCAAAAACTTAATCAAATAGACAATTGAAATTAGTTAAGTATTTCTATAATATTTTTATTCTTTTTTTAATTAGTAACAACTTCTATAACTGCTTTGCTCATAAATTCGCATCTCTTTTTTTTTTTTCATTTGTTATTTAAATTATATATAAGATACGATAACTATTATTTAAAGTTGTCATTGTGATTTTCACAGTATTACTCATCAAATTAATAATGACTTATTCATCAAATTAATAACTTTCACACAATCCAAGTTGAATTTTTACACTATATTTAATTTTCCAAAAATACTAGATGCAAAATAATTGCTCAAAGAATTTTTGACATACCTCATAGTCATGGGACATAAGTGCTGAAAATTCTTGACATCTTAAAAATCATCTATTTAGGACAAGAGTTTAAATCCATAAATTTCAAGATATGGAACTCACATTGTAATTTCATTTTAAAAGTTCAAAATGTCATTAAAATATATTTATAAAATTACATAATATTTATAAATTTTTTTCAATTTTTTTTTTTCCAAATTTAGGAAATAAGCAAGTTCCCACAGTGTATCAATGACATATCTTTTTGGGTGCCAAGTGACTATCATCCAAATGACTTCTTTGATATAGCCAGAGGTATTGGTGGAGAAATTATTGAACAAGTTCATAAAATAGATGAGTTTTTTCATCCTAAAAAGAAAAGGCAAAGTTATACATATAGAATAATATACAGACATATGGAACGTACTTTAGCCCAAAAAGAAGTCAATGAAATTCATAAACAAATAGAAGCTGCTGCTATAAAGAATCTAAATGTAGAAATACGTTGAAAACTCCTACAAAATTGTTTTGTAAATAATTAAATTTACATAATCAAGTGTGATGTCTTCCTATATAAATCGTTGCTTTTTTTCCTTTCTTAACTGACATTTAGTTTACAAAATTCATTTTTAATAATTCTTATTACATTAGAATATTTGTTATATATTGCTAAATATGTGTGATTTTTTTCTCCTATTTTTATTCAAGCTATTCTACAGATTAAAAAAAACTACCACATATTTAAAAAGAAGGCTAAAAAAATCCTAAAACATTATTATATTAATTAGTATAATTTTACAATTGTTTCTAAATTTTACAAATTTACACAAAAGAAAACTTAAGTTTTTTAATTTATTTGCAAATTCTACAATTGGATTTTCTTGTCTTACAAAAAGAGCATTCTTCTTCTGCTTGGGATGAGATTTGATAATAAGGTATCCATCTATTCATATATGAAAGAGTTTTATTGCTGACAAATCAAACTTCAAAATGTATCTTTCAAACTTTTAATGTTTATTTTCAAAAGTAAATAAAAAATCTTTTAAATCATATACAGTGTTGAACTTATTTAATTGAGCATTACTGACAAATTCCTGTGAAGAAAATATTAAAATACAATCAATAATTCATCATTGCTTTTTAATAAGATAGTTTGCCTGATATGCTACCAGATTTCCTGGTCAAAGAAAAGTCTTTTTGAATGTGAGCAAAGTTTTAGACTTTACACACTTTTTTGGGAATGTGGATTTCAGCATTTTCAGAATCAAATATGCCCAGTTCAACAATTTTTTCCAATTATGGAAAAAATTGTGTCGCATAAGCATTTCCAAAGAATCGAACTAATTTATCAAAATAACTAAATTGAATCAAACAATTTATTTTCACCAATACTGTTTGACATAATTCTTATTTCGAAATAACAAATTACCTTCATTCGTAGCATAATGTTTATTGGCTAGCATAACAATGCCATGTCAAATGCATGAAGATAGAATAGTTTAAAATTCTTCTGTAAAACAGATGATTGGAGTTAGAACTATTAAATTCGACAGGTAATTACATCTTGGAGAGCAAAAGCTCACTGAAAATGAGTCCTTGAAAATTTTGATTTAAAATGAATAAGAAATTTCAAGACTTTTATCAATTTTCTCAGGATATATAGCACAAAAACCATTTTTATCTCACTTTGTAACCCATAATTAAGCAGTTCAGTGATACTAAAATTGGTTTGGTTTTATGGCACAAAGGCATCTTTGGCCATATTGCGCCAACCACAATGATACTATTTTTACTTCCATTAGATTCTTTCAAGCATCTTCAATTTTTTCGCTAATCTTAATAATTTTTTTTAAAAACCATTTTAAATATATTTTATAATATTTTTTATTGTTTTATTTACTGAATTCATATCCATTCACGCTCATTGGAATGATATTTGTCTGCTCATTATCATTTCAGTACAATTAAAAGTAGATTATAAAAATAAAATGAAGATAGATGTATTCAAGTTTAATAAATTAAAAGAATATAATAGGCAAGGCACATAAATTGCATGAGGGTTTAGATCAATTATTCTAGATTCTACACCCTTATATTTCCTTTTCATATTGTTACCATTGTCATATGCCTGTCCTCTACAATTCATAATATTTAAATCAAGCGACTTAATGTTTGCAAGAGTTTTTACTGATATTTCTTCAGTTACTTCAATAACCCTTATGAATGATTCATTTATAATTAAACTTTTTCTTCACACTTTGCATACTGAATAATGACTGAAATTTGTTCCTTAAGGGAAATTTCAGGACTATAATCCATTTGCATACTATAGTACGTGGCAGCTTTGTAACTGTCTTTAATTTTGTTAAAGACTTCACTTTCTAATGCAGGAATAATTTGTTCTTGTGGTCTATGTGTTAAATGATGCGCAATTCTATTTTTCGAATTTTTTATTCGGTTTATATGATCCATCAACACAGAGTCGTATTTAATTAATAATTCAAATAAACTTTAAAAAATTTCATTATTAGAGGTTTGTATTATTTCAGGGGTTCCTCGAAGCGAAAAATCATTATATGCTAAAAATAAGATCACATTATCAATTCTTTGAAATAGTAAATTAAATTGTACTGTTTCTTTATTTATAATAACTTGATTTGTTTTATCAATAGCCGAACATAAATTTAATCGCTTCAGAAATTGTTTCTAGGCAATGAATGAATTAAAGTGACAAAAAAAAAAAACACTCATGATCTTGAATTACATTTGACAGCTATCTTCAGTAATTATAGCCACCTATAAATCGTGTAGATTTTTCATTTCCTTTTCTTTTGTAAAATAATATACCACCGAAAAAAACTTGTTCTGCGTTTCTGAATATATTAACCTGTTGCAAGCTAGATTTCATCATTTGGCATTTTTCTGAAAGTATAACATAGTGGAAAATTATCTAAATTCAGCATTCTTTGCAAAACCTTTTTTGTGTTTGAACAGGTCTGGGTTTAATACAACATTCTAAACTTATCAGCTATAATACTTGACAATAAAATTTATGGTCAAGACAATAGACTGGAAGATTTATGTTCACTTGATCATATTTGTTATTGTTATTTTCGTCCTTATTTTCTGATTTGATCACATTTGTATAAACATACGATTCTTCAATGAATTTCACAGTTTCTTAATTTCCAGCATACGAGTATTTAGTTTATGCGGAATTTTCTTGTCCATTCAATTGTAATGTGTAATTGAATTGTAACTTCTGAATTCGAAGCCAAAATTACTTCGTAGGGGAAAAAAAGAAAAAAAAACTCGGATTTACTTTATGACCCCCAGAAAGATATTTCTTTGTCATGGGCGTTATTAGATCTAACAATATTAAAAATTTTAGGATATGAATTTTCAAAATACTATAGACAATCTTAGTTATCGAGGTAACTAAGATTGGTTACTGTAAATCTACTTATTTTATGTTTGTAATATGTTGCACACTTCCAGTAAACTGTAATATATCTGTAAACTTCATATATTTCCAAACCTTCGATTTTTCCAATTAAATTTCTTCTCTCTAATTTCCATTCCGCCATTATTGATCAAAATATTATTTTAGTTATTGGTCACATTGAGGCTCCCTCAATCCCCGGTACATAGCATCCGCTGCTTCTCCTAGGTGTCCGGCCCTGTTTAAGTCCTCCTCCAAGGTCGTTAGATGAGCTGAAATAAGGATTAACCTGCATCTGGTCTTCGTTTCCAATTTCGGTATCCAACATTGTAATGTTCAACATGGAAACTCAATACCAACAATGCATTGCAGCTAGGGGTGGGCAGTGGGCACATTCCTTATTAGAATCCATTTTTGTAATATTTCTGCGACATTTTTCTACATAAACTGTGATATATTGTTTTCTCCAAGAAAGGTGTTCTCTGCCAATAGTGCATTTTGTGTTGCTTCATGTTTGTTTTGACCTTTGAAAATTTCTTTGTTGCATTCATTAAAAAACTGTTTATTGCCCATTTCCACCAAATTTCTTGTTTCCAGGTTCATTCATTCTCTAATTAGATACAAAAGATAGGTTGTACCTTAACTTTTGATATTAATGTTCAAATGCATTTTTAATTTCTTGCTTAATACTTTTAAATGGTTAAACGAAGAGGACGTTAGATCATTGTGTTAGATCATCTTCAGTTAATAAATTAAAATTTACAATTTGAAAGGGGTTTCGAAATCACAATGCAAGTGCCTTTGCCATTAGCCACAACATAACAATTATCAAATACTAATTTTACCCAAATTATTAAAAGGTGCTGACTTCATAAACGAATTCATACATTAGTTCAAACAAATATTCATTTTTAAAAAAAATTTTAATTTTAGAAGATTTTCTAACTTTGCTTTTGACCAACAGTTTGTAGAATGAAGAGGAAAACACAAAAAGTACTAATTAATTAAGAAATCTTTTATATTCAGAAAATGAGCTATTAAAATATTCTTGAGTAAAATTATTTAATTCTGCTATGTATTGAAAGTTCTATTCTCTTTTGTTTTTGCAGCTAGTTTGTTTGCAGATTTCTGCAATGTAAAAATCGTGTCTTCAATTTTCGCCTTTTCTTGAATTTTAAATCATTTAGTTTTCCTGCACTGCGTTTCTTTTTCTTATGTATTTTACTATTTTGAGATTGTAATTTCCATGCATCCATTTTTATGCATAAGCTCTTTTGTAATTTAAAAAATCTAAACCACCACTTTTTTTTTTTTTCAATTTAGTTGAAATTAGATATTTTGCAATACATGTTTCTTCCTTAAGTTTTCCAACCTCAATATTCTTTCTTAAGAAAGAATCTTTTTCAACTGTGATCTGACTATGGGATTTTTTTTTAAATCAGAATCTCAATTACTTCCCACAATTTTTTATAAAGTGTTTGATCTTGCCAACATTTTGTTGAAAATTTTTCAATGCGACTTTAGATACTACAAACTCCTCAAATTTTACTGAATTACAGGCCAATTCATTCAAACAAATTGTTCCATTTCCTAAAGATAGAATAGCATTATTTTCTTGTAAGCCCTTGGGATGCACAAAAACAGGAAGAATGGCTTTTATCTTGTCTTGTCAGACCTTGTTTGACTATTCTAACCGCATCTTAACGCTCACAAAATTGACAAATATAGAGATGTAATTTACCAAAAAGCAAAGAGAGGGAATCCAAACATGTAACACAAAAACAATGAAGAAAATATGCAAAAAGTATGAATTAAATTGAAAAAATTATCAAAACTACAGTTTAACTGGCTTTTATATTTAAGTAACAAATCGATAGCATATGATTTTTCTCTAAGGCATTTTAAGAAGTATTATTATTCAGGACAAATTTAAATGCATATATGACAATGAATATGAGAGTAAAGCAGTATTTTATTGTAAATATACCTCACTAGTATATTTTAGTAAACATTTCTTGAATGCTGAGTTGTCCTTTTGTGGAATATCTCCAACACATTGTAGGCTTGTTTTTTCATTGATATGATTCAATTGGCGCTTCACCGTTTGTTTTTGAGCATCAGTTGCATTGGCACAACAAGCAGCTCATTTATTTTACAAGATTTTTCGATATAGAAGAAATTTTTGAGACCATGATAATTTTATTATTACTTTTTTTTTTTCTTCCCACAAATGAATATTTCTCTGCAATTTGGCAGCCTCGCTATATATTTTTTCTTTGCAACTTCCTTTGACACAAGCTTTTTCCCTGGACTCGATTATTTATCACAAACTTTTTTTTTCTTGTTAAAAACTTTTGCTCTGTAGTTCCTTGCTGCTGCCTTCATGTTTTTAGAGATTTCTGACCACGTTACATTAAGGGTGTGTTCTTTTATGCAACTGAGCAACAGATTTCTTTTGAAACATATGGTCATATTTCACAATTTGAATGACATAAACGATTTTACACTTAGTCTCTTAGTTTCAAAAATGATAATCGAGTTCATGATACTAAAATTCGACTCAACTTTAAGACCATGAAAGCAGGTGAGCATCGCAAATGCTCTTTTTGAAACAAGAGGAGATTGTTTGGAACTTTCAATTCCATCCACCATTTATCAACTGGCACCTTCTGCTGTGGTTGCCGTAAACTGGCAGAAAGATACTTGTATACTTCCAAGTCATAAAGGCCTCTTTCTACAACACTAATGGCATTATTTAGCAGGTCAAGAAGTTTCATTGATGTCTAAGAAAGAGAAATGTTTCCGACAAATAAGATCGATTGTCGATGCAGAATGTAACAAGAAATTATCCAAGGACATCTTCTACAATGGTCGCAAATCTTCAATATTTTTTTTTTTTTTTTTTTTTTTTTTGGAATTTCTTCACTATATCCAATCTTGGTTGGTTATTGAATTGGCTATTAAAACAAGCCCTCTAAATTTGCACCTAAATATGTTATCGGATTAGGGATGTGATAGGAAAGTGGAAACAAGTTTTTCGCGTTTAAATAATAGGCTATTAATCTGAGAGGAAAAAGTCAAATTAAAAAGCTATAAATATTAAAATGGTTTATGCAATTAACTTGAATCCTAAGACATCTCTATATCAGAAAAATTCTATAAAAGCTTCAATTTAGAAGAATTTTAATACTTGCCCTTCAATTTTGGTGAGAATTTTGCAATTTCATTTGATGTGTTAAATACAAGGAAATGCCAAATAAAAAACTTTAAAATATCTGACTTTTTTTTTCTCAAAAAATTCGACTTGTCGTAAAAAGTAAGTTTCCAAAAGTGACTACAAATATTTTTCTGCCTATCCAAACACGAGGACCGAAAAAAGAATGTATTAAAAACTGTTGTTCTATGATTTCAGTAGGTATAATAAAAGTTAATTGTTGGCAAAAATAAAATCTGATACAGAAAAAAAAATCTTACTTGATGGTAACTGGTTTTTTAAAACCATTAAACTTAATGATTTTCGATCATTTTTCATTTCCATAAAATTGGATATTATAACGACGTTCGTTTGAAATCATACAGAAACATTTTTCTCTCTCTCTCAGAGAATTGAAAAATGGATGTACAGTCGACGACATAAATAATAGAACGCATTTGTAACTTCGTTTTTTATTATCGCATCATTACTAAATTGGTGTCGATGGAAGTTACTCAAGAAGGTTATTTACATTAAAAAAACTGATTAGCCGAGTTAACATAGTTAATTAATTGCTCCTCCGCCGGAAAATTAACATAGTTTTAATTAATTAGAAATTTTTCCATTACAGAATTTTTTTTTTCTCCTCAATATTTCTGTAAGGTATGCATTTTTATATATCAGATTTCGTTCCAAAATTCACAATAGTTTTTGAATTATAATTTTGTACGCTAAAAACTCCATCAGAAAAAAAGTCAACTCACTAAGGTGTGTATATTAAATTAACCTCATTTCTTTTATTTATTTATTTCATTGAGATTCTAAAACATTAACCAAATGTTACTTAGATTATCTTTAACTTGAATAATCATTTTCAACTAATATATGTTTTTTTTATTGGAAATTCAAGCTTTTCATTACCTTTCAAAATATTTGCGAATCCACCTCTAAAGTTGATCTGCTCCTAAATATTTCAATATCACCCAGAAATTTTTATTGTGAACGAAAATGCATTGGTTCCAATATTTTTAGCTGAAATTTTATTTGATTGGAAAAAAAAAATAATTCGCATAATGGCATTTAAGCAAATTAATTTATAAACCTTTGCATAAAGAAGGAAAATTTATTTTTCTCATTTTCCGATTGGCTTAAAGGGCACTTACTTCTGGTATCTGTAAAGCAAATTTCTACAATGAGACTATCTACAAATGTATTTGAGTCCAAAGCACATGTTATTATTGACACGACAGAAAAAGTGAGCATAAATTTTATCTACGTACGATTTTATAACAGTGGTTAAAACTCATGATGAGTAAATCGATTAAAACAATTAGAAGTAATATACAGTCAGCGACGATAATATACAAGCAGGCGAGTCAGTTTCCAATCGACAATAGGAATTTTGCAATTTTTTCAAAAACTATTACAGATATGCGAGTAATTTTTAAGATTCCAATATTTTAGTATTTCAGCTTTGCTGTTATGTAAAAATTTTTACTATGTTAACAATTTACTTTATCACAGCTATCTTTAAAAATTTGTAAAAAATATTAATTTTTTAAAAAATTTATTTTATCTATTTGTGTAGAAAAATTATGTTCTTTAAATAATTTTTTTTTTTTTAAATGAGATATATATTATTGTTTCTGAGATATTACCAAAAGTTTTTATGATTCATTTATCAAAGGACGCATTAGTTTTCAAAACTATAACTCTTGAAAATTTCATCAGAAGCTTATAAATTTTTTTAGTTGCTATTTTGATGACGCTTTGAAAATTTCGATACTAATTATGTTAATTAGTGTAGTTAATCAATGTAACTATTTAAACAAACCTGTCCTCTGACATTTTTAAGAAGATGTGATAATAAATAGGAAAGTTACAATAGACGACTGTAGGAAAAACAGAAAGACGACTGTACATTTTGCTTATTTTTCAAGGGCCTAATGAAAAATTAAGTTTTTTTTCGGAGACTTGATAACAGCAAAATAAAAATGAAGAGTTTTCAAAGACCGCTCGAATTCTATCAGACCTATATCAATTGTCTAAAACAAAAATAAATATGTCCCAACAGTCAACAGCTATTTTCTATCAATAATATAATATCAAATTGAAAGTCATTCTTCTGTCGACAACAGCAACACCGTCCATATCTCCAATTCTTACACTTACTACAATATTATTGACAGTAACAGATCAATAAAGATTTCTATTATATTTGACATAATATGCCAGTCCCATATTTGCTTTAAAGGTGACGTGATCATTGTGGGGAAGAGGAATTACATAACAAGGTGCGTATTGAGAATATGCTGAAAAAATTAACATCCTAGCCCCCTCCCCCCAAAAATGAAACACCTTTGCATATTCAACCATACATAAACCTGCGCATTTTTTAAACATGTTTTCTGTTTATAATAGAAATTCTTTAAAGAAAAATAATTTTAAAAGGATATTTTTTCAAATTTTAATATTTTCTAACGTATTTCTGCACAGCGTCTTCTATTGTAAAATAGATGATGCTTCTTTTGGGTTTTGACAAAATTATATAAGCGAAAAAACTTTAAACAAAAAATTAAATCAACTTTTATAGGATTAAAAATGTCTTATCTTTTTCAACATTTCTTAAAATTAACAAATAACAGTTAATTTAAATAGATACTTCATTTCTGAAAATGCCAACATTAATGTAGGAGTATAGCACAAACAAAAACTATGTACTTGATTATTATATATGCAGCAATAAATAAGATTAAGACGTGATTGCGATAGCAAGTGTTAATTTTCCTTTTGTGTAAACTCACCATATTTATCAACCTAAAGCATTTTATTTGAAGTCTTGTAAAGTTAGAAACTAAAGCATTCCAGGATGGCTATCATTATAAAATTGACAAAACTGTCACGAAATTAACGATAAATTAATGTTATGTTCTAATTGAATTTTTTTAAAATAATGGTTGGATTATTGAAAAAAAAAACTTTTAAAAAATTACAGAAAAATGCGAGTTTAATATTTTACGAAGAAATGAAAATGATTTAAGAATTCACGAAGTTAAAAAGACATCAGCTTTGTAATTATGGAAGTAAAATGAAAATTTAAAAAATGGCATTTGATGCCTTTTTTAAAACCAGCACAAGATAATATATTACATTGCTCAAAACTTACTCAATAAGCAACTAACTTTTATGGCTTATGCTGTGTGGTGCTCTATCAATCAGCACAAAGCTTTATTTGTAAAGAGAAATTTCACTGGAAAAAAAATCCGAGTTCAAAAGAGAAAAAGCAAAAACAGTAACAAAACAAAAAAAAAAAACCTATAGAATCTGATTTCTGAAGAATAATAATAAAAGTATTAAAACGTTTCTTTAAAATTTTAAATATCGGATTTAGTATTTTTTTTAAAACTAAAATTTGGAAAGACTGGTAAAAACAAATAATTTTCAAGTGGTTAAAAGCATTAAAAAACGACAGAAATCCCAATAATTGAAAACTTATGGCTTCAAATTAAAATTTCACCATTTTGGATTTTACAAAATCTACTAATATAGTTACCAAACACAATGAATCACAATTCAATCTAGTATAGTAAAATTCCTGTAATAGGTAGTTCAAGGGAATGCTCCAAAACATTTTAATGAGAGTGATTGAATGTATAACATATTAAATAAGCTTCACTGTAAATTTAAAGAAAATACTCCCAAGTTCGATATATTCCTTCAATGCACCAAATTCATTTGCTGTTTTCTTATACTCCATTGTTTGAATCATTCTGTTATTCTTTAGCAACATATAAATGTTTAAATATATAATTATCAGGCATAACTAAAATTCTTCACCATATAAAAATTAAAGTTTGAATGTTTTACAAATTGCAACAAGTATGATGTATTTCGTACTACCTCTTCGTACTGATTGCTATTCCAATAAACTTCAACGCACAGTGCTGAAAAAAAAAGGGGAGCAGAAAAAACGGTTATGATTATCTTAACATGTGTAAAGTACCCTTGGATTCCTCCTCCAAATTTCCCCCTTTTTGTTGCTTTTCTTTCTAGATACATCTAGTAAATAAAAAACTTCACGCTTTAGATTTACTGTATGCAGTGCCTGGTAAAAAGAAAAAACTTTTTTTGCATTTGTTGAGAAAACTAAATGCTTTTTAAGGATCTTTTTACAAAATTAAGCATTTTTAAGGTGCTTTAAAACTGTTTTCAAATTTAAGCACTTTTCATGATGCTACACATCTTTTATAGGGTTTATACAAAAACCAGTTTTCAAATTTGTCAAAAAAAAAAAAAAAAAAAAATAGGGAAAAATATTTTTTCTAAATTATATAAAATAACAAAAAACGAAATCAATATATATATAAATTATTACATATACAAAATAATAAAAACAAAAATTTTCAATAATATTTATATTGTTTTCACTAATTTTAATTTCTCCAAAGAAAATAGGATTTTAAAAAACATAAAATATTGACAACAGTGGCTAAGTCTTGTTCTTATTTTGGACACAATATTGCCTGAAATTGAAAATACTCGTTCCCCAGCTTCTGAACTTGGTTTTACAGTTTTCATGGCATCAAATAACAATTCTTATTCATTGCCTCAAATAATGAAAAGTCAGCTTTTAGCATCTTTGGATTTGTAAGTTTTTCTTTGGGGTCTTTAAAAACTTATGAATTGATTTTTCCATGGCTTCTTTTAAAAAAGCATTACTTTGTTGAGTAGTTTCTTCGATTTGCTCTTCATCAGAATCCGTTTCCACATAAGAATGTGGAAATATTCTAGACAATATCTTTCTAGATAACTTAATAATTTCAGTTTTTGAAGCTAAAAAAAGCACACTAGATTTCTTTGCTGAATTAGAAATATTTTGTGGATTTTGCAAATACAGCAAAAGAGTTGCTAATTCTACTTGTCTTTTTTGAATTCGTTCTTTAAAAGCATATAATAATTTCAAACTTATTTCAGTGTTCAAATTTTTTAATTCGTTTATCAGAAATTCAAATATACCTTCACTTGTTAGTAAATTCGCATATCATCGCCTTAATCCCTCAGCTGCTAGACAAATCGGTTCCAACCGATATAATTCATTTTTATTTTATTTTTTTGAAAAAGAATTGGAATATCCAGACAATTGTTTTTCGAATGTGACAAATTTACATAAAAAAACAGTCAAACTCTACATTCAATAACTAAATTCCCATCTTGTCACCTTAATCCCTCAACTGCTAGACAAATCGGTTCCAACCGACAAAATTCTTTTTTTGAAGAATTGGAATATTCAGTGGTTCCAGAAAACCAGTTTTCAAATGTGACAAATTTACTTAAAAAAACCGGTTTTTCAAAACAGTGTTTAAAAACCGTCAAATCCTAATCCTGTATAACAGCTTCAATGACAATTAGCAGCAAACTGAGAGTTCTAATCCAAAACGTTCCAGAGAAATTGTATGAAAAATAGTCCAACTAAATATACAAGATTTTTAAAAATACAAGTTGAATATATAATTAATAATTGCAATTTAATAAGACGAGAAAAAATAAAAACTGATATTAATGACTCAAGGTAACTTTACATAAGGAATTAGCACTCACAATTAGATTTCACACAGGAATTACTTTGACAAAATAAAACAATTTTTATTGAAAATAAATCAGCATTATTTTAAGAATCCAGAATGTATAAACTATCAGATGCTCAATTAAGCTCATAACCTCAAAAATAAATGTAAAATACATCCAGCTATGTTTATATGAGGCCTTAAGACAATTAAAAAAAACCCTTACACCAATTATTTCATCTGATTTTATACTATTTAGTTTCTACAGATTAAATAAATTAAAAAATACATTTTAATTTGAAAATTTTAGAGTGAGAAGATCTTTATTATACTAAAATAATGATACAAAAACCTCAATTGAGATTTAAACATACCAAATGAATTTTCTAATGCCAGTTTTTAATTAATAATTTTTAAAAACATTTATTTTAAAAATAACACTGCATATTTCTTAATAAGTAATACATCAATTTCCCCCTTTTTCCTTAAGAAATTAGCCAATATAAGGAATAAGGAAATGTGCAAAGTCAAAATGTCATTAATCAACAACAAAAAAAATTGAAACGAACTGTCTTTATTCACATTATACATTCTATTTTATCTTTTTGGGTGCAGCTTCTAAGCTTTCTGCTGCTTCCTTAGCCTTCTTCTGCCTCAAGCCCCAGTACCTAGCATTAGCTCGTTCAGTTCGGAGTGTAATAAAGGCCTGGAATTTTCTTTCTTCTTCAGTTGGTTTACGTGCTTTTTCAATCCTGACATGCTTTCTGACAGGCATGACTACTCCCTTCAGCTGAGTAGCCATTTTAATTTCTTCAGCCTAAAAATAAGCAAATGCAGTTTAATTCAGTTAACATAGTAAAAATTCTTCATACCATCAGAAAAAAATTAGAGTGATTTAATTCAACATCATTGAATATCAGTTTAATTTTTCATCACTTTGGTATGAATATGGATAATTAAAAGAAAACATGTTAATACCAAATAGTGGATAAAATGGTCATCAGAAAAAAATTAGAGTGATTTATTATGCCATCATGAATATCAGACTATGTTTTTCATCAGTTTGACCACATTTGTAATAACACATACTCACACATGCCAAAATATTTAGACTAAATGACATGTATAAGAAAATGAAAAAGCATATGTAAGACATTACTGATTAATACTCACATATCAAACGAAATCTTAAAATGTTTTTAGCTACATTCATATTAGTAGCAACATACTATAACACATTATAACAAATAATTTGAAAGTATCTGAAATAGGTTAAATAAAATTGACCTTAAAATGTAATGAGTAAATGGCCATCAGAAAAAAATTAGAGTGATTTATTATACCATCATAAGTATCAGAGAATATTTTTCATCACTCTGACCAAACATTTAAATCTATCTATAACTAATAATTAAAAGTTTAATTTATATTAAAAAATTAATTATGGTACAAATGTTTTGTAACCAATTTTCAATCTTCATATTTTTTCAGAGTTTCCTGAGTCATTTACAGTGGCCAAGAGTGGGAGGAAAAAAAATATTCAAAACATCTCTTATCTTAAATAATTCAAGCCTTGAAGAAATGGTATTTAAAATATTCTTGACTTCATAAGAAAATTTTGTCACTACACTACAATTATACTCTTTAGTATTATACACATTAGGACTATTGGGGATGGAGTCATAATTTTGAACTTTAATTAAACAAGTTGGAAGATTTCTAAACCTCCATACCACTGGGCTCACAATATCAGTTTAATAAGCAATTTGTTTATAAGTTACTATTTTTCAATTTATTCAATATAAAACTTATTTTTAAATAAAGAGTAAGCGTTATTTCTGAAAGGTTTAAATTCTTTTTCTAAAAACAATGTAGGCTATTAAGATTGCTTATTTGAGAGGGAAATCACCAAAACAATTTGCAAAACTCATCAGCACTAAGACTGATTTCAGCATTTTCTGGTGGAAATTTCCTCACCCTATAAAGTATAACACAGATTTTTTTTTTTTGTCGCAAAGTTTACTCAGGAAATCTTAATTTGTAATTGGTACAGCAGTTGCACGAAAGCAAAAGGTTAAATAAATTATATAAGTTAGAAGTTTATCATCCATTACTTTAATGTAGTTATTAAAGAATTTTTTAATTGCTTCAAAAATAGACCATGATGGTTTAGTAGCAAGATTTTGACCTCAGAGCCAGAGGGTTCAAAATTTCAAATACAATTCCACTATAGGGACATCATATAGGTTCATTATATCTCACATTATGTGCTATTGTAAAAGCATGAATTCACATATAAATGATAATTAACACTTGTATAAAAAATTCTAAACCAAATCCAATTCTACTTAATTGAATTATATTTTCCACCATTATGTTAAACTAAGGGTATTTTTCAAAAAAGAGATATATATTATAAATAATTGAAATTTTTAGAAAAAATTAATTTTCAATACGCAATCTAAGCAAAAAAGATGTAATGAGAAATGCTACTATTTATTCATAACAAATTTTGAAGTATATTTTAAAAAAAATCTCAATGCATTATATTATAAAAATTATTTAATTAAGCATTTAATCTATAGAATGAACTTTCAGTGTTACCTGTCTAATAAACAGAGAAACAAGAGCATTTTTAAATAGAAAATACAAGTAATAAGTCTCAAAATATTATACATAAAATGCTATTTTGTTTATAAAAATAGATTTGCCAGAAATATAACATTGCAACATCCAAACAACTAAATTCATAGTTTAAACAATAACTGTTGACATTTAAATGCCAATTATTTCTCACAATTTAAAATAATTACATTGAGTTTTTATTAGTATTATCTCTAAGAATAAATTATTATAAAACTGGTTAAGTTGGGTTTTATATGCCATATAACTATACAGCAGAATTCATTCAGATCATAATATTTTAATTTAATAGTGGTGAATTGCATTTTAGGGGGAAATGAACGACTACAATACAAAGCCACATCTACTGTCCAGACAAGGATATAACCACAAAGGAGTAACCCATTTACTACAGTGGGAAGACACAATCCATTAATGATATAGGTGTTCAAAACAAAGCCATTTTCAACAAACATGGTCAGAAGCGAAGGCAATCAATTACAATCTGCAGATAAATATTTTTCAGTTTTGTTTTATTTTAAAATTTTAAAGGTTAACTATTCATATAAAATTTAAATATTTAGATGGAGACAATCTATATATATTTTCATAACACATTAATCAATAGTCAAATTTTACCACCATATGATATCTACAAAATTAAGAACCCTATCAATTTTGAAAACTTAAAATAATATAATTAGCATTTGTATGGGTCAGCTTAATAAGTTTGAAAATTTTTGTTATTAGTTGATAATGAAAAGAATAGAAATAACAGCATTTTTGCAAGAGTGGAAGGGCATCTGTATGGATAAATCACTAATCACAAAAAAGCAAAAATGCTCTTCATGAAGGATTTATGCATACTTGTTACAGAATGTGATAAAAGTGGTTTTAAACATGGATAAACTTATCAAACAAAAACTTTAATAATAAATTTTTAAATACACAAAAAATTCTTACCTTCAGCAAAAAAAATTAGAGTTTTTACAGAATGAATCAGGAATCATCATAAGTGTTTATCATCATAAGGTAAGAAAACCAGTTTTTTTTTAAAGCACACAAGAATAAATGGTTTAAGAAATAAAAAAAACTTACTGTTGCATCACCCTTCTTTGGCTTGGATAATTTGCGTGGGAAGAGAATCAATTTAGATTTGTAAACTTTTAGGCGTTGAACATTTTGTTGCAGACTTTCAACATTCTTATTTCTCCTTCTGTAATCAACAGAAATTCCAATGGTTCTTGCTTCTTTCCTATGAAGACCTGCAGCCTATTTAATAATATATTAGAGATATTAAAAATAAAACAGAAGGTGATTTAATATTTACAAATGCTAAACAAAGCATTCATAGCTCAAAGGAGAATTAGCAAGTCACAGCAACCAAGTCTTGATAAAAATTTAAATCATAATTACAGTGAAAAATACACTATATGGAAACAGAAGAAACAGAAATTTTTTTTTAGTTCATTTAATTCTTAAAAACTTATATTTACAGACCAGAAAAATAGAAATTAAATAGTAAAGCATATATACTAAGTAATTAAAACAGCATATTGATGTGAAAATATTTGCAATTATTCTAGTATATAATGTCGTAATGCTATATCTTGAATTTTAACATTCTAGGCAACTGTAAAAATATTAAATTCAATGATTAACATACTTAATTTAAATAAAACTCAAAATAGGAAAAAAATGTTTTATTTACAATGCTTGATATTTATAAATATGATAAAAGAAATTTCTTCCAATGACATATTAAACAAAATATAAAAATAAGAAACGCAGACTGCAAAACTGCCACCTTCCATTCACATAAATAGCTTTCTGTCTGAAAGCTGATGCTTATATATAAGTGAAAAATTGCATTTTAATAATGCACATGCATATCCCTTTAGACCTGTTTAACCTTATATCATTACAAAATATGCTGCTTTCATGTTTTACAAATTTTAAATAATCTGTGCTTCATTGTTAACTGAGTACATTATGCCAAAAATCCATTAAATATCACATATAATACACTATCCATACTCAAAAGCTTTGAATATTGACAAAAGAAGCAAGATTTAATTAGTGTTCTCATTCTTGGCAAGAACTTGTACTTGATTCTCCTGCATTAGCTACAATTCTAAACAAACTCCTGTACTCCTACTGTGTACCTTATTTTCATACCTCTACAATAGTCAAATTACTGATTTAATACTTCTTGGAAGACATAAGATACTTAAAAATATTTATTATCAACAATGCTGTTAACGAATGGAGCCAATTCAGTCATTATTGAAAACAGCAAACAATCCCATTACCATTTTAAGAAAAACAATACAAATAAAATTATTTGTGTCAATGAATAAAACAATTCATTATATATTCAGTAATTACAAATTATATATTTTTTCCATCAGATCAATGTAAACAAGATATATCTGACAAGATATACATGTTAATATTTGGAGAAATTATATCGGAATAAAAACACGGCACAATTTTTTTGTCAAAATAATTTCATTTTGCGAAATTTTAGTATGACAACAAAATTATTAATCATAACGGAACAAGTAAAAAATATCACTACTTAGAATACACTTGAAGTTATACATTCATGTTATGGACATTATAAATAACTTGCCTTTAACTCTTCTAGAGAAAACCCACGTCCTAATCTTTGTTTAGTATGATAACGAAATGTTGGACATCTAACCACAGGACGAATAGGGCCCTTAGCTGGTCTGGGTGCAATAACACGGGCCTTTTTAACTCGACTGGCATGACGGCGCTTCTTGCGCATAGGTTGATTGAACCATGTTTTAACAAATCTTTGCCAATCTTTATGAAAGTGGCCATTAGGTATCATATTATTCCTTTTCGGAGCCATTTTTATCTAGAAACCAAACACAATATTATCAACAAAAACAATAGTCTTAACTAGCACACTCATTAATCATATTGCAATGAAAAACATATGCAGATGACAGGGTTTGAAAAAAAATTATACAGTATTTATATACATTAATGTTCAAAGAAAAAAATTACTTACTTAATTTAAGAATATGGCGAACGATTACTTTTTAAATAACAGATTTAATTTCCCTATACATACGATCCACGACAGATCGCCACACCGATGAACTGATGGTAGAAATAATCATTAGCTGTTGCCACCTTCAGAAATTGTTATGAAAAATGTTGCGAATCTTCTTTTAATAAGATAAAATTAATTTAATACCCTTCTCCTAGTACAAATAAAAACAGTGAACAGATATAGAAAACTTTAATCATTATACTGTTCATTTTAAAAAAATTACGAGGAAATTAATGAAGATTATGAAAATATAAAAGTTATCTCATACATTTCTGCTAACTTTAACTGTATTGGACATGTGTGATTGTTTACAAGTAAAGTTTTCGTTTTTGCCGACCGTGCTGTTAGTTTTGATTCGATATTAACGGATAAATTTAACGAATTTATTGAAATTGAAAGTTTAACTAGTAAACAGGCTTTTAAAATAAAATTATGCTGAAATTTTGAGATTCAAATGAAATGCAATAAATCTGCTTAAAATTTTTTAAAAAATTTATACTTTTAAACATGGGACGAATTTTAAAATTAATTAATCCTTCAAAAAACAGTTGGTCTAAAATCTTACATCGTCTTAATTTCACACGCTTGCTATTTAGCTGTAATAAATTTTTGGTAAGAAACTTTGTTTTGATGTATTATACTGTATATCTGTGAAAAAATATCAAAGGCAAAAATAAATTATTGATTCAGTAGTGACCTACCCTGACCGATTTTGAGCTAATTGGTATATTTTTAAGTTGCATCGTTCAAGTTTAATTATGAATTTGATTTTTAAAAAATGAAGTTCAGATATTTTGGTTACTATAATCAAACATATTCTATAAATAGGAATCAAATATTAAAGTGGATCTGAGGACACTTTCCAAATTATTTAAGAAGAAAAATGTAAAAAGACTCTTAGAGTACAGAAATTTTCAATAATTTCCTTCAGTGAAACCTGGATGTTAATAATTTTTATACTTTCTTTTCTTTTCCTTTAATGTGTTGATTGAAAGTAATATTTATAAATTCTGATTAAGTCAAGTTGAGGCTGAATTTATTAAATGTGCATATATTTCCATCTGAACTTATCAAATTAATATTATATTTTATTAAATTGTAGCTGAAAGATAGCTTAGCAAACTTTTATTTTTCAAAACTCTATTAAGGAAATTTTCTTTTAAAAATTTTAAATACTATTTCACTATCTTTATTATGAAAATTTTTTATTCACTATTTATTTATTATTTCACTATCTTTATTTCTAGTGACGAATTTCTTTTATATGTGGTAGATGCGAGTGAACATATTAACTTTTATCTAATAAGATCTGATCTTAAATATCTTGTCAATAAAAGTTGTCTTATTGAGGGTATTGATAAGAACCTTAATACAACAACTCTTATGCAAGTTCTATATATATCAGTCTTCCCTGTTCTGAATTTCTATGATATTTATAAGAGTGGTGGGCACTTAAAATCATCACTAAATACATCTAGTGTTCTCATAACAAGAAACAGTATTAAATTTCCATTATTATTGATATTCTGAAAGCTATGAATACAATTAGATTATCATATTTTGCAGTTTATCACTTTTTTTAAAAATTGGGCTACTTGTGCCATATTATTTAGTTTATGTTTGTCTGCAACCCAATTTTTCCAGATAATTCTTATTCACCTATAATATCGGTTCTTGTGTATATATATTTTCACATTAGTCTTTTATATTGTGAATTATCTTTTCTTTAGTATAGTGCATAGACAATGTCTGAATTATATCTACATTTATAGGATGCTGAATTAACAAGTGATGTTAAGAAGAATATTGAATTCTATTGGAAAGATAAAGTAAATCAGCATCCTGTTGAAAAAGTATGTATTATATTTTCTTTTTTAAGTTAAATTATGCACTTTTTTTTAAAATTCTGATACTATTCTAATTTACTGTTAAAAAATATCAAATTATTTTATTTATTCTGAGTGATGACTCAGTTATTCATTTCTTTTGAATTTGAAATCTGCAAGTAGTTTTTTCCTTTATATGTATTTTATCAAATTATTATCTCTGCTATGATGTTATAATATGATGCAATACAATAAACTGCAAATTTTACAGAAATGTTATTAGTTAGAAGTGATATATTTTATGTTATTCTTTCATAAAATTCTAATTAACTGCCAAAATAGATTCTTTATTTGAAGGATCATTTTAAGTACAAAAATTACTGAATCTCTAAATAATTAAATATTTAATGATTATTGTATGCAGATGTTTCTATCTCATTTCTTTCCATTTATCTGTTAAATTTTATCTGTAACTGAAGAAATATATAAATATTTTGCTTTTTTTATATATAGTAAGAAATTAAAGTTATAATTTTTTTAGTAGTCTCAGTGTATATGGAAGCTTAGAGAGAGATTTGCCAGCTTAGGTGTTGTCCTTATCATCTGACTGTTCTTCAAAATAACAATGCCTGTCTTCAAACTATCATAATTTAATTTTAAAACAGGATTTAATGTAATTAAACTGATATTTGGAATCCTAAAAAGATTTCTTTTAACTTGTATCATTCATTACTGCTGTAAATATTTTTTATGATTGATATTTCTTTTATTTTAAGTTATTTTTTTTTAGGATGCACAGAAGTATTATTTGCTTTCAATGTTTCCCTATCCTTCTGGTAATTTACATATGGGACATGTCAGAGTTTACACAATCAGTGATGCTCTAACTCGCTTTTTCAGAATGAATGGCAAGAAGGTAATTGAAATAAGTATTATTTTTGTTATAACTTTTGTTAGTAATTTTATCTTATATGTTCAAACTAAAATAATTTTATTTTCAAGAATTTTATGAAATAACAAAAAGGTGGAAAAATGGGCACTGTTCAATAACTGGAAGAGCAGTTGCCATCAGATGATAGTAAGATCAATGACATATTATGAAAAAATTATGAAACAAATTTATAATTAACCTTGTAAACTAAAATTGATAGTCTCAGCACTTGCATTTTGGCTGAAAACTTACTGAAATATGCATCAGTGACAGTTCTCCATTAAATAAAAAATTATCAAGCAGTGTAAAAAGAATGGTATATTATAAAAACTGTTGAAAAATTCTTTTGCCTTCTGCCAATAAAGCTTACTGTACGTGGTTGCTGGCATTTATTTTCCATTACAGTCTTTTAATTTAAAAAGTGCTAGTCACTTTATAGCATTTGCAAATACTATATTTATTTTGAAAGAATTAGTTGTAATTCATTTGTTTTTAAAGTGTAATTTTACTTCTAAAGAACTAAGATAGTTCAAAAGTTTCTCACAGTTTTCTAAATAACTTGATTATTAAAAATAAAAATTTGGATTGATTTCATTTATAAATTTGTACCCAGTCAATTATTTGGTATATATGGGACAAAATATTCTTGAATTTTTGTGGTTTTAGAAAAGATATTTGTTTTATATAGAATATTAAAAAAAAAACTTGCAATAAAATATGTGGATTTAAATTCTTTAAAAAAATTCTGAAATAATTTTTTGCTTTTTTAAAAAAAAATTATGAACTTATATTCAGTGTCTCAACTTGTCTCAAATCATTCAAGTTCTGTAACTTGCTAACAAATAGCAGTGCAAAGCCCCATGCAGTATTGTCAAAAAGAGTTCCATCATTCATAAATCATTGTACTGTGGATCTCATATGGTGCATGTTGGTAGCTTGACAATTTGTGTTCTAGTGACCTCATTTCACCCACTTCTGAGATCCTAATATGAATAAAAAACTTGAATGAAGATGGGAAATTTTGTTTGAAATTTAACAAATATGACACAGATGTGTTTGCAAGCAATTTGCAGTGCTGCAATTATTATTAACTCAAAGTATATAGAATGACAAACAGGATTCAAGTGTTAAAACAAATTTCTCTAGATTATAAGAGACCCAATATGAATTGCAGTAAATGCTTGGTTGTTTGTTGAACTTCAAAATAATTAGAATTGTTGGACATATTTAAGAAAAGATGGAATGCTATATTTGGAAATGTTGTATTGAACAGCAAGGAGGTTACTTAGAAGATGCAAATATGTCCCTATTTGTAAATAAAGCAGTTTCTTGACAACAACACTTGTCTCAAATCTTTTTGTATCCTTTGTATAATTTAGATAATATGTTTAAATGAATTAGTTTGATTAAGGTTATACATCCAATTGGTTGGGATGCCTTTGGTTTGCCTGCTGAAAATGCTGCTGTGGAGAGAAATGTACATCCTTTTGATTGGACCATGAAGTAAGATATTTTTACTGTTTAAGTTGAAAATATTTCTCACACAGAAAATATCTTCTTTTTAAAAAAATGACTAAAAATATACAGAAGCAGATAAAAGATTATAATATCGTTTTTTCTGTAATGAATTAATTCACCTATGAAATTGTTCTATGATGTAGCTCACTGTTTCCAATTTGTTAATGCATCAATAAATATAATTTTTTAATTATACTAATATTTATTGCTTTATCAAAATTAACATCTTCAGCTTCATTATTTAATTTTTTGATCTATCTTTAATTACATGCTTCCATATTTAGTTTCATAGTATTTGTTCATAAATTTATGCATGTTAAATTTTGAATAAACAATTGCTAAACATAAATAGAGCTACAAAATGTGCTTTTGATATAAGTGACAATAAATAATTTTAAATAACAGTTATAAAAGAAAAAAGAAATTTTGTGGCATAAGATTGAATGTTTGCAATAATTTCAGTTGCTATTCTGTTTTAATCCTAGCTAGTGTATCCTAAGCTATAATTTATTTTCTAAAAGGTAATTTTGAATGAAAACTGAACAATTCAAATTTCTGAATAGTTTATTCACTTTTAAAGTTGATATGAATTTTAAAATATGAATACCATTTATTCATTTTCTGTTATTGCTATTTTTTTATATCCCTTAATTAAGAATCTTATATTCTTTTGGTCTTATATTAAAGAGTCAAGAGTATTGTTTGTCAAGATTGTGTGTGTGTGTGTGTGTGTGTGTGTGTGTGTGTGTGTGTGTGTGTGTGTGTGTGTGTTACAATAATGTTTATTTTCCTTCTTTTTTGTCTTTTAAATATAATTGCATTTTATTTAAATTTAATGATTTTATTCAAGGTATTTAAATATTTTATTTCAGTAACATTGAAACTATGAAAAAGCAACTAAAAGATTTCAATATATGCTTTGATTGGGATAGAGTAAGTATATCTGGAAAAATAATTTTTTAATATACTTTTATGAAGTATAAATTTTGGCAATTTAGGAAAGTTATTTTTCATTATTTTTAATTTTATTAATTATTACAGGAGTTAAAAACATGTGATGCTTCTTATTATAAATGGACTCAATATATATTTCTCCTGATGTTTGAACATGGATTAGCGTATAAAAAGCAGGTATAAATAAAATATTTTAACCTAAATCTTATACAATGTTTGATAAAATATTGTTTGTGTTATATAGTTTCATTATCATAGTGTTATTGTATTAAATATTTTTTTTCCTTTCCTATTTTTGAAAACGAAATGTTGTATCTGCTATTGTTTGTCTATTATATGTTGTATCTGTAAGGATGTTTTTATTCAAGAGTGATCAATTATGCAAGAACAGTTACATATGCAGTAATTTTTCGAACTTGATGCTCTATTTTACTTTGTGCTGGAGCTAATAATTCTACATAACAGTTTCTACATAATTCTACTCATAAAATGTAATGATTTTTTATGATAATGATAAAATTCATTTTATTATATAGTGAATAAAATGAAATACTCAGTTCAAGTAATAAAAAATCAAATTGGCATTTTTATTATAAATCACCCATGTGTACTATAACGTTGTGGATGTGACATCATATCTACATGATAACAAGTGATTCTGTAGTAAAGTTTAAGAAATGTAACTATGTATCAAGGTACAAGATTGAAGATATATTAATCATGAGAAGTCGGAAGAGAAGTGCCGAGTTCAACGTAATTGTATTTATTATATCAGTATTGTTTCTCCAGGGCCTTCCTCTCCATTTCAAAACTTTCTGCCTCTTAGCAAATACACCAATCTTTTTGAAGGCAATTTATTAAAATTTATCTAAAAGCATGACAGTAATGGTTAAATCCATATTTTACATAAAATTAAAATGGTTTCATATCATTAATAAATGTTATTTTGGGAAAAAATTAAAAGTCTTTTTCCATTGTATCTTTAAATTTTTATTCTCACTAAATATTCAATATACTTTTATTCTTAAATTTATTTAAATGAACTTCTTTACATGTATTATTTGTTCAGGCACTTGTAAATTGGGATCCAGTTGATCAAACTGTTTTAGCTGATGAACAAGTGGATGAAAATGGATTTTCTTGGCGTTCCGGCTGTAAAGTAGAGAAACGGCGATTATCTCAGTGGTTTCTTCGGACTTCTGAATTTTCAAAGGTTATCTTTTCATTCAATATTCTTTTCTTTTAAGAAATTAAGAGATATTATGGCATAAAATTTTTAACATATAAAACATAAAATTTATAACATATAGGAATGTGATAGAAAAAATTTTGATATTACGGCTATTAAAATTTTAAGTCTCATTAAGAATTGTCTTTTCTATAATTTTTTTTGTTTTGCATTCACAAATATTACAGTTTTTTTGAACGTATGTAATTATAAATTACAGTTTCTTTGATATTCTAATACAAAGAATTAGAATATCAAAGAATATTATGGATATTATCTTTCATGAAATCAAATATTGCACAACCACTGTATTAAAGCCTCCAACAATAACCTTATCTCAACTATCAAAACTAATATAAAATAAGTTAATATTATATGCACCCTCATTTAGATGTTACAATACCTGACAACGACTAATTATTTAATTCTTTTATTTCCAGATACTAGTTATATGCTATAGCACAATGAAATCAATATAATTTAAATGAAGCTTTCAATTTTATTTTAACTTCTATCATAAATTAATTTTTTCCCTGGGATTCATTTTTTTTTAAATTAATATTTTTTTCTATAAATTTATGCATTAAATAGTATTTAAATGTATAATTATCTAGACAATATAAATAACTCATCTCTATTTACCTTTTTCTTTTATTTAGAATTTATATGATGGATTGAATGATCCAAGTTTAATAGAGTGGAGAGATGTAACTAAGATCCAGCAGCACTGGATAGGGGAGCCTGATGGCTTCATAATTCATTTTGATGTATTTCATAAAAATGAAATTTTATCAAAGGCATTAACAGTGTGGACCAATACACCTGAATTATTGTATGGTGCTGCTTTCATTGGAATCTCGCCTGATAATCATTTTAATGCATCTGAATATGGTGGTGGATCTACTATTAAAGACCATTGCTTAGATATAACAGTGAAGCATCCTTTTACTGGAAAGCTCTTGCCGGTATTTGTTTCATCTAATTTAAATCATAGTCCTGCTACAGATTCTTGTTTAGGTAAAATATTTAATCTTAGAATTATTATCATATATTTATAAATCTGTTATATATATGGAGTATGAATGTATGTTGAGAATAACCTAAAATAGATTATAATTTATAAAGCATAGGAATTTTAAAAATTTTAAACATATATTTTTGCTGAAATTTTGAAAAAAAAAAATAATTTATTTATTTTATTTAGACCAGTAGTTTTGTTTTCAAATATGCAAAAATAAATAAATAAATATTAATGGAGCAGCTTTGTACCATTGCTATGAATTGATTTAGAATTTTATTAATTATTATGTAAGTGTAAGGTTTCTTGTATTATGGATAACATTATATGTTATTTTAAATTACATTAATAGGATTTTGAAGTTATCATTTTTTTTTAAAATTAGTTTTAACTCTACATTTGTTGATACTTCACATACATTTTGTTTGAAAACTTCATTTTATCATTTATTTTGGTAGTTTTAGAATTAAAATATATTAGTTAGTGCATTTATCTGACTCTCAGTTAAGCTTTTGTGTATTAAAATTGCCAAGTAAAAAATATCTTATAAAATATTATTTTAAATCTTGTTTATAAAATATTATTATTTTAAATTATTATTATTTTTAAATCTTTCATTCCTAAGTATTTATGTTTATCTATTTATTTTTGTATTTATATGCATAAACTGTTTTTAAAGTGCATAAATCTCCTATTATCACATTATTTGATTCTAAAAGATTGGTTATTGAAAAAAAATTAACTGTATATTTTTAAAATTTTTGCTTTTATATTTAAAAAATAATAAATTGCTATTCTGTCTATCATATTTTATAATCCTTTTAAATCAAAATTCATTTAATAAATTTTCTCTATTTTATTTTTAACAAACAATCATTTTTTAATTTTTTGATTATTTTTATGAAAATAATTTTTAAAAAAAGAATTTCTCATTTGGATTAATTTTGAATCTTTTTATTCTGTATTCTTTATTTTTCTTCTGCATTTGTCTTGATTAAAATGGATATAATAACATTTTTAAAAAAATTTTGTGAATTTTAGTCAAAATAGTTTTATAATTATATTCTGAAGCTGCTTTTCCTTTGAAAATATGCTTGCTTTGAATTTTTATTTTTGTTTTTGTTATTTCTTAAGGCTAGTAAAAATATTGATATGATTTCCTAGGTAGCATAACGTGTTCCACAATATTGTGCAATATTATATAATAATAATCAGTATTTCACAAAATTATACAATATTGCAAATATTTATTAATGTCATACAATATTGTACAATATTTCTGTGCTACTAGGGATGGAAACTAAAATTTAACACATGATCCTTGTAATTCAAAATCATATTATGGTTTGCAAATTTAAAAAATAATTATAACAAAATGTGAAACCACTGCTGCAGAAAACGTTGGTTGTATGAAAGCCCAACACATAAAATGCAAAAGAGTTTTCACATAAATATCATATTTAATATTCATCATTTAAAAAAAATGAAGCAAGAAATTATTTAAAGAATCTTGAGCTTTATTGTGCAGTAAAAACAGAAAAATGTGTTATGTGTAAAACATAAACTGAAGTTATTATTTATTAATAACAAAACAAATTTACACTTTAAAATTCAAATTAAAATTAATTGCAATCTTCTTTTAAAAAATTCAATGCTAGAATGCAAGTGGGTCTATAGGGCTTTGGAGGCCTATTTTCTGAGATAAAAAAATTGGGAAAATTTGCAAAATGGTTTGAGTTTGTCTCCATAGGTTAAGTAATTTTTCTTCACCTTTTATGTGTTATTTAATTCTTGCAATGTCTTGTATTCCTGTTGTGAATTCTTGCAATGTCTTGTATTCCTGTTGTGAATTCTTGCAATGTCAATAAATTCTTTCATAGTGAATAGCCTTCCCAATGCAGTAGGCTCTTTGCAGATATCTGACTTGAGGACTGACAGATTAGTGAAAACGCTAGATTAGTGGAGGCTTATTAAAAAAATGCATTTTAGTCAAGCAACCTGTGTTTAATGTTCAAAATATTACTAAATATACAAAATCGTATAAGAAATTATGCTTCATATTATAAATATTATGAAATACAGTTAAAAATGTGATATCTACCTATTTTTTAGATTGCATCATAATCACAGACTTCTTCATACAGCATCATGTTTTTTTATCTTTCATATTTTTTCCTATTCTTTTGAAAATACTTGAATGTAAGAGAGGCTAGATGGTTTCAACGCCAAATTTTTGCAAGTATATTGTGTTTTATCTAATTAATTTACCCAAATCATATAATTTATCATCGAAATTTTTTTCTATCTTCAGGTATTCCTGTCAATGAAAATATTCAGCACTTAGATTTTGCAACAAAGCATAACATTGATATTATTGAAATTATAGATGAAGCTTCAAACTGTCTCAGAAATTCTGATGAGGTATTGATTTCTATACCATTTTTCATATATTAATGATAAACTTTGATTTAAAAAAAATGAATTAACTGTCTAATTATTATTATATGTATATGTAAGCAAGATTTTATATTAATTGTAATATTATTTTTTATCAGTTTTCAGGTATGGACAGAAAAACTGCCCGAAAAAAAATTATTACTAAAGCTGAAAATAATGGAATTAAAGTTTACCAAGCCAGCAGAAAGCTGAGAGATTGGCTTATTTCTCGTCAACGATATTGGGGTACACCAATACCTGTCATAAATTGCCCAACTTGTAAAGTAGGAATTCATTTTATTTATTTCATATCGTTAACAAATATTTAAGATAAAGCAAAATGGAAAAGAGTAGAAACAATAAAATGTTCTGAATATCTAAAATTATAAACATAATTTATGCAGAATTTTGAGGTAAAAACTATTATAGATTAATATTGTTTTTAACAATAGAAAATATTCATTGTGGTCTAAAAATTAAGCAGTAAGCATACATACACACACAAAAGATAATACTTCCTATACAATAATGTGGATGAAATTTTTCTTAAGCCTTTCTTTTTCACTCAATAAATTATGAATTTTTATTCAAATAATTGCATAGTTTTTTATTATCAAATTTTTATCGGTAAAACTATAAAAAAATTATTTTTATATGTATATATTTATTTTGAAACATACTTTTACTTAAAACTTGGCAGTTTTATGCTTTTATTTAAATTTCTTTAATAATTTATTCAGGGTTGCCTCACCACCAAAAAAACAGGGAAAACCAGGAAAACACAGATAATTTAAAAATTGTCTTTAAAAAAACTAGAAAAAAGCAGGGATATTTGAAAACTTACATAAAAATAGGGAAAATACAGGGAATTTTATGCTTCGTAGTTATATTTTTTCCCACCCAAAAATTGCTGATCTCTAAAGATTGCAAGAATAAATAATTGTAGTCCTAGCTTCCAAAAATGAAACAATATCATTCACGATTGTGTAATGCGAAAACTTGTCCCTTTTCTCATTACCTCTTATTTCTGTGCAGGTCATTCCAGTTTTGATTTGTGAAACAGTTGTTCTATATCCATGACATTCTCGAATTGCAGCTAATGAGCATACGCGAAAGAATAGAATACATTTCTCTGGCAGGATTAGTACCATTCAATCTTCGGAAGCAGTGCAGTGGTGTTTAGTCAACCTTACTTAAGTTTATTGATTGGTTGTTTATTATTTGAGAAACTGTGAGCTTATTCAAAGCAGATTTGTGAATTATTTTAAAGCAATGAGCTTTTCAAACTCTGTATTAATACAAATTGGATGAATAAAAAATATCAATTCTGAATTTGCTGTATATGTTCGAGATGTTCCTCAAAATTCATTTGTTGCTTACTGTTTGCTTAACATTGATGATAAGCCTGAAATATGGGAAAAGAAGATGATAAGCCTGAGTAATATGGGAAAGCAGGCACTTACTAGTCATGCCAAAAGAGGAACACATTCAAGATTGCTTGCCAGTTCAAAAGTGTCATCATTGATGCTGCACTTAATGTCTAAAAGGAATGACATGTCAAATCTTGAAACGTCAGATTTACTGTCCGTAAATAATGCCCGAAATCAAGAACAATTATTTAATACTGAATTTTTATGAACATTAAAACTTTTTGTGTCACATTTGTCCTTTAATTCATTCAATGATATATCGGAAATATTTTTACTTACATTCACAGAAAGTGAAATAGCTAAAAAAATGTACATAAGACCATATCGAAATGTTCTATCTTATTTGTTATGGATTAGGTCCATTAGCTCCATGAAACTGATGGTTAAAAAAATCTGCAGAAGTTGTATAATTTGATGCCTAAATTCTTGAATTTTCAAAAATGAACAAATAAAAAAAAAAATCTTACTTTGTGATGTTTTTGGTTAAGTAATTTGCTTTGTGAAGTTTTTGTTGTTTTATGTTAAGTTATTTGTTCGTTTAATGATTTGTATCATGACAACAAAAACGTTTTGTGTTATATTTCACCCAAGTCCTTAATTTTATGTGACTTACATTTAAAGAGCATGAGAGATAATATATCCCCCCCTTAATATATAAATTTTATCTTTTTAAATTCTAAATAATAAATTTTTTTTTCTGTATGTAAATATAAACCTTCTTTTAATATGCTATTATTTCGAATAATGTTAAATTGTTGCTTCCTTAAAGCCATATTCCATTATAAATAGCATATGAGGCTCAGATCTTGAGTATACATACAGGGAAAACAGGGAATTTTTTTCCAGATTTCATTGGCAACTCTGTATTTTACTGTATTAAAAATTAGTTTGTCCTCATTTCAAATTCTTCTAGGCAGTTCCAGTTCCAATAAAAGATTTACCAGTATTTCTTCCCAAAATATCTGATTTTACTGGAAAATCATGTTCGTTGAGAAATGCCAGTGATTGGATGAAAGTTAACTGTCCGAAGTATGTTATTGTCTAGTCAAATTCATCATTTCAGAGATTCAGTTATGCAAATATTATATTTTGTTCAGAATTTAAGATATAATTCATAATATGAACAGTAGGAAGAAAATAATTGAATCACAGTTAATCAGTTATTCTGAAAAGATTGACAAATATTTGAAATAAAAGTTTCTGAAAGCTTGTACTATATAATTTACATATTATATTAATTAAAATAGAAATAGTAATATATGAACTATATATTTTTAATTGTAACAATAAAGGACTTTTAAATAGTAAAATATTAATATTTTTAATCTCAGTTTCCGATTTAAAATTCTTTTAATATGCAAGTGATTATTGAAATCCATGATGGTAGATAAAACCTCTATTTATAGATATATTTAATTAACTGTTCTGCTAATTATTTAATATGACAAAATAAATGATAAATAATAATTTGATTTCATTACATTTCTTAATGTTACATAACTTACAATTGTATGCTAAAAAAACTATCATATTTTCACCCAATCTAAATAATTTATTTAAAATTATTAAAAATGAAAAATAATAAGAATTAAATGATAAATATTTCATTAAGAGTTGAAGCTCTGCTACTTATAATAATTATCAATGATATCAAGACAATAATTTAAAAGAATATAAATTATAACTTAAGAAATTCCCTATTTCTTATATAATCTTATTTCAGATGTGGTGGGCCTGCAACTCGTGAAACTGACACCATGGATACTTTTGTAGACAGCTCCTGGTACTTTTTGCGATATTTGGATGTTAATAATAAATTAGAACCATTTAATGTTGATAAAATCAATAATTCTATGCCTGTGGATTTATATATTGGTGGAAAAGAACATGGTAAAAATGATTTATTATTCTATTTCTTTTTTTTTTTTTTTTCATTTCATCAAAGCCATTTGAAAGAATCATGTTTAGTAACGTAACATTTTACAAAATCGACAGAATATTTAAAACTCATATTAATGCCAATATGTTCATTGCATTATTATTTTTTATAGTCATCCTTTGATGCACAAACCAAAGTTTTTCTCTTAAATATATGTATTTAAGAGTAAAGCAACTAAGTTTAGCAACTGCATTTTCAAAGTCATCTAATTGGTCAAAGACAATTAATAGTTTAACTTTTAAAATTTGACTAGATATTTGGTTTTATAAGGTGGTAATATTATTGATTTACTTAAAATCAAACTTTATTTTGTTGATATATTTCTGAAAGATTATTAAATTTAGTTAAGATTAATTATCTTAATAATTGACATTGATGATAAAGTTGACCAGTTTAATAAATAAAACATTTTTTAATTTATTTAAAAGTTTTTATTTTGAAAGCTTTATTTTTTTACTCCTTCATTATTGATAAGAAATTTATAGCCCAGCAACAGCATCACTTGATAATACATGACACACCCTTACAATATCACAATATCATTCCTCTTGTCTGTTTCATGAGTATCAGTCTGCATTCAAAGACATGTTTAAAGTCATTAGCTGTTTAAAATCAGTTTACTGTATTCAAAAGCAGTTAGTGTAGTTTTATAATTAACATCAAATTACAAAAGAAGAAATTTCATAAAAGCATATTTGTACATTCATAGTAGTTAAAAGGTTAATTAAAAAAAATCTTCTAAATAAATGGTATTATATTAAAAAGTTAAAAATGTTTGAATAAAAATTCTCCTAGTTTTGAATGATTTATTCATTGTTTTAATTCATTAAATATGTATTAAAAATATTTAAATTTGATTTTCTTCAAAGTTTTATTTGTTTTCTTCTCTTTTAGCTTCTTTACATTTGTTTTACGCTCGTTTCTTTTGCCATTTTCTTCATTCAATTGGGATGTTGAAATTTCGTGAGCCATTTATTCAACTTCTGATGCAAGGTATGGTTTTAGGAAAGAGTTATCGTGTAAAAGGCAGTGGAAAATATCTTACAAAAGAAGAAGTTGATTTTTCTGGTAAGTTGCAACAAATAGTTGTTTCTTAGTGGAAAGTGATTTGAATAATATTATACAACTTCGGTTTTATTATAAAATACGTCCTCAAAAAAGGTCTACAACTATGTACAAAATCATGATGTATTCAAAACAAGATATCTTAGTGTATTATATTAACAAATAGAATATATACATTTAAAAATTATAGCGTATTAAACATTTGCTCTTCTGGTGGAACTTCTAAGGGAATATTAAGGGTTTTTTTTAATTTATTTATTTCTAATCTGTAATTGTGAAGGAAACCACAAAATTCATATCAAAATCAAAACACCTTTAGCTTTATTTTATCTTGCTGTATTTTTTAGGTGTAAAAAAAATCTTTGTTTAAAAAAATGTATATTTTGCAAGGTTTAAAAAATGAAATTATGGATACTTCAATTAGTGCATGCAAAGCTTTTGGACATTCAATCTACTTCCCTTCTAAAAAATTAATCTATTCCGATTTTAAGTTTTTGAAATTAAATTCTAAATAAAATAGCAAAGCTTGTTTGTTCAGGGAAATTTATTTGCAATAGTTCTTTAAACATAAAATTTGATATTTGAAAGCAATCAAGTTTTTTTTTTTTTTTTTTGGTCATATTTAGCATTTGATACAAAAATACTGTTAAATTTAATTTTTGAAAAGGCTTTGAAGACCATGAATAAAAGAACTTTATTGATGTAATCTAGCTTTTTGATACATTTGTGCTCAAGACTTGTTAATGATCATTCCAAAAACAACTATACATAATAATTATCTTCTAGTCCTTTAGAAATACATGATTGGGATTAATATGAGATGAGATTAATTCAGGGTAATGACAACAGTCTTTTTTTGGTGCCATTTAATTGAGCAGTGACAATATATTAGTGGGGGTGATAAGCATTCTTGCTCAATTGAATAATCCTGTTAAATATTTATATATTAATTTATTTTTAACTATCAAATCTTTCATTAGCTTGACAATATCCTTCAAAATAATTTATATGTTTGTTTATGATAGATTTAAACTGTTTAAGAATTCTAAAGAATGCATTTCATTAGCAATCATCTTATCAAATTGCATGAAATCACGATTTTAATTAATTATGCAATTTTCTTCTGCATGTTTTATGTAATGTTTCATTGATTTTTGCAAAATCTTCATTTTCTTTAGCATTATATGACTGGTGTTAATAAAACCAAAAAGATTATTAGAATAATTTAGCTCACAGGGAATAATTTAGCTTGAAGAAAAATGAAATATGCATTTTCTTCATATTTACATTTTAAACTGATATAAATTGTATGTGCTATGTCATAAGTTAATAAAAAAAAATCCTAGTCATTGACATTTTAATCATTGTTGCAGGCTTTTGTCAGTTGAGAAAAAGAGATTTTGAAGCAAAAATAATATATAGGATAAACTAAGTTACATATTTCAGTTTTAAAAACTTTTTTCTTTCATTCATTAGCTTTGCATACAATGGCTTAAGAAGGATGGGAGTTTATTTTCTGTAATGCCTTGAATTTGGTTGGCAGATGAGTTCTGTTTGTGCTATTATATAACTGAATTGTATTATAACATAGCATACAAAGTGCAAATAGATGCATTATATAAAGGCAATGAACTAAAATATCCTCAAGTTGGAAATTTAATTGATAATATATTGGTTTTAAAACTTATAACTGGAAATTTTCATTTTTGAAAAAAAAAAAAAAAAGAGGGGTGATTATATTTTACTATATACTATGCCAACTTTTCTTTCTGTTAATAAATCATTTATAATCTCATATCTATTTAATAATTAACCTTCACAAAAATTTGCTTATTATTTATTAAGTTATACTATCAGATTTTTCATTTAACATTTAAAATGAATAAGGTATTTTTAAAAAAATCTTCTGCTTCCTTTTATTATTTTATGCTTATAATTCAAAAAGTGTAAAATCAAAGAAATTTAAATGATCAGTGTAAGTACTATGTTTTTGAAAATAAAAATAATAATATAAATATTTTATAATGCAATTATAATAGCTTTAAATAATATTTTTCAGACAAAGTTCTTGTGGAAAAATCTTCTGGTTCAGTGGTTCTAGAAGAGTGGGAGAAAATGAGTAAATCAAAATATAATGGTATAGACCCTCAAGTACGTACCTCACAAAATTACTGCATATTTAGAGTTCACATAAATGTTCTTTTTTATTTCATTTGTTTTATTTTATTTCAGAATAATTTCTGGACTTATGATTATTTAGGGATTTTTCTATTGATGTAAGGAATTTCATATTACTTTATATATATTATTCTGTATCTATCTAGAAAGTTATTGAAGAGCATGGAATAGACACTACTCGTTTGTTCATATTAGGCAGTGTGGCTCCTCAATCTCCTAGAAAATGGAATGATGAATGTAAGTTATGATTTCGGTAATATTATGAAACTAGTAATTCACTTATGAGTAATCATACAGCCTGATATGATATATAGCAGAAATGTGTGAATAACTTATTTAAGACATTATTGAAAAAAAGATAAAATGTCGGAAAGAAAAGTGTAAATGAGCTGAGATTTCATTTGATCTGTTTTTTTTGTTTTTTTTTACATCAAATTTATATTTCATTCTAATTTCTGTTATTCTGGATGATGAATATAACTTCCATAAAATGTGTTTGAAAATGAATTTTTAATAGATAGAAAAATTAGAGGTGTAAATATTGTTTCAGATTTTATTGTTTAAAGAAATAATCACTCACTTTACTAAAATAAATTTATTTTATATAATTATATATTTGAAGTTTTCATAAGCTAATTTAGCATCTAAAAAGTTAATATTATTCTCTCTGTTAAGGGGCTTACTATACTTTAATATTGAATGTTTCATACTTTAGCTTTGATTTTTGGATTATTTACCTGAGTTTTTTTTCTGTATTTATGTAGCAAAATTATCTGCTTTTTTTTGTCTAGTTTGATTAAATTTAGATATGTATGCATTTTTTTAAAAAATCATAAGTGATTATTTTATATTAGAATGATATATACAAAAAATATTGGTATTTAATTTTATAAGAAATGACCCATCCTTTAGTAGATCAAAAAAAAAAAAAAAAAAAAAGCTTTATTTTCTGAGCAGAAATTGAAGAGTTCTCTTTGATTTCATAGCTTTAATAAGCATAGTGCTCATCTAAGCATAGTGCTCAAGTTTTAAATTACTAACACTTTCAATAGAGTTTTTGTTTTTCAAATTTTGTATTTTGCTTTGAGAGCTCATAGTTGATGTATTTATTGCATGAGTGTATATATGAGGAAATACATACCTCATATTTGTCTTTTACTCTTAAAAGGGAATATGCCATATACCTATTTTATATCTATTTTATTTGTCTAAATCTATTAATCTATTGTTATCTGCATTTCGAGTCATTACTCATTTATATTTCACTGACACTTCTGAATTGCTTGATCTTTTTGATAATTTTTTTAATCATATCTATTTTTTATACATATTAATTACTTTCTAAATGGCAAATTCTTTCTTTTTCCTTTGTAGTATTTCCTGGTATAAAAAATTTTCAGTGGAGAGTTTGGTTAACTGTTGCTGACTTTATTGAACAGAAGAAGCTCAATGACTTGCATGAAAAACTTTCCTTGGAAGAGATACAAAATTACGAAGAAAAGGTCCATAATGCCCGGAATTATTACACTAAAAAAGTATGTGTGCACTTTATTAAGAATCAAAATTCAGTTGTTAGGAACTTTAATATAGCCAGTAAATCAAAGTCATTGCTGTCTATGATTCTATTAATTGGAAATAACTAGTTTACAGTTGGAATGGCAAATATTTGCCAAGTTTCCAGAAAGTATGTGTAGTAGTGAAAATGCAGTTTATACATTTGGATTATTTACCTGAGATTTGGATTAATACCTTTATTGATATGACATAAATATTAACTATTCATAGGTATTTTATAATTTTTATTACAAAAAAATATAGGCTTTCTTTTTGATTACAAAAAAAAATACAGGCTTTCTTTTTGATTACAAAAAAAATACAGGCTTTCTATATGAAACAGTTATTGCAAATGATTATCACATAATGCACATTATAATCATATATTTAAATTTAATTTGCTTAATGGCAATTTATTATGAAAATTGCAGGTAAGTAATTTCCATTTGTTTTATTAATTAAATTGAATGTTCTGTTATAAAATATTACATATTTGTGTGAGAAGGATGTTCTATGATATTCAACATTCATTTTCATATATTTGTGTGATTTCATTTCTATTCAGAAAGCAAAATCAGTATTTTTGTTTGATTTTAGGTTACACATAATTACATTCATACTAGGCAGTTGAGTGTAGTCATTGCAAAACTTCAAGGATTGATTGGAGAATTAAGGGTAAACAGTATTTATATCTTACTGATTTTGAAAAGTATAAGCAATATACCCATTATGAGCTGAATGAATGAAGAATTTTTTTTAAATTTAAATCGACAACTATTTTTTTTCTTGTCTTTTATTTAAATATATGACTACAATTAATAATAAAAATTAATGCTTTTCAGCTAAAGGAATTTATTACTATTTAAATTCCATTTAATTATTTAATATTGTTCTATCATAATTAATAATTTTTTTACTTATTTTAAATAATTACTTGCAGTACTTTAAATAGCACCAATATCATTGTTTGTGACAAATACCTATTTGCTATAATTCTAACTTTTTAAATTAGGTTAATAAAATATTTCAGTTTAAATAGTTTATTTTTCAAAATTTGTGGATAAATTGCATTGTTGTTTTTCAATTACTTTGAAGTTTTCACTAAATCAAACTTCACTTTTTAGCGTCTTCCTAAACCTATGGTCCAAAGTGAAGTCTTTGAGAGTACATTAGGAGTATTATTAATTATGCTAGCTCCAATGGCTCCTCATTTTACTTCTGAACTCTGGTCTGCTTTCTGTAGTGCTGCTTCTGGAAAAGATTCAACATATGATTTAGTAAGTGTCTTTTTACTTTCTGTATATGAAGTATGTAAGAAGTATTATACTTGTCAAAAAATTCAAACTCGAAATTTTGACAAGTCTCCATGTTTCAGACCTTTCTGAGTTCAAAAAATGCATTTTTGACATTATGTCTGTCTGTTAATCAATCAGTCTGTGATCATTATAACCAAAAAAATGCTTTGAGTTGGATAGCCAAAATTTGGTATATAAAATTACGACCAACTTTGTAGATTTCTATCAAATTTTGAAAGAAATTCATTCTCTAGATGTTCAAGTACAAGTGAATTCGACAATTACAAAACGCAAAGAGCAGGGTTTTGGTTCACAAGTTTAGCATTGAAAATATAGATAGATGCCTATCAAATGTGAAATAAATCTGTGAAACTGTTGACCTACTATTGATTTGTACCTCCGCGCATATATAAATGCAATGGTTTAAATCAATTAAATTTGGTATGTGATTTTGTGAGTACTGTTACAGTTTCATGTCAAATTTTGTTGTCCACCATTCAGCAAAATAAAACATTAAAAATGCATATTTTCGCTATACATTCTATAAAAATGCTATATTCAAGCCAAAGGTCTATATTTCGTAACTATTTGTTCACCAAGTAAGGTACTCGCTGCGTTAATCAAGGTCCCCAATTTTATGCAGAGGAAGAGGAATATGGTCTTTTTTTTAAGAGTATGTCAGAAAGTTTCTGGGAGACTACTCTAGCTGGTTGCTACTGTTACTGATAATTTTCTAGTATTTATCATTCTATGACTTTTTTTTTTCTTTAAAGAAATATTTCCAATATAGGCAATTTATAAAACTTGAACTTTCATAGTTTGTTTGTTGTTATTTAGGAAAATATGGATTTAATCAGCAAGTATGTTATGGAGACTCAGTTATTTTTTACATACTAAGATTGCCAAGATTATATAAGTTAAAATTTCAGATGATAGGGAAATAAAATATATAAACATTTTTTATGCAAAATAATCATGTGTTAAACAATATTTTTCAAGTTGACTTGTATTTCATGATAAAAAGGAAAGCTATATTTCTACATGGCCGGAAAGAAACCTGTTTACCCTGACTTTCTATAAATAACAAAACAAACTTCTAACTAATAATTATCCACTTAACAAGAGTAAAAAAAGGAGAGCCCATAAAAAGGAAAGCTGTAAAACAACACTAGCTGTATTTCTTCATGGCCGTCATGTATCTGTTTACCTTGACATGCTATAAATAATGAAACAAATTTCTAATTAATAATTATCCATTTAACAAGAGTGGAAAATAATGAGTAAATATTTTGATTTATGATTTTTAATTATTTCAGAAGTGATGTCAGTTAAAAGGAAATTCTAGTAAAAGGGACTTTCCTGTATCTTATAATTTTAAACGAGCACTTCTTGTGTATACTATGTAAATTTATTTCATATATCTCGGAAATGGCTCTAACAGTTTGGATCAAATTTTATATTTAGATAAGGTTTTGCTTTTTAAGTGTATCTATATTGATGTATTTCTTGAAAAAAAAAATGGGATTTTACTTACACACACAAAAAAAAGGGGGGGAAAAAACTTTTTTTATAACTAACTGTTATAACCTTTTTCTATCTGCTGTCATACTGACACCATCTCGTAAACATCGTCTTGTAAATTTTTGTGGTACTTTTGTTGTTGCCATAAGATGATAACCTATTGGCACCTCATCATTTTGCGAGATCATCAGTTTTTGTGTATGTAGCATTTTCCGGAGTTAAGCAAACAACTATGTTAAAAGTACTTCTTCTAAATAAAAATCCTCGACATACCTGCAACCTAGTATGAAAAGAAGTATTAGGTTAAGACCAGATTTCACCATGGTAGAACTGAGCGTAAGCTCAAAAATTTAAGTAATGACAAATAAACTGTAAAACGAATATCGTAATATATCAGATTGTTTCAAATAACGTTTTAAATTAAGTGTATTCATGATTTTTTATATTTAAATGATCATTTCATATGTAGGTAAGATTGAAAAATATTCATATGTGATCAGTATGTAATTCGTATCTAAATATTTTCTCAAAAAAAAAAAAGCACAATTCCCCCCCCCCCTCCAAAAAAAAACTGCTTAGCTAAGCTTGGTTTTCCAGGTATATTCTTTCTATGTAATTTGGTGAAATGTGTCAGTTGCTGTTGATATTATTTTAAGAAGTTATTTCCAATTGTTTTTAATTGTTATTTGTTGCCTTAAGTTTCAAATACCTTTTATGATTCTCTACTGGTTTGTATAAAACTATTGTATTTTTTTATTAATTTAAACTAAATTAAAAACAACAAAAGCATAATAAGCATCATTACTAAATAATTTTTTAAAGAATTTCTTTCAGTTCTGGAAAAAAAATTAAATACATTCTGAAAAATGAGAATTATTCTTAAAAATGCTAAATTTAAGAAAAAATGTAGGAAAGAATTAATTTTTAGAAGAATAAGAAATTGAAAGGAATTTTTTTTCCTTTACTTAAAAAGAATTTCTCAAGCGGACTTGTATTTTAATCATAATATTCATCTTTAAAGAATATCTTTATTGCTTACTAGCCGCCGTTGGCGACCAGCCGGTTCGCCAATCTTAATGCTCGTTAAAATTTTAATAATTAAATATTTTATGTCATTCCGACTTTAATAGCTTCTTCATCAAAATATTTTAAAACTACAAACTTTGATAGTCATATAATTCACTGATAATATTATAAAGGCCTTCAGTCATAACGTAATATGTATCTCTCTAATTTTCTGTTAGCTCCCGTAGAATTTATACTTTTAATTAAAGTGGAAATGATTAGTCTGTAATTAATATAATAATATTTTTTACTGAAACAAAGCATTTTTTTTATAATAAGATTACTGAAAACAGAGTCACTGAGCATTTAAACCTTATGGGTACTAAAAAATATCTTTCTCAATTTATGTAATATCTCATGAATTTGTCAACAAAATTTTGATAACATCATCACATTCATCATGAGTAGATCGATTAATTAATAATGTTTAATTTTAAATGCATCAAACACTAAGAAAATAAACAGAGTCAATTAAAATAATCGGTCGAAAACAGGTTAAAAAAACTACTTAAAACTATTAATGTTTTAAATGCTATATAAAACTTAAACTTATATAAGCATATACAAAAAATATATAACTAACATAAATACAATTTAATTACAAAAGCATACAACTAACCTAAAAAGAATTTAAATGAAGTCCGCATCCGTTGAAAATAGTTGTCAACAATCAGAACACAATGCGCATGCATGAATTTTCAACGCCAGTCATGGTAATGCTTGAATTTTTCTACCCCAGTTGGGGTAACGCTATGCAAATTAGAAATTTTAAATTTCCTTTATTCTGTTTTATTTTAATTCAAAAATACTTGAGAATGAATCTGAAAGATCGATTAATTAACAAGGTTTAATTTTAAATGCATCAAACATTAAGAAAATAAACAGAATCGTTTGAAATAATCAGTCGAAAGCCTAACCTCATTAGAGTGGGAAGAAAAACTGAAACCTTACTCATTTGGCGGTGGGGAAATAAAGATTTTTTTTTTTTTTTTTTTTTGCGAGAAAGTTAGTTTTAAATTAATAATTAAAATTCTAATTGAAAATTCAAAAAAGGGACCACAGATGCACATATCAGACCTTCAAGGTATACATGTACCAAATTTGATAACTGTAGATCAAACGGTCTGGCCTGTAGAGCGCCAACACACGCACACATATTACGCTTTATTATAAGTATAGATTATAAAGTATAATAAAAGATAATATATCAATACCCTTATTTAATTTTATTACATTTTGAAAGAAATATTCCCTCTCCTCCATTCTTTAATAGTCAAATGACATGTGCAAATTCTTTTGCTTAGCAAAATATGTTAAAACATTTTTTTTTTTTTCATATATTAAAACATTGTGTTTTCAATTTTATAAGAAAATAGTATGAATCCAATTTGTAATTGTTTTTTAATATTATTTTATTTGTAGTTATTATAATTTTGAAGACTACAATACTAACATTTTATTTTCATTATTAATTCCATTATTTTTAAATAATTTTTCTACTATTTCTTTCTTAATTATGACTTTCTTTTTATTGTAGACTAAACCAGTACTACATCAGAAATGGCCTGAAATTCCAGTTGATTGCCCCATGGAAATAGTTATTAAGGTATTTAATTATTTTTTAATATTTCTTCTGTTTTTAATTATTTTTCATTTAACTATTTTAGGCTTGTTATTTGTCAGTATTCATAGTTCAAATTACTTTCAGAAATTGTTTTAACAGGAATATATTAAGATCAAACAGGGAAAGAAAAGTCAAAAAACAATAATCATTCTTTTATTTTTATTATTACAAGACACAAGTTCATATTTACATATGAAAAATGATGCTTTGTATAGTTGAACCAGAAAACTTATGATTTATAGATAATGTCATATTTTCATAATGTATTATAAGGAAATTTGTTTCCTTTTAGTTTGAAATTTTTCTGAATTAAATCAAGAATCATATAAAGATTTTCAAGTATCATTATGTGTTAACTGTAACATAATCCTATATGGCTGTTATTATTACTCCATCATATTAAATATCTTTAAAGCTGGATATTCACTATCATTTCAATCCACATCAATGTCAGAATTGGGCATGCCGAAATCGATCGTCAGTGTTAAAGAATGTCAGAATTGACATGGTGTGGAGGGAAAGATTGGATATTCAACTTACCCTGAATTTTCATAAAACCCTTTCCCTTGAGTTTTTTGAAATTTGCATTTAATGAATGCATGTGGAGAGGAAGAGGCTTGGTTAACATAGTGAGATTTATTCTAGAAAGCAAAGATTTAGGCATTTGAGCATAGTTCATTTTTAGGGGTCAAAATGAAATTGTCATGGGATACTCGTGAATGACCAACTTAAATCTATGGTCTAAAAATTGGAATAGATGATTATCACCACTCCATTGACATGTTGTGAATGACGGACTTGAAGTGACGTGAAATTTATTGCGATGAGAATTTCATGGTTTTTATTCCATCTTTTAGGAACAGATTCTGTTTTAAATTAAAGTAATGTAATTATTATTCAAGACCATACTTTACAAAAATTTGCTTAATTTTTTTCACCACTCAGGATTACTTATTAAGAAAGCAGTTGTTGTTAGTTCCATATGTTCAATGCTTATGGAATTTAAAGTATATAGATTTTTAAATTCCATATGCATGGACATTTGGAATTTAAATCGATTGAAGGGTGAAACATATTTATTATTATTCTTTGATAAATGATGATTAAAATTTTTCTTGTGTAATCACAGTACCTTAACAATTTTATTTTCATTTTTTGTAACTTTTGCAATCTTTTACTTTTTAAAAAAAATCATTTACGTTTAAATTGTCAATATTTTATGCATTATATTTTATTCAAGTATCACAGTCAAAAAATTGTTTTGATTATAGATCAATGGGGATGAAGTTGACAGCATACCCATTGCAAAGAATGACTTAGAAAAGTTATCTGCTGAGAAGGCAATTGAAGCAGCTTTGAATAGGCCTAAAGTATTAGATGTTCTACAAGGATCAAAAATTAAACATGCTAAGTACAAAGCATGGGACAATCATGACTCTGAGATAAATATAGTTTACAAACCTCCTGGTAAAAAGGCAAAAAAATCAAAAGCTTCTAATGTAGCATAAGCTATAAACTAACATGATTGTACATAATGTAAATTTTGTATGACATTTTTTAAACATGCTAAAAATATTTAAATTATTTAATAAACCATTATAAATTATTATGTTGTTTGTATTTAAATTTCTGCATTTTGGAATTATTCTGTAAAGAAACGAACTTGTGAAGGACATGCAGAAATTCTTTATGTTTAAAAAGAATTAGGGATTTTTATAAATTTAAGAAATTTTATATGTTAATCTAACATGTTCCTTTTTATCTCTTCATTATTGACAATATTATTTTTTTAGGTAATAGAATAACATTTCATTAAATGGTACACAATTTGTTAGCAAACACATTCCACAAATACTAAATATTAGTTTATTTTTTTTATGTTATCAATCATCGTGTATTTTATTATTGATGATGTAAAAGTGTTAATTTTATGACATCTGAATATTTGATTGAAAATGAAATTTGTTTACATCCTTTGATAAAACTTAATGTGTCAAATTTGAATAATAAAATTGTTTAGATTTATAATTAAATAATTTTATTAATATATATACAGTGACAAAAAAATTGAGAGTACACCTTACTTTTACTTGATAAATCCGACTTTAAATATAAATAACACATTACTGGGAAGTGCAAACATGCTTTTATTTTTACACATAACAAATGGTTTAATTTAGAGTAAAAATAAAGAAAAATCAATGAAAAACTTCTAAATTAAAAAGTTTCAGAAGCATTTTAAATAAACATACGCAAAATTTTGCCTCAAAAAATTGAGAATACACTAATGAAATTTTTGCAATATCATGCATAGAAACTAAGCGTCACTATTAAGTTGCATGTCTTTTGGCTTTATAATGGCCTCTAAACATCATGGTACCGATTCGACCTCTAAATTAAATTATTTGTTATGTGTAAAAATAAAAGCATGTTTGTACTTCCCGGCAATGTGTTATTTATATTGAAAGGCAGATTTATCAAGTAAAAGTAAGGTGTACTCTCAATTTTTTGAGCCACTGTGTGTGTGTGTGTGTGTGTAATGATATTTTATTTCTAATTTTAATTTAATTAATTTCCAAGATTTTATCTTAATTTAGCTCATAGTAACTTCATTCTAAAAATATTCTCTTATTTCGTGATGTAATTCCACTTTCTGTTTAATTAATCCTTTTGTAAAATAATGCGCCATCAGTACTACGTATCTAAGAGTGATACTTTCGTTACCCTTCTCAAGGTCAACACATGTATTGAATTGGCGCGTGGTCGGAAATCCCATGTTATATAAGACTAGTGATCATTTGATTCGGCCCTTCTTCAATTTTCTTATTTCTGCTTCTGTGTCGCGCGGTGACGGACGGGCCTTATCCACGCCTGCTTGTAAATAAATTGCTTTCCCAGAATGGATATTAAAATTAATTTAAAAATATGAAATGTCTCCTCAAGCTTCAACCAAAATAATGTTATATATACTAAGTGATTATAAAAAAATCTATTCCAATATATAAGGCCATAATTATCAAAACATTCACAAGAACAGCATAAAATTTTGGCGCGAGATATGCGCTCAAGAATTATATAAAAAAACAACAATTAAACTCTGCCAGTTACGGTTACAATGACAAAATTCAAAATTTTTCGATGGCAATACCATTTTTTTATTATTATTATTATTGGAACGTGTTCTCCACAACGAAAATCAATTAACGGTGGAACAGTACCTATAGCACGAAAATTAGCTGCACTAGACAGACTAAGAAAAGGATAACAATTGTGGTGTGCCTATCATATTCAGATTCCCTTCGGCATGGTACGTGCGTTGGTTGTAGGTACTATCTGCCACATACAAAGTGTCATAGGTTGAAGTAAGTCAAGTAAAAAACAATAATAGTGGCACACAATAAAATGTTTTGCTTTCAGTTGCTTCTCTATTATTATTGATTTTCTTTTTTCTATTTAGCCTTTCTTTACTGCTGATGATTTCCTTCTTTATTTTACCATGAACATCCAATGATAGTTTTTATCTGTGTACATTTACAGATCCTTTAAATCATTTTTGTGTGTGTGTATGAGAGAGAGAGAAAAACATTATACTATGTGAGCAATGAAAATAAAGAAAAGAGCAGATTTTGATTAATTCAAAGTTGCCACAGAAACAGAATTTATATAAAAATTTGAATTAAAAAAACTTCTACTGAATATGTATGTACCAAGGGAAAATGATAATTTTAAAACTAAAATATATAAAGAGTGATTCATTTATTATATTAAATATACACACTGAATTGATAAAACATAAAGTTTTAAAAATAAAAAATCATATTTATTGATAAAAATTTAATAATTTTATAGTAATTTTATAATAAACTTACTTAAATATTTAAGATATTTTTAAAAATTAATTTTTTTGTTGGGTACAATGACTGAATAGCAATCAAGTACATTAGGGAATTAAGGGCCTTAAAATGTTATTCACAAGATAGACATGAAAAACGGCTGTAATTAATTAATGAAAATAAGTTGGGATTCTTTTTTTAAATTATAATTTGTAGACTTGACTATAAACTAAACAAATTCATCTTGAAGAACAATATTTTAGCATTATATTAATAAAAAATTAAATAGGCCAAGAAGAAAAATTCAAATTGCCAACGAATTAGAATTAAAAACTTTCAAATTAGTAAATTTCCAGTTATCCAATTCCGCCATAAATCTAATAGCATTCGTTTATTTTGAATCTCATTTTCGCTATTGTTTCTTACCGAAAGCATCATCGTATTACACCAGTTGTCAACTGACCAGTTTATCAGCTTGGTTAAGGTTTGTGCCTATCCTAAAATCCACGATTTCGTGAAAATTACAGAATTTTTTTTATGTGCTTATTTTATAACCTACACATTTAAGATTCCAAAACTGTTTCATTTTTGTTCTTACGTTAATTAGAAGCGAAGTTACAACCTAATTAATAAACCAGAAGTTGATCTTTTTCCACCGGAAGTGAGAATTTAAAGGGACTAAAATGTAAACAATACGTTTGCGCGACTGTTTTGTATTTTTTAAAGCGATGTAAATGTCAAAATCTTTTTTAACAATATAATTCAACGTTTCCTTTTTTTTTTTTTTTCCATTTTTTAAACTTGGTAGCATTTTTTTTTTTTTTTTTTTAATTCAAGTTTGAATACTGAAGTTGAAACTGATTGAAAACTCCAAAGAAGGAGCTCAATTTTTCTCAAATTTTATAGTATTTTGTAAATGTGGATTTATGACTGGATTCACATCAGCCCCCAAAATGAGTAAAAGATCATCTTTGAATACTTTATTGGTATTCGCATTAAGATTGATTGGTAGAAGTTTTTCTTCTGGGAAGAAATTGCTAGGCACATTAAATTGCCATTTGTTTCTAAACAGAGTTTTAGAACTCATGAACTGAAACTGTTAGAATCAGTGAAGTACTGTTGTGAGAAAAATCTGAAATCTGCATCTAAAGAAGTACACAATTTGAAAGAAAGCACAACCTGTGGTGTTTCTGTAGATGGCACATGACAACGGAGAAGCCGTATGTCACTAAATGTCTGTGTCTCAGCTATATCCATAGATACTGGAAAAATATTGAATTTAAAAGTGATGACCCAATATTGTAGGATATGTGAAAGGAATATTTCTTGCAACCATGAATGTTCTAACTACAAAGGATCATCGGAAAATATAGAAGCTGTTGGTGCTTATAAAATTTGTGTGTGATCAGTATTGAAACGAGAGTTACAATACATCTAATATTTTGGTGATGGTGACTCTAAGGCATTTCTGAAAGTGAAGGATTTCTATAGAAAGGATACGGTTACAAAACTTGAATGTGTAGGACACGTTCAAAAAATAGTAAGGTCGCGACTTAGGAAATTAAAAAAGAAGACCAATGTACTCAGTGGAAAATGCAAATAAAACAATAAATTTATCGATAAACTTCAAAATTACTATGGAATTACTATCTGTAGTAATGTTGTAGATATTGAAAGAATGCAGTCTGCTATTATAGCTGCTTTCTTTCATTGCTGTTGTAGCAGTAGAAATTTAACGCATAGGCTGTGTCGAGAAGGGATCTACAGTTGGTGTCGATATGAACGAGCTATGAGGAACGAAAAGAATATTCAGAAAAATTACCAGGTCTCTCTATTTCTGTCATTAAAGTGATAATATCCACATATTAGAACTCTGTGATAGAGAATTATTTAAAAAATGCTTGCATTGTATGACACACAACAATAATGAAAGTTCCAATAACATCTTGTGGTCAGTATTACCTAAAGAACATTTTGTGGAACAGGAAACTTTGTTTTTAGATGCATATATGGCAGCCATATTGTTTAATTCTGTCGATATAGGACTATTACCTATTTTTAAACATTTGGAAATTCCAATTAACTCCCTGACTTTAAAAAATCTATATGGGAATCGATGATAAGCCCATTATAAAAACGAAACGCCAATCATTGCCCTCTACTAAACTGACCAGAAAAAAGCTGAAAGATAAACAGAAATCAAAATTAGTTGAAAATGAAGTTAAAGCGGGTTTGACATACAAATATAGTGAATTTTAAGAATGAAAAATGAGTAAAAAAATTTTAAGTTGTATTAAAATCTTTAAATGTGTTTTCTGAAAAACTGTGTTTTTCAATATTTTGCTTTACGCGAAACATCAGCAAAAAAAAAAAAAAAAAAAAAAATCTTTTTAAGATATTGAATGGAAATTTTGGAAAATGTTTAAATATGTATTATCTGTGTTATGAACTAAAATCTAATCTCCATCTTCATTTTTTAAAACTATTGCTTTTTTTTTGTGAAAAAAACATGAATCTTTTTTTTTAAATGAGTTTTAATACAAAATTTCAAACATTTCAAAAACTTTTCAAAATTTTGGAAATATTTTATTTTATAACACAGATAAGGGTGTTAATTCTGTACTATATAAATATTATTGAAATATATTTATTAGAATTTTTGGTAGAAAGTGTACCTTAAGTATAATTTTTCACTAAAATTTGAATAAAAATTATTAATATTTCCAAAATTAATCATAATTTCATACAAATTACATTTAAATTTAAAGTTTCATTTTAAATAAAAATTAAAAAAAATTAAATATCATTTAGTTCATTTTAAATAAAAACATCTTTTATTTATTAAAAATTTAAATATTTAAAAAAAAGTCTCCGAAGGTAGATACATATCTTAATGGCAAGTGAATCTCATTACACATATACTAAAATAAATGTATGAACCCTCCTCCCTTCCAAAATGTGCGTCTATGAGAGAGAGAAAGGAAGAATTTGCTTTTGTTGAGAATTGCTAGAACTTCAAATGCTTTTTATCAAACAAATAATTATAAATTTGATGCTATAAACAAGTAACCTCTTCTGTTCAAGACATGATCAAGAATACAATTCAAATTTTCTTGTATTGGTGCTGAGGCCCTAAGGAAAACGGAAGAAAAGCTATTCTTCTATGCAGGAAGCAGTGGTGCATACGAGATAGATTAAACAATGTGCTTTTTTCCGTCGCTTTTCTTCCCCTTCTTTTTTCCCCACTTTTTTGAAACTGATGACTGTAAAAAAAAAATCACGTTGGTCAGCAAAAGAGTTTTTAAAAAAACCTAAATTATCTAAAAATATACCGATATTAGATTTTTTTTTTTTTTTTTGAATGAGTTCGAGTTCCTGTTTTGTATCATTTATTTGCAAGGCCCTACTGGAAGCAATCGATCCAAATGACTAAAAGCTGACTCTGCCTCAATAAGATTTGGATGCAAACATTGCTATTAATTACTGCTTTTTTTGCAAACATTACCTTTTAAAACAATCATAAAATAAAAAAATTATGATAAAAAGTAATTTGAAAATGTATCTTGATTTTCATGAGAGTAATTTGTACATAAAATAAATACGTTCACACGAAGCCAATTTTTGAGCGCAATACTTGTCTTTCTACTATTGTCCCAATTAATATCACAGTTGAGGCACCTTATTAGAATAATGCCACGATTGTCCCTACAGGACAACTATTTGAAACTTTCTCATCGGTGGAGATTTTCCTGAGGTAGGCATGGGTTACTATTGCTTCGCAATATTTGGTCTCGGGCTATCTTTAATTTCATTTAAATTGTATAGATGTAATTTCATGATATCGTGAAAGAGCCAGATCTTCAAGATGTTGTCTTCAAGAGCTTCAATCTTTAATCGTCCATTGTGTGCACGAAACTTTCTAATGGAGATCAGACCCATGACATCATGGTGCTATTAAACATATAAATACATGCTCATTTATATTACAAATTTCGTGTTGTTTATCCGTCTCATAAACTACACAGATACTAAAAAGGTCTCTTATTCTTTAACTTTGAACAATGGAAAAAAATCACGTTAACAGGTAATTGATGAAACAATGAAAACGCTTTGAACTTCCCGGGGCAACAATATACTTTATTGTTAGAAATCAAGAAAAAAATATTTTTAATAACATTGCTAAGATTCAGAAAAAAAAAAAAAAAAAAAAAAAACCACCCTCATTTGACTATTGAATTGGTATCATTAGAAAGAGAATTTTTAAAATTTGAAAAGCAGTAAAATTATTTTTGTACAATATTTTAGGATATTATCGCTGGGAAACTCCAAAATTCAGTTTAATTTTTAATTAGTTAAAATTTTAAAAAAAAAATCTCTTCGAACTGTACATTTGCCCCCTCCAAAGTGAGTGAAAAAAGTAGAACGATATAAGAATACTAGTTAAATGAAGAATGGTGAAATTTTTTTCAGATTAATTTAATGAGCAACACTTTAAAACCTATTTACAAATAGATGACTACATCTGAAGCTTGAAACAAACCACACAAGTCAATTACAATAAAAATTCAGTTTAGACTACTTTATATTATGTATAAAAAAAAGTAAAAGGGCACTTTTAAATAGTGTAAATAAAAATCTAATTAATAGGGAATTCTTCCAGCTGGCTTTGATTATTTCAAAGATTCGGTTTGGCATCGAATCATATAAAAGAATTTCTTTTGCCAAAAATTTCCCCATACAGCATTCAAATCTCTCCGAAGCTCATATACAGATTCAAACTGCTTGCCTTCTCCGTAAAACCGACGGACACTCCTTACCCATATGTTCTCTACAATGTTGAGGTTCTAGTTTTTAGCAAGCAAAAGGCTGCTTAAATGTGTTCCGGCAAGCTTAAAATGTTCCAGAATAACTGAAATATTATTTGTTGCAAACCAATTTTTAACACCATTAGCTGTGTGGATTGGTATTCCTTCATCTTAAAAAATCTAAAAATTTCCACCTAGCTTAATATCATAGGAAAGAAGAATAGGAATATAGAATGAATATCATAGGAAAATAGAATGAATTCAAAACTTGGATCTGTTTGTTTTTGCCTGCCACTCAGGATTCAGGAACAAGCTTGCCACTAAGGAACATTAGGCTTGTTCTTCTATAACCGACTGCAAAAAAAAAAAAAAAAAAACCCACATTTTTTTTTCTTCTATTTGTAGAGTAGAATAGATCTTTTCTTTGTTACTGAGACAATGCCCATAGTATTGGTAGCCATATGGGCCATTTAATTTAAATATTTTCTCATCGGAAAATATAATGGAGGTCATTCTGAACTCCAGGACGTGTGATTTTTAGCCCTCTGCAGTCGGTGTTCAACGTACCTTTCAGTCCATTAAGTTTGGTGCTTTATTTTTCTGAATACGAATTTCTGACGTTTTTGATGTAGTTGCAGGGAAATCTTGAAACATGTATCATGCAAGCATTATTTTAAACTTTGGCAACACTCTCATGCGTTTTTTTTTTTTTTTTTTAAATTCTTGAAAGACCTTTCTTTGATCGCATTGCATCAGTTTTTTTTTAGGTCTGCCAATCTTCTTTTTGGTCTCCTGACTGCTAGGATTTCTTTTGAAGTACGAAACAGTATTTGAACTATACGTAGCTGGTTGCAGTTTCTTTTGCATTTTTGCCGTCATTCTTGTAGACAACTATTTGTTCTTTATGGAGCTCAAGATTTTTCTCTAGGCATTTTAAAAATGGTGGCTTTTAATAAAATTGAATGTTTTTCTTAACAAAAGAGTTGAACAGAATACCACACCCATTTCTAGGTTTACAATATCTTTCAAAATAATTATTTTAACATGTGTCCTACTTTTTCCACACACCAAAAATCGTCAAATGCTATTTCCTTTTTTTCCCTTTTTTAATTTGTAATGGTTGATAAAGGTTACTAATTTAAAATAAAAGAAAAAGAAATTTAGATCAATAGTATCAAAATACAAAGCATAACGACTGTAATACTGAAGCAATATGACTATCCATCTACCTTTTTCACTTAGTGTATGTACCAAATTTGGTAACTGTAGGAACTAATTTATCAAATGCGCACACACACACACAAACGCATTTATCTTTATTATAGTAAAGATATCGATTTGCAAAATTATTTTTAAACAAAATGCTAATAATAATAATGATATTGTTCTTTACAGGATCTCGAACGCGGTAAGCTAAAAGTAAAAGCTTCTTAATTTCGCGAATAATCTGAATCCCCCCCTCTTCCTTTCGACTTCCTTCTCACCCCTTTTTTGAAGAAATAAGTAACGCCTGACGCATGCGCAAGAGTCTAGTCTCGAACCGAAACGATACTAGTTTGTATTGAAATTTACCAGGCGCTTTGAAAATGCAAACATATTTGACATTTGAGAATAAATTTTAAACTGATATTTTGTTAGAATTTTTTTTTTCTTTTCATCATTTGATGTTTTTGTTTATGATTTTGAAGATAAGGGAATAATATCTTCAAAACAGGTACGTGCAATTTAAATATACCGATCTTGTAGTGTTAGATCAGTTTTGGGATTGCATTTTTAGATATAAAATCCCATTGATTTGATAATGTAAGCCTAAGATTGTAAGCTGAAGCCTTTTTCCTCATCTATTGTCTTTATGGTATAACAAAATCAAAAGTACTATATCCGATGACATATTGCCTTAAAAAAAGGTGCAACTTTGCGCCATTTATCCGTTATTCTCGTTTGGCCGAAATCGCACATAATGTCAAGAAAAGTAATTAATGGATTATAAAATCTGGCATTAAATTATTGCACTGTTGCAACGTGAGTAATAACATCTTTAGTTATCGATCTAATATTTTCATTACATCTTGCATGTTTTATAATATTCTTACTTGAACAATGTTAAAACGAAACGAACCAGAGTGATTTGCGCAGTAAGCTGCTTCTTCTTCCATTCGTGAATAAAAGTAGTTATCTTGAATGAAAAAATTTTCAATGAATCGATGTTCATTTCTATTATAAGTGAGTTTCATATTTTAAAATCATAATTGTGTTCTTCTAATCTAACCTTTTCTTATCCTGACATTTACAAATCTCATATTCATATTTCCAAAAGCATAATCTGACTATTCAGGTTTTTATCCCGATATAATTTTCACTAGGTTATTTGAATAAAGGTATTAATAACTAAGATTTTTGTAATAGTGAATTATTCACTGAGATATGAACAGCTGTATTATATTGTAATCCAGGCTTATTTTTTGGACAATTTTCTTATTTAATTTATTATTCTTATGTAGGTTTAGTGAGAAATTTACATCTGTAGCATGCTAAACTTTTTTTAAAAACTCTGTACAATTTATACTTTAATATTATGATATATAATAATATTTTTGTCATGAAGTAATGGTTATATTTAATTTTCAAGCTGAAAATGGCTTTGCTATTAATGTAAACATTCAAGATTCTGATTGGAATGTTAAAAATTTTTTGTAAACTTCAGATTTAATAGCGAATAATTATTTAAAAAAAAAAAAAAACGGAAATCTCTTATTTCAGCAGAAAAAAATTATAAATTTAATGTTAGCAATGGGAATGTGATATGTTATGTGTAATTTTAAGAAGAATAGAATAACCAAGTTCATACTTAACTGTCAGTTATCTGGGTTTATTAGCAAACAATTTGGTACTTGTAGATATTTATAGTCAGTTTAGTTTATTGCAAAGCAAATGAAAAATATCATCAAGATTGTTCAGTTGTGCATAATCAGAAAATCACCAACCATGCGCAAGTATCAAAAACTTTATTAGGAAAACAATTTCAAATCAAAAAGTGCTTTAACATATGCACACGAAACTACAATAACAGTTACTTTTTTTTATATAAAAAAAAGTAACCAACGAGCTTGTAAGTGCAGGATCTATTTTTGTTGTATTTGTATGTGTAGGTAAAAAAGACTTCCGTAGATAAAAACTGTTTGAAGCATTTTTTAAAAAAAAAATTGATTTCTTGTCACCTATTTTATGGATTTTCCTGCTCAACTTTTTCATTATGGATTTTCCTGACAACTCAAATCAAATGGATTTTCCTATTTTACCACTCAAATCTACAGATAATCTGGAAATTATTGTATTTAAATACTTATTACGGTTATTTATGTTGTAATCATAAATGATCTTATATAATACTCTTGACACTTTGGTTTTGATAAGTATATTAATGTTTTTAATTGCTTTTTAAAACTGATAAAAAATATAATGGAAGTGATTAAGGACAAAGTGTTGAGGATGAAGTATTATGATAACAAAACATTAGTGCACTATGTTTTTCAATGTGAAATTTATGTAGAAATTAAGGGGGGAAAATGCCATGCCCATGTGCCATTTATATTTACTAAACCACTGTCAATACCTAGGGACAAAAGAAAATCATTATACTTTGCTCACCTTTGGTGTACCACTGGCAATGCTTCATTTATTTCTGGGGTGTATATAGATTTAAAGGTCTGAATGTAGGAATATATATATAATATTAATATTCTGCCGTTTGTAAGAAGTGAAAATTCTGACATTTTACCCCATTTTAGATTCATGTGTTTATTCCTTCTGAACCTTACATATTTAAATTTTATAATTAAAATTAGTGAAGTAAGGATTACTATTTCTTTATGTTATTATGTTTGCTGTTTTTCTGTTTGGCTAAAATATTTTAAATCGTATGTATATTGTTATAACAGCATTAAATCAATATTGTAATATAATTTTTGAGAAATAAAATTTCATGTAAAGAAATTTCTTTTATTATGCTTTAAATTTTTTTTATCACCTTCTATATGACATGCCATTTAATTTAAAATGTCTCTTAAAATTGAATTGTCAGTTTGAAAAGACTAAAAAATTTTTTTTAAATATTTGGCCAAAACCTATCTATTAAAATTATATTATTTTCATTTTATTTTTAGAAGGCTATTTGCTAATTGACCAATCTTTCTTCTTTGTGATTAGATCTTAAATAAAAGTACATAGATGACAGTAGTTTTGCTTAGAAGTAATATTGATTTATTTTTTGCCCTTACTGATATTTATCCTACATTTGTTCTATAATATGTTTTCTTTTTCAATTTCTCCCTGAATATTACAATAGTGATTTCATGTTTTATGATGTAATTTTATCTACCTTGTCTTAATTAGTATCCAATACCAGATTTTAAATTGATATGTCTTTGCTTGGTTTTATTATTATTATTTATTCGAGGTTTATAGATTACAGATAAACTATTCCATATGCATGACATGCAATATACCATTGGGAAAAACTAAATTTTGTGTTTTGCTCTTGTTCCATTCTTTCTAACTTGATGTTGAAATGCTTCAAAATTTATTAGTTTCATATAAAATAATAAAAAGTAATTCAAATACACTAACATATATAATAAAATAAATTTTTAACTATTTTATAAATATTTAGTCTAATAAACATTTGCTGTGGATGTCTAGAATTTTGCATATAATTTTTATTTCTTTCTATTTAATTTGTCTAAAAATAACCTTTCTCCATTTATAGGTTATGTAGCCTCAATACCATTAAAACCAAAAAAGTTGTTCAACTTCCATAAACAATTGGCAGTGAGAAATTTCCAGGTATGAAAAGAGAAGTCAAATAATTAATTGAGAAATTACTAATATATTTTAGATGATCTTTTAACACCAATTATTCATAAAAGCAATAATTGTGAAAAACATGACAAAGCATCTTATAAGTGGTTAAACAAATTGCAGTCTCAAGAACTTGCTGATTTTTTTAATGGATGGATGAATGAATAATAATGGATGAATATGAAAATATGGTTCATATGAAAAGAAAAAGGAACACTTTGTGAAAGACAATATGATATTAATGTACTTCTTACAATGAAACTTTTAAAGAGTTGTGTTAGCTATTGCCCGAAACAAAAATCACCAATTTTTTAACATAACCTCTTTTTAACCTCTTTTGTCTTTTTTATTAAATAGTAATTAAAATTCTTCCAGTTCACGTATGTTTCATTCTTAACCTTTAATTAAAATAATGTTTAGATTTGTTTAAACTATATGTTATTTTTTAGTGTGAACTACACTTAACACATTGTATATTGACTTTGTCAAAAAATAGCCTTACAATGCGCACAGTCTATTGTAACATAATTTTCATATTCACCTAGGGCTTACTTATTGTTTTGTGTAGGTGATCAATTACATTTTCAAAGGGAAAAAAAAGCATTGTTATTACATGTTTTGCTTGAGCAATATGCAAAAAATGTAATAATAATGAAGATATCTGCTGTATATGTGCTTGGTGGCAAAATTGGAATTTAGTTATCATTTTAAATTGGTTTAATGTGGCATTTTATTATGCAGTAAATTAAAAAAAATCGTTTAAAAAAAGAGACATTATGAATAGTATTAATTTTTCGAAGTATCTAAATCTGAGCAGCTGTATTCAGATACATTTTGCAGTCAGAAATATCAGAATTGAAAAATAATTAACTGATTACTTTTATTACTGATTGATAAATGATATGAAACAAATTACAATTCATTGAACACTATTTACAAATAATTTTTCACTATATGTTATTTTTTTTAATTTTCAGATGTTGATGTCTTGTCGCTTTACAGCGGAAGCGGGGAACAGTAGCTTCTGAGTGTAAGGAGCCCTGAAAAATTTCAGATGGATATTTGTTATACTATAATCAACTTCATATCCAAATTTAGAGATACACAGCATTCATTTTAGCATATGGTAAGCTAGAAATTGCTTCTATTTAATTGATAATTTATTAAATATTCCTCTTATTCAGAATTATACAATAGAAATGTTTCTTAAGAATATAAGTATGCATATATTATCCTGGTTTATTTTGATTTTAAAATGACTCGCAGTAAAATTTTCTTATAGAAAATGAAGGTGAGAATGGAAAGTGAGAAATAGAAGACAATAATTTGGAGGAAGAATATCAAAATTGTATGTTTATGCCTAACTTTATTATTTTCACTAAATTTCTATTTTTTTTAATTTAAAAAAATGAAGATCGAACTTTAAAAGTACTTTCTACACTATTTCATTGAGATTACAGTTTTAGAGAATTTGAAATGTGTTAAGTCAATAATTAGTTCTAATCTGTAACATGTTTAATCATATGCATATCCCTTATAGTTAGTTATCTAGTAGCCTTATTATAGTTATCTAGTTGCCTTAGGTGACAAGCTGATTTGTTAATCTTAATGATTATTAAACTTTTCATTTCAATATTTTATGAAACTTATCTTTTTATAGCTTCTTCATCAAAATATTTTTAAGCTTCAAATTTTGACAGTCATAAAGCACTGATACTATTATAAAGGCCTTAATTCTCTTAGGAGCAGTAGTCGTAAAAAAGAACACCAATTTTAAAATTTTGTATAAAAAAACTATTGGCTCTAAAATCCCAAAAAATTGCTGGAAAAGTAATATTTAGTCCCCTTTTAGAAAAATAGATGGCAGCATGAGCAATTTTCATTGCTTTTATGGCATTAATCTTATGTTAAAAATACCCCCTTTCTCCCCCTCAATTTGGGAATTATTTTTACCTCTTAAGCGATGAAATTTTATCAAAATATATTACCCATTTCCCTGCAATATCAATAAGGTTTTAAATCATAATTTTGTTTAATCATCAAATTAATTTAAGAACAAATCAAATTGGCTGATTGACAGGTGTCCTCATTTGAGGACACCACCATTCTAGGTATATTCCAGGTATATATTTTCATACGTTCAATTTTATTCCTGTTATTTAAAACTCATTTTAGATGCGTATTTATTATCAAAATCTCAAAAGTAACAGCTCAGAATGTAAGCGAAATTTTAAAATGCTTAAAAGGACAAAAGCAGGAAAACATCAATCATGTCGTCCACTGATAACGATTCGCTTCTCCTTATCTCACAGCTTGAGATTAGGGGAAGGTAAAAGTTGGAATCCGTAAAAATACGGGCAGCAACAGTTTCAAGGAAGTTCTTGTTTCTATCTTTTTACGGGCCCGCCTTTTTGAAGGGAGAAAAGATTCTGTGTTTTTCTGGGCTTGTCACTTGGAGAGTTAACTTATTGTAAAATTTCTTTTTGTGCAATAATATTTTCAGAAGTTATGGCAAAAAAATTTTGACATTTCGCTTAATTTTCAATTAATTAATATTCTTTTTAAAAAATAGCCCCGAGTTGCACATTTCCGACTTTTGAGGTATACATACATGTGGCAGATTTGGTAGCTGTAGGTGGGATGGCCTGATCTATAGTGTGCCAACACACACACACATTCATCTTTATTATAAATATAGATTATCTCAGTTAGTCAAAAACAGCTGTATACATTTATTACATCAGTAATTTATGTTTTAAAACATTCTTTTAATTCATGTTTTAAGTTTTGTTGACCATTTTACCCATATGCATATTACTTTGTTTTTAGTGATTTTTTTTTATCTGCAGTTTTAAAACTCAAAATCTTTAAATTAAAAATAAAGTGATAAATTAAAAATAATACTCGTGATTAATTACCAAAATAATCAAATATATGGAATTAGTTCAACTTTTAATTATAAACCTGTTAAATAATTTTTTTTTAAGTTGGTACTATCAGCTAAATATATGTAGTGGATTGGCCAATGATTATGTTGATTTATTACAAGACTAAAAGGAAAAAATGATCGAAAAATGTGTGCCAGTATTTATCTGGGGATTGGTTGGTTGGTTTTTGTGTTTTTTTTGGCACAAGAGCCATTCTTGACTAAACTGCACCAGACTTTTGTAGAATTAAAGTTCAATTCTAGAAACCATTTGAATTAAAAGCGATAAAGGTTTTAAAACACAAGACACATATGATACGCAAAAATGATTATCAAGAAAAATGAAAAATGTTAAATACTCATATAAAACCCAATTGATTTTAAAAATTTAAAAACATTTGGATGGTGTTTCTCACCAATCAAGTCTTTTAAGTTAAGAGAAGTTGACTTAAAAAGGCAACGACGCTGATGATTAAAAGAAGGACATTCAACAAAGATGTGCTTTACACTAAAATTCACATGACACGTGGGGCAAATTGGCGCTCTATCACCAAAAATTAGATGACGGTGAGTGAAACGAGTATGACCTATACGGAGGTGAGTCAATTTAACATCAACCTCTCGTATAGGTAGAACAGGCCACAAACCAATTCTTGGTTTTATTGAATGTAGTTTGTTCTGGATCTGTGGATCCCATGAATCTTGCCAAGTTGTAAAGAGTTTAAAAACAAATGACTTTTTGACGTCACAATATGGGAGGGCCTGAGACTGAAATGTTGATGCAGATTTAGCTGCAACATCAGCCCTTTCATTGCCCGCAATACCCACGTGAGCCGGAACCCAGCAGAGAATTATATTAAAACCCCTGTTTTGTAGTAACCGCAGGTTAAACAAAATTTCTAAAGTGATTGGATGCATGTGGTTTTGGAAATGAGCAAGGGTTTCCAAAGCACTCATACTGTCAGTATACATGATAAAACTACGCTCAGTAGAAGTGGAAATTTCCTTTAGTGTGTAAAAAATTGCCATCAACTCAGCAGTAAAAACAGAACAAACGTGGTTAAGACGGTAGCTGAGTGTTATCAGATGGAGTTATAATGGCACAACCAACACGTCCATCTGATTTTGAGCCATCTGTAAACACTGGGGTAAAAGAAGAATACTGACAGCGGTGGTCATGGAAAATCTGTTGAAAAATAACAGAACTAGTTGAAAATTTATCAAAGCCAAAAAAAGGGTTCAGAAAAGACAAATTTGGAATATCCCAAGGAGGAAAAGAATAAAGATCAAGAGATTTAATGACTATGTTATTAAGATCCGAGTCATGCAGGGCATTTTTGACTCTCCGACAAAAAGGTAGAATATGATAAGGTCGGGCATTATAAATTCTTTGAAAGTTTTCAGGAGAACCCATGCAATGAATGGTATTTATCTGGGGAATCATAAATGGTAGTTAAATTCTCCCATTGCTGAATGTTGAAATGATGTTTCTAAAAATAAACATATATATTATACATAAAAACTCATTTTCTGCTTCTCAACCCCATTTATCCTAAAGTAGAACCTGCCTTTATGTAAGCTGTGCATGCGTCAGTTAATCATTTACTATAATGTCTTTGTGTGGATGTTGCTGTATAGACAAATGCTTTTGATATTTTGCAATATTCTCTGTGTAAATCTCCAACAATATATTTAAGAGAATGCAAAGCTAATATGCTGAGCTTTGACTTGCAAGAGAAATATATATGTAACATTATTTTGGTTGAAGCAGAGTGCAGGTTTGAAGATATAGACGAGATGTATTTTTAATTTCGTTTTATTCTCTCTTTAATATCCATCTCGGGAAGGCAGTTTATTTACAAACAGATGCAGTGCGACACAAAAGCAGAAGTAAGAAAGAAGGGCAAAACAAATGATCACTAGTCTTATATAACATAGGATTTCCGGCCACGTGCCGATGGAATACATTTTGTTGACTTCTGACAAGGGTAATGAAAGTATTATTTTCATTTCATACGTAGTACTGATGCTGCATTAGTTTTACTGAGGAATTAATTAAACCGAAAGTGGAATTGGATCACGAAATAAGAGAATATTTTTAGAATGAAGTTACTATGGGCTAAATTAAGTTAAAAATCTTGGAAATTAATTAAATTGAAATTAGAATTAAAATATCATTACATATATTTAGCAACAAATATATAAATTATTTCCAAAATTGTATTTATTGCTGACAACATCTGTTAAAGAAATACTAAGCTCAAAGGAAAATGAATAAATATAAATCTTTTCTTATAAATTGAATTCTTTATGCACTTCTGTGCAAAAAAAATTTTTCAGAAATAATAATTGTGTTGATATATTTATTTTTTTAAAAGAGAAATTAATGGGATCAATCAGAGGAATTACGTCAGGAACATTTTAGAGATCTTTTTTAGACACATGTCGAAACACGTTAATAGTTATATATTTGTATTGAGGGGGGAAAAAATGCCTCAATTGGAGGAGGCATTACACAAAGTTGAAATCTTTATTATATTATTTTGTTATGCATTAGAACTAGAAAAGACTACAAATGGAATATATTTAACGTCATTTGACCTTCTGCTAATAATTATTTTTTAATACATAATTTTTGCAGATTTTTAATGAGTTTGAAACCTTTAGTTGATGTAAAATTAATTTCGATTTTTTAAACGGAATTCATTTATGACCTTGAAGCAGTTGCAGAAACAATTGTAAACAAATAAATGTAGTATTAGTAAATATGAGTCTAAAATAAAAAATCGATTTTTACAGATATATATTTTTTTTAAGTATAATATTAAAAAAAAGCAAATTTAAATTTAACATTTAAGTTTTCCATTTGATGTTTGACATTTTTTTTTTCGTTTATAACTTTTAAAAATAAATATCGTTGGTGATTCTGCATAATATGCTAGGAATTAATCACCAAAAAACCAGGAAGGATTACACCATAGATTCAGTAAAAACGCCAAATTCATGCTAAAGGTTAGTGTTTCTTAACCTTGCTATACATCAATTATGCCAAGCAAAGCGTTCTCTACTTTACCCAGAGCAGAGTTCACATTTTTTTTTTTTTTTTTTTTTTTTGCAGGGTGGGATGGCGGATAAAACCTATATTTAAAAAGTATAAGAGAAAGTTTTGGGATGGCCTTTCCTGTTTATATATATATATATATATTAAAAAAAAAGTGGAATATATATGTTGCAATAATAGTCAAAAGCTAAACTATGAAAATACCATAGGGCACATTCCTCATTTGCGACATTTTTAAAAAAATTAATAATTTAATTGTATCGATATTTTTTATTTAAAATTTTTATAAATAATATATGTATAAATGTTGAACCAATTCTTTAATTTTCCTTTTCTTCACAACGAATTTTGTGTGACATATTAAAGTGCCAGCTCAGGTGTCGTCCTCGCCATCTGACCACGGTACAAAATTACGAGGTCCGTCCCAAAATAGCCCTAGTGTTGCTTTAAAACGGGACGTTAATATAACTAAACTAAACTTCATTAGTAGAAACTGCTGATCAATTTTAGAGCAACTCGAAATGGCACATTTTCAAGCAGTATCTCAAGCGGCGTTTTGAAATACATTATTTTCACGGAATAATTTATAATAATAAAAAAAATAGCTATAGAGTAGCAATTTTCATAACAATAAGATTTAGATAACATAAGTTCATATACAGATTATAAATTATTAGCGCCTTCATTCTAGTTAACTGTGTAAAAATACTATAAGTCGATGCATGCACGTGGTATTGACCACGATTATATTATACTCTCCGCGGCGCATATTTAAAGATATCAGAATAATTTTTTCCTTTACCTTCTTGTAACTATTAGAAAATTTTAGCCGTTTTTTTTTTATTTATACGTGTGTTCTGTGGAGGAGATTCTTTGAAATTTTATGCAATTGGATTACAGAAATTTTATAATAAAATATTTGAAAACTGTTTCCGCTGAAATTAATTTTATGGAATAATGGTACGAATTTGTAGATATTTTGTATTATGCATAAACATAATGCATACGAGTTGTTAATTATTTATCATATTTATAAAAAGAAAGCAAAACTTTTGACTTTATGTATATTATTTTTTCGTCTTAAGAAAAATATTATTAATTTCATTAAATAAATGCTCAAAGATTAATTTAGGTTTTACAGAAATTATTTTTCACAAATTATTTTTTTTTTTTTCAGATATCTTTTGAGTTTCGTATAAGAAAACACGACAGACGGCTGAGAATATTCTTTCCTACCAGTGCACCTTACTCACCCAATAATAATTATGAATCTCAGAAAAAGGAATACAATGTCGAAAGAAAAAAAAGACAAAGTCGAAAAAGAAATACTACTTACAAAACACTGCCATGTGCTGCTCATAAGGTTACCATTCCTGGCAAATGGAACGATAAAAAGAAGGTGTCTAAGAAAATTAGAAAAGAAACTAGAGTGCTATCAGCCTCCAATTTTGAAACGAGCCAAAAGAAGAATTAATGCACCATCGACTCAAAGTGCTTCGAAGATTAAAGTACCTATAAAGCGGGGAGGAAAAGTAGTGCATAAAACTGACTCCAAAGCACACGTATCTAGAGAAACTAAGCATTCTAAACAATACAATAAAAGAAAACATTTTGTGAGTCATAATCATACCCAAAGCCATGCATCCAAGGCAGAGAATAATTCACTAGTGGAACTATCCCGGCAAAAGGACAGCGTGGCTGCAAAGGATGATAGAAGCAAAAATACAGAAGACGGACCATGTTCAATAACATTCTTAAATGAAAGGACAAAGTCGGCAAGACATAGAGATTCCAAAAAATTTAGAGTTTGTTTAAGTTTAGCCTATTATGTTTATATGTTTAAAGAGTATTTGTTAAATTTGTGTATGTTAGGAAGAAATGGGAAAATGTACATTCTATCTGAACTCGCGCGAAGAAGTACCAGTGCGAAATTCTTTGTGAAGAATACAAACAGGGAGATTGTTTTGAATAAAGGCTTGATTGAATGGATTGTTGGACGGTTTTTTGAAAAAGAAGTTTTGCTAGAGAACCAAGATGAAATAATAAAAAATGCAATAAGAAAAGCAGAGGCAATTGTAATAAAAAAGTCAAAACACGAAAATGAGATGTTGAGACAGCAAATGGCTCAAGCTGATGAAAATGCCCTTTTCGATGAGCATGAAGTCTTGAAATACACCAGTACAGCTTTGGTTGATGGTGAAGCGGCAGCAATTAGATCGAGAGATGAAAATGCACTTAGATCTGAAAATCTTTGCATTGAACAAAAAGTACTTGCACCTGACAACAAACTTACCATTTCCGGATTTAAGGAAGCTGCTAAAGCAAACGAGGGAAATTATTTTCCATTTGATGATTTTCTATATGGAGAACCTTGGAAAGAATCTATTACAGAAATTAATAATACACCAAAAAATGTGGCATCTGTGACTGAAGCCAAAACATGTTGTTTTGCGGCCCTAGCCAATAATATCTGTGCATGTCGCAGTTCTGGCATCAGATTTATTCATAGTATTGCGGAAAAAAAAAATAATTTATCATTTATGACTGCCTCCAAGCCTGATAGCAAAATCAGAATGGAAGACAATTGTAGGTTAGAAAAGTGTGATGGAAAATCTTGTTTGAAATGCAAAATTCAATTGATCACCACTAAAGGGACACATTACTCTTTTAGACCTCTTGACAAACCTTTTGACCCTAAAATTTCCGAAGCTGTTCGTATTTTAAAATCAAATCACATCTCTTATCTAAGGCGTCGAAAAGGGGGCTTTGGCGCGAGTCCCAAATAAATTTTTAAATCTCTCTCCTGTACACTTATTTAACATTGCTAGAAAAATGTTGGTTTTTATGATGTATTATTGTATATAAATATTGTGAAACATTTTAAATAAAAGCTTAATAAAATAAGTACTTATTTAATGTGAAATCTCAAAGCTACATTAATTCAATGGAATAATATCGCATATCATTTTCTTGAAATTGTCAAAATGCATGTATTTTATATCTGTTAACATATTATTCCTTTAAAAAAAAAAAAAAAGAAATCTGAAAATTTTGGTTTGGGGAGAAATATAATAAGGTATAGAAAGAATTGGACATTTCTTTAGTTAATCCCTTTCTTAACTGAAAAATTAAATACAGTACACTCCCGATTATCAGCGGGATTGGGTGGCGTGGCCGCCGCGGATAACAAAAATCGCGGATAATCCGAAAAAAAGCTAAAAACGGGTATAGCAAAAGAAAAAACAGTTATTCAAACTTTGAAAAATCGTTTTATGTACAATAAAACGTAAAATAAACAGCAGGAAATGTTTAACTAACGCTTAATATTTTAGTATATCACTCAAAACTAACCTAAAATGCATTTTGTTAATGAAAACAGAAAAGTGCTTTGTATTTACGAGAGGCGTCAAGGATACACAGAAAAATTAATACATATGTACTGTTTTAATACTGTAATGTATTATGTAATTACAAAAGCATAACTGTAAAACTGCAATTTTTTGAAAAAATCAGCCAAAAAAAAAAAAAAAATGTGCGGCAGGCGCGGATAATCGGGAGTCTACTGTACTTGTTTGCAGTATTGATCTTTATAAACATTAGTTTGAGAGTAGTAAAAATTAGAAAAACTACTGATTTCTTTCATTTAAAATATGCTTTGGTATGAATCTGAGCGTGTAGTTTAAGTCAGTGACTAGACATATAGTCGTAAGCAGTAATGATTTGATACTTCTATTTGGCACATCTGCAAACATATGTTGCGATCTCAGCTCTTTGAAAGTTCTTAAAAATACTTATATGTTTCCATTCTGCAAACGTGCATATCAATTGTTACGAATTCTCGTACACATTTTATCCAGAATTTCTGTGAACTGTGGATAAGATTAAAATTTATAAGGATTTTTTTTTTTTAATTCTTAGACGTTAAATCTTGATTGTGCTAGAAATCAACTTGAAGAAAGTAAATAAATTTCAGCAGATGTTTTTTTTTCAATCTTTCATTGATTATGGTAAGTATTAATTGGTATTCTATGTGGTATATATATACAGGGTATTGCAGAATTCGACCGACAAATTCAGAGGGTTGATAGTAGGCATCAAGAGGATAAAGAATCATCATAAAACATGGGGTCCCAAATGTCGTTTAGGGGGTGAAAATCGCAAAAATATAGGGAGTCGGAGAACTGTTGGAAACTGTAAAAATTTATAAAAAAAATAACAAATCTTGTTTCAACTATGAATTTTTTTTTAAAGTGAAAGCACGTTCTTAAAGGCTATTTTTCATGCAAGTAACATGCCGATTTGGTGAACCAGGGGGTCGTAAATTATTGAAAACGAAAAAATAGTTTAGAACCCTTATCTGGAAAAGTATTAAAACTTTAAGAAAAATAAAAGCTTAAAAATATAAGAAATTTTATACTCTTTAATTTGATATAAGTCTGTAGTGTGAAAACTGAGGAGCTTAAGATATTCAAGAAAAACTAAAATGTTTGCCGAGAAACATCGGTACCTATGTTTTGAGAGGGTGTTAAAATAATAATAGATAATAATAAAATAATAATAGAAAGATAAATTTAGAGAAGTGATAGTAGGTATTAAGGAGATGAAAAATTATAAAACCTAGGGTCGCAAGAGACGTTTACTCTGTGAAAATCACAAAAACAGACATCGAAGAGACAATTAGCTTGGCGAAGAGAATGGCCCAATGAATGCGAGGATTTGGGACAAGGTAGTCGAGAAGAAGAAGCTTTCTCGTATGTAAATTTTCCATACGTTCTAGGAATATAAAAGCAGCGAGCATTGCAAAATTGATGGTTCGAGAAGTATAAAAGCAGCTTGTATTCATTAAGGAGCAATGCAGAATTGATAGTCGATAAGTTTCATTCGCAAACAACATGTCAGATTTCACAAATGGCGGATATGCATTTACGGCCGAGCGAATGGTAATGGACGCCTAGCACAAAGAATATACCAAGAGCAATATTCAAGTAGGCGTTGTCCACACCACAGCACCTTTTCAAATATTGATCGACGGTTGCGGGAGACAGGATCCTTCAAAATAACTAGACCAAATGCTGGGTAAGAACGAAGTATGCTCACACCTGAAACAGAAAACCGAGTTTTGCAGCTCTTTGCCGATACCCCATCGACAAGCACGCGATCAGTTGCAGCTGAATTGGGTATTCGGCACGAAATGGTGTGGAAAGTCATGCATGCTGAAAACATGTACCCCTTCCACTTGCAGAAAGTCCAACTCCTATGCGATGACGATTTCCCAAGTCGGATGGAGTTCGCACGCTGGTTGCTTGGTGCCACACAGGAAGATGCGCTCTTTCCTGCAAAAATTTTATTCTCAGATGAAGCCTGCTTTACTAGAGAAGGCGTCTTCAACACTCACAATGCACATATTTAGTCCTACGAAAATCCTCGTATCACTATCTCGTCAAACGTGCAGCATAAATTTAGTATTAACATCTGGGCAGGAATTCTCGGAGATCATCTGTTGGGACCGTATCTTATGCCCGAACGCCTCGGTGGCGAAAATTACCTTGTTTTCTTGCAGCACGTCCTTCCGGATTTACTGCAGGGAATACCGGCCATTGCACGCCAGAACATGTGGTTAATGCACGATGGCGCACCAGCGCATTTTACGAATTCTGTGCGTAACTACCTAGATGATACATGTCCTGGGAGGTGGATTGGACGCGGCGGACTGTTGATTGGCCTCCACGTTCCGCGGACCTCAATCCCTTGGATTTCTTCTGGGGCCATATAAAATATATTGTTTATCAGACACCTTTGGATACAGTGGAAGATCTCGTAGCCCGGATCGTCGCTGCTGGAGAAATCATAGGTACACCTGGTATGTTTGAGCGCGTTCCGGTGGTCCTTTAAACGTCGGTGTCGGTTGTGTAATGATCTTCGCGGCCGCAATTTTGAGCAATTTTTATAAAAGTTTCTCATCGTCTCCTTTCTTATGTAAAATGTCTGTGCTGTAAATGTATGCTGTATCTGTGTTCCACCAAATAAATTTTCATTGTAGTTTGCGACTTTATATTTCTTTGGAAATTCTTATCACCTTGATGTTTACTATCACCCCTCAGAATTTTTCAGTAGAATTTTGCAATACCTTCTGTAAACATCGGTGCCGATATTGCAGCGATGTTTCTTGGCAAACATTTTAGTTCTTTTTTTTTAATATGTTATAACCTTCTCTGTTTTCACACTACAGACTTGTATCAAATTAAAGAGTATAAATTTCCTAATATTTTCAAGCTTTTATTTTTCTTAAAGTTTTAATATTTTTACAAATAAGGGTTCTAAGCTACTTTTTCGTTTTTAATAATTTACAACCCCCTGGTTCAACAAACCGGCATGTTACTTACATGAAAAATAACCTTTAAGAATGTGCTTTCACTTAAAAATTCATAGTTAAGACAAGATTTGTTATTTGTTTATTAATTTTTTACAGTTTCCAACAGTTCTCCGACTCCCTAAATTTTGCGATTTTTACCCCCTAAACGACGTTTGGGACCTCATGTTGTATGGTGATTCTTTATCCTCTTGATGCCTACTATCACCCCTCTGAATTTGTCGGTCGAATTCGGCAACACCCTGTATACACACACTAATGTCCATAAATTAAAGATAATTCTGAGTCACGCGGAAATTGAACTCTAAAATATATATATCACCTACATACATCTTCAAAAATCATATGCAAATTGCAGAAAGCCACCAGATGACACCGATAGTACGTCACAGTGACGAGAGTGTGAGAGTGATGAATAAGGAATACAGGCAAAGAAGTAAAATTGTTCGCAAGCACTTTATAAGCCTTTCAGTACAATAGCCACATAGTTATGACACAAAGGGCGCATTTGGGTGATTTTTTACGTGGTAGAATTATAGGCCGTCTGGAATGTAGGCGTACCCAGCTGGAAGAATCCGAGGAACTTGGAATCACCCAGTGTGTCATCTCCAGGCTTTGGCAACGATTCCAAGATGATAGTAATGTGAGTAGATGTTGCAACACAGGTCGCCCCCGAGTTATAACGCCGAATGAGGACCGGTATTTGGCAGTTATTGCCAAAAGAAACAGATGGAGCACAGCATCAAACCTGTCTCGTCAGCTCTCTTCAGCCACTGGTACGACAGTTTCTCAAAGCAGACCGTGTGCAGACGCTTAGGGCAGATTGGTGTATATGCTCGTAGGTATGTCAGATGTGTTCCACTTACTGCTATTCACTGTCGCCTGCAGTTAATCTGGAGTAGAGAGCATGCAGTGTGGACACTGCAACAGTGGGCTTGTGTGATGTTTTCTGACGAGTCCAGGTTTAGCTTGTAGTCTGATTCTCGCCGGACTTTCATATGGAGAGCACCAGATACCTTTTATCACCAAGAGAACATCATTGATCAACAAACATCGTTACGGTGGTGCAGGATTGCTCGTTTGGGGATAAATTATTCTGGATTCCAGAACTGACCTGCATGTTCAAATTGGAACCATGACTGACCAAATCTATCGGGATGTCATTCTGAAACAACATGCATGTTTGTTTCGGTGTGCCATGGGCGCAGAATTCATATTTATGGATGGCAACGCCCGTTTTCACCGTGCAAACATTGTAAACGGATACCTTCGATCGGAGGATATCACCCACATGGACTGGCCAGAATTCTCACCGGACTGGAATCCAGTAGAGCATGTGTGGGACATACTTGGCCGTCAACCACCTCCGACATATTTACCGGAACTTTGGGGAGCATTGCTTGATGAGTGGTGTAATATTCCCCAAGATCAGATCGATAATTTGATACTCAGCATGCCTAGATGTTGTACGGACTGTATTGCATCGTCTGGGAGACATTCTATGTATTAACCATCATACCAATCATGTACTATTTTTTTTTTTTTTTTTTTTTTTGTAATTTGTTTCAGGCAGCAAAAAAAATCGCAATTTTTATTAATGATATCAAATGTATAGCATCTTTTTTTGCTCTTGACAAGTAAGTCACATTTGTTTTGCTTCTGACTCTTTCTTTTCCTGAACTTGCATTATCCTTAATTTATGGACATGAGTGTGTGTGTGTGTATATATATAAACATAATATGCTTTGAAGAGTCAAACAAAGAATTTCTTTAAAGATTTTTATTTTTCAGAATTTAACGAAACACTTCACATTTTGACTTTAGCCCAGATTTCTTTTTCCAGGCTATGGCAAGTACGGAGCAGCGTACCGAAAGAAGGGCAGAAAGCAAGAAAGAGAAACCGTGAGAAAATATTTCGAACATATAATTTTAGAAAAGAATTTGTTGCTCTGTGGGGAAAAAATATAAGTCGACGCAACTCGGACTTGAACTGAATCACTCGGCCAAACGCACACACATATATATAGTATTTATTCAGATATTTTATATAAAAATATATTACACTTTTCTTAAAAGTAGCAATTTATAATTACTTAAAATATACGTATAAATGATCATTAATCGAAAATTTCCGCACATCTGCGTATGTACGCGCATGCATCTGCCATCTTCGTAGACCTTATATTACTGACAGCCACTTATGTTGGCATGTGTGAACATAGAATGAGCATTACAAATTTATAAATAAAAACTCGTTTCTCTCGTCCATTATTTTTAACACGCTAAAATCTCTCTTTCTCTGTAATCCAGTTACCTCTCTCTGTAGTTTAAGATTTTTACTTTAAACCTGAAAAAATATTTATCGAATGGGTCAACATTATATTGAAACATACTATTTTTTCGAATTTCAAGGTTGGTTGGTTGGTTAATTTGGTTTTTTTGGCACAAGGGCCATACTGCGCCATCCTTATGGTAAAAGGTACAATATTGTTGATATTGGAAACTTTGTATAAAATTAAGCATGCTTATGTGTAAACTAATATAAAATAGCTAAAACAGATTAAGACGAAATATGACGTCTTTGTTTTAAAATAATTAAAATGGAAATTTTTGAAGTTAAATATATGGTAAAAGGTGTACAGCAATTAAAAATTTAAAAATGTTTGGATGATAATTCTCTCCTAACAATTCTGGGAGAGTAACATTTGATGGATGAAAAAAATGGGTGATGATGAGATTCAAAAGCTGGGCATTCTACCAAAATATGACCAACTGTCGATTCAGTGTGGTATGAGGACAACACAGGCGCCCTTTCTCCGAAAAGTAGGTGTTTATGGGTAATCTGAGTATGTCCAATACGTAGGCGAGATAATTTTACGTCAGCCCTACGCATTGGTAAAACTGGCCATGTGTCAATAACAGGTTTAATAGAATGCAATTTATTCGGTGTCTGCCTATTCGATGTCTCTTGCCACAGAGAAAAAATGCCATTAGCTATAGATTTCTTTACGTCACTGTATGGTATTCTGTGATGTAAGAGAGAAGATGCAGTTTTTGCAGCATGATCCGCCTGCTCATTGCCAGCAATTCCCATATGACTGGGAACCCAGCAAAATAAAATATTAAAACCTCAATTTTGGAAAGTTTTCAAAAGTCCCAATGTTGGTTGGTTAGCGTTTTTTTTTTTTTTTGGCGCAAGAACCATACTTGATCATGCTGCACCAAGCAAATGGTAAAATCATAGACCAAACTATAAAACCACACATGATAAAATATAAAAGAAATTTTATCAACATACAAATCCCCCCCCCCCCAAAAAAAAGTTCAAGTACGTACAAAGTTAATAAATCTAAATGAAACAGTGGTGCAAAAAACGTATTACAATGAAGCACCACCCAGTGGCAAAGGATTTAACTACCATGTGTGCTTTTCAGAGTTCATTTCTACCAGCAAGTCACCAGAGCACGTTTTCCGTATTCCATTGATATTACCCACTGTTGCTGAAATAGCCTTTTGCACCAGAAAAGGGGAAACTGAATGAACGCTTTCTTTATTGTCATATACTCTTTTAATTGTAAAAAAAAGTGTCGAAATTTGGTTCAGTATTTGATAGCTTGAAAGTCACGATGATGCCCACTGAAGAGAGATTTTTTAGAGGCGCCCACGCGATATTAAAAAGGATTCGGGCCCGACGGCACCGCCCAGCACGGAGCCTAACAAAGGAAGGCAGACACCGGCTCTGAACATTTCCAACCTCGGCGCTTACCTTGGTGCTAATCGGTACCAATACGCTGGGAGTTACCCCTGAGGACAGTGACCACCCCTAAAGCCAAACCCAAGGAGTAACCCCTTCGCTTGATCCCTAGCAGACTAGCCACATAGTTGACTAGGTACCAGCCGATTGATACACCGGGGACCACAGTGCACCACCCGTCTAATGAGTCGCCACGCACGGCCAACACGTTGGGGTATTTGCTGTCCATGAGAAGCAGGAAGCAAACAGAGTGGCGACAGCTTCTCATGGAGAACTCCCTCGCCTACCTTCGAGGGAAAGTAAAAAAAGGAGACAGCAGAAGGCGTAGTGGAGAGTAAACATGAAGGGAGTAAAGATCCATGAAAGCCTCGGGATTGGGACACCCATACTCACCCATAGTAGGTAAGCCCCTAAGGGGTTAAATTTATCGTCATTCGCAATTTCTTCCTTAGTTACATAAACCAATAAATTTGAAATCCTTTCTCCTAACATATTTAACAAGATCTCCGCTTACAAACCGTCTGGCAAATGTTTGGTTTTAAACGCTTACGCTTTTTCCAACGACTGGAAGAACAAACTAAAGGACTCTGCTCTAGTAGGTACGGAAATGGTCACGTTTTGATACTTTTAGTCAAATTCTCATTGCATCCCAAGGAGTAACCCCTTGCAAATTCTCATTGCATTGATTTGATGCATCCAAATCACCTTGGCTTGAACCATTCAACCCATTTTGCAACTCCAACTGTCTTTCTAATTGAGCCTATTTTACCCATTCCATTTCCAACCTCCTTACCCCTTTTTCTTTTTCCTTCTTTAATTTTTTATCCTCGATTATATTATCAGTTACGCCCTGTACAAAATCTGGTTCTTTCTTAAATACTTCGCTCTTTTTGATTAATTTTTTTAAATAAATTAATTTTAGGTCTTCCGTAACATCCAAACCAATCTCCTCCACAACTAACCTCAACTCGTCCTTCCTCAAATTACCAAACGACATTTTCTGCACTTATTACACAAAAATATTATCAATAAAATCGCTAAAATCTACCCGAAAAACAGACGCTCAAAATATCACCATATAAATTTGACCCGTAACCTCTAAAAAACACAATTAAAATTCACAAACTAAAACAACAAATTATACCACGACAAGGTCAAAACTCAAATGCAAACAACCTAAAAAACACCACACTCAACACATCCCACTTCTGACACCAAAAAAATGTATTTGAAATTAAGTTATAATAAACCAAAACTCACTCCAACAACTATCGAGGGAAGAACAGTAAACACAATTTCCGCTAACGGCTTTTATTTGAGTCATCACTGACATACACACACATACTCGAATAATATATTTCTAAAAATCGGGATTATTTGGGAGGTGACGCAGCGCCCTCTTTCGGAAAAAGAATAATTCTTAACACCCACTATGTAATCTGGTCAGCAAGAACTTAATATTTCTTTCCCAGCTCGAAAGAACTACTTCTACTTGTTCTGTTAATTTTTCTGGTTTTGTATAATACAAGAAAGAAAAAAAGTATTGTATAAAATAAATCTACTCTTATTCTTGTTAAAAATCCTGTAGTGTTTCTTGAGGTTTTGAACATTTAAATGAAGGAATCATTCCATACCCCTCACAGTGCTTTAATGCATATCATTTGAATGATATGTATTATATTGTTAAGCTTTGTGCTATCCCAACCCTTATAAACAATGATGCATTGATAAAAGATAATAAAATTATCATAATCTTTAATGCTTCTAATTCTGTAAGTAGCAAAATTTGAACTAAAGTTAACCCCCTTCCATCTTACTATGAACAAGCTAAAAGCTGACATCTAGAGGCGTGCTTGATTAGAAAGCATAAAGGATGCATCATATATTCTCCCAAAATTCACTCATAAAGAGTATATAAATTCGTATAGACCACAAAAATATAACGTGCATGCCCAGAATTCATCACAATATATTTCTTTATACAGTATATCTATTCCAGGCTCATAATGATGTTTAAATAAAGATTTTGAACAAGGGGAAATAAACTTTTGAACGTGCTAGAATTTCATTTTTTAAAAAAAACGTTTTGGGTAAAAGTAAAAACATATTGTGTGAATATTTATTTAAATCCAAAGAGATTTTTTTTAAAAATGTTGCTATTGATTCATGATGATTATTCATGAATCTGCAGACTAGATAAAAAGGTTTCTACAAAATGAAAGCAAATAGAAAATTATTTAAATTAAGCAAATAAAACATTATTTTACTTAAAAATGCCTTTTTTTTTTTTTTTTTTGCATAATATACAGCTTAACATTTTCTGTTTTATTTAGGTCAATGCACTCGAGTCACAAGTCAGATCATAAAAATGTATCTTCCAAATCTAAAATAACTTTAGGAAGCTGTAAATTTTATTCTTTCTTGGCGTATTAAGACAAATTATCTTTTTAAATCTTTATTTTTTGGGTCAGCAAAGATTGCATAATCGTCGAGCTTCCCTTCATGAATTTGACCTAATATGCTTTCTTTACTTTTGTTGGAGGGGCATAAGCCACCGTGTAGTTCTTCTGTTGTTTTTATGAGACATAAACATCTTTGTAAGTACATCTTTTTAGTTTTAATTTAATTTTTAATTAATTATGCATCCGCAGAAAAGGAAAACTAAAAGCACATAGAAATTATCATCAAAAAGTTTCTCTATTTTTTAAATATGCTTACAAAAAGCAAATTTATTAATAGAACGAGATATTTATTTTTCTTTCTTGTTTAGTTTTCGGATGGCATTCGGATGGGTTCTGAGCATGCGCATTAAGTTTCTAATAACTGTGTTAGATTAAGCTATTATTAAGATGTACTGATATTCGCTATTCTCTCCAGGATATTTCATCTTTATCATCATCCCATTCTCAACACACCATACTATGGTATGACAACAGATTCTAAAACCTTCCGCGCTTTTGCGCATGCGTTAGGATGGGTTTAATTCGTCAAAATAGGGGTGAGAGGAAAGATGAAAAGAGGAAATATTTACATTTAACAATAAAATGAACTCGGACACGGAATAAAATGAACTCGACACGATATTCACATACACGTGAAAAGAAAATTGTCTGATTGGGCGAAAATCAAGGTCAAAGAATGACGAAGAATTCCAGAAATGCGCTCATCCTTCCGCGTTTCTCCCCTTAATGAGATAGAATCGTCGAAAAGTGGTCGTCTCAGAATACTGAAAAAAAAAAAAAAAAACAGTAGTATGAATGGGTAATGTAATTCAAAATTTGTTATTTACTGAATTACAAATGATGATGGATGCAAACCATTTGCCCCTTTTCACTTCAGGTATCATGTTCCAAGTGAAATATATTATTGCGTGCATCAATTAAATTATGTCCATCTAAAATTCAATTACAGTGAAACTACACTTAACGAGCATAATCCTTTCTTACTCGCAATTCGAAACATTCTTTAAGTGAAACATTTTTTTCTCCCTTTAGAAACCCATGTTAAACAGGACAATGCATTTTATTCCAAAAAAGTAATATAATTTCTAATTTATTATTTATAATGCATGCTTTTTCTGCAATAGCATTGTCTAAAGATATTTTTACTTGGTTGCATAATTCGGAGAAAAATGAGACAGGTATTAGTGTTAAATGAATTCGTAGGAGGCATAGCTATACTGCCTGAATGGAATGATGCTTCCCAACGTATAAAGCAATAAAATCCCGTGCTGACAGCCTCTCCCAGTCTATTACTCTACTGAGGTTATCTTTCATCTCTGGACCAAATCTCATCCCCATCTTTTTACTATGACACAGAATGCATAGTCCATAATGTCTTTGATAGGTTTGGTGATGTTCTCTCACCAACTTATCGATGTCGTTGGTGTCTACCTCTGAACTCATAATATTGGCAGGAAACACAATCTCATCTGTTAAGGCCTCACATATACTTGGTCAAATCCCTTTCAGCCGCGTTCCACAACTTTATCCGCCTAAAGCTTCTTTCATGTAGAAATAAGGATTCTCTTCAAGCAAAAATTCAACGTAAACCAATATCTGAGATACAAGCCAATCCTGCATATGATGTCGCAATGTCTTTTCGTCACTCGTCTGCAAAACAACCTTGTTAAATGAGTCGTCTTTTTTTTTCTTTTTTTTTTTCTTTCTTGTTATGCGAATCCCTCTTTTTGGGAGGTTCTCGTTAAGCTAGGTATGATTGTATTCCAATATCCTCTATTCAATAAGAGTAGATTCAGATTAAAAAGATATAAGTAGATATAAATGTTAATGAAATTCGCCAAATAAAAGTAAAATAAATGCTTGTTTGATGGTAAAGGAATACAGAAAATTTATTGAATCGATTATCGTTTTTATTACGCGATAGTTTAACTTGGTTTATCTACAATTTATTTTTGGTTTATCTACAGTTTATTATTGGTTTATATACAATTTATTACGTCTTTAAGGTCACAAAATATGCTTGTATAAGACATAACTTATGAAGCATTTTTTTTCTGGATATTAAAAAATGAAAACAAAAAGGAGTCTATGTTAGTAAATGATCATTTAAACATTTACACAACATGTATTTAAATTTGAGGAATTTATACTGATAATTAAAGTTGCTGTTTGGCTTAAAATGGTGACTTAAAATTCAGTTTTCTGAGTTATATAAATCATTCAGTGCATTTTATCTTCATTTATTATACTGTATTCATATTGTATAAATTTTAAATTCAAGAGATATTTGTGGTTAGGTGTTAACAGAAGTTCAAAATATATAAATTATATGCCTAAAACACACATACACACACACTTTCTTTAAGAATATGCTTACTAGGCATATGGTATTAGCGCCTATTTCTTTAATATAGAATTCTCTACACTCTTTTCTGAAATTATTACTTATCAAGATTGGTAAAAATGAAATTCTGAAGATGGTTTTGCTGTAAAAGAAAAAAAAAATCGCTTGCATAACGAAATTCAGTTTAATACAAATTTTATAGAATTTAATTTTATACACAGGAAATTATACAATTTAAAAAATATGAAAAGAGCGATTAAATTATGTCTACAAATTCCAGATTTATGAATTATTCTTCATTAATAATGATTGAACTTTTAAATAAGAAGTTTCAAAAAATATAAAGAGGCAGCATTTGAAAAACTAATTTTCATGTTAAATTCCTTAAATGAAAATGTTTATAAAACAAACATCAGTTCAGCACTGATAAAGCATATTTGACAAAGCAAAAGAAAAAAAAAATGCCTTAGTGTGTGATGTGAATATCTTTACCCTGGCAATGCAATAAAAAAAATCTATAATAAAACATTTCGCATAAACCTATCGTTCGATACTTAAACTAAGCTGAATTCATTATGTTTATGAAGTAATATAAGAGGAAGACAAAACATTTTTTGAGCCATTCAACCATAAAAAATGTAAAGAGTAATTTTCTCTTCAAACGACAATTTTTGCAATCTAGATTACATTTGCCTTCAGAAAGAATATGCAACCATTTTCTTTTCGTTGAACTTATCACAAGTTGAGTAATTCTTTCCAAACTTGAGTCTCTTGTCACTTTTAATTTATTAACGGATCGTTTGCGACCTAGATCGGTTTGATGACTTTCAGTTGCCATCTGACTTCATTTACATTTTTCACTTGCGATATCTTCGTAAGGGAGATATCGCAAAAGATTCGTAAAAGATTACTTAAAACTTTATTCAGCGATAACTAAGATAAACAACACATTCGATAAAAGCTGAACTTTTAATTTTAAACCTTGGGTTTCAAAAGAAAGTCTGTGATTAGAGACCTACGGAAGTTGGAAAAGAAGGAGGTTAGTCTTCTGCGTAAGTTAATTTTCATTTTAAATATTTCAAAAGACAAACTGTCATGGTATGTTCAAATTTCTTACTTTTTATGTATTTCAGTAAATTAATTAAGAAAAAAATGGAAGCGAGTGTTTTTAATTAAACTAAAAAAAGTTATTGAGAAGTTAGAGCTGCAAAATAAGATTCAAGTTTATGATGACAATAAATTAAAACTTTTGAGAGATTTCAAGACAATAGAAGACTAAATGCTGAATGAAAAACTTCTTTTTATTCATCTAATTTAAATAAATCATCAAATTCATCTTAAAAACATTTAAGCTAACATAACAGAAAAAATAAACATCGAATCTAACCTAACAAAAAGAATAAGCATCTAATCTAATTTAAAAAGAAATTATCGATTGGAATTATATTTTCAGAAAAAGGTTACATTTACAATAAAATAATTATCGAATATTTAAATAAACCAATATATCTTTTCAAAACTTTAGCATAATTACCCCCCCCCCCATGATTTAATCTTTTATTGGGCAGATGAAATTTAACATCCAGCTAATCATAATACATAGAATAACGAAAACGGTTTATTGAATTGAACTGTTTTATAGTATTTTTTACTTTACAATATTTGATGTCGGTATGCTATCATCTTGAATTTATCATTTGGGTAATCGATACAAAAATATCATTAGATTTAAGGACTGTTCAAAAGGTTACATAAATTTTGGCATTTTTGTTAGATAATTTTTGTAAAATAGAAAGAAACAAAAGTATGAAGATGCTTCCTACCCATCTTAGCAAAATGCAATAAGAAACGTTCTCATAGAAAACAGTGGATTCGATTATTAATAAACCTTTATAAAATATTATAAGAAGATAGTACAGATTTTTTTAATATCACGTTTTATTCGTGCAGATGTAAGTTCTCATTGATTTGAAAAAATGCAACTTTAATCATTGAGAAAGCAAGCTGTGGCAATGTTATCTTTAGGTTCGAGTGTTCCTAAGCTGCCTATTTCACATAATGTCAGTGTTGTTTTAATTTACATTCTGAACAAACAATTTCCTTTAAATAACTCTAAACTCTTTGAGAAGTGGAATTAGTTTAGTTATATTAAAATCCTGTTTTGAAAATCACAAGAACTCTTATGGTGTAAACTTCGTGATTTTGAACGTTAATCGATAATTCAAAGGACTATACGCTGCTTCCTCTTCTGCGAACTGCTATATTAGACTAGCGGAAAGACGTCTGTCTGTAGGCATCAGCATTTAACGTACTCCGAGTCATGAGCACGTTAAATTTGACATGCAGTACTGATTTTTTAATGGATTCGTTGAATGACTGTGCGAATGTGAATTCCTCGAATGACTGAGCGAAGTGTAAATTCGTTGAGTGTTTAAATTTTTTTTTTGAAAAAAATGTACTTTATCATAAACTGAATATGCTTTGTCAAAAGGTTGTAAAAAATCCTATCCATCGGTGCTTTATTCATCACCGCAGGGGTTGTATTAGTTGAGAAAAACGATTTTGACAACAAAAATAATATATAGCAGTAATATAAGTAAGTAGCATATGAAATGCAATTAAATTCCTTCCATATTTCTATGTTAAAAGATACTTCCTTCAGCAATTTTTTCTATTTTTAGATCACCATATCTAAGTAACTAACTGGAAGAAAATTTATCGCCAAAATCAGCGAAATTACAGCCGACGCCACATCGGCATTCTCTTTTTAGATATCTATCTTTAAATTATCGAAAGAGAACATTTTACTTTTGCAATAACATCCATTTTCAACAAAAAATATTATTTTGTGGGTTTGCGCTGTAAGGAATTATGAGTGTAGGAGTCAGATATTAGAGAGAATGTGCACACACGCACACACGCGTGCGCACGCATATAATCTTTTTATTAAAAAAAAAAAATCGCATTAGTGAATTATCACAATTATTGAACGCTCTATTTCTGGATATATATCAGGATGATTTAAACATAAGAATATAAATGAATATGGTAAAAGCAGAGGCAGAAGATTATAAATTAACTTTTTAAATTTTAAAATTCCACTTTGTTATCCATTGGAAGCATTTATTTAAAGGGGGAAACAAATTAATAGGAACGTTAATGAGAAAATTTCTCAACGTAATATGAATATATTTTTAAACAGGAAATTAATGAACAATAATGTTAAACTTTTACCACTGTCAATGATAGCATGGAAAAAAGAATTACTTTTCCTAGATAAAAATTCCGTTTTCAACGAAATAATTGTACTGAATTATACTTAGGAATTGTTCTTAATTTTCTAATTGCAAAAAATTACTTCTATTTTTTAGGTGTTTATTTATTTTAGATTTTAAAATGTTAATAAAAAAGTTTATTGAATTTTGAATTGCAGCAAACGAATTAGTGGAATACAAAATTAATGGAAGGGAAACGAATTAGTGCAATACAAAATTAATGGAAGGGAAACTAATTAGTAGAATACAAAATTAATAGAAGGGAAACGAATTAGTGGAATTACAGGAATATGAAAAGAACAGTATTAACGAAATAGTGCATTTTAGTTAGTATCGAGCAAACATGTTGATCTAAATGTGTAAATTTGTAAAAAGTAATAACTTTTTAAAAATCAGCGACGTTATAAATTTAACTTTTTACTCACTAAATAACACCTAATTAAGGTTCTAATTTATAAAAAAATAGTATTTTTTAAAAATCCCCTGAGTAAATAGAAATTTCACTTGCTTACTAAAAAAGGATATACCGATAATACATAATGAAATTCCAATTATCCGAACTCCAACGATCCGATCGTTTTGCAGGAAGGGAAAAAATAACATTTTCTTTCTTTTTTTTTTTTTTGACAAAAGATAGTAAACTTGCAAAATAATTTGTCTACTATGTTCAAACATAGGTGTTTTATGAAAGAGTACGGAATATAAACGATATTCTATCATCTAGTTTCCCTGATGTTTGATTATCCGAACGGATTCGGTCGTAATTAATATAAGTAACTGTAAAGCTACAGTGTTCTAAAATGAGTAAAGAAGTTCTTGAATGGTACTGATGACAGAAAAGAAATATAATTATTGTAACGCTACAATTCGAATTATTATATATTTATCTTTCTCCTCAATAGCGAAATAAATTATTGCCAAAGTATTTGAAAGAAGAAATATGCCCATAGAAAAAAAATGAACAAAATTTTGCAAATAAAAATTGCAAAGAATAAATATCATGGTTAACGCTGTCAATCAAAATTCATTCTTGTCATTTTGGGCGATTTCTCAAATTCGAAACCCTTTCTACTTTCTTTACAACAAGCGTGAATATATTAAAAAAAAAAAAAAAAAAAAAAAAAAGATTTTATTTGCCATATTTTAACAATATTGATTAATGATCCGATTTTCTATTTCCTTTTAGTTATTTTTTTAAAGTGCCTATGGAAAATTACTTTGTTTTCAGAAATTTTACCACCCATTGTACTTTTGTATGTTATTCTGCCCTAATTTTAGGAACGCTTTGCTGCTATTCATATTGGTTTTGTTCATTTCCATTTTCACTACATACTTTTGTGGATGACCGTTTTGGCTCAACTATTTTCAGAGAATTGATTTAATAGCGGATGCCCAAGATTCAGTTGTAACGTTGGCGCGATTAATAAAATCAATCACGTGCAAAAAAAAACCCCATCAAAAACATAATATGGGTCAGATTTGTTTAATAAAATATGTTTAGAGCATGTTTTATGTATTAAATAAATAACCTGATTGCTCAATCGAATAGAAATTTTCTTTTTACATGCCTCAATTTATTAGACATAATTCTGTCAAAATAAAAATCCGAAATACTAACCTTTGATCAAAAAAATTGCATGTATTTTAATTTCTCTTTCAGAAAGAATATTTTTGAATTTCCCGATATACGTACCTGGCTACTGAGAAATTATTTCGATTTCTCAAATACTGTCGGACCTTGATTTAACAAATCCCTGTCTATCGAATTTTTTAATGCAGCGAATCTTTTTTTTCTGATTAAAATGAAGGCAAACCCTCCCCCCCCTTATTTAACAAATAATAAACCCGAAATTAACGAATTATTTCGATAGCTGAAAGAAAATTTCTGCATTAGTTTGGGTTCGAAAAATATTGGATTGCTTTTCAAATTACTATATTATTCATCTTATCCATAATGGATGAGTATTGAGTAAGTTCTTGAAGGTGAGTATGCCACGTGAGTAGGATATGAATTTCCCTTCTAATCACTCTTTATTTCACAACGCAAGGACGCCGATTTAGCAGAACATTTGATTTGTGGAACATTGTAGAACATCGCAGATTGCCGGAAACGAAAGTGTTTTTCGTTGAGAGAAGACTTTAACATTTTATGCGAATTTGACAAAATCGTTGGACTACAGAACACTTTAAAAACGTCTTGAAATCTCCACGACGACATTAGTAACATTTATTAAACATGATTTAGAAACTGGAAAACATACCTAAAGCTGTAAGACGTAAGTGAAGCAATATTTTCTTCTCTCTATAAAAGCGATTTTTTTTTTTTTTCGTGTCAGGAATCAAGAAAATTGTCAAACATTATTCTGTACATACTTTAAAATTTCAAATTAAAAAATGCTTAATTATTCACTGTAATCTAGCTGCTGAATAAAAAGTTTATAATTTCTAACAATGCATATTTTTGCGTAGTTACTTATTTGGGATATTCTATAAGGTAAATGCACAAAAGTATCATTTTTTTGGACCCCGATATTACGAACAACCCCCAACCCCTATTTAACGAATAAAATTTTTGGTCCCGATGACTTCGCTAAATCGATATCCGACTGTATATATATAAATTGCATTGAACTGATGGAAGTATAAAACCTGGGTACATGGAAATTAATTAAATTTCTAATATGATTTTTTATCATTTTCTTTCCAACGTTAAAGTGAATTATTGTGAATTATTTATATAAAAAAAATTTAAGTACATGAATATGTTTATTTTATACTAATAAATGAAGCATTGAATTAACGCACGCATACAAATATATACTCTTTAAAAGAATAAACTTGAATAACTTTGATTAACATATAAAATAATTCAGTCTCTATTTCTTTTCCTATTGATTAATAAAAAATGCAAAACAATATTGGAAATAAAGCTTATTTTAATTAAAAATCTCTTGACAGTGAAGCATGTATAATCTAACGGTGGAAGCGTCATATCCAACGCCTTATGCGTCGTCGTCCTTTCTACCGCTTATTTTGCTGTCGATGATAGGACAAAAGCATACACCTGATACGACGACTGAAATTAAAGATGTCTATGATTACGTCATCGGTGAGTATTGAAAAACCTCAATTATATTCCTGTATTATATAAATATAATAATGCTAAAAACATTAAAATGTTTATTATGTTCAGATTTCTTTATTTTCAATTGTGAGATGGATTTCATATTTGGATTGATTATTTTGACAGTAAAGTTTAAATTCTATTAAAACTGTATTTTCTTCCTTTAAAAATGCGGTTTTCAGAGAGCATCAAATAAAATGATTATTATAAATACCATCTTTTATTCATAGCTCTAAAATATTGGTGAAAATATTGAAACGATGATGCTTAAACTTTCGAAGGAAAAATTTAGTTTCTATTGCATATAGAAATTCGAATTTTAATTTATGATAAAAACATCGGCGGAATTTAGCAATAAAGTTCCATGGTTTGGTACTTACCTCTATCTTCTTTGAAGTAAAATATACATTATTCTTTTATTATATCTAAATTACATCTCATTATACAAATAATTTTATATTGATTAGAACTTTTTCCGTTTTAAGACATTACGTACCGATATAACTAAATATTATACTCATTGATCCTCGTTCTAAGTAACATTCTCAGAAAGAATGTAAAACGTTTCTTTCAGAAAGAATGAATTATTTGAAATGTTTTTCCCTTTCTGAAATTATTTTAAATAATAAAATCAATATCAAACAAATTTGGATGTCAGTCATTAAATATTATTCTAAATTTTATAATCCTTACGTCGATGCAACCAGAAAAAAGTTCAGAATGACAAGAAAATATGGTTAGATAAGAGTTCTTTTGAAAGTGGCAATTAAATAAAAGACACTTTATGTTAAGTTTTTCTTTGTAGTTGTTTTCGAAAATTAATATTTTCCCTCAATTTTTGCAATTTAACCAATTCGTCTGAAACTCGAATTATGATTCTGATTAATTGCGAATTTGAATTCTGATTACTCGAAAGTCGTCTGAAATTCGAATTAATAATCAGAATGGTAAAAAAATTAACTAGGAGCATGTTGACATTTATGAATTTAAAGTACTTAAAAAAAATTCCAAAAGAAGATTAAAAAGAATGAACAAATGAATGAAAATGTAATGAAACATCATGTTTTATTAATACTTTGCACTCGGAAAGATAATTCGATGCATAGTTATTCACTTAATACCTAGACCTGTTTATTGCGACAAAAAATAAATACATGCAACTGTTTTAAGTTACGTTGTCCGGAAAAATGAATCGACATCTTTTTAACATTCTGTAGGTATTTTTAACAATTAAAATTAATTAAATAAATAAAATGTCAAAATGATGCATCTTCTTGAATGGTGACTGAGAGAAGACATTCGAGTGCAAAGAGTTGAGCATATTTACTTCAGATCAAGCAAAGTCATTCTAATAATATGAATGTGATCGCCATTCCATACAGTCTCTGAACCAACCTGCTTTACTGTTTTGTTTACTTTTTTTATCTTGTGCATCCGAAAAAGTTCATTTATTCCACCTAGATAAAGTTTTCGGGAAAAGTTCTATGTTCTGTGTATAGAGCTTCCATCGAATTGTGTTATTCAAATTCTAGTGTAATGTTTGTCCCTAGGAATCTTCAAAAAAATTTTTGGATTTGTAGTTAGAATAGAATGAAATTTTGCTTTTGCTCTTTTGTGATTATTTTTAATTTTTTTGGATTTACTTTTTGAAAACTAAGTAATTATCAAGTGCAATGTCTAGATAGATACCGTTGTTATTCCACGAAATATATCTTTTGAAACGTTGGTAAAAGCCGAATTGCATTGTTCAAGTTCTAGTATTAATGCTTGCCAATAGGACATTTCAAAAAATATTTTGGATTTCAGGTTTGAATAAAATTTCTCTTTTGTTCACTTGTGATTGTTTTTAATTTTCTTTTGGATTTGCGTTTTGAAAATAAAGTAATTATCATTACAATGCCTAGATAGATGGCGCTGTTATTCCATGAAATATACTTTCTGAAAAGTTGGTAAAGTCGAATTGTGTTGTTCAATTTCTAGTGTTAATGCTGCCAATAGAAAACTTCACATTTTTTTTTTTTTTTTTTTTTTGGATTTGCAGTTCAGGATTGAATAAAATTTCGCTTTTTCTCTCTTTATAATTGTTTTTAATTTTTTAGAATTTACTTTTTGAAAATAAAGTAATTATCAAGTGCAATGTCTAGATAGACGGCGCTGTTATTCCGTGAAATATATTTTTTGAAAAGTTAGTTGGTGATAATACATCCATGTTTTTTTCTCCCCCTAAAAGGTTGTTCGATGTAAAAAGGTAAGTTCTTTTTCCAAAAGAAGACTGCCTGACATACGCTAATATTTAATGTTCCCATTGGATAAGCCATTTAATTTTGGGTGTTCTGAAAGCTTCGCAATAATTAAGATGGAATAAGCCATTTTAATCATTTAGCCAAGCCATTTTAAGATAAAACATTGTAATAAAAAAAAAAAAAACATTTGTGGAATTGAGCTGTTCTGAGAATATCTTCCTCGTCCTTTCCCCTGTTTCATAACTTGGATTTTTTGCGCTGTTGTAACCTATAAAATTGTGTATTTCCATTTTGAATTTTTACCTGCACTTTATGTGAATTTTTGGATGCCAAAATTTCGGTTAAGCTTCATTATCTCTCTTCATCAATGTTTAGTACAACAAATGTTTTCCTATGAGTTTTTTTTTTGGCATCTGATCATTTGTTCCTTTACAAAGTTTGATGCTATTCCAGTTATTATATCAATCTACATCTGATTAGGAGTATTATCAGTTCATGTAAAAAATGTCTAGGAATTAATACTTGAATTCAAAGTCTACTGCTCTCTCAAACTATTTTGCAGAAATTCTACTTTTCTTTTTTAAACTGTGAAATGATATATAAATTTCATATATCTCGTGGAGAAACCCTGGGCTTCTAAGATAATTATTCGCAGTGACAATACGAAACATACTTATTCCTAATCAAAAATTTTGTTTGCAGATTTAAATTTCCTTTTAATAAAATGGTACTTATTTCGATATATGATTTTAAAAAGTTTTGCATATAAAAAGAGAATTTTTTTAACTATATCTTTAAGTACAGTTTTAAAGATACAATTTTGTTTCTTTTAGTTGGAGGTGGCTCGGCGGGATCAGTTGTGGCCAGTCGATTGGCAGAAAAGCACTGCGTCACTGTCCTGCTGTTAGAAGCTGGTAAACCCCCACCGAAAGTAACGGATATTCCCACAGCTGCAAGAAGTTTCATTCAATCTGATATTGATTGGAATTATAGCACTGCTCCTCAAGAACATACTGGGGCTGGACTTATTAACAGAGTAAGATTCCCTGTAGAGTATATTAAAAAACATTAACTATTTTTGTAGTGACTTGATCGCAGAAAAAAGCAATGAATCATCAAATGATAAGCAAAACAAAAAGGGGGAGGGATTGTGTAAGATCAAAAAAGATTTTGATAGCTATACGCAGTATTGGTTCACAGGCAGGGAGGTATTATTAAGTAAAATAAAATGTTGCCAATGAAAAGTATTATAAAATAAATTGATGAAAAAATTACATAACAAAACTCACCAAAACATTATGACTTATTTGCTTTGTTTTAGAAATTCAATTTAATATTAAATATTTCTGTTATATTTTTTAATTGAGGACTACAATACTTTTCGTCTTATTGAACTAATTTTAAATAGTAATGAAAGAAGGAGGTTTTTAATTTTAGTTAACTTCGCATGTTCCTTTTTCTTATCATGTGAGAATATGATGTTGTTTTGATTTGAGGTTTTTGAAGCCTCATAATGCGTAGGCAACAAATTGGCTATTTATCGCTTTTGAGACATCAATTTTTCGCTTTTGGGGTTATTAAAAATAATGCAGAAAGTTGTCACATTTGGCAATTTATCGCCAACTAAAGTTACAACTTGATTTCCAAATTATTCATTCTCCGAATTCTTACGAATTGTCTTAATTAATTTAAGTCATTAATCAATTTAAACTGGTTTGAAACAATCACCAAACTGTCAGATTACGCATGCGTCGATATTTAGAAAAACGATGAGTTTTTTTTTCATCTCAAAACTAGTCGAGCTCCAAAATTTTGTTTGCCAGCTAGAAAAATTGAAAATGAAAGTTTAAAAAAATTATCATTATAGAGAGAGAAAGAGAGAGACCGATGGAGGAGTTACGTGATTGATTGAAACCGGTTTAAACTGGCTAATGACTTAAATTAATTAAGATAAATAATGACTTAAAAATAATAAGGTTCTCATATGATAACGTGAAATTTGCGATCATAGATTTCATTTTTTTTTAAGGATGGAGTTTTGTAATCGATTTTTTTTGCTAATTTTCTCATGTATTAGAGTTAATCAAGAGGATTTTTTAAAAATGTTTTTAGTAAACTTTGCATGTTCCTTGTTTATAAAGATAAAATTTTGTAATCGATTTTTTTTTTTTTTTTTTTTTTTGCAAATTTCTGCATGTAATAGAGGTCTAAAATTTCGTGCAGTTGCTTTTTCCAGATACAAATGAAATATTTTAATAATTTTAGAACCCTTAGTTAATATATTAATTTAGCTAAAAATTGATTTCACAAAAGGAGTGTCTTCTTAAAATTAATTTGAGAATTATTAATTTTTAGATTCCTTACTTCATAGATAACTATGAATTATAAAAGACTTCAAATACCGAAAGTAGAACAAAGAAATTTTAATGTCATTTTAAGGATTTTTATGCCAAACAATGATTTTTTTAAAATTGAAAACTAAGGATTGTTATGAGGAAAGTAAAACACAATATAAACACCCATTTGAAAGATATAATTCCTGGATATTCATAGAATTCTGATAAATATTCCAATATGTTGAGAATATTTTTATCAGAATCTTACACTTTTAAAGTTTTGTTTCAACTTCCATATTTTTGATGAAATATATTAATTAAAATAAGAACTTAAAAAGTTTATTCTTGGAATAGGAATATTACAAATGGAAACAAGAATATTTGTTATTCTAGTACAGCATAGTATTAAACTTTATAGACTATGTATAAATAAGCATATTTATTTTTAGAAATCTAAAACATCAATAAGTAATTCTCTTCAAAATGAAATTTTATATGACAGTTTAGCAAATGGATCAAACTTAAATAAAAATCTGATGACTTGCTATATTATCTTGTGTGATTGCATTCATTTGTAGGATAAGTTTTAGGTTTTTTACATCCCTTTTTTTATAATCACAGTAAAAATGATAACAAATAATGAGGAAAAATTAGAAAATAATATAAAAAATCTTTAAAAAAATACTTGTCCGATGTATTTAATATGAAATATATATATATATATATACATATATATATATATATGTAACAAATTCGAATCCTGTCGGCTTTTTAATATGTAATATTATTTTATGTGAAGCAGAATGCAGTCTGAAGGCAGTGAAGAGATTCCTTTTATCTTTTTAAATTCTTTTTAATATCCATCGGGAAAGCATAATTATTTACAAGCAGAGACGCGGACAAGACGTCCGGCGCAGCGCAGTACGAAAGCAGAAGTGGGGAAGAAGGCCGAAATAAATTATCCCTCGCCTTATAGATTTTGACAGGGAAAATATTTCTTCACAGTGCCAATATATTAATAAGATTCTGATAGGGATTTCTGACGTATGTCAATCACATGTAAGGGAAACACAGGGATCTTTTAAGAAAGAATGTGCTTACTGGACATTTTTACCCCTTCATGCCGAGCGCGTGAAAGTATCGGCTTTTAGCTGACTAAGTAATTTTATAAAGCTTCTCTTGAATTAATTAAGTAGAGAAAGTGGAATTGGATCACGAAATAAGAGAATATTTTAGAATGAAGTTACTATGGGCTAAATTAAGATAAAATCTTGGAAATTAATTAAATTGAAATTAAAAGTTTAAAATATCATTACATATATAATATAATGATATTTTAAACTCTTAATTTAATCCAAATTAATGTCCAAGATTTTATCTTAATTTAGCCCATCGTAACTTCATTCTAAAATATTCTCTTATTTCGTGATCCAATTCCACTTTCGGTTTAATTAATCCCTTGGTAAAAATAATGCGCCATCAGTACTACGTATTAAATGAAATTGATAGTTCATTTGACACTTTCGCCCTTGTTAGAGGTCATCATATGTATTCCAACCGCACGTGGCCGGAAATCCTATGTGAAGGCTAGTAATCGTTTTTCGGCCCTTTTTGCTTCTTTCTTATTAATACTTCTGTTTTTGTTCCGTCTTGTAAAATAATCATGTTTGTCTCCGGGGGGAGAAGAGAGAGAATAAAACGAAATTAAAACTACCAATTCTCTTCACTGTTTCGAACCTGCATTCTGCTTCAAACCAAAATAATGTTACATATTATTTAGTCGACATGATTCAAAATAGCATTATATATATATATATATATATATATATATATATATATATATATATATGTGTGTGTGTGTGTGTGTGTGATTTTTTAAATAAAAAATCATGACGTTAAGATAATAATCGTAAAAGCATGAGAAGAAGAGAACATTAGGAGAAGTTTATTTGAGTGATAAAGACGTTTAATACTAAATATATATAATACCAAAACTAAATGCAAAAGTAAAAATACTAGACAGACTAGAAAGTAAAAATACTTGTTTTTATTGACAGAAAGCCAATGTACCATGAAACATTAGAGATGTTTCTTGTAATTTCAATTATTGAAATTCTTATATTTTAGTCTGTAGCATGGCCCAGTGGAAAAGCTATTGGTGGCTCAGGTGTCATTAATGCCATGTTGTATCTCAGAGGAAATAAAAAGAATTACGACGAATGGGCTCGCCAAGGAGCGTCTGGGTGGAGTTATGCAGAAGTGCTGCGCTACTTCAAGAAGTTGGAAACCAATACTAATCAAGATTTTGTAAATAATGGTGCGAAAATGTCTATTTTATTTTAATCAGAAATTTTACATTTAGTTTTCTTTGAAGAGCAAAAACTATATGCGGTTTTCAGTCTTAACAAGAAAGCCAATTTACTATTCAACTTCTTGTAGATGAATATTTGAAAAAAATTAGCTAGTGCTGCATATAATTGCTTCTTTAATTTTTCTCAATAAAAATTATTAAAATTGTGAAATATTCAATTTATCAAGGTTGTGACATTTAAAAAAAATTAGTGCATAAAAATACTAATGCACTAAAAATTTAGTGTATATAAATACCATAATACGATCCAGGTTAATTCAAAATTTTGATAACTCAAAGTTAAAATGTTAAATTTTGATTAGAAGCTTATATTTTAATTATCACATCATAAAAAACTTCAAGCATCACATCAGATCTGATTACTTTCTTTTAATATTTAATCCTATCAGTGAAAGAACATAAAAGAAAGTACTATATTAAAATGTTTAGCATTAATAACTAATATCAGTGACGTAAAAAGGATAAATGACTTGTGGGTCGAAACTTTTTTCTGCCTCTTTTCCTATTTGGTGTTAAAAAATGAAATAAATACACTATTGTTTTGTTGTTGCAATGTTTACAGAAGGCCAATTATTGAGCATAATAATTATCTTTCTACTGTTGTCCAACTATTGTCCTATTGTAAACAGTTGTCCCGATGGGACAACTATTTTTTATTGGCCCTCCTGGATCGCGTGAGCTGCGTGAAGTAGGCGTGGTCTTCAATTTCGCCGCAATAGTTGACCTCGTCTTCTTTAGCCGAAATTTGGCCCTTAGTCTATACTCTTTTTCACTTTGTCGCTACGCCACGGAATATGATTTTCAAAAAAAACTTTTTTCATACATCTTAGGAGTGAACGTATTTCGAAAATATTAGATGATTCGGAAATTTCACATGAAAAATGTAAAAAAAATAAAAGTAATAATAATAAAAATAAATAAATAAAATCAATTTAAACTTATTAGTAAAACTTGAGTTCAGTTTATAAATTCAGTTTTAACATACTGTTTATAATAACAATTTTTCCGTCCTGTTATGACGAACAGTATCAAATACGGTGTATCTTGTTATTATAGCAGTATTATTACAAACAATTCGAATTTTATTTCATTAATGCTGTTTCTAAAAAACATGCGAATTCCTAAAAAAATCAACATTCTTTTATTCTTTCTTTTTTATTTTCTAACTAAGCAAATTCAAAAAAGTTACATTAAGTACCAACTATGAAAAAACTCGACTTAGTATGAAATATATTATTATTATACTACCTCAAATTTTCTTGTTTAATTTTTAAAATTCTTCGATATTCTTTAATAATCATTTTAACAAAACTACGAAAAACTCATTCTGAAATTGCATTTTTTAAAAAAAAATTGCTTATCAGTTTTCGAATGTAATCAAATCTCTGAATTATGAGAGGCATTAAAATTTAGATATCAGTTACGTTTAAGGAGTTTAAAGATGAAGACAAATTATTTTAAGCCAGCAAAAAAGAAAATGTCAATTTCCTAAGAAAGTGCCAGTTTTCATTCTATACTTCTTTCTAGAACAAAATATAAAATATTAGAATGAAATTTTTTTCTGCTAAATTTTACTTATTAAAGCGGGAATTGATTCTTTTCTTTCTTTCTTTTTTTTTCCTCGTTTTTTTTTTATTTTGTTTCAAAAATTATAACTTAATGCAATAAGTTCTTTCTTAAAAATGGAATTCTTTCAAATTCAAAATTGACATTTACTTATAGCACTTACGAATCTAAATTAAGCTTTTGGGGAGAAAAATTTCATTTTGTTGAAATAACTGTGATGTAAAAATTTATATTGCTCATGAAAATACATCATGAATTCTGTTTATTTTCCATTATCATAATGAGAAGTTATCTAATGGTTATAAGAATTCAGTCAAACATAATTTTCTTTCAGATAGAAATGTTTCACAATATTACATTTAAAGTATTGTTATTAAAATAACAAAGAAAAAAAAACATATTTCCTTTGATATATGAAATTTTTTTAATATATATTTTCAGGCTATCACGGTGTTAATGGGCCGATTACAGCGTCTAACCCAGAGTACGATTCCGAACTGAAAGCTGCAGTATTTGATTATGCTAGAAACAAAGGAATTCGTATTGGTGATATAAACGGCCCACAAGCAACAGGTATCCTGTGTGTTTAAATTATAACTTGTTCTTTTCTTTTATTGTGTTTGGTTTTCTTAAACTATAATTTTTTATTTGCTAAGTTTTAAACAGAAATAAAAAAAATAATAGGCTATCCATGGTTAATAGACATTTTTTTAGTCTTAGACACAGATTTAAATCAAAATTACTCAGCATAAAAAAAAAAATGTCTATACAAGAATTTAATAAGACCTGTTGTCTTGTCACGAAAACCGTAAAAAGCCGGGAGACAGAGCTAGAATCATTTAAGTCTTGAGGCAGTATTGAGTCTTGTTCTGAGCAGCCAGTGTGTATTGAATCAGCTGACGAATTATATAGTCAGGAGTAATCGAAACGTTTTGTGATGTTAAAATTATTTACGAATCTATTTGTTGCCTGCGTGTTGCTGTTTATTGCTCTTGTATACGCTTTAACTACGTTTTGTTGTCTGTGTAGAATAAAGCGCCATTTTTTGTCATTGTTAGACCGTTTCGCCGGAGATGCATTGATTCCTTGATTTTCTGATTATGAATATTGAATTTTTGTAACTATATATATATATATATTGTTCCTGATTCAATTCTCACTTTTTTTTATTCAATTATTTTTAATACGCTCTTAACAAAATTGCAGACTCTGTAGTTCCGAAGAACGAAGCGGCAAAAAATTCTTCACACCTAAATATCTTTTTAAAAAGATACCTAAGATACCCTTGCCTAAATAAACATGTGGCAAAGAAATCCCTATCAGAATCGCATTGCAAAATCACTGCAGAGAAAAATTTCGGGCATTTTCCTCTTGCATCGCGATGTAAGCAGACGTCACTTAATCATTTTTTCTCTCTTGTACAAATTATGACACCCATGATTCAATAAATTAATTAAAATTTCAAAAGTTCTTTTCTTTTCAACCATGTCTTTGCCCAATTATGTTTATATAATAATAATAATAATTTTTTTTTCTCGGAACAATTTTTTACTCCTTAAAAATCGATGAAAAATGAAGTTAATGATTAAAAAAAAATAAAAAATAAACTTCATTAAAATTTGAATTCTTAAACAAATTGCCTAGTAATTGAAATTTTAAGAAATAGTTAACCAAATAGCGGTATAGTTTTGTTCTTTCTACCGCATTGAAGAATTAAATGATAATTATAATATATAATGGATTCTTTTTATCTCTCCATTGTTAGAGTTGGCATAGATAGAGTGATAATTAGATGTAATCATTTAACTATAATTTAAATATAAATTTTGACAGATGCAACAATTGACAAACAATTTTTCTAATATGTAATATTATGAAAATTGATGCAGATCCCACAAAACTTATCAGAAACTCCTACAAAATTATTTGCTTAAGCATTCATGGTCTATGAGATTTCATCCAAATATCCATTAATGCAAAAAAAGAGTGTATCTTGCATTAAAATGTTTTCAATGATGCCTAAAATGTATTTTATTTTCATTTTAGAGGTAAATATATAATGAATACTTCAATTATTATATTTGTGGAAAATCTTTGAAGACACGTGGAAACATTTCTGGCTTTCTATAATTATATTAATTGCTTTTTAAATAAACGAATTACAGTTTCCTAATGATTAGCTTACTAATGAATTTACTACTCGTGGAAATAGCATATTGTAAAAGCGCTTATTGAAGAAACCTTACTGAAACCTGCAAAAGTAAAAACTGTTTAAATTGTTAAAACTGTTATGTTCAGAAAACAGCTATATTTTTAGATAAATATATATTCCTATTCCTTTTTCATATGTAGGTTTATATGATATGCAAGCTTCCACACGAAATGGACAGCGGTGCAGTGCTGCGAAAGCTTATCTAGTACCCAGCGAGAACAAAACGAACTTAGATATTGTTGCAGGAGCATTTGTTAAAAAGGCAAGTGTTTATCTTACTAAAAGCAGTGTAAAGATTTTTCGAATTGAAAATCACGTTACTACCTGCGTATTTGTATCGATTTTTGTGAATGCATGTACTTTAAAATTTTGGTATAGTATGTTATAAATTCATAAATAAATTTTGTTTTTCGTTAACAGATGGACTTATACTTTCATGAAAAACAGACAAATTCATGAATAAACAAAAAAATACCTTGCTGTTGATAGAAGATGTTTATTGCCTCTATTATCTCTAATAAACTTTATGAAATGAGACATTTCAATTTAAATGATCTTGTCATTCGTATTTGATTTGCACTGTTACTAAAATAAGTAAATATTTTACGATGTCTGAGCAAAGTGGAAAAAAAAAAAAAACTTTTATGAAATGGTATAATGAATCACTGAAAATTTTATTTTATTTTTTAGATCATCATTGAAAATCGCATGGCCAAGGGTGTGGTTTTTGATTTTGAAGGGGAGACTCGTGAAGTGAGAGCTTATAAAGAAATCATCTTGTCAGCAGGAACCACCAACACTGCTCAACTCCTGATGTTGTCCGGTATTGGACCTCGAGCTGAACTGGAAAAACACAAGGTATATTTTTCATTTACTTTTATTTTTATTACTAAATGCTTAAAGGCTATCAAATGTTCCATCTTTAAAAGAGGTGTGATGTTTCCATCCAAATCGTTATTTTGGATAAAACTAAAATAAAAATCATAATAAAATTTTACTTAACCAATTCAATTACTTCACCGTCATCAAAATTTTACTCTATATTGATAAATGGAACATATTTTAAATTTAACACTGCTAGAATCATGAAGATTCCTTATTAGGTAAATTCAAAAGAATTAAATTAATTAAGTATTCGGGGTAAACTAATGGATTCGTATCGTCACGCTAGCACTATTTTTTAAGACCTAAATTGACCAGCAAAGGTACAATCCCTCCCGTAGGAAGTAAGTTCCATCATCAGTATGGAGGCAACCAATCATATACAATTAATTTACTTACCCGAGGCTGCGACTAACCACCATACTGGAAATTTCCCGTGCCCCCCAACTTCCCGTGAGGTTTCTTGTAAGGAATGAATGAAATGTTGAAAGAATGGAAGGCCGTAAACAAAAGCATGGCCACATCAAGACTTTAAATATATCCTGGGACTAAAGGCAACTGCATATTTAATTATATTAAGGTCAACGTTTTATTTAATTTTTGAATGTTTTTTTTTTAAATTTAGAATAAATTTTAAATTAAAACAATTGCATTATCATATTTTCTTCTTTCCATTCTCATATAATTCAAGAATATATATATATATATATATATATATAATATAATATTAATTTAACTGAAGCTATTTTAAAGCGTTTTACGTTTTCTTCGAAATACTTTTGGCTTTCTCCAATAAGGATTCAAAGAATAAGCAAATAATACAATTTAATTTTAATATTTTTATAATTCGGTATCAATAAGCAAAACTTATAATTTGGAATACATTAATAAAAAATGGAATGAATGACAATATGAAACTGAAATGGAAATATTACCTTTTCTACCTTTAGATATAACTTCCACTCATGTTGAGGCATTTGTCTCAACACTGGAGCAGCTTAAGAAACTCCGAAACTTTGAAGTCGTCTTCAAAGTCAAATCTATGAGCCGAGGGATTTCTGCATGGGTCAAAACAGATGAAAATATAAAGATGCCAAGTCAGGGCGGTATGATGAGTGCTCCAAAACTTCCCAAAAAGAGTCTTTATAACTCTCCTTTCTGTTCATGCAGTTTTAGATTAACTACCATACAGTCCAGATTTGGCACCCTAAAATTTTTATCTGTTTGAATCCATAAAAAGGTTTTTTTGGAGAAGAAGTTTGATTATAACGACGACATCATACGGCCTGAAACGTTCCATGAGATTAAGGTATTGAAATGGATTCAGTTCTGGGACAAATGTCTCAACATGAATGTAGAGTTTTAATTAGTGGCCATTACCATTCCACTGTTATACTGAATGCATCCAATTCAATTTAGTTTTATTATATTGTAATAGATGGCACCATGGGTTCTACTAATCGAAAGTGCTAAGTCACGTGACCATAAATTTTATATAAAACGAGCTGTTGGCATTGGCTCGAGAGCAGAGAGGCGTTGCACAGTTTAGCTATGAGCAGACATCTTGTTAGGCTTCGCCCTTTGTGCCATCTAAATATTTTACTTCTAACTTTAATGTAAATAATCTTTCCCGTCCTAATTGTTAATGTCCTTTTAATCGTGTTTACTGTAAATAAATTATTTGTTTTATTTAAAAGTTTCTTAATCAGTACCCTAGACACTGATCCAAATGGGATTGAATGGGCATTTTGTCCCACCCAGTCCTACATGAATAGCTGTTACGTCGAAAATTAATAACCAAGTAAAAGTAAAAAAATGTAATAATAATATTAATAACTTTCATTTCCATTTTATATCATTATTCATAGAATTTTTTATTATTGTATTTAACATTATGCACATTACTTACTGATATCTTTCCTTGTAATAAAAGTTAAATGGGAAAATATTAAAAAAAAATTTTGTGGCACAAATTCAATAACCTTTTTTGAAATCTCAAAGAATTCTAGTTTGCTTTGAAAACGGAAAGTTGTGTCAACAGGAACCATTAATCTGTCATAACGGGATATAATTCAAATTATAAGATATCATAGTAACAGTTTTGAAGTTTAAAGTTACAATGTAAATCTTTCGAATATTAAAACTTATAAATAATACATATTTTATTCTTGACATTTTCGATAGTTTATTTCTAATTTTTTAGAACTTCAAAAATTGTATTGCTTAAAATTGTTCATTTCAGATACCAGTTATAGCTGACTTACCAGTTGGTAAGAATCTGCAAGATCACTGGGCAACTATTCTTTCTTTTGAACTAGCTGGGAATATTAAGCCTTTCGCTGAAAAGCAAGTTGATGAATCACAGATAAAAAATTATATTGATAATAAGAAAGGTAATAGACCAAATTGATGATTTTATAATATCCTGATAATTTTTCATAACTATTTAACTATCAAGAAAAGGATTTATGAAAAATAAAATCAGATGTTAGATCTTTAATAAGTTTGTTAAAGCGGAGATTTAGCTGAACCAGTAATGCTATTCACATTATATGGATTCAAGATGACAACCAATAAATATTAATATACTAAAGGTAATTTTTGTGCCAGCTAATCTCTGTTTACGTCATAACAGCCTCTTTTCGAAAGAACATCCACAGAGGACTGTCGGGCTACAGGGTAAACAATTGGAATGCCCCCTCTCAAATGGTGGACGTATATCTTCCGATTTCCCTTTCATATTATGTACTATTGAGAAAAATAGATTTCTATCATGTATTATTTCTTATATAAGAATTTTCACAAATCTGGATTAAGAGATATGCAATATTGTTGAATTTAAAGCTACTTTCTGTAATTTATTATATGTATGTCTTGTATTAATAGAAGATAAATGTAAAAATGTAATTCAGTCCATGCTGGTCCTGTTTATTATGGTCGAAAAAATATTCTTTAAAAAAAGGAAAAAAATTTTTTATTCCGGATTAATGACCCACTCCTGAGATCTAGGTATTTTTTGCCCCCCCCCCCCGGTTCCTCAAACATCTATCATAATGGAAATAGAGCCGGGGTACTTATCGAATTGCACTTCATTCATTAAATGCATTACCTTCCATAAAGTTTTTTCTAACAACCCACCGGGGTGGGGTGATGATGATGTCGTGTCCGCGTTACCACGGAAAGGGGGTGCAGTAGCTTCTGAGGGTAAAGACCTCTGAGCACCCGAGGGCAGAAGTCTGACTTCTGAAGATGACACCCACACATTCGCTGGCACAACCGAGGTGGGGTGGCTTGGTGATAAGGGACAAAGGGGGCTTTGGGGACAAAGAATTTCGGGTTCAACACCCGATTCTCCTAAGAAATCGCCATATAATTGAATATGTTGTTCTCATCATCGACCTTAGGTTAAAGAATAGGAGATCCACCTCAATAAAATAATATACCTCAATAACTTAATGGCAGCACTATAGTGCCTCTTAATCTTGGAAAACCTATGATAAACAGGTTGAATATCATTTGTTACTTGGAGGCTCAGGTCACACTTAAATCTGTTTTCAAAGAAAAAGGGAGAGAACTCCTGAGAACTATCTGAACTCCAGAGGAAATAACGCATTTGATAAACTGTTAAAAGTAAAATAAATATCAAAGCAAGCTATACCGAAGTGCAAATTTTACCAAGCTGGATAGTATTCTCTGAAAGTAAAATATAACCCGATCGATGTATTGTGTTTCCATAAAACATTAAGAAGAAAATGAATTTTAATAACAGATAAAACATCTTGATATCTCTATACAATGACTGATGTTTAATTTAATAACCAAAGATATTTCTTTAAAGATATTCAAATTTAATGTTATAGTATTTTTTATTAATATACTTCGTCAATATTTGTTGTCAAATCCTTTAGAAAACATCCACGTGTCTCTTATCAATTTAGATTTAAATAAATTTTTAAGAAATTTCAGATGTCAGCAATTATTAAAAATAAGGATAATTGTTTGCCTGAAAATATAAAAGAATTTTTTAAATAGAAGAATGATTCTGGCATTTATTATTCTTGCTTTCTTTAGGTGTTTTAACATCTCCTCAAGGAGTGAATCTTTTAGCTTTCCTCAATCGAAACGAGCCAATAGCGACTGGAAATTATCCTGACCACCAGCTCTATTTTTGGGAAGGAGCCACAGATCCACCTGAACACCAGCTTAGAATAAAACCTGAGGTATATGCAGTATTAGTGTTTTATAAACGTGGACAATGATTAGAATTTAAACTCTGTAATCTTTCAAATGCTCCATATAACGTTCCAGATATGGTATTATATATAATACTCGAATTTCTATAAGCCTGTAACAACAGAAATATGCTTAAGTAGATGAAAAACGAGTAGCATCAAAATATTCTTTTGTAATAGAAGTGATTAATTATTTTTTCTATATATAAGATAATACATTCTTTTGAACTTTGCATCAAATAATACTTTGACATGTATCTTTTAGTTGTATTTATCGAATACAACTTCTTGTATTTATTGAATAATATTTATTTTTGAATATATATTACAAAGGCAAATTAATTTAGTTGCAGTTCAATGCGTGTTATCAGTGTTTGTGCTATTTGCTTATTTGAAACTTCACTAATATGTTTTTAGCAAATTGGGCTTTTAATTTGTGCCAAATTTCATAGATTTCGCAATTTTCGTTCCTAAAATATTCAATGATTATTCAATAAACATATGAAATAGGTACTTTGTATTTACTCAATTAACTAATGAATTAATATATAAACAGATGAAGAATAAAACTATGCGAAACAATTATTTAAACTTTAAACAACTTATAGTTACTAATATACTAAAATTATTTATCACCATTAAGAAATTTTCGTTTACAATTAATTTAACATCGTAAAGGATTACGTATTTCAGTATTTCACCTATATAGCAAAGTATAGTTTGACGGATTAATTGTATATAACACTATTTATCTCGCAAGTATATAAAATTTAACATATATGAATATTTAAAAACTATCTTGAACCGTAAGGATTATTTTTATTCTTTTCATTCTCGTGTATAAGGCTGAATTAATTCGATGCAATAATTTTTCTACTGTTATGTATCTAAAAAAAAAAGTTGCTTGCTCCATTTTTATATGACGACTTTGATAAACTGAAATGCATAATTAGTTTAGATCTAGAAAGCCTCGCACAAGTTTAAAGAATGAATTATGTGAATTGGAATATTAGTTTGAAAATATATCAAAAGGATTTTTTATGGGGAAACTCGTATCTAGCCAGTTATATCTTTATCAAATTGTAAAAAATTCTTATAAAATATCTAGTCCCAATTGAAAAAGTTATCTTTTTGATATATCTTAATTACTCAGCCCTTTTTTAAAGTTTTTTTATATGCTATATATACAGATAAATTACAATCTTTACTTTCTATTATTTAATATATTGACTCGCCAAGGTAAGCTGCAGATAGTTTAATAATCAATTGATTTTTTTTTCAGTATTTCGAGGCAATTTTCGGACCATATAAAGAGAAACCCTTCTACTTCTGCCTGTCTCAAATCTTGCATCCAAAAGGTCGAGGAGAAGTTACCTTGCGTTCTGCAGACGCTTATGATCCTCCTGTCATCGATCCTAAGTATTTCTCTGATCCTGATGACTTAGATGTTGTTGTAGAAGGTAAAATATAGCTTAAACTGCTTTTTTTGGTGGCATTTGATTTTAAGTGTACAGATAACTTGTGGTGAATGGGTATGAGTGAGGATAGAACCTGGGACCTTGTGGTTCGCAGTCCAGTAACATGAACATGATACAAAAGCAATTGCTCGAGTAGCGTAGATGTTAACTGGCTTATATGCTTTCACCAGAAACTGATTTGTTTGAATTTAAAACTGATGTTACGGATAGGCGACTCTCTGGTAGTGTTTTTATGACTGCAACTTTCTTTATATTTGGGTTTTAAAATGAAATAGGAACACCAATACCTGGACTTATGACAATTATACTGTTTTCTTCGATATCGCTACGTCACTGGAACAGTGAGGAGATTTTAGGGTTATGTGAAACTATATCAACCTGGTATTTTGTATCAGATACTCATAAGTATTAGAGGTACCAGTATCAGATTTTGGATTAAATTGGTAATCTTCTCGGCCTCATTCATTTTCAATCAGTCATGCAATATTAATCTACTACAAAGTATTACTCGATATATTGTCGATATAGCCTAAATCTCCATCCTGCCTCGGTGATGCTATAAGCATGCATGTTTCTTAAAATATATGATTAACTGCACCCACAAAGCTTTTCATTTCCTCTTCTCATCCCCACATCAATCAATCAATATCTTTTTTGAAAAAGCGAAATCCCAATTTGGAACCACTTTCTTATCAATGTCAGTTACTTGTCTCGGTACAACAACGAGAAGACATATCCAGTGAGTATCCGGATTTGTTACGATGGGAAAAGAATAGATTACCAGTTGTATCAGGTACAATCAAGTATCAGTATTAACCTGTTTTGGTATAAAAAACTGAACGTTAACGAAATTTTTTGAACCAGTTTTGTTTGTGTGTATGTGATAGTCTAAGAATGAAAATCTCTTTTTACATCTTTTTTTTCTCTTAATAAAAACCAAAATAAATTTAGAAAGCGTATAAGAAATATCAATAAAGATAAGTGTCAAAATTTATAACTTAGCAGTATGTGTGGAGGTGTTTTCAGTAAAATGAAAAAAAAAAAAAATTAAAATTCAGAATTTTGATTAAATTTATGATTAATAGTTAATCGAAGTATTAACATTTTCCCACAATAGCTTCGTGGTATATATTTTCAAAAATCATTTTAACACATACTTAAATTTCAAAATATTAGCTTTTCAGCAATACCATTCTTATTTGTTCTCAGAAATATTTTGTCGAATCTTAAAAAGTTTTTTATAAATGTTTTAAATATATATTTTACAACAGTTCTCTTCATAGATTAACTCTGTATTTATACATATGGGCGTTTCAAAGATATCAAATATATCTTTTAAATAAGTTTTATCTTTGCTATAAATGAGTGTAAATTTTTAAAACAATGTAAAGACCAAAGAATAAAGCCTAAAACTTTATCACGATGACGTTTCGAACTATAGGTGGATTGAGAACTAACTTGGCTTTGTTAAAGAAAGACTAATCTTTAACTAATCTTAACTTATTTTTTTCCGTTTTTTCTTATTACTAATTATTTCCATTGTCCGTATTTGCTTATTATTTATATTCCGTTTATACTTGCTTATTATTATTATAATATTGCTTATTTGTTTATTATTTTTATTACTTTTCCGTAATTGCTTAACTCAATTAGTTAATTGAGAATCTAAAAAAATGACCTGCAAGAATTTTTTGCTACCCATTTCAAATCGTTTCTCATGGCTTAAGAAGTCCTAAATTAAAATATACTACATCCCTATAAAATCAAATGTACGATAGTGATATCTTCGGTTAATCTTTTTATTTCTTTGATCAATTATATGTAATCAAACAAATATACCTTTTCCCTTGACTTTCCTTCCTTATATTATTATATCATAGGAATGAAGAAGTGCAAAGAAATTGGCGAAAGTGAAGAATTAAAAAAGATCGGTTCCAAGATATTCACTACCGTGTATCCTGGTTGTGAAGATTCCGTGAACGACGACGACAGCTACTTCCGTTGCATAGCGCGCTCTATTGTGATTACTCTAAATCATCAAGTTGGAACAGCTAAAATGGGAAATCCAAGAGATCCTGCTACTGTCGTGGATCCAAAGCTACGGTGAGTTATCCATTTATTTTAATTCTTTTGAAATAAAATGATTTCCGGAAGTTTGTGAATTTATTATAGTAGTCATCGCTTTTAGTGATCAATTTCGATATCCAGGCAGTTTGGCATGTAGGTTTTATTAAGATCAATGAAGAGGATTATTTTTATTCATTGAAAAGATATCCAAGTGATTCGCATATAGATTTTATTAGGATTAATCTAGAGAATTAATTTTATTTATTGAAATTCATTCATGCCATTCAGCATGGAGATTTTTATTAGGAGCAATCAAAAGGATTACTTTTATTCCTTGAAAAGATGGGTGATTCGGAATGGAGATTTTATTAGGACCAATCAAAAGGATTATCTTTCCGAAGATTATAAATCTTTTTCAGTGTTGACATAAATTGGGAAACAACAACGACAAAAATTACAGAGGAACAATTTGCCATGCACAGACGAATGTAGGAGATGGCGGCATATAATATGAGAACAATGGCGATGAAGAGGTGCCAAAAAAGAAATCATACTCAGCTTGCGAAACACTGTAAATCCATCTGTCCTTAAGCAGATCAGTTTGATAATTTACTGAATCTTTTGCTGAGCATGATTCGTATGCAAGGTTTAACTATCAAATGCTTCATAGCTCAATAATTTCAATAAATTTTTAAGAAAGTATAACAAATTAAAGATGAATGAATATTTTTCAATCTTGTACATTGTATCGATTTTCTGTTTCAAATTAAAATGTGTCGTCCATGTAGTGCTGCTTTATTTTTATTTACTTACATTATTACTCATTATCATATTCATTAATCTTTCCAGCGTGAAGACGATCCGTCATTTAAGAGTGGTTGATGCATCAGTCATGCCGCATATTCCAGGTGGCAATACCAATATACCAACTATGATGGTGGCTGAAAAGGGTTCTGATATCATCAAGGAAGACATTCGTTGCGAAGGTGATAACGACCTGCACTCCTTTTTTACTGAATAATTGCTCAGCGGAATATCTTGTTTCCTTTAAAACATAATTGTAATCTATATGAACAATCCTTATTTCTATTAATAATAAAAGACTATGTGTCTATTTGCTGGTATACTCTAAGGCTGATTCTTTGATCTAAAGATACCAAACTTAACACAAATAATGTTGAAAGATAGCAAAGAGTACCTCAGAGAGATTTTTTAATATTTTAACCAATTATGTCACAATAACTTTTGAAAGTGGCACAAAAAAGATTTTATGTCATTAATTTTTTTTACCAATTTAAATATACAATTTAAAAAAATATTTATGACGATTTTTTAAAAATATATTTACACATAATTTGTAAGAATAATTTTCATTGTAGTAATGAAATTGAAACCCCTTTTACAATCGCATTAAATATTTATTTGCGTGTTTATGGTCCTTTTGTTCTATAGATAAAAGCCAAGAAATGAAAATTCCCTTTATCAATTCATATTAGCTGCTTTGGCAACTAATATTTTTAGCATATAAAATGGTAATATTTCAATATGTAATAATGGTAATGTAAAACATGCAATAATTACATGGTTTGAATTGAAGCATAACTTGATATCCATGTGGCCCTTAACAAAGCGATTTAAACTTCCAATTGGAGGTTAAAGCTGTCTTATTTTCGTAGCTTTGCAAGTTTAGTTTATTGTGGGCAAATATGATGTCACAATCACACAGAAAATGTCCGCGTCATCTGACATCTAAACCACTGTTTTATACGGCGCTTTCTCGTCTTTTCTTTTTCCACATATAAATGCACAGTACATTTCAGCATTAAAATGTTCTGTTGCATCTTATTTGTAATATATGAGCATGCCCAACAGTATGCAAAGTGGCTTGTAGTTTAATTTTAAAAGTATTAAATGTAAAATTATAATTATCTAGCAAATTGGATATAATATTTAATAACTTAGATTGCTTTGTTTATAGATTACACACAGAAAACAAGAAAGTAAAACTTTATTACGATACTACCAAATGAAGGAAATAAACAGAATCTCAATTCTTTAGATTTCAACAATGGGAAGAAAAACAAATTGCTATTATTTTAATTACTATCTTCAGTACATCAGAAAATAGCTGTTTACACTGGTGTTATTTCTAAATCTAAACTAAAGACCAAATCTTATATATTTCGCTTATACAATCAAAACTAGCTATTGCCTAAATATAAGGCTCTTTTCTTTTCTTTTTTTTGAATATTAGAATTAACATTGAAATAAAAAATATTTTTAATAAATTATTTTTTAGTTGTAGAAATTAAATTTTTGTCAGAAAAGATATTGAAATACATTTGTAAGTCAACGTAATGTCCCTCATTCAATGTAAACCTCATTCCTCTAGAAAATTAAAATTCTCCAATAGAATGTAGATTTTTTCTTTTTCAATTTACTCCCAGTATCTTGCGATTCCTAAGAGTTGCAAAGCATTTTTCTTACTATAACATGATTAAATAACAAATGCCTCATTATTAAATTGCCTAGATTTCAAGAATAGCATATGTTTTTCAGGTAAGCAAAGCTATCTTGTTTCATATAAGCTTATTAATATTTTGACATATTAAGTTGCAATATTCTTATTATATTAGTGGCACGTTCAACTTTGTTGATTTATTTACTTTTGGATCAATCATATTAGTAATTCATCTCCTTTATTTGAGTCTCTGTATTTAAAGATGCCGAATTAATCATTTCGTTATATTTGTTTTTAAATGTTAATTCAATAATGTTCGTACATTGGCATATTATCGACATATCGCGACATACATGATAAAAAAAAGTCCTATAGCACGTTATATCTACATATATCAAATATTGGGTTGGCAACTAAGTAATTGCGGATTTTTTTTTAGAAAATCAAAGACAATTTTTTCATGAAAGTAAATAACTTTATTCTGTAATGTATTGCCCATTTTGATCAATGACCTTTTGCCATATTTCAGGCAGCATTATAATCCCACGTTCATAAAACTTCTGGTTTTTATTAGCAAAAACCGAATCAGGTACGATTTGACATCATCATCATTATTGAAATTTTTACCATTCAAGGAGTTTTGTAAAGATCGAAACAAAAAGTAATGAGATGGTGCAAGATCAGGACTATATGGTGGATGTGGCAAAACATCCCAAGCAAGCTCCAATAATTTTTGCCGAGTGACCAAAGATGTGTGTGGCCTTGCATTGTCATGATGGAATACAACACCTTGTCAATTCGGGCCGCTTTTCTTCAACTGCATTGTTTAATTTCGTTAGTTGTTCAATGTAGACATCAGAATTGATCGTTCGGTTGGGTGGTAAGAGTTCAAAGTAGACAATTCCTTTGTAATCCCACCAAACTGATTACAAAACCTTCTTTTGATGAATATCAGCTTTTGATGTTGTTTGAGTTGGTTCACCTGGCCTGCTCCACGATCTTTTCCGCTTGATATTGTTGTAAACAACCCATTTTTCATCGCCAGTTATCAGTCGTTTTAAAAATGGATCATTTTCATTACGTTTCTTTAGAAAATCGCAGCTGTTAATGCGTTGCGTTAAATGCGTTTCTTTCAGTTCGTGAGGAACCCATGAATCGAGTTTTTGAACATAGCCAAGTTGTTTTATGTGATTTTCAATGCATGTATGTGATACATGAAGCTTCTCTGCAATCTCACGTGTTGTACTGTGACGATCCGAATCGATTATTGCTTTGATTAGGTCGTCATCAATTTCAACTGGACGACCAGAGCGTTTTTCATCTTTGAGTGAAAAATCACCAGAACGAAATTTGGCAAACCAATTTTGACACTGCCGTTCTTTTAAGGCTTCATCACCATAAACAGCACATAACTTTTTATGAGATTGCGATGCGTTTTTCCCTTTGCGGAAATAAAAAAGCAAAATATGACGAAAATGTTCCTTTTGATTTTCCATTTTTCAACGAACGCCAAACGAAAACTACGCAACCGATCAAAAAACTTTTTTTTTTCTGATTGACAGCTGAATTGCCAACTATCAAATAACAAAATGTGTTTTACATTTGTACTACGTCTGCAAACCTAAAAATTCCAACTGAAGCCATCTATGAGTGAAATCCGCAATTACTTAGTTGCCAACCCAATATATATAAGTATATATCACGCATACATACATATGTGTATAAATTTGATAATATGTATATATCACGTTATATATATACATTCTATCAAATTTAGCTAGTAGCTAATCACTAAGAATTATTTTTTCAAAATTTTATCAATTTTTTTTTCCGAAACATACAAATGCATAGAAAATTTCTACACTATTTTAAAATTAATAAAATAAGCTTCTTCATGCTAAAATGTTCACTTATTTCCTGATCGAATTCCCACTTTTTATTTAATCACTTTTAACACGCACTCTGGAAAACTGATGAATTCAGCAGGTTCTCGCGCTCTGAATGAAGGTATAAAAATCTTTAATGTTTACCACATTCTTTTAAAGATATCTAAATTTCCCTGTCCTAACTCCTACCAAAATCTCATAGTAAAACCAGTGAAAGGAAAATTTTGGTCTCTTTTGCTCTTGTATCGCGATGTAAATGGACGTCAGTTTCATCATAGCTTTTTGTAGATAATATGCCTCCTGCATGAAATAAAATTTCAAAAGTTTTTTTTTATTCGGCCAGATAACTGCTAAAATATGTTTATATATTTCAAAACCTAAAACTGAATTTTGAAACAGAGTTTCAAATTTTTATTCTCTAAAATACACTTTTTTCCCTTTCGATTTCATAAAATGGAGATTTAATAGAAATATAGAATCGTTTTTTAAATAATCTAGATCCATTTAATAAAAATTAAATAAATCTCAATTTTGAAAAAAAAATCAATCCCATCCTGTATTCAAAAATATTTCCTGATCAAAACTATCAAACCTTAAAAAAAAATCACAAGTAAAATTTTTCCAGTTATTCGAAATAGGCTGCTGTCAGTCATTTACATTTATGAATAAAAATGTTTTCTGCCAGATCCAAGACAGAGCACTTTTATCTAGGACTAGTTTAGAATTAATCAATTCTTTAAAACGGTAAAGGTGAGAGAAAAAAAATTTTAATGTAAAAAAGAAGAAAAATCTTTTATTTCTGCGCATGTAGTATATTGAAACTACTTCTTTGCTAGTACATAAACACAGAAACAATTACAAATAGATGATTGAGATTCGGACTTAGCTTTGCAATTAATTGGAGTTGTAAATCTGATAAATTTTGGACCAATCTGCCAAAAGGCCGATTCTTTGTTGACTCATCCAAGCACCAAGTTGAAGTGCAGCAAGCTTGTGAACAGTAAATGAAATTTGGTATCAGCTTATCTTCTCCAAGCGCATATAAGCTTGCTTGATTGTGAAACATACACTGCTCATCAGAAATAAAAAATATAGACAGAAATGAAATTCAATTGTTATTTACTGAAAAATAAAATCAACTTTACAAAGTGTCTTTTAACACTTTAATTGCATTTTTGAATAAAGGAAAAACAAGAATAATTGATAAATAAATGAAATTTACCAAGTTTATTTGGTAGTTAATTTTAATCCATAAATAAGATAGATTTTCTTAAGTATGTTTACAATTATTTGATCTGAAATGACAAATATAGCTGGTCATCAACTTTCTTGAGCAAATTGACAGTGATGAGTTGCATTCAACAGAAGATGAATGTTGATTTTTTATGAAAAAGTCCCCATAATTTCCTATATCAAAATCGTCTCTTAAAATTAGGAAAATTAAATTGTTATCCCAACTAAAAGTAAATTGCAATTCAAGCTGTTAAGAAATATAATAATTGTTTTATTGGGAAAACAAAGATTGGACTTAATTTAAATAGTGAAAAATCTCCTTACTCTGATTTTGATACCTGCTATATGTACAAGAAGGTTTTAAGTTAATGAAATATGCAATTTTAAGGAAAAATAAATGTTTTTCACTAAGATAAAAAATAACCTGCATATTCAAATACTTTATTATTCATAATTATTTTTTGTTGGAAATAAATTACTGATATAATTCATTATTTGGAAAAAATGTCCTATTGCACTAATCTTAATGAAACTTTATCTGAGAAAAAAAGTATGAAAGATGGTATTTAAATGATTATATGCTATTAATCACACATTTTATATACATATTTTAAATAAATTGAATGCTAAAAATTCATAAGAAAGTATATAATTTTTATTCATTTTTCTATAAATGCTCCAATTTTATGTGTTTTTAACCCTTTATTTACAGATGGTACTTTAAAGTACTGTTTAAATCAGGCTGATATCTTTGTAATACAACTATTTTTCAAACAATATTTAAAAGAACTGGAAGAGCATATTTCCAATGGAAAGTGGTAAATATCAACTACAAGCAACATTAAAAATCTTTAATTATTAAAATTAAAAATGATTTTTTTTCCTTCCCTGGGTTTATTCTGTATTGAAACTTAACTACTGGTTCAAAAATAAATTTGGAGAATTGATGGTAAAATAATTTAGTAAATAAAGGGCAAAACAAAACCATTGGAAAAGCATGCACGATTAACCCATCAGTCTTTCTGATGTCAATTCTTTCTCTTTTATTTAGAAATTCTAGGAATTTATAAAAAGTTTATACCAGTTACTGCCTATAATTCATGAGGTTGATAGAAGAAAATTAGAACATCAGAAATCAATGCATTTCATTTTTTTTATAGAAGAATTAGGGTCAAATTAAACTCTGTGTGTGCTAGCATTTCATATTCTTTTAACGTTATCGCTATGACAGCATACATATTTACATAAGCAGCAGAGATCTTACAAGTAAGCGTTCCAACTGATAGTGAAAATGATGGTAGTTCAGATTTGCCAGATAGTGATGAAATTTTGGAAAGTGATCCTGATATACAATTGGAACAAATCACAGATTCTGAATAAAAGAAAATCTGATCAGAAGTATATTCTAGGTTGAGAAAAAAAGTGGCAAATACTTATATAAAATACATTCTCCATTAATATGAATAAATTGTCAAAAAATGTTTGTTAAAAATTAATTTTATTCTGAATCAGGAATGATAGAGTTTTTTTAATGTGTATATAAAAATAAAAGACAAAAGTTATGATTTTTTTTTACTGTATGTTTAAGCATTTTTTTCTAAAAAATTTCAAATACAAACTATGCATTAAATATAGATTTTCTTACTCTTTCAATATTTTTATAGAGGAAAAAAAAAACTATTTACTTTAAAATAATAAGTTTAAAAAAAAATGGAATGGGAGAAAAGGAAATGAATACAGAAAAGATAAAGAAAAAAAACGGGCTAAGAACAATTTTTTTTTAAATTAAAAATTACATTTGTGTCTTAAATATAATAGATTTGCATGAAAAAGAATTTGTACATTCTGACCATATTTTACTTTTACACAAATAGTCAATAAGATAAGGAATAAGTGCCTGACATTTGAGGTCAAAATGGCCATGTATGTGTGTTAATGTTTTTAAAAAAATGAGTACATGTACAGAAGGGTTAATAAATTAAGCAAATAAAAACAATTTATTAAAATGTTTTCATCACTGGAATTACATATGCTAAATTTAAGGCTCATTTAAATGCTTTTCATTCCAACTTCATTTTCTATCTAGATAAGCTTATGACAGAAAATTCTTTTTATATAATAGTCAAAATTCATGAATGATACACTATGAAAATTCAAACTACTGAATAGGTATATTTCAAATTTTGTTCTGCCAGAAACATAAGGAAGGCAACAGTTAAAATTTCATAACAATTCATTAAATACTATTTTTATATTGAAGAGAAAAAACAGTTTTATCAATTTTGCCATTCGTATTATATGAAAACATCAGACATTTTAAATCCTTGTACTTCCCTTCCAACTGTTACTTGCAATATTTAATTAAATTAATATCATTCTTTAAAATTTATTCGTATTTTATAGGTAAAAATAGCTTTCAGCAGTTTTTAAAAAGCATCTTTTCTAGAAGTTACAAGACTTAAAAAATAGTTTGTTTTCATTTAATATTTTTAAAAAGTTAAAAGCATTTAAAAATAGTCTGTCCATGTTATTCATTAGATGAATATATAAACAAAATATTTAAATTAAGAGTTTAAGGAATTCCACTAACTATTTGTTTTTTAACAACAATAAATCAATTTAAAAATAAAACAGAGTATAAATATGCTATGTTATAATTGGCAGCTTGTGCATTGCAGAAGTGGGATAACCTATATTAAATTGTGCATTGAGGCCTTTCAACACAACTTTAATTTTGCTTCATTGACTATTAAAAAAATTGTTCAGAATTTAAAAAAATAACTAGATTTTTGACAATACTGGTAAAATTAACAAATAAACTGTTAATAATTATTTATTTAAAATTAAAAAATGAATATACTTATTCAACTGTATATAAGCAAATTAAAAATCATTTAAGTATAAGATTAAAATAAAGACATACAAAATTATTTCTATAATTATCAATAAAAAAAATTTAGTACAATATTTTTATTAGTTTTTTTTCATTATCTTTTATTTTTCTGTATTTATATTCAAGTTACAATTTCTAAATTTTTTTTGTCCTGGAAAGTAAGGAGAAGCAGTAAAAAAAACAGTACATTCTTTCTTTTACAGTAGTAGATTGATTATAAGCATGTATACCCAACATAAGAAAGTGACAGTGTTACACATCAAAATACTCTTTCAGAAATTTTCTTTCTTTATGAAAAAAAAACATATCATTGTTCCTTTTAAAGAAATAGAGAAGCGGTTGATGGGTTTAGCTATCGTACATAAATCAGTGATTTTATTTGTGCACTAGATAAACAGTGTTGCAGTCCCAAGCATAAGCTGCCCCGAAATGTTATTAATCATTTATATATATATAGTTTATAGCTAATTGATTTTCCAAGTTCTGAGTATTTAATTAAAAGCCAATTGTAAAAAGAATTATAGTAATTCAAAGTTAATTTTGAACAACAAAATAATAAAAAAAAAGGATCGTAGCAACTTTCTGCCTACGTAACTAATGGATAATATGGGCAACTCAAAACTATAACCATTATTCAAAATAGTATAAAAATATCTTTGAAATAAAAAGCATAATTAATTCCATTAAAAATTTATATAGTTAATAATAAAAGCTAGGCACACTGATTAAAATATTAGATTATTTTATACTTTTTATTTTAGAAAAAGAGTACCTTATTGATACAGCAGATTACTTCACTTAATATAAAAAGTGCAATATATTTACTAAATAAATAAATTCATTATTAATTAAATAATTTTATTTAAATACATGTTGTTGATGCTCTCACAGTTAAATTTCATCTTACTATAAATATTTTTAAAAAGTCTGATTTTACAGAAATCACCATGCTATTACATTTAAAAACATATTTTTGTGATATTTGATTTAAACTCCTCTTTCCTTATAAAAACTTTAAAAACCAACAACATATAAAAAAGAAAAGAAAAAAAGAGAGAGAGAGAGAGAGAAAAACTTTAACAGATATCAAAATATTTATTTCTTATGTTTTCTTTTCTTTTTGGGAGGCATGTCTTCAACTACAACTACAGATTCCTTCTTTGATTCTGTCTTCATTTGTAAAAGAGGTGTGCCTTCCGAACAAATGTTTTCTTCCCATCTTTTTACTTGATCATTATCAGCAATAGAAAATGTTACAAGTCTTCTCTTTTCTGATATGAGAAGACTATTTTCTTCTATTTTCACCAAAACAGTTTTCAACTGTTGATTATACTTTGATACTTTACATTGCTTTATAAAATTTTTTATTTGCAAAACAGCAGGTAAAGCCAATTCTGGAAATCCAATAGAACTAGCATAAATCTTTAAATAATCAATTAGTAGACAGCATACTTCACTAATGCAAGAATCTTTGAAACCCGCCTCTAAAAGTTGAGACTTGGTTACCTTCAGTGCACATGAAAATTCAACTGGTTTCACACTGAAATTTGATTTTTTGTTGAAATCAACTATTTTCAAAACATCCAAAATAAATGGCAAAACTGGGATAAATATACCAGTGGTTTTTGATATGTGCATCAAAGCTTTCACCAGATGAAATCTTAATGGAATATATTTTGCAGTAGGAATCAAATTGATGGCTCCAATAGTTGTCTGAACCAATGGATAAATTAATGATTTCAAAGGTTCATGATCAACAAGTCTGCACAACAAATGTGACCATAGCAATATGCAATGTGTATATTGCCAGTTGTATACAGTTTGAAATGCCTCTTTCTTTTTTGTTGTAATTGCATTACGCAAATGTATACTCATCTGACGTATATAAATGAAGCCATGCTCATAAGCCATTTCTGGATTCAATGCATACACTTCTGTCAAAGACCTTTTCATAAAATTTATCATTGGCCATGTTGTTGGAGAAGTAAACTTGGTATTTTTAATGTAAGCAAAATACATTTCTTTCAGGACCTGTCCTAGATACTCCTTTGGAAGTGATTTGGTAGAACGAACAATAATCATTAGAGACAAAACACGAACAGTTTCTTCTTCACTGGACCATAAGGTAACCATTTTCTTTAAAAGATGACGTGATAATTTTATGAATACATTGTAGAAAGGGATCAAATGAACTGTGTGCTTAAGCAGGAGAACTAACACAGATGATTCTTTCATTAGTGATATCATTTTCAGCATATCAATCAAATAAGATTTTACAGACATTTGAGCTTTCTTCCATACTTTAGATTTGGTGGGATCTATTTTTTTCTTTCCTGGCGCTGCAGATATGTGCATTACTTTATACAAAGCAGGTACTAATTCAATAAGGCAAAGTTTAATAACATCATTAAAAAACTCACTATTGGACATATCAATCTTCTTGTCAGATCCATCAGCTTGGTTAACAGCACTTTTAAAAGCTTGTATCAGCGCTTTGCACAGCTTAAATGTTGGTGCTTCCCCAATATTTTCTTTAATAAATGCTAGTTTTTGAGCTGAAATCTTGATATCTGGTTCATCTTCAACTTCTTCTTCATCATCATTAGCAGCTTCCTGCTCATCATCTTCGCTCTCTGAATCTTTAAATTCCAAAAGTTCCTTATCATTTTCTTTTAGAAATTCGTAAAAATCGGGATCTTTAAATTTCAGTTTCTTTAAAGTAGCTGCGTGAGTGGAAGCTTCTTCTACCTCCGAATCGCTCGACATGATTTCTAACTTCAGAAAAACCTTTGCAAATACACGTGGTTTGCTAACACCGTTTACTGTTTATTTTGATTCCTTCATTTCACTTCTTAAATTCTTTAGCTGAAGCAAATTGGCAAGCTTTGAAACATACTAGAGCAGATAGCTTCTATATCAAGCAGTTTCGTTTCGTTTGCTTAAAAAAATTTTTAAAAATAATCAAATAAAAGTTTTTTTTTAATTTACGTAGAATCGAAATCAAAGGACGAGCGAAAATTCCAACTCCAAAGCTTATATTGTAAAAAAAGGAATGGAGGAAGTTTTAAAATGAGTCATTTTTCATCTCGCCGCTTATAAGTAAATTAAATATTTTGTTTCTGTTCTCAAACATCTTGACAAATCTGTTTCATTGAAGAACCATACACATACACCAGCACAAAGTTTCTATTTGTACATGGCGTTATTCGGGATTAAAATCTTTCCATGGCTAGTATTCTTAATGTAAAATTTTCTTTTGTTTAAATATTACAATCCACGAAATCTTTTCACCGTCAGAAATATATATATATATATATAAAATGACAATATCAATTGAATCAGAGGAGTTTTAAAAATTATTGATTGCTATTTTTTGGCATAAATATGTTATATAAGTACATAAATTAGATATTATTTAATATATTTAATATCAAATTTTGTTCGCAACAAATAACGGAGTAAGAAAGGTTTTAATGAAAGTTTTGAGACAATAATTAATAAGATAATTATTAACAATACTTCTTCATTAATTAAATAGTTAATAAATAATTTAATACAAACTTCTCTTCATATGCTCGTGATGCTATAGGCATACTTTTTCTCATAGTCTGAAATCACTGCCGTTATGGAATGTTTCTTTATTTTTCGAGTACGGCTTTGGAAAAAGTTCACACGGGTCAACACTCCACAGAATATCCAATCTTCTTTTCGTGTAAGCATTTCGAATTCCGTAATGTAAATAAGAAAAACAAGTATGCATTTTTGACACCTATTTTTCGTCTGATTGAAACCAAGATTTGATGCAGATATACAATTTTACATAGTAATATGATTAGTAACGCAAATTTTGTTTATCTAAATAGTTGCTCTTTTAAATTATAGTTTTTTTCAGATATTCGAATATGTATATAAACAGACAGTTCACCCATTGATTTATATGGCTCAAAATGTTATACGAATCTACAAATAATAAAGCAATGTACCAAATTTCATCTACCTAACTCCCCCTCGTCTTTTTTTTTTTTTTTTTTTAAGAAATTTTTTTCACTTGTACTCAAGATGACAAATAACAAATTTCTTCTAAATGATTTTTTTAAAAATATTTGATTGAAAAACAGAAATTTTATGTACACACAAATATAAATTGTTTAACTCAAAGCATCTTTGAGTTACCATGTTTCACAAACACACAGAGCGAGCGACTGATAAACATAACGTTTTTTGAATTGATAGAGATTTGAAACATGGAAATTCTTCAAATCCCGAGTTTAATTTTTTGAAAATAACAATACTTTCATTATTTTCTAGTATACGAATTACAGAGTATACTAGTATACGAAGTGCCAAAAAATCGAGCTCGATATTTTTATTAATCTCCGCTTTTTAGACCTCCTGAAGTTCGAAAAACACATTTTTGCGTGTATCTATCGTGTATCTTGCGTGTATCTATCTGTGACAGCGACAACTCAAAAATGTTTTAAGCTAGACGGATGAAATTTGCTATATGGTCTTCATACCAAATTTGTAGATTTCTTTCAAATTTTGAAAAGAAATTCTTCATTCAAAGAAAATTTATCTGCATGGCTGTTTGGATATAATTTAATAGGATAACTACAAAATGAAGAGAGGTAGATGAATAAAATTTAGTTCACAGATTTAAAATACAAAATGTAGACTTTTATCAAATTTTGAGCCAAATATGGTTGAAATTATAAATTTTGAGCCAAATATTAACATTATTCAATACATAACATTATTCAAATTACATATTGTTTCAGAAATTTTAAGAACTCTCGCAATATTATGCCACTTACATGAACAACAATCTATTCCTTGAAAAAAGGAATTCAGAACTTCTTATCTAATTTCTTTATAAAAATTTTCATTCCTTGGATTTCATGTGCATTAAGCATTCAGGAGAGATATAGATAAAAAAGGCATCTTTATACAAGAAATACTAAACGCTGTTGAAGAATTACGTATAGTTTTTAATATATTTAATATCTTTTTTAAATTTTGTTTTTACTGGTTGCTCCTACAGGTAAGAAAAGTTTTTACAGAATCATTTTTAATAAGAAAATTTTGATACTCATTCTCACGTCGGAAATAAATTATAAAATAAAGCATCTAATAATATTAAATAAATGGAAATTTAATTAAAATTGCTATTTATTTCACAATTTTATAAAATCTGTTTCGGAGAGAATTTTTGCGTTCTTTAGTGGTCCCTTCTGAGTTTAAGAATCACTAAGACAATTTATTGCTTTTTCAAAAGTTGAATTTTTTAAATTATTATTTTAAGAATTTTTATTAGAAGCTAACAATACTTTTGCCTTTTCAAATTATTTGCTCGGGTTTTTTTTATTAAATATGTAAGAAATTGGTTTTAAACAGTTTTATTTTAACATGATAATATTTATAGACTAATATTTCAAATGAAAATTGCGTGATCTAAAATGCATGATTAAAAAAAAAAAGTTCGAAACTCTTTAAAGACATGCCACTGAAAATAAAGCTGTGCAATATGGTATATCATTATTTTGTGGTCAGTAAATTGTCCCCAGATTTTTTTTTCAAAATTTACTTGGATTTTTAATTTATTAAAAATTAGTTTTCTCAGTTACTTCATCTGTACTTTAATTTTTTTTTCTCACTTTAAAGTTCTGCTGAATAATTGCAAATAATTGTATAAAAATCATTTTTTCATTTTACTTTAAAATTACAAAAATTAATTTTTAAACGATATTCATTTTATTTTCGTGGATTTTTTTCTTTAATTCTAAAATGATTTTAAATTATTTTGTAACGATATTTCCCCTTTATACATAAAACAAAACAGCAGGATTGTGAATAATCAGTACGAATGTTCTAAGAGCTTCGTTGCGATTAAGCAACAACAACAGCAACAAAAATGCTTTTAATATGGCATTCTTTTTGAAAATTGTATGATGTAAAAATCATTACGCTTAGAATACAACTGCTCATGCAATTAAAGCTAGCGAATTAAGACAAACAAGTCAAGCCAAAAATCATTATCTTACCTTGATATTCAGCCTATCATTCGAATGCTATTTTTTAAAGAATGATTTGTTCAGATTCTCTTGCTAATTATTATCTGATATTACAATATTTCCTTCAATTGAAAAAAGGTTTTTGCTAATAAACAACTGATAGGAAGCAATTCTTTCGCTTATATTTTTCGAAAAGAAATATATATTTTGATGTTCAAGAACATTTTAAAAGTATGGATTAATATATTTAAAATCGGAACAAATTGAAAAAAAGTCAAGAAAAAAAATCAAAATCAAAATGTTATTTATTAAAGAAAAAAATGCAAAAATTTGCATTTTATTAGAAAAAAAATTCTTTTAAATGTATCCAAATGAGAAGCGAAATATAATACTTATATTTAAAATAAAATTCTTACATTTCAATGAAGCATTAAAAAGTTATTTAATTGCTCGTTCCATTTGTAAATTGGATAGTAAATACTGATTTGTATCTTAAAAAATTCCAAAATATACGTTACAGCGTCTCTCTCTTTGGCTGAATGTAAATTTCTATGCAAAATCCTTTAAAGGCATTTATCTGATGAAACAAGACTGTTATAAAATTCAACTAAACATTTGATGTAGATAAACTTTTTAAATGTGGATCATTTTTAACACAACAAAGAAGTCGAAGAGTTGAAATTTTTATCTAAAAAGAAAATTATCTATTAAAATATTAATGGTTTTCTATTTTGCAGTAAAGAAAAATTAAAAACAAGAAGAGATTAAAAGAGTGTAAATATTTTACATTATAATATGATATAATGTCATAAAATATCTACTCTGGAAATGCTATGCTTTTCAGTTCTTTTAGTTCAGCAAATAGCGCAACTAATGCAGAAATAGTAATTTTATATTAGATTTTTTTTTATCAAAATAGAATAAACGAAGAAGAATTCAAATTTTTCATGACTGTTCAATATCAGTTTTGCGGTTACATGATGGATAAAGTATTTTGCTAAGCCAGTTGAAGATACTGATACATTCTAAATTAGAATCACAGATTCAATGCTTAATCCGACAGTCGGAATGTTGGAAAATACTTAGCGAGAATTGGAATATTACTCTGACATTCTTCAAGGATGCTCATATAGAAATTTGCTGATTTAAATGGTTTTATTAAAAGCTTTATAAATGGCCTTACAATATATCGAAATAATCGTATGCCAAATTACAATAGTCTTTTTTTTTTTTTTTTTTTACAATTAGAGAAAGATTTTTGTAACCACCCTGTACTTGTAAATATTTGGGATAAAATGAAAAAAAAAAAGAATTAATCAACATATTAATCCTTTACCCTTAATTACTCTTTAATCACATTTCTGTTATTTAAGCTTTTGGAATATTGTAATAAAGAATTGAATCGGTAAGAACATCACAAGTCCAAATTCAGGGTTTTTTTAATGAATTGGCCAGAAAAAAGCATTGAATGTAAGGCTATATCAATCTTCTTTCGTTGTCTGCAGGCATGCTTCAAATTTCAAGAAGAATAGAAGAACAGTACCAAACAGAAGAACAGTACCAAAGCTTGAACTGAGGGTTCGAAAACGTTCTTTTTCTCACCATTTCAATAGTAGAAGTAAATGCAGTGTAGAAATTATGAACAAAGAGCAGGAAAAAGTGTCTATAATAATTTTTAATGTAATATATTATTATTATGAAAGAAAATGTAGAATGACAGGCAATTAAAAATAAAGACAATCAAATAGAATATTCTAGCTCAAGATTTTTATAAGTTTATTTTGCTTATCTTAGATTAAAATTGTTTTTAAAAAAATAACTTGCAACCTATCTGCATTCGGAACCAATTTGCATTTTGACCCTAAATTGATTAGTTTCTGAGGCAACATTGGTGTTGAAGGTCATGACATCATTCTAAATTTGAGTCTGCAAATAATTTTTGATTGCTACGTCATTTTGAACTTGCTAAATCAGCTTTCAAATGGAGACAGACATGACAGCACTGATTACTTGAAGACGGGGAAGAAGTGACGTAAGTTATTTATATTTGATTTTTTAAAACTCCATTATTAATTTATATTTCAAAATTCAAATGATCATTTAAGCCATTTAAAAGAATTGATTGATTGATTTATTCATTAAGTAGCTTAAAAAGAACTTTTTCCTTAAAAAATGCTTTTTAACATTAATTTTTTGGGGATTAGAAAGGTTCTATTTCAGAAAGCTTGTTTTTATTAAAATCTCAATTAAAAGGAAAAATTTTAATACATGTTTTTACAAATGTTTACAGGAAATAACCCGCTTCGGTGTATTGAATATTTAATAATCTCTGCATGCTATTAGACGAGGAAGTTACATAATTGTTGTTCCAAAATTGATAAATCATAGTAGATTCTATCACCTGAGTTGAGCGGTACTGCAATTATCTCCTAAATTGAAAGTTCATTTAATAGAAACTAAATTCGAAATCATAAGTTCTTTTTTCTAAAACTTCTTGTCAAATTTTTTTTTATTTGGAATTATAAAAGTGAGTCCAAATATTATTCCGAAATAATATGTTAAAAAAATGTTATTAGCTGTCAAACTTTTTTGGAGCTTTATTTAGCTTTTATTAGAGGAATCGCGAATATTAGATTTCCACTTTTTCCTTTGCATTTACCTAATAGATACTTAAGTTTTTACAGAACTCTCAGAATGTGAAACTGACGCATTTAGAATTCCATTTTTTAAAACAATGAAAATGCATCGAATTTGCTCACGTTACTTAAAAGAATGAAACTGTATTTTCCCCCGCTTCCGATAAGAACTCTTCACAAGCCTTCTCATAGTAAAAATTGATTTAAGTCATCTATTCTTAACAATTCTAAAACAAATACAGTGACTTCTTAAAAAAATGATAAACATAGTTTCATAATCTGCTACCGGTTCGGTTCGCAAAGACTTCGGCCCATAGAAATCTGGATGATCAAGGATCTACTTGAATTATCTCTTTCGTTATTTACTATAAATAATTATTATTAATAATCTTATTTCGTTATTTATCTAAATTTTAATAAGATCCCGCGAAAGAAAGTTTGTGGAGTGGTGTACCACCAAAACAGTATTTCCTTCCATCTTTGTACTGAAGTTGAGTGAGATAGTCTGCAGACGAAACGAACGTATTTTTATAACAGCATCTCGCATGTCATCATTATCGTGTCAAAATGTCATATGTTAATTTTTACATAATAGTTTATTAATCTATATAAGTAATAAGCACCAATAACAACTGCTCTCAAATCATTGTAAATGATACGTGATCGGAGTATATTGTCACAATGTGCCGTATATTGCTAGTGGGCCAGCTGTTATATCAAAATTTCATGTGTAGTTCATGGCGTACGAAACGTTTGTATAAAAACTGAAGCGTTTTCTGGGTATTCTGTTTTACATATTCTTATACCATTACTACGAATTGCAAGCCAAGATAAACATTATGAAACTTCTCTAATAGTACTGGGTATTCTATGATTTTTCAACATTTGTATCTGAAAATAAGCTAAGAAATGTGTTTATTTAAAAGATTCAATAAATTTAATAATTTCATTTGAATTTACTTTTAGTTATCAATAAAATCAGACTTTTTTTTTTTAACCAGCCTTTGAAAAGATAAGTATTTACACTTTAAGGTAGCATATAAAATACTTTTTCGCAAAAAATATTTTAGAAATTGCAAGATGAAGTAAAGTTGAGTATTTGCTAAAGTTTGACATATTTTTTTGATTATTTAATTAAATGTTTTAAAAATAGCAAAAATATTACAATTGCCTGGAAATGGAACCCAGAAAGATCCATTCATGCCATTCAGCAACGTAAAAGTATTTTGTCGAGGAAATCGTTAAGATATAGTTTCACAAAATATTTAATTTTTAGCTACCATTTAATTTCGGCGAACTGGCTGGTCGCCAAAGGCAGTCAGTAGATGAATAAAAAGCAATTTATTTTCACAAAATTAAACAAATAATTATATAATTTGGGCTAATCTTTATTAAAATGTTTGAAATGTGAAACCACATAGACCATTATATTAAAATGGGGCCTCATAATGTGAAATACCTAGGGCCACAAAATACCTGAATCCGCCACTGATCATGTTCACATTCACGTGGATGGACAAACGAGTAATCTATTGGTTGCTACTATTGGTCAAAATTAAAAATATATGAGCAATTTTAGTATAAAGATCATGCACTTTATTTCTTATCTAGATTATTGCATTTAAGAGCCATCTCTTTTTATATGCACATGGATCATATAAACTATCAGCTTATCAAGCGAATGTCGAACAAGAATTTAACGGAAATCTACAATTTTAGTGTAAAGATTGCTGCTAAATTTCATCCATCTAGATAGTTGAGTTTTAACTAGCTTATCAACGAATAAAAAGAGGGGTAAGCAAATACGATTGTTAGTTTTTTTGCAAGAAGGGGTCTAAAACATGGATATTTATTAATCTCGATGCTAGATTATTTTCGACAATTATATTATTTTCTATCTGTGTACTTCGTATACGAGAAAGTAAAAGGTTCAAGTGAAAATCAAAGTTATGCTGAAAGTAGTTCTGACGATGAAGATATCTTGTTAGATAAACTCGGCTAATTGTGCTATGTAGTAAGGATGAGAATTACATAGTCGATAAGGATGTGCCATAGTACTGGAGGGTTATACGTTGTTTCTCTTAATTCCAAAATTATAATACAGCATTTTTTAATTTTCTGTATACTTGACTCCCTTTTTATTTTCTCCTATACGAAATATATGAAATGTATGTAATCGCCGAATAAAATAGCCAAGATTTGAATGGGTTTGCACATTTTATATCTGCCCGAATGCGAAAAACATTCATGGAATTGTCTTAGCCAGACTGTGAACATAACTTAAAAAACGGAATGAATTGCTGGCATGAAACTTCATACAAGACCTTTACAAGTTGTTTCTCTTAATTCCAAAATTATAATACAGCATTTTTTAATTTTCTGTATACTTGACTCCTTTTTTATTTTCTCCTATACGAAATATATGAAATGTATGTAATCGCCGAATAAAATAGCCAAGATTTGAATGGGTTTGCACATTTTATATCTGCCCGAATGCGAAAAACATTCATGGAATTGTCTTAGCCAGACTGTGAACATAACTTAAAAAACGGAATGAATTGCTGGCATGAAACTTCATACAAGACCTTTTCACACAAAGAGTCAATTTTGGAGGTAATCCATCAATGGAAGTCTGTTTGTTCGCCGACATTCATGTGAACACGACAATCTAAAACAGAAATTGCTTAATGAATTGAATGATGAAATTACACTAATGTCCATAAATTAGGAATAATCCAGAGTCATGCGGAAATCGAACTCTAAAATACATATATCACCCGGAAAAAGGCAACACACATCTTCAGAAATCATATGTAAATTGCAGGAAGCCACCAGATGACGCCGATAGTGCGTCACAATGACGAGAGTGATGTATAAGGAATACAGACAAAGAAGTAAAATTGTTCGTAAGCGCTTTATAAGCCTTTCAGTACAATAACCGCATAGTTATGATACAAAGGACGCATTTGGATGATTTTTTACGTGGTAGAATTATGGGCCGTCTGGAATGTAGGCGTACCCAGCTGTAAGTATCCGAGGAACTTGGAATCGCCCAATGTGTCATCTCCAGGCTTTGGCAACGATTCCAAGATGATAGTAATGTGAGTAGATGTTGCAGCGTCCACCCGAGTTACAAAGCCGAATGAAAACCGGTATTTGGCAGTTACTGCCAAACGAAACAGATGAAGCACAGCATCAGACCTGTCTCGTCAGCTCTCTTCAGCCACTGGTACGACAGTTTAAAGGCAGACCTTCTACAGATGCTAGGGCAGATTTGTCTATATGCCCATAGGCCTGTCAGATGTGTTCCACTGCAACTCACTGCGGTAGCCTGTAGTAGAGAACATGCATTGTGAACACCGCAACAGTGGGCTTGTGTGATGTTTACCGACGAGTCCAGGTGTAGCTTGCAGTCTTATTCTCGTCGGACTTTCATATACAGAGCGTCAGGACTTTCATATCAGAGAGCTACATGTTACCACCAAGAGAACATCTTTGAACGACACCGTTACGGTGGTGCAGGATTGCTCCTTTGGGGAGGAATTATTATGGTTTCCAGAACTTACCTGCATGTTCAAATTGGAACCATGACAGGGCAAATCTATCGGGACGTCATTCTGGAACAACATGTACGTTTATTTTTGGGGCGCCATGGGCGCAGAATTCGTGTTTATGGATGACAACGCCCGTCCTCGCCGTGCAAACATCTTCGATCGGAGGATTTCACCCGTGTGGACTGGCTAGCATTCTCACCGGACTTGAATCCAGTAGAAAATGTGTGGGACATGCTTGGCCGAAGAGTTGAAGCCCGCCAACCACCTACATGTCTACTGGAACTTCGGAGAGCATTGCTTGATCAGTGGTGTAATATTCTCCAAGATCGGGCCGATAATTTGATACTCAGCATGCCTAGGCATTGTACGGACGGTATTACATCGTCTACTATGTATTAACCATCAAACTAACCATGTAATACTGGTTTTTGTAATTGTTTTTTTTTTTGTTATTTGCTTCAGGGAGCAAGAAATCGCAATTTTTATTAATGATATCAAACATATAACATCTTTTTTGCTCTTTACCTTTTGTTTAATAAATACGCTTTACAAATGAGTCGCATTTGTTTTGCTTCCGACTCTTTTCCTGAGCTTGCATCATCCTTAATTTATAAACATGAGTTTAAATGTGAAGATTTATCATAAGAATTCTAGATCTGTAAAACGTTGGATCCAATCCGCCAAAAGGATTGGTCTAAACATTTGCTATTGTATATCTACATTTTATTGGATTACTGTATATCTACGTCAAATTTTTGACCCAATCCATCAATCTGTCCCTGATCTAAATATTTGCTACTACGCAAATATAATTCAAAAAGCAACAACTTATTTGTTGTAAGTATTGCAGACCTGTATCGAATTATCAACACGGCCGGTTCAAAAAAAGATACATAAAATTCCTACTCAATTGTTTTTCCATGAAAAAAATACTATATTTTGAGTTTACGAGAAAATTGAAGTTTTGCCGCTTGATTTTATGGTTGTATCTACTTTATAATAATGACTGTCATTACATAATCGTGTTTAGAGCAACCAAAGAAATGTGTTATTTGAGAGAATAAACACTTTTGAAATTTTTGATATATTTTCAATTCCTGTGATATTCTATATAGATTTTAAAATGTTGTTGCATATTCCTTTATACAGTGGAAACATGCTGTTCGACTTAATCAGGGAGTATAACTATCCAACTCCCTACGCTGCTTCACCTCTCTTGCCATTCATATTACTGGCAATGGCTGGACAAAAGCACAGTCCAAAAACAACAACGAACATAAAAGAAGAATACGATTACATTGTAGGTAAGTGCCACTACGTTGCTTTAGATTATTTTCAACTGATAATTTTCTTAGCTTTCTTCAGGAATAATAATTAATGAAACAATCGAAATAGAAAATTACAATCTTCGAAATGAAACACCGTCTTAAATGGTTAACTTAAATTTTTTTAGAAAGAAAAAGCATTTCTTTTTGAACAGATCAACAGAGAGGCAAATAAGTGCGCTACTTAAATATTTTTAAGTGAATTTTTATTCTGTTTCGGAATATGCAATTAAATCCGTAAAAAAGACAGAATAAGTTCAAATTCCACCTTTTGGTTTTTTTCGTATTCGAAGTATACAAAAAGAAAATATTGCAATTGGCAAAAAAATTCGGCATTGAGATTTTAAAAATCTGCATTTTCCAAACCTCCTCGAGTTGAACATTTTTGGGAATATGTCTGTCTGTAAATGCAATAACTCAAACTTTGAGCTGGGTAGACAAAATTTAATTCATGGTCTCTAGTTCAAATTTGTAGATTCCATTAAATTTGAACGAAATCTATTCAAAGGAAACATTTCTGTTCGACTCTCCGAATATGTCAACAGGATGACTATAAAACGAAGAGAGCTAGATTCGTGAAATTTCAGGTATAAAAGTGTAGATTTATATCAAATTTGAAACTAAATTCGCTTAAGGGTTTACTATCTCCCGGTCTGTTCTTTAAGTCCTTGTAAATGCACTAATTCAAAAACTTGATTTAAATCTATGAAATTTAGTATGTAATTTTGTTATAACTATTTTTGTGTCAAATTTCAGTTTTAATTGGCCGGGAAAAGTTCTCAAAATACAAATTAAGTTTTCTGGTGACTGATTGATTGAATGAGATTAGAATGGGATTTTTGGAAACAAAGGCTGTTACCCTCTAATTCAAAGAGTACATTCAATAGATATTAAACTTCAAATTTCTGGTATTTATGCACTAGAAAGATTGCAGTATTTAATCGCAAAAAACTCTTCAAAATTCGCACGCTAATAGGCTTTTTCGTAATAGTTTGCCAACGGCATAATGATTCACAAGTACATTTACTAGAAGGAATGCGAGAAAGATTTGGGAAGACTATTCCAGCTTGTTTATAAATCAAATAAATGCACAGATTTAAACGTAGTGCAAGAGAAATTCCATACTGGCTTCCCCTCATTGGTTCTAGAGATGCTCTACATTTATAGAATCAGTATTTACAGCTCCTGCGAATGCTTATAACATGATTATCTTGAACTGAAAAATTCAGATTAATACTTTGTTTTACCGATTCAATTTTATTTTCCAGTCGGTTCTGGCTCAGCAGGATCTGTGGTTGCAAGTCGTCTTTCTGAAAGAAACTGCGTATCCATTTTGCTTCTTGAAGCCGGCAAATCTCCTCCACGGCTTTCAGATTTGCCAGTAATAAACCATTATTTAATCAAAACAGATCTTGATTGGAACTTCTACACCACTCCCCAAGTTTATGCTGGAAGAGGATTAATCAATCAAGTAAGAACAGATTCCCTTAATTTAGAAGTTCATTGAAAAAAATTAATGAAACCTAAAAAACACAGTACACAAATAAGCTAAATTTTGTATTAATGTTTCAGAGAATAGGATGACTTTTAAATCCTAGTATTTTCGAATAGAATAAGATTTTACTTATTAAAATTTATATAAACAGTGAAATTTATATTTTAAATTACATTAATAATCAATATTTTTTTTAGCTCCAGTCAGTATTTAGGAGTTGGAAAAATAAAACTCCAACACTACTGAACAATAGTTATCAACACATAAAAAAACGGCCAGTATTGAGCATAATCTTGTTTAATGCTGCATATGATATGCATTCGGATCGAATTATAATGTGCATGGAAGAGAACCTGTAAATGAACAAAACGGTTGCTATAATATTAAAGTTGCTATAATATATAAGGATTAAATCGAAGTTATACTACTCGTGCATTTTTACTAAGAATATTTCATTCTTGTAAGTTAGTTTAGAAATTGAATCCTTGCAAATTCAATCTTAGTATTAAGGCTTTGTGGTGAATAGCATATAAGCTAGTTAACAACTCTACCTGAACGATCGTTTTGGTATAATGGTTTAGTTACTGGACTGCTAACCACAAGGACCCAGGTTCTATCCTTCGCGCATTCCCATATCGCTTCATTGGTGACCCGGTGACCCGATCGCTTAAAAATCGCTAAATTGGTGACCTCGGACAATGAACTTTCAACCTTCGTACAACTGTTGTGGCGCCATCTACCCGCAACCAAAGTCGTCAGATTCACTTGACGCAGCAAACCAAAGCCGTCAGACACACTTGGCGCATCAGCTCGCCATAACGCTTGGCGCTACTCAACTGGGTATAGGCCCATTAAAACAACAGCTACTAATAACTTAATACATCACCACTCAACAAGTCATATCGTTCGTCTCACCTCCGACTCACTGGAGGGAGAGTTCTGTGGTGAATAGCATACAAGCCAGTTAACAACTCTTCTACCCGAACGATCGTTTTGGTATAATGGTTTAGTTACTGGACTGCTAACCCCAAGGACACAGGTTCTATCCTAGCGCATCACATTACCGCCACAGCTTTATAAGAGTAAGAATATTAGCAAAGGAATTTCTACTTTAATGAATAGTCTATGTACTATCAAAATATATATACTATATATATTTAATGAATGGTCTATCTAGTTATCTATCATTCTATATAGATAACTTAATATACTTTATCTCTCTCTCTCTCTTTTTAACAGACACTCTCGTTGTCGGCTGGAAAAGCTATAGGAGGCACATCCATTATAAATGGCTTGCAAAGTGCCCGAGGCAATAGAAAAGATTACAATGACTGGGCAGCCCAAGGCGCTATTGGTTGGAGTTACGAAGAAGTATTGCCTTATTTTAAGAAGTTAGAAAATAATACTGATCCTGAATTTGTGAAAAATGGTGAGTGTCTAAATTTATTCGTGTCTTTTGCTGTTTCTAATTATATATATCTGTCTTGAATTTTTAATTTTGATATTTACAGGACGTTCATTCGAATTGTGATCAACTAATTTCTAAGAAATTAGTGATTGACTTATACTTCTATTTGGAAAAATGCTTTAAATGATTATATTTTTTGAGCCAATAGAATGCACAATGCATGCAAGATGCGAATGCTTATTTTAGTTCTTGATTTAGAAATTAAGTTGTAATTATAAACGGATTCAAATGCAATATTTTCCTACGATATATACTGTAATTACTGCATTGTAATTAAAATAATAGCATTATTGAGCTGTCTGTCCAATTTCGATCACGTCGAAGTACAAAATTATAAAACTTTAATGAGGGAGAAATGGCTTATATTTTTGGTTCCTCAATTTTTTTCCTCCTCCTTTCCATGTTTTATTAAAGTTATTTTCTTTACGCAGGCACTTAAATTTCTAGTTGTTTCTGAATGGGGTAGCAAATTATTCTATCTCGGATCAAAGCAGTTGAAACGGCTTTTGTCTGACGCAAAAGTATTATTCGTTGGCTGAAGTTTGAATAAAAACATGAAAAATATAATTGATTTTAAAATTAATTTAAAAATATTTTATGCTATTAAATTTTCATAAACGTATAAGTAATATTCTTACTTGTGTATGTACTTTAATCTTAAGATTGCGTAGGCAAGGAAATCTTTAAAAATGTGAAAAGAAATGCATGGAAAATATTCAAAACTCTTTATTTTAAAATTTGATTTTTTATTAAAATTAAATAAAAAAAAACTAAATATTGTTTTATTTAAGTGTCTTTATAAAGTCGGTAATTTTACTATATTTCCTTAATAATTAAATATAAAATTAATTAAACAAAATTTAAGTTAAAAATTAAGTGGAGTGTGATATATATTGCAGCATCCTCTCTCAAATATGTCAGATAGTCTGTTGCATCATATTGTACAATATTGAGACATTATATTCTCGGTTTTGCAATGTTGTTGCAGAATATTAGAGAATATTTACATGTATGTGTTACTAAGGGCGTTAGCCATCCCTGTCCATACTAAAGACTAGAAGAGGATACAGAGAATCAATACATCTTGCTGCCATACACACTAATGGAAAAAAAATTTCAACATTTGGCTCATGCATTGTATTTACATTTAAATTAATCTACATTACATAATGAATGTATTAAGATTTATTATAAATTAAAACAATGGATTTCTTAGGTTATCATGGTACCGATGGTCCTGTAACAATGTCCAAGCCTATGTATGACTCAGAATTGAAGTTTGCCGTAATTGAAGCGGCCAAACAAATGGGTTACGATTTCTTAGACTCCAATGGACCAAAACAAAAAGGTAATCATACATTTCTCTCGTGTTATCAACTCTGCATTTATTTTTCACTGTATTACATTTCAAAGCTAATTGATCTATTTGAGGACCAAATTGGATAAATTTAATTGAGGTCATATAATCTTTATTAAGCTATAAATCTTTATTAAGCTTTTACTATGTACGGAAATGCTTTTTCATTTCCAAGTATAACTAAATATCATACAATCTTCTTGTGTACTTCCGAAATCAAATAATTTTTCACTAGAAATGACAACTCAAATACTAAAAGTGTAATATTTTTAATCCATTCAAAAAGTTATATTCTTGATCTTCAGAGAGAATTAAGATTATAATATGTAGTCTTAAACTGATCAACAACTTCATAGGTTTCAAGGAATTAAATTCATGAGACGAATTGTAATATCCTATAAGCTTGTAAACTAAAAGTTATCAAACATTTGATAAATAACTAATGCAAAAATAACATAAAACTACAAATTCTTTGTGTACTAGGAGCAAATCATGTTTACATTTATAAAAAAGATTATGTGTTTCATAATTAGATATTGGAAAAATTTAATTGCTAAAAGGTTTTTAAAAAATGGCAAAGAAAATAAGTTTTTTTTTTTTTTTAAACCTAAATTTGAAAAAAATTTCAAAATAAGAAAAAGAGAACACATTTGCTAAAAATTCTGCATTCCATCTTTTTATGACCAATTTGTTATGAATGGCTGTTTCAATTATTACTACTAATGCATCATTTTTTGTCGAAACACATAAGCCGACTTCTGATTTGTTTTCCAGTTTTATTCCCATTTGGCTGATTTACAGATTTCCGAAACTAATCATAACTTTTGTTCTTGAGCAGGTTTTTATGATTTGCAAGCTACGATAAGAAATGGACAAAGATGCAGTGCAGCAAAAGCATATCTGGTGCCAAATGATTATAAAGAGAACCTTGATATAGTTGAAAATGCATTTGTCAAAAAAGTAATCCAAATAATTTATGCTATTAATCATTTTTTAGAATTTGTTTGTATAAATGATCAACGATTCCTTTTTATCTTGAATGTTTAAAAATTTGTAACACCGTAGAAATGAACTAAGAAAAAAATTAGAACAAATTAATGGTGCATAGTGTCCATTAAAATCTAACTTTTAGACGGCTACATCTATAGTCATGAAAGTGATGTCTAGGTAAAGTAAAACGGCTATGTGCTACGCAATGAAGTCATTTACAGGACATATCGAAGAATTCTGGTATAAACCTTTTTAAACTAAAAATGGTACATAAAGGGGGGAGAGGAATGTATATTACAAAGTTGTGGGGTGTTTTCAATTTAATACAGACATCTGGAGCACACTTATGCCAAGGGAAAAAAAATGCATCTTGTTTATGCAATTCCACAAAATGTGTTAAAAAGGAGGGAGGGAACTAATCATCGCAAGAGAAATTTTTCTTTGTTCAAATTACTCTCCGTCAGTCACAAAACAGTTTTGGGAAAACTGTTTGAATTTCATTGCATACCTTTTAGCGTATTAGTTAGTGCGTTATAACAAGTAACAGTAATTCATCGTCAAAAATCCTGTAATGTTAGCAGGAAGGTTGCATATACTCTTATTTTGAGTTACTACCAAAGAAAAAAAGTAGATTTGGGGCATCTTTCTTATCCACAAAAACTCTCTCTTTTGTGATCAATGGTATGTTTAGACTATTTTGCAACTCAAAATAGCTTTTTTACATTATGAAGTCATTTTTTTTTTAAATCGGTTTAATTTTATATTTCAACATATTTTTACTCAACTAATGTTACCGATTAAAATCTTTTATTTTAATGTTTAAGTGAAAATATTTTATTTTTTAATATATGTATCGTAGAAAAAATTTCGGTAACAAAACTCAAATTAACCATAATTATTAATGATTTTCTTGCTTGTAAATCAAAGGAATTAATTATAATAAGTAATAAAGAAATAAGTCTTTAAACAAATATGGCATAAAACAGTTTCAACATAATTCAAACTTTAAAAAAAAATTATGCTGTAGAACCTGCCAAGTATAATGCAACAGTTGATAAATGATTAATAATTTTTTGGTTAATGAATTTAATAATTCACCAAGTCTTGATATTTTCTCAATGTACTACTAATATTTTTAAACATTATATTTCTAATATTTTATAACTGGAGGAATTTTTTCAAATTCATTTGACAACCCCAGCTGAGCTTCAAAAAAAAAAAAAAAAAAAAAAAAAAAACTGCTCTTTTTTCCCCTAAGCTTAGTGGCTGCAGGGCAGCTGTTTAGTCAGATATGCATTTTAGCATGGTGAACAGATATGCTTTTCATTCTTTCTGTTCTTGCCGTTAATGTGCCCAAGGTGTTTTTTTGTAATAAATCGGTAACCTCTTACAACTCTGTAATATTCACTTTTTTAATATCTTATACCATTTTCGATGTAGAAATGTTAATTCAAGTTTTCTACCAAGAAGCACTGTAAACGGTTTCATTGTATAGCGTATAGCCGTTTTATTATATCTAAAGGCGATTTTTTTGAACGAAACCATCTATAATCGCGAAGTTAAAGGGATGAAAAGAATTCAAGTTGTATATATTAAATCTTTACAATCTATTATTTGATAATACACGATATTATAAATTTCAATTGCAAATTACTACCTGTGATAATCTAAAATTTGTTCATGATATTTTTTAGAAGTTTATTATGAATTCCAGCTATTTCTAAAGAAAGGCTAACGTTGCCTAATTAGCGGTGTCGCCTGTCGATTACTCATATATTATGAAGGGGGGGGGGAAATATTTTTCAATCAATAATGTAGTAATTTTTTTTTCTCTCTTAAGCAGATGTATAGCTTCATGTTGGCACCAAATGTGGGAAAAATATTGTTTGCCAAAAAATGGTTAAAAAAATATTTCCCCTTTATAAAATTTGAAAAATTGATGCGGTGATGTTGCTTGTTAAATGATGAAATGATCTGAGAGTCTAAACGAGATAATAATCTTCGGTCGTGGTGGGTGGTTCTCACCACCCCTGTGGGTACAAGAAAAGATGTGGATCTGACTCCTCCCATCGATGACGGGATGTGTTGTACAGTGGCTGGTGTTGCTGTTGCGGCCGTCCGGTCATTCAAGTTTTCCGTGTGCCTTCGGGTTGGTTGGAGTAGTCAGCCTAATCCATGTCATACGCTCCAAAAATTATACAAAACTCAATGCCTTTTGAATGAAATGTCAAACTTGTCATTTGAGTTATCATAAAAATCCTCTTTCTTTTGAATTGTCGTCATCATATTTCAAGTGTTAATCGTTTCTTTAATCTTTGCATTCGAGTAATAGGAAGTCAAAGTGTATCGACTTATTGTTACCAATTTATATTTGCTTTATAGTTGCTTTAAATTCATCATTTTTCTATTTTGCATTTTCAATAGGTTTTTCTTCCTATGCGAAACACTTGAAAAGGTAATTAAAAAGCATTTCAAGAGATTAGAATTAATGGAATGTATCTCTACTATGAAGATATAGCCTAGTTTTGATGGCGTCAATTCCCCCATAGAATATTATGACGAACCATCCTAATTCAGAACTGAAGGCGTAAAAATTAGGATATAGAAATTAAATTGAATATGCAAGTCTAATTATAGATATAAATTAACAGACAATTGGCCTTGTAAATTATATAAATTATAATTTTGGCCTTATAAATTATAATTTTCTACAAAAATGAAGGCACTCTTCAAATCTTAATGATATTGAGACAGTTTCTTCACTTATTGGCTAGAGTACAATACTTACTGGGGACTTCCTACCAGCTACAGTTTGAGCACACATAATACAGAAGCATTATCCTATATAGTGTCGTCTTCCCTATTGGATATTTCGAAAAAAGTTGTCACTGCGGTATTTTCCAAGTTTTTCCATTCTTCTATTGAAAAATTAGTTAACAAATAAATAAAACTGATCTTTTTCAATTAGGATTAAAAAAAAAAAATCAGAATTTTTAGAATTATTAGGTTCTTTATATTTTTAGAATTATTTTAATACTTTTTAGGTTATAATTGAAGATGGGCAAGCTAGAGGTGTAGAATTCGATTTTACTGGAAGCTCTTGGAAAGTGATGGCTAGAAAAGAAGTAATTCTGTCTGCTGGAACAATTAATTCGGCAAAACTTCTCATGCTTTCCGGAATCGGTCCAAAAGAAGAATTGCAAAAGCATAACGTAAGGATTTAAAGGCAATGTATTTTCCAACAAAAAATTTCTACTTTAATCCATATTAATGGAATGGATTTATTCATATAATGTACCGTTTTATTTACCTCGTTAATACTGTGTGTAATATTGGAAAAAAAATCAATTCATCACAATTTTAAGAAATTAAGACTAATTTAAGTGAATGAATCGGACTCATTTTGACTTTCGAGAATATTTTAAATATCGCTGAAATGATAATACAAAAATAATAATAAAATCCTTTGTAAAAATGGATTGGTTACTTGTTTTTAAAAGCGCAGAAGTTGAATTTTTCATATTTGTCCAAGAAGATGGTGTAAAGTTATCATAAAAAAATAGGAAAAGAGACATTAAAATTGTTAAATTTAATATTCTTATAATTTGTAAAATGATTCTAAAACGAGTGGACCGAAAAAAAATTCTTTAAGGCGCAAATTGCACTTTATTTTTTGACATGATACGTACTTGAGACAGACCGCTTTTGGCGACAAATTGATTCGCCTGGAATATTGTATCTGACCTTTCATGCATATTTGACTCTCTTCGAAATATTTTTAAGCATCAAATTGTGATGGATGTTAAAAAACCGTATTAATTTAATAGATCGAATCTGTTATTTTCTAGCCTTCATGATTCTTTCTGATGAAATCAAATAATTGGCATCATAACTTTATTAAAAGCACAATGTGCTAGTAATCATTTTCTAATTGCAATTTCTTTTATTTTACTATTATTTATCTTTATTCCTTACATAAACTGCGCAGTTAATAAACGGAATCTTCCTTGCTTCAAAATGGGAAAATTAAGCGATTAAATATCGAAGAAACAATAAAAAACTGTTTGAAATTCATTGCAAAAATGAAAAGTATTAATTTTGTAAAAGATATTGTTACTCGGATTTTTTTTCTGAAATTCGACAACTAAACTGGTATTATTCAAAAACAATTATTTTTTTTCCGTTTTAAAAAGGCAAAGTTATTTATAGGCAATAATATTGTTGGAAATTATTGCTGAAAAACTCCAAAATAACTTGGAGAATGTTAAAACTTTTAAAATGTCCGCCTGAAATGTACATTTTCACAATCTAAAATTTGTTTTGGGCCAAATTTGGAAGCTCTAGGGCATAGAGCCTCTCTAATAAAGCGTTAAAATCCTCCCATGCAGATTTGGGCCAGCACCAATTTTTTAAACATGCGTTTTAATTTATCATTAGTAGAAATTTAATTTTATCTTTCCAATTCTCAATGCCACGCGCGTCGATTATTTTATAAAATTTACTATGAATTTAGAATTCTGCAGTCCGAAATATCGTAGCATGGTAATACTTATTCACTTATCTTGTCCTTTAAAAAAATTAATTTCTGACGTTTAACTTTTTGAATTTCAAAATACTGTAAAAATATTTTTTTGTACAATATGCTGTGAAATTTTTAATAGAGAAAAAAATCACTGAAATTTCGATTTAAACAGTTAATCTTAAAATCTAATTTTAAAAAAATTCTCTTTTAGCGAGCACTTATTACTAAAAAAAAAGTGTTCTATTTTGAAGTTCTTAGTTCTAAATTCAATGATCTTCCATGCACAACGTTGCATTTTGTGCCTATCTTATTTATAGAAAATATGCAAATATAAAATGTTGAAAAAGATACATAAAGATATTAGGATAAATCAAGTTTTCCAACAAAATAAAGTTTCAGTAAAAATTTGAGCTGATAAGAAACAAATTATCACTGAAAGAAAATTCTTTCATTTTGCCTTTTCTCTTTAAGTTTTGATTGTAAATACTCGAGATTAGCACTTCAGAGATAATATTTGCATGATTAAGCAATTTTTAATACGATATTGAAACGACTTTCAAGCTTCAGAAACTTTTATCTTTAAAAATTTTTTTGTGATCTTGTGCTCTTTTTATTATTAGAGCATTTATTGCATTTCTTATTACAGATGTTATCACTTAGCCTTTTTTATTACCTGTCATCTATTATTATTTTTAGGAGGGGTCTGTCTTCTTAATGACTTTTGTTTCGATAAGTTTAATTTCGTACGATAACTTTTCCACCCGACCTCAGTACTCTTTCATTTTTTTATGGTTATTATCAATCAGTTAGCTGATAACGCAAGCCGCTTTCATTTGAATTTCGTTTGTTTCCCTTAATTGGATTTTGAGGTTAAATAGACTACTTTCTCATTGCGTGAATAGGGCTGCTTTTTAGGAAGTCCCTTTGGAATAATCGGGAATTTTATTAAATCATCTCGTACTAAATTTCATACACACAGAACATTCAAAAATTTTCTCTTTAAATTTTTTTGAAATGGTTTCACATTCTTTCAACTACTTCGAATCGAGAATCGGTACATTTTAACCTAGTTGCATATTTGATTATCTTCCTAAAGTTTTCTTCCAAATCCTTTCATAAGTTAAGACTGTTTGGCAAACTTTGATTTTTCATGAAATGCAAACTACATCCATAGCATTTATTATATCCCTCCTAAATTTCATTATTATTTGTGCAGTTGTACCTAAAATCTGTATAATTTTTTTTTTTTTAGAATTTTGAAAGTTAACGCTTCCAGATTTGAAGCAAATACAATTTTAAATACTAGACACAAATCATTTTTTCCCACGATTTTGCAAATATAGGCTTAAAGGCAAATTATGCAAGTAATTTATAACCGACATGAACAATTTCTTTAAAATTATTCTGTTCTTAGATTTTAAAAATATTTTCATTTCATATTATAATAGGTGGAAGTGGTAAAAATAACTCTGCAATATGAAAATGTTTTGCGGTACAACTCATTTGGTCGAAATATAAAAAAATAATAAATATCCTTACTCTTTAGCCCTTTACGAATTTCATGACCCTGAATCTGAAAGAAAGGGCAAATTTTGGAGGAATCTGGTCTTAGCCTGCAGCATTTTGTTCTCAAAGCCGAAATTGTGCAGTTGGGCCATTAACGACTGCGACCTCAATCGATGGTCTCTGCATAATTAACTGTGATTACATAATGTTGTACGCCTAACATGTAATCATATAATTTTCGCAAAATCACTTTTCATGGTTCCCGTCTTTAACACCGCACTTCTACGAAATCTAGATTTCTTATCTATGAAAAAATTCCGAAGGCTCGAAATTTAATGATAATTGTCTAATTATAGGGGATACGGCATAGGCGTACATTCGAAATATTTATAATCCGTCAGAGTAGTCACTAACTTCATATACAACTTGTTTCCAGTTTTGTGAAAGTCGCAGAATACCTAAAGCAAATAGACTGCTCCATCCGAATCGCCGGTGGACCTGGCATTGCTTTACGAATCTCCTTAAACAGTTTAATATCCAATATAACGAATTGTATTCTTTGTCTTTGGAATCAAATTATAATCACAGGAGCGTAAAATCGGATACAGCACCTCCCATTTTCAACTTTTGGGGAGGGGAGGACAAGTATTGCTACTTGTTTCAGAGATTCTTAAAGATAAACTTTCGTTTTCGAAAGATCAATAGAACTGACCCTGCTTCAACTGTTCTATAATTTTCCTCGTTAGAAGCACAACGCACAGAACGTTGATGTTTTAAAGGATTATAAGCGCTTCAAGCTAGCCTATGTCGCATAAACTGTAGTTATTATTACTATTGAACTTCCAAATTGCATTTTTTTAAATGAATATGATTACATGTCAGGTGAGAATGGGCTTATAGCAGTCTCCACTTCGGAAACGGAGGATTGTATGTTCAGTGATCAGTTCCGTGAAAAATCCGCCTTGCAGGAAGTTTGAGTTCATGGTAGTTCGAGGCCAATTTCACTGAAAACCTGTCTTAAGCAGCGTTCATACGAGGCCAACTACTGCGCGCAATGGAAGACCACTCCCACTTCAGGAAGATCTTGTGACCGCAATGGGACAATGGCAAATAATTGTCTCGGAGACGACCGTTTACCATTTTCCCATTGGGGTCACGTGATGTTCCTAAGGTAGGCGTGGCTTTCGATTGTGCGCAATAGTTGGACGCGTATGAACGCTGCTTTTATAAGATGTTTCAAAGCTCACAATAGTTGGAAGGTAATGAAACACAACTAAGCATCGCACATTGTATATTTAATGGAAACGCGTCAGTGTGCAGTTCTGTTCCAGAGAGCAATCTGTTTCATGTTGTCTTGAATACTCGAGAATTAGGATAATTTTAATTCGTTGCAACAGGCAAATAGTTTATTTTAACGATGAGGAAAATTTGAATTTGAAGCTAAGCCATCCTGTTCAAAATGTGTAGCTGTATTCTATAGTCACTTAACCTAAATACCTCTAGTTTTGAAACGATTTGTATTGAGTTGAAGATCCATGATTTGAATATCCATGGCTTCTATGATAACAAAGGGCATAATTTAGACATTTTGTATTAAAACTTTCAATTAACTCTAACACTGAAGATTTTTGTCACTTTGTCTTCCAGATATCTGTTGTGGCAGATCTTCCAGTAGGTAGAAATCTACAGGAGCATTTTGGATCCATGCTGAATTTTGAGCTGAGTGACAAAATCGAGCCATTTTCGCAGAAATTAAGAAAGGAATCTAACATACTAGAATATTTAAATTTAAAGACTGGTAAGCATACTTTTAAATTAATGAACGATATAGATGTAATTAATAAAATTATTCTTTAAGTAAAAGTGAATATAATTTTAACATAATTAGCATAATTAATATATAATAGTAATTGCATGTTATAGGATTATAAATTAGTTGGAATGATTTAATTTTACATTTTGATATTTTTTGACTAATTTTACGAGATTATATTTGGTTAAAATTTAAGCTTATGAGGCATTTGTCATACTATCTATAGAGAAAAAGTTATTAAACTAGTTAAAAGTAATTCATTAAAATTTATCAAGATATTAAATTAAAAATGCATTTGTTGATTAAGAGCGCGAATGTTTTCAAATGTTTCATGCAATATCCATATTTAATAGGTATTCTGACATCTGTTTATGGAGTAACCAATATAGCTTTTCTGAATACTCTTGATGCTAAAGATCCCAATGATCTTCCTGAATTTGAACTTTATTTTGGAGAGGGAGCCCCTGAAATTGTTAAATATAAACTTATGATCAGCAAACAGGTAAAATCTATTTTTAAAAAATTTATTTGATCTCCATTAACATTTTTTAAATTTAAACACGGATGCTTATTTAATGTTCCATATGCCTGAAAACTGGTGCGTTAATCTGAAAATTATGCTACAGTCGTGGTCTTTTAACACGGAGATCATTAAATCGAATGTGATTTTACTCGATACGAATGTTTTCGGAAAATGATGGGAAAGTACCCAAATTTTTGTTATACTGCTGTAACAATAGTCGCATTTGAATAACATTATGTATTGCTAAATGTTTAAAAAAAAATGTATTTTTTCAGTTTGATTTACTAAACCTAATTCATGATATAAAAACATTAGTTTCTGTTCTAAGCGTTTTCGTTTATCGGCAACAAATTTTCAAATTAATTTTGAAAATTATTTTCAATGGAAGTATCGAATGAATGTTAACTCTTCCCAAAATTATATGTATCTCTATTAAACAAATGAAGTAACTAAAAAAATTTCTTTTTTTAAATGGGAAAAGTAATTGGGTATTGAAAATTGTTCAAATGACTGAAACCTTTCGCTATTTTAAGAGTAAAAATTATTATTCGTAAAAGATTTAAGATGTTATTAAAATCGTAGTCCAACTCTATTTCGTTATAATAATAATAAAAAGAATATTTACATATTTCAATTAATGAAATCAAGTAAAAAAATAGATTAAGTTTTTTTTGTCAAATGGATATTTATAAATTTATTCTAAATCAAGAATTTCGTATTGGAAATTTTCAATATAATTATTAAATGTTGAATAGATGTATTATCAGAATGATTTATTTGAAAAATTTGCTTAAATTCAAATCAACGTGTTTTATTATTCTATTTAAAATTATTTAAAGTTAAATGTACGAAATTTTTTTCTTGAACCGCTCAAATTCCGAGATTCAATAAAAATTAAAGGAATGTAGCTTTCCTAGATCGATAATTAAATAAAATACTTGATCTTGATGCCCTTGGAGGCAATTTGAATTAAAATACATGATATTGATGCTCTTTGACACAATTTGATTTGTATTGATTTCTGAGTTTTTAGAATACGATATTTAATAAAGTAGTTCTTTTCATTTTTCTGAACAACTTTGTTCCCTTTCTGCTGTTTATTTTAGTGGACATAGGTTTTAAGATAGGTGCTTGTTTGCTTCGTTCTGGCATTGGAGTAATTAAAACAAATATCACCCGGGACATATATTGCAGCCCTTAGATTATATATTGCTTTGAAAAAGACTTAAATGCATTGTTTTGTATCAATAACGCTTCCTTACTTGAACATCTACGCATATTCCCTTTAACTTTCCGTCGCTATGCCACTACGTTTTGTTAAGTGGAAGAAAGGTTTAAGCTGAAGCTTTCTCATGTGAAATGAATCTTGTTAATTTATCCAACATTTAAGCTGGAAATCATGTAAAAAGGGGGAGACATCCAACAATAACAATCTTGCTACCAGTTAAAAAAACCCAGTCATTCTTGCAAAACAAACTGATAAATAAAATTGATTACTATTAAGAAAGGGTTTTAAAGCAGATGCTAACAATATTAAATCACCATGCTGCATACAAATCGACTTCTTTATCAAAGACTAACTGAAGTTTTTATTTTTTATTTTTAGTACCATAAGGCTATATATGGACCGTATGTAGATAAGCCTTTCTACTGGTGTTTAGCACAGGTTTTGCATCCGAAAAGCAGAGGATACGTAACTCTACGCTCCAATGATCCTTATGACCCTCCCATTGTGAACCCCAACTATTTCTCTCATCCATATGACTTGGATATCATAGTCGCAGGTGAGAAATATCCCTTCTGCAAAATCTTGCAAATATTCCTTTTATACCTGATAAGCTAGTCTAGTAAATGGCTTAGTCAAAGCAAGCATTTGTTGTTTTTGACTAGATAAAGTTTGTAGGCTTTTCTTTATCGTTAAATTAAAACCTGCAATATGTATGAAGCATTTAATTGATCAAAAGACTCTCCAAGGCAGGCCGTTGGGCAGAGTTAACAATTTTGACACGCAATAGCTTCCTGGGCCGTTAGCTCCTTAATATGCGGCTTCAAAACCCAATTAAATCTTCAGTTGATTAAAATGAATCCAAATTGATTCATTTGAATCAAATGAATCAATTTTTGAAGAAAAATGCCAATATCTTGAAGTAGATTATTCCACAAAAATCCTTTTTACTCCATGAACGGAATCGTGAATGAACAGATACGAAATTTTTCACTATCCGTTTTATTTCCATATAACTCTTCTTCCAATTTTTAAAAAAAAAAATCTAAAAATATTTAACTCGCAAAACATTTTTGTTCCCTTTTCAGTTGCTGGATTTATATTCACACAAATTACATAATTACAATATAAATCTAGCAACTATAATGATCACTGGAATTATATTATGACGATACCGAATACATTTTTTTTTTCAAATATAACAAATGTGCATCATCATTAAGAATGCTCTTTTAAAAATAAAGATAGACAAATCAAGCATGAAACATTATCATGCTACGATATTTCTGACTGGAGGCTTGTTTTCTTTTTAATTCTTTTATCATTAATTTCACTTGCATTTCCAATGTACGTCGGAATGATTTATATATATTTAAGAACTCCTATCTAATTCGATTTGTTAAATGAACATTTAATTCCGAAATTACACAAGGGCTCTTTTGGAATGGACATCTTAATTCTTGGTCCTATTTATATGATGGGGGCAATACATGATGCAATATCTCGCTTATTTCCTTGCTATTTCAAAAAGATGATTGACCTTCGACGACGACAGATTTATTTGGCACCAGGTACATTGCAAGGCGGATCTTCGATAGAATTGGTCTCGATATTGTGATCTTCCCATCTCAAACCTGATTTTGTTTCTAAATCGGATGAAACCTTTAATTTAATGGAAAAAAAAGTGCAATTTGAAATCGATAATAAACTTGAAATTCTAGATCAATAATTTAAAGAGTGGAATAATTTAAAATTATCTCTAAGAAAGTATAATATGCATGATAGCTTGAAGTATAGAAAAGAGAAATAACCATCATCGTATAAATATATTTTCCGATTACGTTTTTCTGATTTGGCATAATTACTGTACACACAGAAAACAACAATGGCAGCATAAGAGATAAAGATTCTTGGTATACTCAATAGAGTTTTTCTATAGCTTCATTTCTTACGTCTGATGTGGAGTTCATAAGTACTGCGATCAAATGGAAATGCTTACAGTACCAACTCTGATTATGAACATTGAAAGCAAAATTTAATTAACGATTTCAAATTCCTATTCAATTCACTTTTAAACTCAAAATTATAGCTGAACAAATTTTATTTTCATTGCTTTTAACTTTTTTAAAAAACGTATGGTGCCGCTTTGTTTGAACAAGCGATTCTTCTGAGAGCTTAGCAAGAAACTTTATCGCCTAGCAAAGACGAGGGGTGAGAGATGGGGATAGGCAAGAGGTGGGAAGAATTCGAACATGAGAGATGAGTGTAAATAGGTGAAAAATGATCCTGTGTTACTTGTGTTTTTATATATTGAGCTGTCCTATTTATTATATATGTAAAATGAACCTATTGGAACAAAGATCATTTCTCATATCCGATGCAATTCATTAAAAAAATTCTCTATACAATTTCATTGTATTTTTAGGTATGAAGAAATGTAAAGAAATTGGTACCAGTGACCCATTAGTGAAAATCGGTTCCAAGCTCTTCTCCTCTATTTTTCCTGGATGCGAAGATTTCGTAGGCGATGATGATAAATATTTCCGCTGTATGGCAAAAAGTATTTTAATAACATCCAGCCATCCCGTCGGTACTGTGAAAATGGGCGATCCTAAGGACCCATCAACAGTTCTAGATCCTCGACTTCGGTGAGAGTAAAATCCTAATTGCATAAAATAATTTGATTAACAATTTTATTAATATAATCTTGTGGTGGAATGAACATCATTATGATCCGTGCTATGGAAACAAGAGGACGTATGTTTTCGAGAACATTTCTTTAATGATAACATTTCATGTAAAGCACAAAAGACAAGACATTGACGCACACATACCTTAACAAAACAACATCTTATTGTAATTACAATTGCAGTACATTATGGGATGGGTAACTAATCGGGCATCGGCATCTATTATTAAAAAAAAAAATGAAAATGCAAATGCTACAGTCGGTAGATTTACCAAAACTAGTTGAATTAAATTTACATTAAGATTAAAAGTTGCCATTAACTCACTTTAAATAAGAAAGTTGAAGTCATTTTTCTTGAATTAAAAAATATTTAGATTTGTACCTGTTAAAGTCTTTTATAACACTTCATCTTTAACTTGTTAGCGATTATAGTATTGGAAAAACAGAGAATGATTTTCAGATTTCTTCGAAAATGTTCTTGAATGTGCACAGGACAGAAGGTTAATATATTTAAATTTTTTTTAAAGCTAGTAAGAGCTAAAGAAATATAGAAAAGGCAAATATTGCAAAAATACTCATTGATTTAAAATGGTTCTGAAAATTTAAATATTCTTCGATAGTATAAAACAGTATTGTTTTACAAGAATGGTTTCAATAGAAAAAATTGCAAACCATCGGTTAAGAAGCACTTATCACAATTTTTTTAATAATTAGTCACCTGGAGAAAAATCTGAAATTTTCGTAATTGATATGGGAGATATTCTCATTTGAATAAATGGTGTATGATCGTATACTAAATACTGTTACGGACTCGCCACTTCCGTCTGGGGTTCTTTTAAAATTTGCTCGTCGATGCAGAAATAAACAGTCCTTTAGTAACAAAAGACGACGACTTTTATTACACACGAAGAGACGAATACACAGGCGACAAATATATACAGCCGAGACGAAGACGGGCAACACACAACAGCACACTTCAACAAACAAAACCCCACGAGTCGTAATCGGTAGTAACAGCCACATCACACAAAAACACCAGACAGAATTTAGCAGGAGAGGGAATCTTCGTAGCTTCACTCTACGGTCTCTCCAAACGGCTGTAATTCTTCAATGTCTCCTCGCTTTAGCTGTATCCAGCTGCCGACTCGCTACTACACGACTGGCTACTTAACAATACTCAAGATAACAAGATTAATAAACAAGACTCGGCACACAGCTCAGTTCAGCACTCGCTTGAGCTCCACATAACGCTTGCATTTTGCTGGACTATTCCGCCGTTGCTTCGTTATTCTCTCGACGCCTCGCTAGTTGACTACGACTACGGACACGGACACAATTCCGGTGGATGGTTGACTCCAATTCCGATGAATGCCCGGGACTTTTTGCGGTCCTTGGTTGTTGTTGTTGGTAGTTATTCTGGCGCTGCTCTGCGTAGTAGAGCAGTCCCCTGGTGGAGAACATTCATTACAGCTTGAGACTCCCGACCTTTTATAGTTCGAGGGGGGGGGGGCTGAGAAATTTCTGAACCAATCAGTATATCTGTTCCTATTTGCTGGATTGTTAAAATTTTCGAAGTTTGCAGCAATTTCTATTTTGTTTGAGAAGTCGCCAACTTTGTCGCCAAGCTCTAAGATTACTGACGCGACATCCGATCAGCACTCACAGGAGTGATCGTAAAACGGTCTTTTTTATGATGACACTATTCGTGATGGGAAGCAACATTACAGGTTTGTAACAATACTCATATAAAATGCAAAAAAGTAAAGTCCTCCTGTTTATCATTGGCTGCTAAAATTTCATTTTTTTTACTAGAAAAATTAAAGGATATTGATGTTTCTTAAGTGACGAAGTTTAACTTTTCAATTTCTTTTTTCACTACAAAAAATGATTTTGCAAAACACACTGTCAGCTACTTGAATTTTGAGATCAAGGGAACTGTCACACATTTGTTGCGTATTTAATTATAATTCATCATTAATCATTTAATTAAAATTATGACGGTATTTACGGAAAACTTGTTAAAACTCTTTCTAAAATTGTCATTTTAATTTTCTATAATGAATTAATTATAACGAATATGAATAAAAACATTATTCCCTATTCGATCTATATTCAAAAAAATTAAAACTGTTTATTCGACTGGTATAAAATATGAAATGATCTTTATGAAATATTTTTAATTGTTAGTTACAGTGGGAAATAAATTACAGATAAAATTATACATTTCCAAGCAATTTTTTAAAAATGGAATATATTCCATTAAACTGCTAATAAAACACAAATTTGTGAATAAAAAAAACAATTTGCTGGAATTATCTGAATTGTACTTATGTAATTTTGAAATATAATATATAAATAACTAATTCATATTTTTATTTTCAGAGTAAAATCTATTCGTAATCTACGAGTAGTAGATGCATCTGTCATGCCGAAATCGCCAAGTGGAAACACTCATGTCCCAACTATGATGATTGGTGAGAAAGCATCTGACATGATTAAAGAATCTATTCACTGCGATTCAGATAATAAATTGCGCATATGATCGAACAATTTTTAACCCATTTGTATCCCAACTAATTCGATCATCATACAACTCTTGTAAATAACTTTATCAATAAATATTAGATTATTTATGATTGTTATCTTACTTGAGTAAAATGCCTTCATAGATATTACACATTTGAATTTATTAATTGCTCATTCAATTTAGAAAAAAATATTACAAGTAGATGGACAAGTAAGAAATATTCATTGAAAATCCACCCTATGATACTGTTTGTAAGTTATCTGTAAAAAAAAAATTAATTCTTTGCAACCAATGATTAATTACAAGTCTGGATTGAGATGAATAATATTTCTTTTTGAATTATGCTAGATAGAATTTTTTAAATTCATTATTTTATTTTCCACAGATATCTTTAAAATATATATGTTCAGTTTTGGACTAAGAAATTGGCAATAAATGCATTATGTAATTCAATGTACAATTAAAGTTACTTATAGCGCAACACAATATGTAATTTTTGCATTGATTATGTTCTTGAAAATGTCTGTAAAATTTGGTATTATTAGTTGTGTAAAAAAATGTCAAGTAAATAAATTATCTGGACTTTGACAAATAACGCTGCTTCCTTACTAATTTGAAATATTTTCATATTTCTGTTTTGCCAGTTTAAGTTTTGTTTGGCATAATTAAAATATATACTTAAGTAAATTAAAGCATATGCAAATAAATTTTAGATTCAAGACTTCATACAAGATTACATAAATTTTTCGACAGCTGTTTTTAATCCTTTCCAGGGATTAAGAAAGTATGCTTCCCACCAAATTTATCAATCTTTGTATGAAGCCATGTAGGTTGGTAATAAGTTACGACAAATTTTTCAAATAAGTTGTGCAAGTTACGACAAATTGTTCAATAAGACAAAAATGGATACTTCACTTCCTTATCTCGAACAAAACGGTATGTTTTGATTTAATTTCGAATTAATCAAATTAAACTTAATAACCTAATGAATCGCTGTTCTTAAGCCAATCTCAATACTAAAAATATTTAATATTCATAACTAAACTAAAAAAAATTGCCTTTTAAAGGTTTAAATCGAGTCTTTATTATTAGTAGATATATATGAAAAAAAGATGTATTTTGTATATCTCTGTGCGTTGGCGTTCTCTAAGCGTGGCCAGCTACCAAACTTGGCACAAACATGCTTTAGAGGGTGGGAATGTGTAACTTGGAGAGATTTTTTTAAAGTTTTAACTAAAAATTAAAGAATTTTAATGTTCCCCGTAATAACTTTCGAAAACAATATGGCACAGAAATTCAAAAACTTTTTCAATTATGATTTTTTACAATATATTTCTTCTAAATTTAATTAATGCTGAAAAATATTTCAGCATATTTTAAAACAATATTTCATTGTTGAAGTGAAATTTCAATGGTTTTTTTGTTGTTGCTACTAATATTTCATTATGGCATTTTATTCAATGTTAATGAAGATTCGGCTTATTTTTTTTATGTTGAGTAGTATAAGGTACACTTTAATAAAATTTTTAAAGCTTTGTCATACTTGCCATTAAGGCTTAACTTCAAATTTAAGCCTTGGTGAAATTTTTTTAAACTGCCGTATTCCTAACTACTGCTGCTCTTTCTTGTCGTATAATTCTCTGTGGAAGGATATAGATAAAAAAAAAATATGGAAATGCGCAACACAATGAGCATAGCAGTGCAAGGCTTCTAAAATGATTTGTTTTTATCAAATTGTAAAGTATAAAAATATTTTGTGGAGGGAGGTATTAAGCCAAATTATACAAAATATTTAATTGAAGTTTATAGCAATTAATCCTTTTGATCCAATTTATCGCCACATTTGATATAAAAAATAATGCATGTCCCTTTAATAAAGCACAGGTTATGGAAAAGTCTTAAATTATATATCCTTTCATTTTTATTTTGTGGGAGAGTGTATTATTAGCCAATACATCTGACGAAGAAGAAAGGTGGTGCCGAAACTGAAAATGTATTTTTAAAAATTTAGTTAATCTTGTTTAAAATGGGTCAAACTTAAATCCTTTTTTGCATCTGAAATGAATCTCAGTTATAATTTTCATAAATTTTTGAAAATTAATTTAAAGTATTCTCTGAGAAAAGATTGCTCAATAAGGAAAAATTGCGTAGAATAATTTTCTTGGATTGTCAAACAATGTTCCATGAAAGAAAATTCTAGGATGAAATGTTTGGGCAACAATGAAAACGAATAATAAAAATTTTATTTTATGTCTTTTTATGTGTATATTGATATTTTGTTTTTTTATGTGTATTTTTTTTATCTTAATAAATTCTCCCACGTATATCCTTTCAACCGACAGGGAATCCTAAAGATTTCAAGTTCGGGGATATTCTGTGGTGAAAGAAAAGTAGTTCAACCACAATCACTGTTCTGAATTCGATAACTTTGGCTTCATATGAAAATTGACCTCTAGAACTGTCGTGAAGGATCACTTGTTTTCATGCACCCTCTATTTTTGAGATAAATTGAAAAATCAAAATTTCATGTATTTTCAGAAGCTAAAATCTTACGAGACGGTTCACTAGCCAAAATCACAGAACCGATTTCGATGATTTTAATTCGGTATAAAAAAATCATGATCTTTAGATACGTACAAATTGACTAAATCTCTATTCTCTATATTTTTTTACTGGTTATGAAAATATGAAATCTGTCAAAGCTTTTCCTCATAGACCATGAACAAAGAAATAATGTTTCGAAATGTGTCTCAAAAATGTACGATGGTAAATATAGTACGGATTTAAAAATTCCAACTCCAGATTTTGACGAATCCCCACATTTTAAAACTCCTTGTGTTCGAAAAACACATTTTTGGTATTGTCTGTATGTAAGCATAATAACTCAAAACGGTTTAAGCTAGGCGGAAGAAATTTGGTATATGAACATACAATCTAATTTGTAGATTTCTATTAAATTTTGAATGAAATTCCTTTACACAGAAATTTGTCTAATTGTTCAATTACAAGTGAACTTGATAACTCCAAAAAATAAAGAACTAATTGAATAAAATTTGGTACATAGGTTTATTATCCTAAGTATAAATTCTAATCAAATTTTGAACCAAATACACCCAAAAGCTGATCGTCTTTTGATCTATGCTTTCACAAGCATGGAAACATAATCATTCATTAACGAAATGATTTAAATCAATGAAATTCGATATGTTATACTGAGACTACAACCGTAATTATGTACCAAATTTGATTTCATTCTTCAGCCAAAAAGGTATTCAAAATGCATATTCGCGTGACAGATTCCTTAACAGTATTAGAGATTCAGGATTCATTTTTCTGTGTCTTAATGCCGGGTTTACACTCGGCCAGTTATAAGACGGCCAGTAGGCAGCGCATGCACAGAAAGGGACTGATTTAAGTTTTCCACTATTTCATAAAGATTCAGGCATTCCATCCTTGGCTATAAATTGCAGTTTTGGCGTCCTTTAACTTTTCTTTTTCACTGCGTATCGAATTAAAATGATGGATATTTCACAAAGGAACATGGTAAAATAAAAGAACAAAGGTCAACATACCTAAATTCGGAAAACTATAGAAAAAAATGGGAAATAAAATGAACACACACACACACAATCTCGCATCAGAAAAAACAAAGAGCAAAACTGTCGGAATAAATCTATAATAAGTGATCAATTTTTTCGCGCCAAATAATCTCACCAAATTCTACAAACGCAAGAGCAGTAAGAAAAAAGTACAATACAGCGGCAAGTTGTTGTCTCGTGGTCATCGACCGAACGGCATTTTTCAGACTTTCTACACATGTGCTGCTTACTGGTCGTCTTATACCGGGTTTATACTCAGCCAGTTATAACTATTGTTAGCTAATTGATCAAAGCATTTGCGGTTTCACCTATGGCCCATAATTTTATACTGAGCAGATAAGACTTTAATTTGAGATTCTATGAGAAAGTTTCGGATGAACCACTCTCGTTGGTTATTTCCTGTGAAAGTTCCTGACACTTAGATATGTCATCAATTGCTACCATAACCAACCATCCTCTATCATTTTGAAAAATCTCAAAAGCAGTATTTCGTTTTGTATTTTCATACAAGATATTATAGGAATTAAAAAGAAACCTACGATATTAGGAGAGGGAAAGAGAGGAAATCGACCGAATTCCTCGACTCCCAACCGCTATGCCGGTTTTACTTTTTTGGACATTTTAGATGCGTCATTAATAACCGCCTATAATCCATTTTCTGGATATATTGCAAAATAAAATCTTAGCACAATCCTTAGCAACTGGACTGATGTTGCACGTTAATTTCGCTACTTTTTTGCATAACTAAACAATCAAAATGATCATTGTTTATTATACAAGCATAGTGTAAAATACTACTTTTAGTTGATGTGATAAGATGAAGTTCATCAAAGTTGATGACACTAATACCGTTATCTAGTCGCTGAAGGCTGCTGGTTAATATTAAATTATAAGCTTCTTCTACCTATTATATATTAATATTCTGCCTGATATCTATATTCTTGAATTTTGTCAGTCATGGAGCATTCGGGTAATTTAAATGGATAAGAATATTTGCAAAAGAATTGACTGCAATGAATTAGTTTAAAATATCTCTTATAAGTTTTGAAACTTCCATCATCAAATCAATCCAAAAATAACTTTATTTATTTACTACCAAAATATCTGCTTTCAAACGTGCGTTTAAAATTTTCGTAATCGAACGATATTATTAAAGGCAAGTTTGAATTTCCTATTTAATAAAGATGATATTAATGCATTTAATAAAAGGAATCGACCTTTTTTTGGATGTTTAGGTTTTTTTTTTTTAATACATGATTATCCAACTAATATATTTACTGCTGCCATGAAACAATTTTTAAAAAAAATTTATACTCCACTTAGTTAAATTAAATAAATAAAATTACCTTAAAATTCAACCAATTCATTGGATTATGAAATTTTAGAATCATAATTTTTCCTTTATATAAATATTTTATCACGCATCTGTAATGCAATATTTTAAAATTATTAAGTTTGATGAGTCTTTAAAAAAATAATAATGACCGTCGGTTAATTATTTCTTCTTCCTTTTTATGTTGCTAAAGTTAACCTTTTGATACATTTTGATGTACGAAGCATATGTATTGTATAATCAAATTTAGAAATTAAAAAAAAAATGTAAGTTAAGAAATTTTAAACATATCAAATGCTGTTATAACTTTATATTAATAGAAATAAATAATATTTTTTAATTGAATATTGATAGATCCACAAATAAATAAATAAATCCATTATTTCTAAATGAGACAGATGGTATTAAAATCATCGTTTTATTTGGAATTAATTTTATCAAACTGACATTTTATATTTTCTGTTACTGTAATTTATTTTCTCTCATAGGAAGTATATAAAGTATACGAAGAGAATGCATTGTAGTCACCAAAACAATCGAATTCGAAGTTTTAAATTATCTTCACGTTTCGAGCCTCAGTGATGCCAAAAAATGCATTTTTGAATTTATATATGTCTGTCCTTCTATATTTATGGCTATGTACACGATAGATAAGAAATGCGTTCAGCTAGACAGATGAAATTTGGCACATGAACTCTATACTAAATTTGTAGATTTCAATCAAATTTTGAACGAAATTTATTCAGAGGAAGTCTATCAATCCGCCTGTTAAGAAAACAAGTGAACATGACAACTAAAAAAAAATCGTAAAGAGTTAGGTAGATGAAATTTTGTATACAGATTCAGCTTTTAAAATGTACATCCGTATCAAATTTAGAACCAAATTCTCCACGAGGTTGGCCGTGTGTTGGTATGCACTTTCGCGTTCATCTGAATGCAATCAACCTAAAACTCAGTTATTGAAATAGATGAAATTCAGTATATGTTCTTTGACTACGATTGTAATTTTATGCCAAATTTTGGTTTCAGTGGGTCAGAAATACACATTCGATTTTTTGATACTTGTACATTAATCACATTCCAACGATTAAACGACAGGAATTGCATTGTAGATTCAGTAAAAACGTTATATTCATACAAAAGATCGATATTGCGTCACTATTACTCGCTAGTGCTATGCGATTAATACAAAAGTACATCCCCCTACTTCTTTACTATACTACGAATCACACAACTTTCATGAGCAAAAATAAAAATCTGAACATTCGTGTAATTTACAGTTTTGCTCATCGTGCACAGTTTTATGGGGGGCGGGGGGAAGGAATAACACCTTTGATAGAGAGTATGCCAGAAAGTTCGAGAAGGGAGAACTATCCCCCCCCCGGTTTTCATTACTGCATAATATTATACAGCACATATTTGCCCCTATTAGCATAGGTTATTGCACAATATCTCTATGTTGTTCGAAATTCTGAATACAGTGAGGATATCGTAACAATTTTGTTAGACATTTTGTGCTAATATTGGGAAGTCTGATTAAGTTCTGCAGGAGCTTATAGGCAATGTAAGCTTCTGTCCCTCCACTTCCTAAACCAGAAATTTTAATACCTGTATATGGAAAGACTAAATCATCACCTGGAAGGAAACCGATATCAATACGTGTCGTAAAAATAAAAAAAATAAAATCTAATTTAAAAGTAATGTTTAACAAAATGCTATAAAAAAAAAAACCAAAAACCTCTTTTACTCTAAATTAAATATTCTAATAGAAAGTTTCCCAGGGTTGTTGACTAATTAATATACTTACTTGAATTCAATAATATGTGGACACATATAGGAAGGAATAAATGACATTTGGAAATGAATTTGAATAAGATTACAACGATTCTTAAAATTAAATGACAGCATAAAATTAAATTATCCCTGAAATAATGCAATAAATAAATAAATTTTTAAACCGGCAATTCTTTAATCAGTTGCTTAAGTTGTCTGTTGATACTCCAGCATCCTAATGATTCTTTGTTCATTTTTAAAAGATAGGGTTCATATTTTAGAATTTTACCTTTCTGGGATCAGACTGGACGTAATATGATTGTCTGGATTTTAAAAGATCACATGAAAAGAATTGTATTGGTTCTAATTAAAAAACTTAGAACTGGTGTGTAAAGTTTTATAAAATCTTTACATTCATTTTAGCCAATGGAAAAGCCAATTTCCTTTTGGTAACTTGTTGGATGTAGCTGCTCGGTTTTTTTTTTTTTTTTTTAAAGTTCACTGGAGCAGGGAATTAAAATCCGAAATGACTCCTGTAAAAATAAGATGTAAATATTAAACAGGAAAAATATTTACCTTCCAATTTTTAAATTTCAGAATCAAGCAGATTCAAGTATGCTCAAATAAATAAAAACAGAATTATTAAAAAAAAACACAACAAACAGAAATGTTTGCAATATAATGAAATTGTGCAACTCATAAAGAGCTCCACCTTTTTAATGAAAAGTTCCATTTAAATGCCATTTGACGTTTTGTGATTGGATGGATCGAAAAGAGACGTATCACTGTTCATAACAACTACCAAGCAATGTTGGGGTGTCCTCTCTATCTTTTGACCTTCTTTCCGCTGGATCCTTCGGAAGTGCGAAACGAAAACCGCATTGTGAATTTGTGATATATAATGGCTCTTGCCGCAAAATCTCCAATTTTGTATTTTAATGTTTTGAAGTATGCTCCTGTCGCACTTAATGCTGCAAGCAGACAGAAGTAATTATATACATTTCCTACATAATTATAAATTTACATTCATTTATAAATTTACATGCGTTAAATTGGATTTATTTTACATGTGCATGTTAGCTACGAAATGTAAGTTTTATTGAAAAAACGTTTTGTATCTTCGGCAGAATAAAGTTTAAATATTTTTCTTTTTGTAATTAAACATTTTTTTCCTCTTCTTTTTTATTCTATTAACAAAACATATCTTGGAAATCAAATAAACATTTGTTAAAAACTTCTCATTTCGATTTATAATATGGTACAGTTTTAATTTATTTTTAACGTACTGACAAAATTTGAAGGAATTGTTTTAGTATAATTTAAAATCCCAAACAAATCTATGGAGTTCTTAGAAGATAGCTTCAAGAGAGAAATAAGATAATGTTGATAAACTAGTTTCTTCACAATTCACCGGTCTTGCACAATAGCAGTATTTTTAAAAAAAATCTTTTTGATGTATTTTTGTTAAATTTTAATTTAGAAGATCTCATTAAAAAAAGGAAGAAAAACCTATATTATTATGTATTTTAAAAAAAAATTTAAAACGCAATATTTTAATTAAAAGAATTTAATCACAGAAGATATCTGAAATTTTAACCTGTGCTTTAGAAAATAATTTTTATCTTCTGTAAATTTCAAGTATATGATTTTAATATTTGATTAAATATTAGCTTCAATATGGAGACAGAGTAAATGCCTGTACTCTCTTCAAGATTTTAAGTAAAATGAAAACAATAGAGCAAATTTTGAAATTATTAATTTTTTATTGTTTTAGATCAAAATTTGAATTGTAATGATGGAGAATCTAATCCTTTCCTACTATCACCATAATTTACCATGAATTTGTTTTTTAAAAAAGGATTTATTTTCTCATAATTTTTAAAACATGTTAATATCTAATTTGTAAATATCCTGTCTGCAGTTTTATATTGTTTAAGGCTATGTAGAAATTTTTTAGAGGAAATTATATTCCATTTCTTATGTTTTTTCAACTGGTAATAATTATTTACAAGTTAAAAGTTAAAATTATTTTGGTGAAGCAGCCACAGTAAGAATGATTATTACAATTAATCATTGCCTATTTTTTCATTTAATTTCCCTACTGTATTTTTTTCTTATTTTTCACTAATTATTGTCATTTAATTCATATTTTTTCCTGGTTATTATGCTCATAAATCTCTTGATCTTGCTTATATTAATAACTACATTCTTTTTGATTTTAACTCTTATTTATAAATATTTTAAAATATTATCTTACTTTATTTATTAATTCTCTTGCAATGCAGACATTCTTTTACTTGTCAATTTCCTAGACAATTATACTATTTTTAAAAGCTTAAGAATGTTTGTATAGCAAAAGAAGTTCAAATTAAACAAAAATTGTCATTCTAATTTACTAAATTTTAATTTTTCCATACATTCAAGGAAAATTTAAAATTTTGTATATTATTTCTATTCTTCTTTTTTTCTCAATTGATGAAGTTTACTGCAATAAATGTGTTATTAGTGGCTAAAAAAACTATATATTTTGATAGCATACTTAATTTATTATGAAACATGTTGAGTTAAATTATTCAAGTTAAATAAAAAATTTAAACAATACCTGCTATACTATATCAACAAATTTATCAATAAGCTATAATCTATATATGATTTCTTTTACAATGCCTTTTTCTTAAATTAAATATAGCTTACAATGATAGGGTATCGTTTGACAGACATTAAAATACTAATCTGACAGCATACTCCATAGTATAAAACGTAACTAAAAAGGAAAATTCAAACATCATTAGGCATTATGATGAATATATAGTGATATGCTAGCCTACGAATGCAAGACATATCATTAAGATGCTCTTTTTCAATGCTTTTTTATCAGCTTTTTAATGTTTTTTTCTGCATAAATTGAACATGGAAATTATTCAGCTTATGCTGCCTGCTCTTGAAATTCTCTTAATTATAAAATTGGCACAATTCAATTTTAACAGCAACCAAAAGTGCCAAGAAAAATGTTTGCCAAATTATAAAAATGTACTCAATTGCATATATATATATATATATATATATATAAAATGAGGAGGAAAAAACATGAAAATCGTATACTATATAGTTTGATGATTGAAATCACCAAGTGGCGAAATTTTCTCTTGCCGCTTTTCGGCCATCATTACAATGAGAAGTACCTTAAAGTTTATTGTTTTACATTAAGAAGTTTTTGTTGTCATTTTCAAAAAACCGTAATCATTATTTAGGTGTAACTTCCTGATACCTTTTTTCCTATTTTACAAAGCTGACATATAAATTATATAATATAGCCTTTTCAAATTCACTAAATCTTTATTTTTTTATTACTGAAAATGATTAAAAAATTGTATTGCAACAAACATTGTCCACAAAGAAGAATTTTACATTGTAAATATCTGTTTTATATAGCTATTTTTAATATATCTATTAAAAATATCCCCCCAAAAAATTAAGATAAAGCGTAAAGTAAAATTTATGAAACATTAAATTATTAAAAATTAATAAAAAAAACTATTGTATTTTGATCTTATAAAATTTCACTACATCTAAAACATAAATGAAAGAATAAAAAAAGGGAAATATATATCAATTTTAAAAGACTTTGTCAAATAGGAATATTTTTCTCTATCATCCATTATTGATATATTTTTTTCTAAATTTTTTCTGAAATGTCTTTACTTTTTATATAAGTACTGGCTTTATATTTAGTTTTTTCAATTTAACCAAGTGATAAAGCATTTGAAGTGGAAAGAGGAAGATTGAAGTTTTGAAAGTTTTATATGGGTTTATTGGTAACAGTAATATAAATGAAGTTGGATTAGATTTCATAAGAAGGTTGAATAAAATATGTGTTAGAAGAAATGACATATTATTTACAAGTTCAAGTAAAAAAAAAAAAAAAAAAATCAATAAAATTTTGATATAATAATTGGTAAGATGAATCAAAAGATCACTATATATGTTCTGAAATCGTATAATTAAATTGTGCTCAGCATTCATATATTCATTGCTTGCTTATGACAAAAATTCAATGTTTATACCATAGTGGTAAATATTTCTTTAATGGATTACCTGAAGATAATTAAATCAGATTATCTTCTTCTGCAACAGTATCTACAAATGGGGTAATTGAACTGAAAGGGCTTTAATTATGTAAAATTATTAATATTATCATTTTGAATTATCATTATCATTTGACTTAAATATGTTTCATTAAATGTAATTTTATTGATTATTGCTTCTTATTACAGCTCATGGTGGTCTCATGTGGAGATGGGACCTCCGGATGCCATTTTAGGAATTACAGATGCTTATAAAAAAGATACTAATCCAAAGAAAATAAATTTAGGTGTGGGTGCTTATCGGGATGATAATGGAAAACCCTATGTCCTACCAAGTGTTCGAGCGGTAAGGAAGCAGTATTCGTTTTTTTTTTCTTATCATAAAGATGAATGAGTTGGTAGAGCTTATAAAATTTATTATTTAAAATTGAATGTTGACTGTTCTCATTGTAGCTATGAATTGAAACATATACATTAATTATAAAATAAATGTTGGTGGATATTAAAATCAAAAATATTTTTAAAACATATTATCAAATAGTTTGCAAGTGAATGTTGCAACAATGTATTTTTTTTTCAGCTGAAAGATATAGAAATAATCTGATGAAACTGAAGAATTATCATTACAAATATTTGAGTACACAAGACAATTGTGTTCGAAGCTTAATTTGTATTATATATAATTAATACCTGAATATATTGGGATAAAATTCGGAATAATTTATAATTTTTCACATTCTGTTTGGCTGAATATAGAAAAAAGAATCGTGGATTGAATATCTTTGCATTCTTTTTATCCGTACTTCATAAAATCTAGTTATTATAACTCTGGTCATCTGAGTTTAAACTTCTGTTCCAAGAAGCATCAAACTTTTTAAATATACTCTTATTAAAACTCAGTTTTGATAGTATAAAAACGCACTGTGCATTTTAAGCATTTTTTTTTATGGAGGATTTAATATTTAGTCGCGATCCATACCACTTTGCATGCAATATCACAATTATGGTCATGCTATCAAATCATCTTAGGATTCTAGTGTTACATATATCTTTTTCGTCATGTAGCATGGCTCTTTAAAGTGATTTGAAGACTTTGATATCCATATAGCACGCATTTTGTTATGATGTCATATTATTCGATATTCAATAATATTATACAATATTGAGAATATTGCTCAATATTTTACAATATTGATTATATATTTGTGCTTCTAGGGTATTTTGCCTGGATTGCCTTCTTCAAAGATGTCGCTATTGTTAATCTTATGTGTATTTAATTCAAATATATTCTGCATGTCTTCCTAGTGTTTCTTAAATATCTATTTGAAATTCTAAAAAACTTTAACAGCTGAATAACTTATTAATAGTTCCTTTATAATTATTATTTTTAAGTTTTGTTATATTAGATTCAGTAACTGGAAACTAATTTTCTTTCGCATGTATTGAGATTGTGAAACATATTTCAAAAATGCAATAATTGAAGATATACTTTGCTCAGAATTCTATCCAAAGCATGAAATGTGATTATTAATTTCAAGTTTTAATAAAGCTAGTAGTTTGATGATCTTGCAAAAAAAAAAAAAAAAAAAAAAACTTTTATGATATCTTTTTGAAATACTAAGCTGAAAATAGTGGTTTTTACATTTTTAAAGGTATAAAGCTGGAGGTTTCAAGAAGTAGTATACCTTTTTGATTATAGCTGAAAAACATTCCAAAATTTTAAGAAAAAAATAAAATTAATACAAAGTTTTATAATTATATATAAATGCATATTTATTTCAAAATTATATTTTATAAACATTTTAGTTATATAAATAAAACAAAGTTCATGTAAATATTCTTGAATTTCATCTGTGTTCACATTTTATTACAATTCCATTTCTAATCATTTAGGCAGAACACAAGATAATATCCCAGGCTATGGATAAGGAATATGCTGGAATCATTGGCGTTGCTGATTTTTGTAAAGCTGCGGCAAAACTTGCATTTGGTGAAAGCAGTGTTGTTATCAAAGAAGAGTTGGTAGCTACACATTTCATTAATTCTATTATTATTTGATTTCATTTTTTTAATGATTGATATAAGAGAATAAGTTTGACCTTTGCAATTTCAGAATGCAACTGTTCAAGGCATTTCTGGAACAGGATCCTTGTATATTGGTGGTGCTTTCCTAGTAAGTCTTTCTAAATTTTCATGTTATTATAATTACAGTTTTTAAGTATTTTTTATAACAACTATGTAATAAAAAATATTTTTTTTGTAAGAGATACTGAATTTTGTTTTTTATCATGTCATATTGCTGATTCGAAGATTAGCAGCAGAATAAAATAGCTTTCTAAATGTGAAGCATTTGAGAATGTAATTTTATGAATTTAGTACATGTTGTATTTTTTTCCTTCTTAACAATTAAGTTAAATATTGTTAAATAATAATATGAATATGAAGAATTTTTATTGTCTCAAAATTACTCTTGCTTCAGTTTTTGCTTTAGATGTCCAGTACTATGTTATGTTTATCAGTATTTTATTGTAATTTTGTGTTTCTTTTATGAAGCTAAACATATTATCTATTTTCTGTCAATATTATAATTCATCTTTATGTCATTGTTTTACAATATTTATGAAGAAAAAATGATTAATTTTTGCTAAAATTTAGTGAATTCGAAAAATTGCTTAGTTAAAAAAAGTCTTGGACTTTATTCAGCTTCATACAATCAAGATTTTTTAAAACTATTTTGCTTTTTAATGATTATATAAGTGTTGTAATGAGTTGAATAATAATTAATAAGCATTTTCAAATATGTTTTTAACTAGTTGATATTCATAATATTGCTTAGAGTTAAATTAATTTCATGTTTTTATTAATGAAGAATTAAATTATCACATTGTCTTTATTAAAATCTATTTAAGTATGAAAAAAATTCTAAAATTTGTAACATTTATAGCACACAAAAAACATCCAAACCAACTATATAATAGTTGATCTGATAAAATTGTCAGGTCGGCAATTGAGAACTATACTAGTGTAAACATCATATGCAGGAATGTAAAAATATAATTAATACACAAAGGTAAATCCTAGTCCTTGCTTCAACACAATCTCAACATGCATATATAATATTCTTGCTATAAATTATTAATGTACAAAAGACTTTTCTTTCATTTGCAATTTTATTTTAATTATTGCGTTAAGATGTTAAATGTCTTGTAATTTCTGAAAACAATAGAAACTGTTGCTAACAATTTTAAAAGTCACAAAAAGTACATTTTTTCAAAATTATTTAATATTTTTAAGGAATGATACAAACCTCAAATATATTTACAACATGAAATATGAAGGGAGCTATTTTCAATATTAAATTTTAATCCACTTTGATTATTAAAAGCAAGTAGTCTAGTTTTGTATATGATGTTTTTAGATGAGGATTCTCAAAAGAATTTTCGAGTTTAAAGGAAGCATTTTCAAATAACAATGAAGTAAAATAAATATTATTTACATATTTCTTTCTTGTAGTTTAGCTATATTCATTTTAATGTGCAACTTAGGCAACATAATTTATAATTAATAAAAAATTAACTATTCTGTTAGTTGTCAGAAAATTTCTTACATTTCATAGTATTTCAAAGAAAAATTTGTAGATTAATGTAGAAATTATAGAAAAGTTTTGTATTCTATTCAGTAGTTTGCATTTTTGTAGGGAACTAAAACCAGAACCTTTCAGTTGCATTTATATAAATTTTGAAATTAAAAAAATTTCATGGGTGTTTGATGATGTATAATTGATTATATTGCTATTATTAATATTCTTTTTTTGGGTAGAGGGACATTAATGAATATTACTTTGCGGCATTGGTTCTTCCATATACAGTAAAATTTTCACAAGAGTAGTTTTGACTGTCTTAACGCCTTAATCAAATGTAAAAAAAAAAAATCAGTTTCAAAATACAAAAAAGTTCATGAAAATTAAAAAATAATAATAATAATCAGAATAGACTTTCTTGTGTATTAAATTCTCAATAAATTAAGATAAAATATTTTGCTGATATGTTTTGTTTCTGTTTATTTTATATTTGAAATTTATTTATTTTCTTTTGTAGGGAGATTTTTTCAAAGGCAATAAAGAAATTTACATGCCTACACCCACATGGGGAAATCATATTCCTCTTTTCAGGTATGAGGATAAATAATTGTGCAAATCCATACAGTGTTTGATTTTTTTGAAGTATTAGTTAATTATTATAATGTCATTCAATTAAATCTGTGGTATGAATTGTAATTAACATAAGATTTGTGGATCATAGTTAAAGTAAATAAGAATTAATAGTTAGTATATAGAATAAACTGATTAGAATGAATTAAAAATTAACTTATTCTGCTGAAAATTGTGAATAGTTTACTTTTTTTGCATATTTTGATGAAGCATTTTTGGTTTCTACATATTATTCTTGCATATGTTTAATATTTTTTCTCATTACAATTAATCACTTTTTTATAGGTATTTGATAGATCATGTACTGGTAATTTTTATTCTTTTTAAATTAATGCTGACAAATTTGGTTTATTAGCTTAAAATCTTAATTTGAAGAAGGGTTTATTTGGTAGAATTTGAATTCAGAATTTATTATTTGTTTTATTTCATGATGTTTACGGCCTCAACTTTTTAGCAAATGTCAGTTTAATTTCAATTTCCAATCTGTTTTCAGCCATAGAATTGTTAAAATGTGTATCTAGATATTTCTTTAATATGTTTTTAAATTAAACAATTTTTCACATATTTTCTTTTATCCTGCAGGAGGTGTGGTTTAGCAGTTAAACAATATAGATACTATGATCCAAAAACATGTGGTTTTGATTTCAATGGAGCTCTTCAAGATATAGCTGTAAGTATCTTTAAATTTTGTTTTTGCTAATAGATAGAAAAGGTGTAAGTTTGAATTGGCATTCCTTTATTTAGGGGGGGGGGAGGAGATAATTTTAATATTTTATAGAAAAATAGTTGGTATACTGATTTAATTCCTTTATTCATTTGCAAATGAATATTTGGTTTAGTATTTCATTTGATCTTTAAGATTTACTGTATGGTTTATAAATCTACTGATACATTCTGGTTTATATGGAGATTTAGAACTTGCAGCATAGCTATTACTGAAGGATAAATAGCATTTAATTTAATAAATTAAAAAATGTTATAGTACCATGTGAAAAATTCAAGTTATATGAACAATTGTTTTTCAGCTTAGTTTTAATAAATGTTTGAGTAGGGTAAAAAAGAAGAAAGAAAGAAAAGTTAGGAGAGAAAAATTTACTTAAAAAAAATGGCTGCTATGCATAGTACCATGTTATCAGCAGAACTATTTTTACTGTTTAGTCAATCCAGTAAAAGAAAGCAAGAAGTATTGACAATAGAGAGCAACTAATCTGTCAGCAACATTCTTAGTCTTTTTTTTTTTTTTTTTTTTTTTGTTCTTGAGATCTCTAATACTGTAAAGCTATGAGTGCCTGGTTTTTGTTTTTATTCTGTTTCTCAAAGAAACTTGTCACTTTTAGAAATTGCCAAATGATATGTATTAATTCTTTAAATTTGTAACTTTTATGAATTCTGTTGTATTTTGTTTCAATCAAATATTATTCATTTATGTTTATTTTATTGTAGAAAATACCTGAGAATTCCATCATATTACTGCATGCATGTGCTCATAACCCCACTGGAGTTGATCCAAAGGCAAGTTAAAAATGTTTTCTAAGAATCTTATGTGAAATATGTATATATAAAAAAAAATTATAATTCTTCTGATTGATATTTTTATAAATTTACTTTTTTTTATTATTATAGCCAGAACAATGGAAAGAGATGTCTAATGTCATCAAAGTAAGTCTTATTTGTAATTACTTACTTATTTGACACAATAATTTTACTTTTTAGACTATACAGTATTTTCTTAAATTTTATTGTGATTGTGTACATAATTTAACAAGTAATTAAATTGAATTTCTCTAAAAAAAACTGCATTTATTGCATCTCTTATAAGCTGCATAGTCGCATGGATTTCTGTAAGAAACATTTGACTTAAGTATTTTTTCATATAAAAGTTATCATTAGTATCTCCTTAAATTTATGGATAATGAATTAAGAATTTTCAGATGAAATTGAAATTTTTTTTACTTAATTTTGTACATAAAAAAGTTTTAACATTTCGGATATTGAAATCTAAGTTAGAATAATAAAAGTTAGAAAAACAAATTTCTTCCATGTTATTTAATTTTTTTTTTTTTTTTTTTTTTTTTGTAGTCTCGTAAACTATTCCCATTTTTTGATATGGCTTATCAAGGATTTGCTTCTGGCGACTGTGATCGGGATGCTCAAGCTGTGAGGATGTTTATTGAAGATGGTCACAGAGTAGCATTAGCACAATCATTTGCTAAAAATATGGGTCTTTATGGTACATATGTGTATAATGTTTTTGCATTATTGTAGCTTAGATATACTATTTTAAATTTAATGTTCTTATTATTTTATTATCATTGAATGCTAATTATGTAGTTAAAATACCATTATTATGTTAATCATATTATCTAGTTAATTAGAATAATCTTATATTTGAAAAGTAATGTAACTAACTATACTTTGATCTATTATTTAAACCTTGAATGAAGTTAATTATTAATAATTTTTCTTTGTGATGCATTTTTTTTTTTGCAGTAGAATTTTTAAAAGAATTTTAACCAAATTGTAGATGTACATTAAATTATTTCTTGGATATGAAATCAAATTAATTATTAAAATGATTCATGAAATATACCATTTTAGTTTATTTAATTTACATTATTTTGATTAATCATCATTTTATATGTGTTTATCTTAATTTTAAATATTGAATTTCCCTTTTGGTAACAACATTTGATGTATGTGGTTGAGATGTATGTTGTAGGTTCCATTCTTTTGGTACCTTTTATCCCTTTAAATTAATAGAAACAATGAATTTACAAAGTTTTAAATTAATTGAATGAAAAGAAATGAATATTGATAGTAAAATAAACTTAGAAACTATGTATTAAAATAGCATTATTTGCAGTCACATTTTTTAAAAAAAATTAGAACCACGTTGACAATTAGATTTGCCATCTCATTCCATCAAAATTGATCATGTATGGGAATCTGATGCGTAATTATCATGGTGCTACCTTCTCCCCCTACCCCTGCCATATTTAAGTAATTGGGAAAGAGCTTGCAGGTTTGGTTGTCATGCTCGTCTGACCATGTTTAAAAATATGCTCTGCTCCAAAATAGGACTCATAAACTTTGAAATCGGATGTTTTTAATTTTATTAATCAGTAGATTCTTTTTTGTTAAATTATAATGCAATTAGTGTTTCTGTTATTGTATACTTAAACACATCTAATTAATTTAATTAGATATTTTTGGACATCATTAGTATTCTATAGTTAAACACTAATTTAAAAAATAATCAAGATTAACTTTACTAATAACATTAAAAATGTTCTTTAATTTAAATCAATTGATCAAGTGAAATGCAATTATTTTTCTTATTCTGTGTTCATATATATAACTTGATATATATTTAGATAGCTTGATATCAATATATATTGAATTTGAATGTATTGTTTGACTAATTTTCTAATATCTGTACAGGTGAACGTGTTGGTGCATTCAGTATGGTTTGCAGTTCCAAAGAGGAAGCTCAAAGAGTAATGTCTCAATTGAAAATTATTATTCGACCAACTTACTCAAATCCTCCTATTCATGGAGCAAGAATAGCTGGCATGGTTCTAACAGATCCTGCTTTAAATAAACAATGGTATAATAGCCTAGTTAAACTGAAAAATATTTATAGATATTAATTAAATAATTTATTGATTTTTTTTATAGAATTTCTTCTAAACTGGTATATAAATGACATAACTGTCTTCTGTTATAAAATATATATAGATCATGTCAATGTTCTAAATTTTTACTCTATTTGTTACTAATGAATAAAGACTTCAATTTATTAAATCAAAATTTTTTAATCAATTTTTTGTAAAATCAAATTTAAAAAAAGAGCAAACTATAAATTGTTGCAATACAAAGAAATTGTAAGCAAATATCTCGAAAAACTTTAGAAATGTTTTAATATTATGAATAAAAGGTATTAAAAAATTTCAAAGCTCAATATTTTTTGTAAATTCAATATTTATTACTAATGGATTTCTGTATAAAAGTTATATAAATTACCTATAAAAGTTGTTCCAGCTTTTTATTGAAATTTGAAACATTATACTTTCTAAAATATATTTGCACTTAAATATTATTTTAAAATGTTGAATTTAGAAGGTACATTTTCATTTAGAATAAATTTTTCATTTTCAACATGATGCTTGGTGTTATGCTACTTATATTTTGCTACCAACATTTTCAAATCATTAGGTAAATCAGGAATTTAAAGTTGTTTCAACTCTTCTGATTTTGTAACTGAAAATTCTTTTTTATATTTGTTGAATTAAAATATAGAGTCATTTAAATGCATGCCTGCCAGAATAATATCCAAAAAAGTTTTTCATGGTATTATAACATCATCCAAGAAGTACATCTTCCTAACATTGCTGAACTTAATAATTTCTTATACAACAAAAGAACAGTTATCTTGATTATTTGATTAGAAATTTGCTGAATCTTTTAAAACTTTTTAAATATTTAATATTTCTTGAAAAATTCATAGTCTTGCAATGTAATGAATTATTTTTTAAATACTTTATGCTATTTTTTTTGTAATATTTCATTTGTTTAATTTTCTTTAAAAATAAGAATTACTTGTAAATGTTTAAAATGTTTTGTAATTATTTTAGAATTAATTTTTCTATTCTTATATAATATAGAAAGAAATATAATTTCTTCTAATTTAGGTTACAAGAAGTTAAAGGAATGGCTGATCGCATTATTGGTATGCGAACAAAGCTGCGTGATGGATTAAAGAAAGAAGGTTCAACTAGAAACTGGCAACACATTACTGATCAAATCGGAATGTTTTGTTTTACTGGCATGGCCCAAGATCAAGTATGTAATTTTTAAAAAATATTTAAAGAGAATTAAAAAAAAAAAAAACTGCTGTAGAATATTTTAAGTGTCATTAAAATAAACATAACAGAATATCCATGTTTGTGATATCTATAAACATGATTTTTGTTTATGATGTTTCATTGAAAGTGCTTATAGGAAACTGGTAATTGTTAACAAAGTAAATTAATATCTTGTTCCAATAAAATAATATGACTGTAATAATATTTTTTTCAATATCACCAGCTCCTTCAGTACTATGAATTTACAACCATTTTAAACATTTGTTATTCTTATATATTATGAATAATTACTATATATTCCTGTCCATTTGAAGAAACTAGATGTTTCAAATTCGATTTGATTATAAAGTACTCTGAACACATATACTGCTTATGGAAGTATATGTGTCTCATTGAAAGTGTTCATTTGAATTTCTTCAATTTTATATTCTGATTTAGATTTTTTTTTTTTAAAAAAAAGGGAGATTTATTAATGAATGAACTTATATGAAAAAAAATATATGAATATATTATTATTGAACTGAATAAAAATGCAAAAATTAAATGGACTGTGACAGATGACTTTAATTAATAAACAGAAAATTAAATCTCAATTATATAGAATTTGTGTAAGTTGCAAAATAGAAGGGAATTTCAGATGAGCAATGAAATTTCATCAGTTCTTAGGGTAATCAAATTTGAGTGTTTTACTAATTTTTTATTCTATCTTAGGAAGTCTATTTATTTGACAATATAAAACATGCTTCCTTTATTCACCTATTTGATGATTAACCTTATCTAAGGAGTAGTATTTGCCATTTGCAAGACCTTCAATTGTTTCTATATTTAGATTGTATAAATTTTTTATCCCTATTGATAGTATGGTTTAGTCTCAAAATGTACTAAATTTAATGAATTATAATTTAAAAAAATTACAAACACTCTCTTTTTATATGGTTAGTTATATTATGTAGTTGCAAAATAAAGCTTAAAGAATGGGTTTTCATATTTTTTTAATATCATAGTAACATTTATTTATATGGAATTATAAAAAAAAATCATGAAATCCATTAATATAAATATATTCTTTAATACAGGAATTTTACTTTTTTTTTGTAATACTTGAATTTATTGTTAAAATTATTTTTACTTCATTGATATTATTATATATCATAATTTTTCTTATAATTTAGGTTGAAAGGCTGACCAAAGAATTTAGTGTTTATCTGACTAAGGATGGTCGAATTTCTGTTGCTGGAGTTTGTTCTGGAAATGTTGACTACTTAGCACATGCTATGCACCAAGTTACAAAATAGACTGGCTTATCACAATCTCGTTTTCTACAGAACAGTAATATATTTTTGTGTTCTGACTGGGTATTAGACCACACATGTAGATTCTGTAAATTCAAGAAATCAAAAATATAAGATACAAATGAGTGACTTAGTTACAGATCAAGATTTTGAATCATGCAGGAAATGATGTACATAAAGTTCTCTCAATAAATCAAGCTTTCGATATTTTTGCAATTCTTTATTTTTAGTTATATCTATGATGAATACTGCATGTTATATTGTATTTTTTAAACCTTAAGTGTATGATTTACAACAAAATACCTTCTTAATCATCATTAATTATCCGAATATACTAATTATTTAACAAAATATACTAAAATTTTTGCTATTTTTTAAAGTTTATATTCTTGGTTTTATAGTGTAGTAATATGAAATTTAAACAATTAATTTTGGTTACAGTTGAAGTAGTATTTTTTATTTTCCATTCAGATGTGTTTTTCTTCAAAATCTTATTTTATGTCGAAAAAATTAAGTTGAAATACTGATTAAAATATAATTAAATTTGGTTTCAATTGTTTGGCTTAAATCCAAAACAGGCTTCTTAAGTTTGCAGTTGTGGATATGTTACTAGATAAGAGATGGTATAAGTTTTAATAATGATTTTTCTCATTTAAATAAAAAGCTATTGGTCTTAGAGAAAGATATTAAAAAAGTCTATACAATGGTAGCTTATTAGGCAGGCAGCTAATGAAGCAACATGCAGAAAATGTTTGACTGCTATGATTTAATGTGTATTAAACCTATATTTACTGAAGATGTGGGATGAGACGTTTGACTCATCCCACATCACTCATTTGAGTAATGCTCTTTGATAGAATTGATCAACATTTTTGTGATTATGTTCTATCATACCATATATACCAAATATGTTGCTTAATTCTATGAAAAAGTGCAATTCGTCAATGGATAAATGTATTCTTAAGTGGAGGATGACAAATGAACTGAAGTTCTGCCAAATGTTTTATCCTATATAATGTGTTGATTCACCAATTACAAGACATTAGATGTTATCAAAGAATTTGTTTCAGGATAAAATTCAACTTTGTTTCCATCTTTTTAGAACAAATTTTATCTTTATTCATTTATTAATTGTTCTATAAAGTTTCCCCAACATCTATATTTAGGGCAAATATGTTATTGGAGGAATGTTGCCCATTTTCAATAATAGCAGATTCACTTATTTTGCAGTCTTAGGCATTATGAAGCCCCTCTTTCAATATTATAGAAATTTAGTTTCACATTTCCAACATGTTGATGATTTATTTTAGGTTATTATTATTTTTTCTATTTTTATGAATATGTATTTGTTTCTGTTAATCTATTACGATTCCAAACTGCGTGGTATCCACATTTGTACACAATATTACTGGAAATGTTCAATTCTATAAATATTTTAATAACTAAGGGAATGTAATGAAATATATGAAAACCTAACCAATTATTAAATAAAGTGTTAATATTATTTAATATTTTTAAGAAAAAAAGTTTCTTTACCCATTTCCTTGCTTCCCAATGGAATTGCCTTGCTGGAAATTCACCATTGGGGAGTTAAATCTGTCTAAGGCTTCTTCAAATTTATTTGCATTGTAAATTTAGAAAGTAAGAATTGGTTAATCATCATTTGAGTATGGATTCAAGAATCAGATTTCTTAATTATATTATTCAATAATTATGAAATCTGCTCGGAAATAAATCATGTAATGCCAAATAGAACACTATTTATTTTGAAAGCAATAGCAAAGTGATCCTTATAATTGAATCTACACTATTAATTAATGTTTCAAGTATGGAATAACACTCTCAAAACATCCTATTTTGATACTACATTAGATGCAGATTGATTTAATCTCGAAATATGGTTCATGAGAACACCAGATAATGTATATTTGATTTGATGATCATTATTTTCAAATTTCCACATCAGCAAGTATGAATGCTATAAATTTTTAATGTATCAGACTTGTGTCCAAACTCAAAGGTAGATTTTTTAATAATATTGGTCTTTGGAAGTATTGGAAAAAAATATCTTTTTAACCAGAAGATGAGATTGCCAACAAGTTACTACAGCCTTAGATCATAAATGCAATCTGATGTCCTAATAATGTGTGTGTGTCATGCTTAAATAACTTCAAAATTATTTTATATAATAATTTTATTACAAACTATACACATTTTACACTACACAAACATTATCCTTTAGATTCAGCTTCTTCATCTTCAATTGTTATTGATGGATCTGAAAAGTTATGAAGATCTTTATCATAAATATTTTCTGGCAAAGGCTCTTCAACATCTTCAGGATAAAATGTTGGGAAGGGTGGAGGGTTATCTTCTTTATGATTCTTTTTAGGAATATAGCAATCGTAGATTGTACAATAGTTTCCATTAATACCAGGCACTGCTGGTCCATGTATATATAATACATTATATTTAGTATTAATTCGCCAAATCTGAAAAAAAAAAAAAAAAAGCAATATAAACATTTTTACAATGGTGAAAAAAAATAACCTATAGAATATATATTTTTATAAAAATTTTATAATTTACACTATTAACTAAGTATATAAAATAGTTCTTTAAAAAATATATAATACTAGTGTTTCTGTGAAATAATATGGAAGTTTAAAAATTTATATGCTTAGTTAGATGAATTTATTGTAAGGACATAATAGTCTCAAAATACTAATTTTTGTTGAATGACTAAATGCATATTTTCTTTTTTTATCTCAATAGGCTTGTTTTATCATTTTTAAAATTTTTTTATTCAAATATAAATATGCCTCATGAAAAATTAAATTCTGTACAAAATTTTTTGTTACTATATGACAGTAAGAAGATTGAGAACACAATTTATGAAATCTGAAGTTCTATTATTTCAGATGTATTAAATGCCAACAAGGACCTTTAGTAAAGGCTGTGTCAACAAATTGTCTTCTGAACCTATAGTTCAGAAATATAGTTAAATTCTCCATTAAAAGTTCATAATACTTTCTTATGGCTTCTTTTTCCTGTTTCTTGCCTTCCTATTCAGAATACTATTTGGCCCACATTATAGCTTGGATAGAAAAAAAAAATCTTGGTAATAGTACAGTTTTTATCTATTTCCTTGACATCATGAAGAATAAAGAGTATTAAAGCATTCTATGCCTGGTTCTTCAAAACAAGTTTATATATTATATATATATATATACACATGTATGATCAAAATACTGAATTTCTTGATATCAAATGTTCTCCTTATCCAGGCTCTAGCTAATGAGAAGAAGAAAGATAAGAAGTAATCCCCAACATATAACTATCAGAATTAGCAATTTTTAAAGATATTAATTCTGATATACTAGTTACTTTTTAAGCAATTAAATTTAAGAAAACCTACAATTAGCAAGTATTGCTGAAATTAAATATGAGATAAAATTTGTAATACATCAGTACAAAAGCATTTTGGAATATTTGTGGCAAATTAAATCAAAATACCTTAAGTCCACGAGCTAATCGATATCGTCCACCCATAAGTCCTGGCATTTTTTTCCCTTTCCAAACACCTCTTTTTCTCTGAAATAATATATATAAATAAGCAAGCATATAAATAAAACATTCATAAATAATTTTATGCAAAATATACTCTAAACAAAAGGGAGCAAATAAAATATGTTTTGTAATACTTTGCTTTTTATATACATATCCCTAGCTTCCAATATACAAAAAAAAAAAAAAAAAATTACTTACACCACTACCAATACATCCAGGTCTCCTATGACTTTTTGTGACACCATGAGTTGCACGTCCACCTTTAAATCCAAATCTCTTCACAACACCTTGAAAGCCATGATATTTTCTGTAAAATTTGTATTGTTACATAAATTTAAAAAGCAAACATTTAAAAATCATAGCTTTTTTCCCTCCTGTTTTACTATTTGAATTATGTATGCAATAAAAAAATAAAGGTTTTTCCGAAATTCCATTCTCCTTCAAATTCAGCAGAATTTCAACTTTCTTCTCACAGAAAAGGATTTTACTTTATATCTGCACTAATCAGTCATTAGTACGAATAGCAATGCAGATCATAATGAACTTCCATATTGGTATATTTTCATTTTTATGAATAAAGTATCTGAACTCGGATTTTTGAATGAGGGATAGTGTTATTGCCAGAATTATACAAAGATAAAAACTAGCAGAAGTAATATTTTCCAGATATTTAATCTTTTATATTAAATGCTAGTATCTCTTATTTGCCCTCATAAGCTTTTTAAAAATCAATCAAAATTTTAGAAAACCTCGCATTTTCTTCATGGAAACTGAAATTTTTAGAAAATTGATAATATTAAATAGTCATGTGTCAGAATATATATTTATTAATAAGTTATGACAAAGAAAGTCCTATTATATATTATTTCATATATTCTATTATATAATTTCCATATTGATATTTTACATACAAAATATAGCTGATAATATTTATTTCAGTAAAAAATGATAATAAATAGCAAAATTGCACATTTTTTAATCAATTTTTTATGCAATATTAACATTTTTATGTGGAAATCTAAAAAATTACAAAATGAAACTCATTATAAGGATAGGTAATTATTTATTTTTCCAACTTACGTTATGCCTCTTATATTCACATAATCTCCTACTCTAAAATGGTTTGCGAATAGTGGAGTGCCTATAAAATAAAATATTTATTATAGATAATTGGAAATGAAAAATGTTTAAATAAAGAGGAAAAATACGTTTTTAAGAGATTATATTAAAAATAATAGGTGCAATAACTATTTTCCCAAAAACACTTATTGCATTTATAACTGAATGTTTCCCCCTTTTAATTAATTGAACATTATTTGCAATACATACCAAATTAATTCAAGTAATAAAATAAATATTACCAAAATATTCATTCAGGTTTTAAGCTTTTATCTTTTATTTGGTTTAAAAAAGTAGACCGACATTTTATTTTTTTATTATTGTATGGACGAAGGGGAGGAATAAGTTTAATCAGTCCATGACGAAATTTTAAATCCAGTCACTTAAAATACAAACATTATAATTTTTTTCTCATTCGATTAAATATTAAGAAACTAATTTATGTCTTCAGATTTGTTCCCTGTTAAATATTTAAAACAGAAAACATACTTTTTTACATAAATTACTCATTTAGTATTTGCTTTTTACACAAAGGTGATGGCACACGAGTAATTGGCTTCTAAAAAAGCTTCATTGTAGTTAAATAAACATCACTTTACATGATAAACTTATTTAATTTGCTTTCATTTGAAAAAAGAAATTATCAGTAAACAGGTTTTCAAATAAACACAAATTTAGTAATTACTTTGATATTTTTATTTTGCATTAAAAAAATTATTATAGCAAAATTTTAAAACATGATATAGTGGTATAACTCTGCAAATACAGAAATGGAATATATATATATATATAATTTCCAAATTTTTATCTTAATTTAACTCATATTATAACTTCATTCTAAATCCAATTCCAATCTGATCCAATTCCTCCTTTTTATTTAATCAATTCGACACACGCTCTATAAAATTGCTCACTTTTGCATTTTCCCATGCTCCGAATGGAGGGATAAAAATCTCTAATGCTTGCAACCTTCTTTTAAAGATACCTACATTTTTCTTTCCTAAGCTTACATGTGTTGATTGTAAAACTACTGAAGGGAAAAATTTTGGTCTCTTTTGCATTTGTATCATGATGCAACCAGACATTAGTTTTATCATCGTTTCTAGTACATAATATGCCTCCCATGAAAAAAAAAAAAAAAATCAGTTTTAAAATTTCAAAAGTTTTTTCTTTTTGGCCATGCATTTGCTTAAAATATGTGTACACATCTATTTATATATATAACTTCTTTTTAAAAAACAGAAACTAATAGGAATTTGTTTTTAATCAAATTTGCTCAAAACTTTTAAGTCCAAATATTTTGAATACGTTTATCTATGGACTAGAGATCTTGGGTCTTTTTCATGATTTAAAAAAAAAAAAAATGCTAAAAGAATATATATTTTACTAATTTTTAGATTTTAAGGATGTCAAATAATTATTCAAGATTAAGAAATCAAAAAATGTAAGTGGCACAAAAATACATTATAAGACAGTGTAAGATTAAAAGTCTTTCCCTCTCTGATAAAAACTCACAAGCCACCATTGTTCCTCACAGCTCTGGCTGTAGATTATTCATTTTATAGATCAGTTTAGTAATAATAAAAATTCATTGTTAGTTGAAATTCAAATTCGCGATAATTATATGTACAGGAAGTAACTTTTATTTTTGGTTAAAAAATGCATTAAATACAAAGAAAACAATTCAATTCAAACAGATCTATCATGAAAGGGTGAGGTGGGGGGGATTCTAAAATGAAACCACAAGGAAAGGACTTTTTTTAAATGAAATATTTTTTTTATCAATGAAAAGATATCTTGCAACATATTCATTAAAGAAGTTCAGAAAAAAAATGCAAATTAATTTTCTTAAAAATGAAGTGAGAGAATTTACCTGGTTCTATTTTAGCATCAGGCGTAATACGAAAACGAGTTAATTTCTTTTTCGGCATAACCCCAGCTTCAGCAAAAAGACCATTGTAAGCAGCAGTAAACTAAAAAAGAAAAATTAATAGAGTCAGTGCATTTTTGAGGCATTGCATTTAAGACGAATGTGAATGCACAGACCACCAGACAGTCAACTCCTTGATGGATTTGATTCAAAATTTAATACAAATTTACCCTTTAGATGTTTAAACTATGCACTAAATTTTATCCATCTAGCTCTTTACATTTTGCAGTTATCTCATTTGATTGACCTAAACTTATGATGAATGGATTTTGTTCAAAATTTGATAGAAATCTATGATTTTAATGTGATGACCACATACCAGACTTTATCCATTTAGCTCAACGCATATTTCAGTTATTGTGTTCAAAGACAAACAGATATAATTCCCAAAATGTGTTTTTCAAACTCAGGGAAATCTGAAATATAGAAATTTGTCTAAATCTTGAAGCAGAATTATTTGATGGTAACTATACTTTCTCTTTGTATACAAAAAAAGTAAAAAGTAGAACTCTGTAACCAAAACAAATTTAACAATGTGGTTTAAGAATTGAAAAATTTGCTTCAAGAATTTAAATATATATAAATATGGAAATCATAAACACAGGGTTATATATTTTGTATTTCACAGAAACATTTATTCATTTGCATCTAAGTGTTATAATTCTTTAATCTGCACAATTGGATGATTCTTATGTAAGAAAAAATAACAACCATTTGTCTTCAAAAAATAAATGAATTATAATATGTTATGAAGAGTATTCTTTAAATAAATATTATGATGGGAAATTATTTCAACATAAAATAACATTAGATATGTTAAGGTAAGGTATAAATACTGAAATCTTTTAATAAGCCAATAATGTAATAATAACGAAGATTATGAAACTTTTCTTACCAGTTGAGGGTCGGCACTTTCGGCTCCAACCACCAAACTTCCATAAGTTCTAGTATCAGATGGCATTAAATTAGACTTGCTATATTTTGATTGAGAAAATATTTCAGGAGGATTGTACCTAATTACATGGTTATCGACAACCTATAAAAGATAAAATAAAGAAAATTATTCTGAAACGGTTACTAAATTTACTCCATTTTTTTTAAATCAAGAACTTTAGCATTTTCATTATATATTTTTAATCTGATTGCTAAAAATGTCATTTATATATATATCTAAAAATTATTTTACTTTTCTGAAATAATTTTAAGAATAGAGATGAAAATCTATAATTGTTTTGCATATGCAATTTCAAACTTAATAATTGCACTGAAATTGAAATAATAAATAAATAATAATATTTGAATAAATTTTATGCATTAAATTGATTAATAATTAGTAATAATAACTTTATAAAACTATAGTATTTTTAATAAAATCTCATAATGTGAGATAATATTATAAAAACAAAAAAACTGGTCTTCAGTTAGAAAAAAAATGAAAGTAATATGTTTTTACACTTTCAGATTTGAAAATATCATTAATGGATAGCTATGCATATTTATTTACTCTATTATATATACAAAAGTGAAAGAAAAAAAAAGTCACAATGAATGATGATTATAATGAAAGGAAAACCAGAAATAATGAAAAATCCCATATTCACAATACACAATCAGAACATGGGGGGGAGGAAGACCTCTCAAATGAAAGAGAAATTTAGAGAAAGAAAATGAAAGCATATTTCAAACTTTTTCATTATTTAAGTATATGACTAGAGATGAAGACTTTTATCAAGTCATTCAAAATTTCGGCTGATACTTAACTTAAATATCATGCATGATTGGTGCTTCATAAAATTAATTAATGTTTGATCAGAATACTTTGACAGACTATTTTCAGAATCTCAAAATTTTAATTCTAATTCTAAGTTATTATTTAGATGAAATGATATAAACTTGAGCATAGATTTTTCTTTAATAAAGTCCTCTGCTCTTTAACAGAGGGCTCTGTGATTGAATTTCTTTTAAGCATGCATCAGAAAATGCTATTTCATCACATTTTTGTTTGACATACTGTGACAGTTTAACCATGTTATATTTAAAAGTTGTGTGAGCATTCGCTGATTTCACTCTTTGCAGCATAGTGTTTCGCTAAATAAACACCTAATGTTGCTCGCTTCGAAAATTGTTAAATTCAATTAGAAAGGGGGGGGGGGAATCAGTTTACAATTCACTTTTAAATTTCTTTTTTAACAACAGATACAGTTTAAATCAAGCAGATCTGAAATTTTCATTTAAGCACACTATGTAAAAATCTATTTTTCAAGGAATTTTTTTAATTTCTTCTAGTAAAAAATAATTGTAGAAAAAATTTCAATGTTATTTTGTTGACTGTATCTTAAAATATTTATTCTATATATTTTAAAGTTCTTTAAAGAAAAAGATTATGTATAATTATTAGATAAAATCGATCACTAGATTTTCCATCAGGCGAAAAACTGCATCAATCGTGTTATGTGGAAGAATGCTGTGTCAGGGGAAAAAAAAAAAAAAAAAAATCTGTGTCTCTGGTTTTCTGCACTTTTCTCTTTTTTTTGTGAACTTATTTCAAAAAATACTATTTGGAAGGGTTAGAGTTCTTGGAAATGATCAACTTTACTCTGGGTCTCTGAAATTTTGTGTATTTTATTATCAAGAGCTTTTGTCATCTTCACTTAAAGCTGTGTGGAGTTTTCTGAATGAGGACAAAAGTCAGCAATGAAATTCGGAGTATCCAAAATCAATAGTGAAAAATAGACTGTATTTAGGTATATCAATTCAAATTTCAAAGTCTGTAAGTTGCTAAATTAAATCTAAAGAAAAATATTTATATAGAAAATGGACCCAGTTATTCATTAATTTGAACTTTACACATTAAGGAAACAATTCGAAAAGCAATTTTTAATTTCAATAAGAATTAGATTAAGAAAAAAGAAATTGTTCAATAAAACAAAGCCCTTCATGAATCTCAGTCAAGTGTTAGAAAATATTTCAAAGATATTAATGCAAAATTAGGAAATAATTAAAAACTGTATATTAATATGATAAACATTAAAAAAATTATTCATATAAAAAACTGCAAAAATCAAACAAACCACAAAGGTTTCATTTTAACTTAATGAATTAGATTTATGTTTTCTTTTCTTTTCTTTTTTGGCAATAAACTATATATATATATATATAAATGATATATCTTTTTATCACAATCCATCAAACATCCTTCTAAATTCTTTTCAGTTTCCTTTCTTTCTAATATCAGGATTATTATTACATTTTAACCATGAATACTGACAACTATGCTATACATTTTTTGAAACAGTTACACTAAGTATCATTATTTTGTGTTTTAAAGGGCTATAAAAATTAGGATAGCATGAAAAAATTTTAAAATATACTTCTGAATCTTTAGAAAGAAAAAAATGTGGCCGGTGCATATTATATATATATATATATATATATATATATATATATATATATATATATATATAAAACTAATATTTTATGATGGCCAAAGCATATAAATATTTGAAAAAATATAAAGTTTCACTATTTTATAATAATTTTTGCTTTTAATGTCATATTGCAAAAACTTTGCAAAGGGTACCACATATAAAAATTACATATTTCTTTATTTAGAAAATCTATTATCTCACAAATTCCCTTAAATTATTAACTCTACATATAAAAGGTGATATATTTCTTTGTTTTGAAAATACCTTTTTTTTCTCCCTTTAGAAAATACCTCATAAATCCCTATAAATTTTTGAAAAAAATGCAACATTTGGATAATTTCCACAGATTTTAAAAGCAAATTTGTATCAGATTTCAAAGACTCACAATGACCAAACAAATTCAAAGTGTTTTTATTTTTTAAGGAAACAACATCAATAATTCAGTATTAACACATATAATTGATTTGAATTCACTGCTTATTAACCAATGACAGCACAATCCAAAACTCTCATTACTTCATACTGTTTTTAATCTAGTGTCAGTTCATCCAATACTTACCTTGTTACTCCATTATGTATTAGTTGTTGATTATGAATCTAGGTCTTATTTTCTAAATGCTTAGTGAAATTATTATATTAAAAATGTCTTTTTATTTAGTACACACAAATCATATTTTCCCTTGTTATAGTGACTCGAGATGTAAACATTTTGTACCATTCTAAAATTTAATTTTGTGCAAAAAGTTTTGGGGAAATAAATAAAATGTGTGTTTCAACTGAATTAAAAAAAAATTAATTATAAATAAAATTTATAATAAAAATTAAAAAGCACACATTCTAGAAAACAACATGCCAAATTTAGTAGATTTAGGTCTAACAATCTGTTCTGTAGAGCATTGACAAACAGACATTCATTTTATTCTTATTAGAAACTGGTTCGATATAATTTTAATAAATTATTTGATTTTCTTTAACTTTCTAAAGTCCTAAAATTCCATTCTTTGTGGTAATCTCCAATTAATTTAACTATATATAGCAATCTCTCAGTAATCCAATCAAACTCGAGGACTGCTGGATTAATAAAAGCGTCAAATTAATAGAAATATTTTTCAAAAAAATAATTTTAAAAGCAAAGCTTTTTACTATGCAAAATTGAAATAAATGCAATAAATATTACAAATCCAAGCACATTCTATTTTATATTTATTATTAATGATTCGTCTATTGTTTAAGTCAAGTCACGCTCTATGTCATTTCAGCTTAGTTTCCCTTTTAACTCTTAGTATTTGCTCTTCTCAAAATATAAAATTATTGAAAGGCCCTGATTACAAAATATCAATAAATAAGCAATAAACCATTTCTTTAAACATTTCCATAGAAAAAAAAATCCTTCAGATTGCAAATATTTCATAACGAAATGAAAAAAATAGTTTGCAATATTAGATGAATATTAACAGCTTAAAATAATTAGCTAATGGGAAGGCTAATTTTTTTAAATATAACTGCAGCATATATTACATATAGAATTTCATTCTTTGATGAGATTATTTCAGAAGTATAGATGTGAAATTGATTACAGTAAAAAGGAAAGCCTAAAAAATCTATTCATGATTTCTTAATATAGTTTTGAATGTTTTATGTATGTATAATACTTTAGTATATATACATGTATACAGAAACATAAATCTATCTTTAATACATTTCAATAGATTTACAGAGTTATTAAAAGTAAAAAGAAAAAAATATATATATATCATGCTGGTAAAGTTATCAATTAGCAATAAAAATCATTAACTGAAAAAAATGCTGGTTCATTATGTAAGATATTAAAATATATACTATATAGTTAAAAAAAAATACCTGTAACAAAGTTGTCAATATTTTTTTCCCTGATTTTGTCCACATTGGATATATTCCTATTTTTCTAGCAATTAGACCAGCCCTTACAGATCTAAAAACAACAAAGGAAATAAATAAATTATGAAAACTATTATTGATAAAAAATAATAATGACACAACAAACTAAAACAACACAATATAATTTGGAATCAGAAATTCAATAAAATTTTGCTCAACTGGATAATTTTTCTGCTGACCAAATAAAAAGCTTCAAAATACAAATATCAATGTAATATAAAATATCAATTTATAAGAAATTTTTAAAAATTTAGGAAGAATATAGAATATTCCCTTTTAAATTAAAAATATAGGCAGCTATTTGTAATAAAGCATAATCAATAATAAGGAGCTATTTGGCCAAATTTTGTCACCCATATTGTTAAGATTTGTAATATTGTTTCCTTGTGCAATTGGTCTGATAGTAAGGTTTTAGATATTTTAAAGGCCTTGTTAACAAAAATGAAGGTTCTTAAAAGTACAGGAATATGGAAATATCTGTATTAGGACTTAAGATTCAGTTATTGTTCATGATGGTTATTTGTCCAACTAGAAAACCTATATAAAGTGAGAGGAGTTAGTTAGTTGAATTTTCTTTAGGAATGTTGATTGCTTCAAGTACTTTTGCTTATTTTTGCAAGCATTGCCTTTATGTATGTTTCTGCAGCGTTTATTACCTGTATTTTGTAGAGGAATAAAAACCACTGAGTTTACTGGATTGTTCACAATAAAGCCACTGAACATGGTTTTCATTACAATATGAAATTGATATCATTTTTTAGAAGTTTAGGAATAAAATTATTTTATAATAAATTTTCAAAATTATTTATTATTTCAAATACTTTTTCCTTCAGTAAAATTATGAAATTCCATTCCAAGCAAACATATATAATTTATGATCTGTTTAATGATTAACATTTTTGTAATTGTTAGGTGCATGTAAATTAAAATAAAAAAACTGTTTCTTTTTTACTCTACACATACATTTTTTTTAAAAATTCTATTTACTATCAACAAATGCTGCTTATAGCAAAATCTACATTACAATATCTACATACATAGCATCAACGCTAAAAACACGGAAGTCATTAGTATTATAATATCTTGATCCAGAATGATCAAATAAGAGAGTAGCGTAAACAAACAATTCTTTTATTTACAGCCTTATATATGTACACAAAAACAATTGAAAGTTTAACCATGAAACAGTTCTTCAATCAAATCGGACGATAGACACCAAAAACACATTAAAAGGATGTTAGCTCAAATGGCTACTCCAGAAACTGTTCCAGAAATACAAAGACCTTTATCAGGTGGATCCTAACACAGAAACTAAATCATACGGAGCTTCTCACAAACTAACGAACCATTTCTTGGGATGCCAAAACACAGATGTCTCTCCGACTTCCCCTTCCAAGCCTCTTCTCTCTCTCTAAAAACAACAACAACAACAAAAAAAAAACATGCATTTTATTTTTGTCAGATCTCCACTTCTGATTTTCTCATTGGTGAACTTGAGTTCCTTATTACCCAATAGTTGCTCAGTAATGTTTCCTCAATGGTCTTCAGCTGATCCTAGAAATGCCTGTTAATGATCCATCTTTGTAACTGACCCCTCCTGAATACACGCTAATTATAATCAATTCGCAGCTAACACCAGCTGACATCCCAGTTCAACACTTAATGACAATAATTGCTGGTGATTGATTGTCTATTGAAAATTTTAAGAGTCTCTTCATAAAGGGAGGTGAAATTAACAACTGGATGTTTTGATGTTCTGTTGTTGTTGTTTATAATGACACTTGCCATGCACAAGCTCGCTGACGAAGTCAGCGATTTTAAGCCAAGGGAGCGTCTCTTGTTTTTAGTAGCGCCAACTAGGGCCAAGAGTACGTCTTAGCTACTCACACATCTCATTCGCTTGCACAACCCCTTTGTACAGGGGGGCACATTCATACATCTCACAGATATAACGGAGGAAGAACAACCATGCCCGTACCGGGACTCGAACCCAGGACGCCCAGAACACGGGGAAGACGCGCTACCCCTATGCCAGGACGCCGGCTGATGTTCTTCTCCTTTGAAGATATGATAGATCTATTTGAAACAACAAGGCATCCATCTGTGGCCCTTTATCTGGATGCAACAAATGACCAGACACAATGACTCTACTAGCAAAAGCATCCACATCTGGCGGTCTGTAGGTATTTAACTATGTGTGGGAAATGGGGAAACATTACAGTATTAAACTCTTAACATGATTTTGGAAGTTCCAAACACTTGTGAATTAGCAAAGGTATCATGTTGAAAGAAATGCCCCTTCCGAAAATTGATAGATTTCTGTAATCAATCAGATTGAAATGAATCCTTTAACTGAATGAATTTCTGATTCAAAAGAAATGAAAATTGCTGTTAAGTTGATATTGATGACTGAATCGCAACTCTTTTTCAGTAGCATTAACTGATATTGACTTTTGATACTATATATATATATATATATATATATATATATATATATATATATATATATATATATGTTGCGTCACATCACTAATCATGTGATGCTTTCCCGCCATTATTGGCAGACGAGAGTTGGGTAGTGAGCCTGTAAGACGTACAGCTCACGCTCATGTATCATTTTATGTTAGAATAGTAATGTTTTGTCCTTTAATTATAATAAATATATTTTTATATTAATGCTGGTTGTTGCCTTTCCCCACATTTTTGGGGGATCGGCCTTTCTCGTGAATACCCCTAGCAAATCCCGCCAAATTGTTGAAAAAGCTGTGGAAGTTAGTACAATTTAAGACGCTAAAAGTTTTGATAAGAGTGGATTTTTGCCGTGGATGTTTTACTAGACTGGTGAATGGACGTTAGTGCACGTTTTTGATGGATATGATTCAAGCGAAAAAGTGATAACTTTCAAGTTTCGTGTTATTGTGCAACTGTGCTGACATATACTGGCCGCTTTAAAAAAAGAACATCATCCTGTTCAACATTTCTAAATTACAGAAGAAATTGAATTATTTGGAAATGTGTGAATCATTTAAGAGTGAATAATTCGACTGCTCCCAACCAGGTAGGCGCAATTTTTCTTGATAAGTTTCTAATTTATAGTACGTTACTTTATATCATTCTCCCTTTAAATTTTAATCCTGATTGAATGTGTACTAGTTCTGTTTTAATTAATTACAATGTCTTTAAAACTAGGCGATATTTAATTAATCGCTAACTCCCTTAAATATGCAAAAACTAATTCAGTAAAATTGCTTAACACTGTGTTAGGTTACAGTAATTTTGACCATTCTTCTCGAAAAAGAATGAGAAATTTTGAAAATTTAGATGTAGAAAAACATAAACGAGAATTGCTGAAGATTTTTTCTTTATCTGACTTTATCTCCGTTTCTAATTTATTACACTTAGAAGTAACTGAGACCGACAAAGATGCTTTGTGTGAAAATATTTTTAAAGCCCTAACAAATTTAAATGAATTTCAGAATTCGCTAGATACTAGTTTTTTATCGGAAACAGAAGAAAAACCTCAACAGATTTCTGAAACCGAAAGTTCATCAAGTAATGGGGGTAATAATTCTTCCTTCCCCATCCCCGCAACTTCAGACGAAACATTAATAAATAACAGTCAGACAATAATTACTGGCGCCAAAACGGAATCACTCGAATAACCAAACGATGAATGAAATAAACCTTCAGTTTTGTTTTTTATTACATGATCTCTGTGGTAGTTGTAGAAACTTCACAGGCAATGATTCCTATTCGATTAAATTTTTTTTTTTGCGATGTTGAAGAGAATTTTTCCGCTTTTCCCTTCTTTAAGCGAACAACAAAAATTAATCTTTGTAAAGAGGTTAGTTTCCGGCGCAACTAAATCTTTTTTATTCTCCCAAAGAAATCTAAATTCCTATCAAGCTTTTAAAAATGCAATAATTAATGAATTTTACGATAAAGTAACTTATATTGAAATACATAAACAACTAGAAAGACGTAAAATGCGCTCGAATGAAACTTTTATGCAGTATTTTATTGCCATGCGTGAAATTGCGAATCAGTCTGAAACCCTTATTGATGAATGTTCTGTTATTCAATACACAATAAACGGGATACAGAGTTCCCCTTCTGATAAAATTATTCTTTATGGTGCAAAATGTTATTCTGAATTTAAAGAAAAGTTACGAATTTTCGAAACTATCGTAAGTGCAATGAACGGAAATAATTCAAAAATGTCGTATTCTAGATATGCTAATGACGGCCAAAGACGTGGTACAATACATAAAATCCCTGTCCAACAAAGAGAATCAAAATCGAATCTTAGTAATCCGACTAACAGTAACATGCGTTGTTTTAATTGTAACGATTTTGGACATATCTCAAAGTCTTGCCCTAATCGTAATCGTGGTCCTAAATGTCTTTCTGGTAATCTTTTCGAACATAAATCTTCCGATTGTCACCGTACTACTCGGAATGACAGTTCTACCCCACGTGATAATGTCAACACTTTACATTTATTGCATTCTCCGTCGAATATGCATAAAAAGGTTGTTATTCTTAATAATACACTTTCCGGATTAGTCGATACTGGTAGTTTTTCGACACTTCTCAAACATTCTGCATGGATTAAACTAGGATCGCCGCCGTTGACGAAAAACAAGATAACACTAACTGGATTCGGGTTTTCTCAAACTAAAATAATAGGTTCCTTTGAATCTGAAATTATTATTGACAAACCAAGTTTTCCTGTTTTTATTTCTGCGGTACCTAATAATTGTACTATTTATGATCTAATAATAGGTTGCGACGTAATAAATCAGGCAAATTTGACAATTAAACCTGACGGTGTTGTATTTTCTAAAATTTCTAAATCTGATGATCCTGTTGAAACTGACAGTTTTATAATGGCTATTTCTGCCGAAACTCCCACGTTTGATATAGGTCCGAATATTTCTAAACAAACTCGCAATGAGGTTGAACAGATTTTGTTAGCCTATAAACCTAACAAAACTAAAACCACGAACATCGCACTTGATATAACGCTTACTGACGATGAGCCAATTTTCCACACTCCTCGACGTTTACCCTTTGCCGAACGTGATATAGTAAATGCGCAGATAGACGAGTGGTTAAAAAATGGAATTATAGAACCATGTTCTTCACCCTATGCTAGTCAAGTTGTCGTAGTTCGTAAGAAAGATAGAAAACATAGAGTCTGTATAAATTATAGAAAATTAAATCGTAAATTAGTTAAAGACTATTATCCACTACCATTAATTGATGACATTTTAGATCGTCTTCAAAATGCTAAAATTTTCAGTACTCTCGATTTGCGTAACGGATTTTTTCATGTGCCGGTAAAAGAAAAAAGTCGTTGTTACACCAGTTTCGTCACAAATACAGGTCAATTTCAATTCCGTTATATGCCATTCGGTTTAAGTTCATGTCCTCCTGTCTTTATGCGATACATAAATGCCGTTTTTCGTGATCTTATTGCAAAAGGCATTGTCCTCCCGTATATGGATGACATCATCATTCCCGCAAATAATGAATCCGAGGCTCTCGAACGCCTTAACACTGTTCTAAAAGTAGCTCGCGATTATGGACTAGATATAAACTTTAAAAAATGTCAATTTTTGTATAGTCAGATTGAATTTTTGGGTCACGTAGTAGAACACGGCAAATTGCTCCCTTCACCCTCCAAAACTAAAGCCATTCTTTCTTAATTATCCTGAGTTAAAAAATGCAAAAGACGTACAACGTTTTCTAGGTCTTAGGGATACTTAAGAAAATTTATCCCCTCATACTCTACTATAGCAAAACCACTTAGTGATCTTCTTCGTAAGGACAGCCCCTTTCTATTTCAAGCTCAGCAAAAAACTGCGTTTTTGCGCTTAAAACAGTTACTTTCTGATTAACCCGTTTTAACTATTTTTAACCAAGGCAGTCCCATTGAAATTCATACAAACGTGTCAATTGATGGTTTGGGGGCAGTCCTACTACAAAAATCCAAAGATGATAACAAATTCCATCCAGTGTATTATATGTCCAAGAAAACGTCTGACAACGAAAGAAAATACACCAGCTATGAGCTGGAGGTACTCGCCATTGTAGAAGCTCTTAAAAAATTCCGAACTTACATCCTCGGATCACACTTTAAAATTATCACTGACTGTAATGCATTCGTCAAAACGTTAAATAAAAAAAGAAATGAATTCCCGCATTTCGCGATGGGCATTATACCTTCAGACTACGAAATAGAGCATCGAACCGGTTCAAAGATGACTCATGTCGACTGCATGTCATTCAAGACTGTGTCAATCTTCAAATTTTCAAAGCTCAACAGACAGATGAGCATATTACAGCTATAAAAGCATTACTTCAAAATGCACCTTACGAGAACTACATAGTCAAGAACAACATTTTATATAAGAACTTAGACGGAATCGATTTATTTGTCGTACCTGATGATATGCAGGCCAACATTATTAAATCCTGTCATGAACGAGGCCACTTTGCAGTAAAACGCACGCAGGAAATGTTAAACAAAGCATTCTTTATTCCGAACTTGAAAGAGAAAATTGAACGATGTATACGCAACTGTGTAACATGCATTCTAAATAACAGAAAACGTGGCAAATTAGATGGCACTTTGCATCCACTTGACAAAGACGATACTCCCTTTCGTACATACCATATTGATCATTTGGGTCCTCTTCCCAGCACTTCTAAGAAATATAAGCATATTCTGGCAATCATCGATTCCTTTACGAAGTTTGTGTGGCTTTACCCGACCAAGTCCACCGACACCTCTGAAGTTCTCAATAAGTTCGAATGCCAAAGATCAGTTTTCGGTAATCCTTCAAGGATTATTACGGACAGAGGTACCGCTTTCACATCTACACCATTCAAAGAATATTGTGAACATCAGCATATCACCCATATTGCTGTTACAGCTGGACTTCCTAGATCAAACGGTCAGGTAGAAAGACTTAATTCTACTATCATATCTGTACTCTCCAAGCTATCCATAGAAAACCCTGAAAAATGGTATAGCCATGTTGCTTCCGTTCAGCAAATTATTAATTCTACATTTCAACGAAGTATTAATTCTACTCCATTCGACATTCTGTTTGGAACTAAAATGAAATCTGAGCATGATATAAAAATCCTCAAATCGTCAACGAAGAGATCCAGTCTGCATTTCTCCAACAGTGTGATAGGAACTCCGTAAAGATGCAAAACAACAAATCCTCAAAATCCAAGAAGAAAATCGCCGTACCTACAATATGAGTAGGAAACATGCTCAAAAATTTCAATTGAATGATCTCGTCGCAATCAAGCGCACTCAATTTGGCCCTGGTCTGAAATTGAAACAAAAATTTCTCGGACCATATAAAGTGATCAAAATTAAAGCAAACGACACATACGATGTTGAAAAGTGTGATTTCTTCGATGGACCATCAAAAACTTCAACTAGTGCAGAATATATGAAACCATGGTCCAGCAATATAGAACACATAACTTGAATTGTTTTTCAAAAGAAAACACTGAGCACTACTTAAAGAGAAAGAGAATTATTTTCCTTCTTTTTGTGTGTGTATATTTGGACGATATAGACTTTGATTTTTATTCTATTTATTTTGTGTTATTGTAATTTTATATGCTGAACACAAATATTATTTTTATTTTTAGTTAGTTATTCGATATTTCCAGTGCACGCTATTGTATTGCTATATACTTATGCTGTCACGGATGGTATGACTATTTTGTTTGTTTTATCTTGTGAATATTTCAATTTTATATATTATTATTTTCCTGTATTTGATGTTTGTTTTATATATTTACTTCAATGTACTGTATACCATAAGGGGAGGTCGCCTATCCTATCATGATGGCCGATGTGGAAGCGCTGACAGATCTCGTATCCTGTATGGCGCTATGTTGCGTCACATCACTAATCATGTGATGCTTTCCCGCCATTATTGGCAGACGAGAGTTGGGTAGTGAGCCTGTAAGACCTACAGCTCAAGCTCATGTATCTTTATGTGTTTTATGTTAGAATAGTAATGTTTTGTCCTTTAATTATAATAAATATATTTTTATATTAATGCTAGTCATTGCCTTCCCCTCCCATATATATATATATATATATATATATATATATATATATATATATATATATATATATATATATATATATATATATATATAACAGTTTATTACCACTAATTCCATGAAGGAATATCTAATTTTCAATCTGCAATGAGTTATTTTCTGGCCTATTGATTGCAAAAGAAGCTTTGAGAAGTTTTAATCTTTTATCAACTACACAAAATAACATAAATAAAAGTGAACATTTAGTGACAACTGATTACTAGCTCTATCCATCTATATATAATGCCTACTACAGAGGATCAAATACAATAATAATGATTTGGGCAGAATGTCAGTGTGTCTAGATGTCAGCTTACATGCGACTAGATGACCATCTTGATATCTTGTTAATTAAAGGAATCTTGATGAGTGCATCAGTGAGTGCTTGATGGGTGCACCTCCCATCCCCACCCTGAAACATCTACTTTGGGAAAGTTATTTCTTATTTAGATTTTATATGAGATCTACTAGATTTGTCAACTGCAGTAAGACTGTCAGTCATCCTCTTATTTTCATAAAGAATATAAAGCTTTTCTTTCTTAATTTGAATTGCCAACAAATTATTGGTCCCTTTTTATATTTTATAGGAATATTCTAAGTAAGCTGTATACTTTGGAGTAATTTTTTTTATGAAATTTTAATTAATTAAAAAATGTAAGTAGGATTTAGGCATTTTCCAGTCATAACTAAAAAGAAAATATTATTGAACAAAACTAATTCCTTTTCAAATTTTTTTAATGATTAATGATGCAACTTTAACTGTTGTACAAATTTTTGGCTATATATTCCACTGAATATTCAATCATTTGAATTTTTTACATTTTTGAAAGTTGCAGAAGAAATCTTCTGCTTAATATCTGGGTAATTTATATGAATAGTAAAAAAGTGAAGTTACAATACATGAAAGAAGATGAATTATCTGGGCATATTGAACAGCACATTGATATCATGGGATTCAACTACATTACATCAGTTCATATGCATAATAAACAAGACAAATGTTATTAAAATAACATAGTTTTGATGTTTGATATTCGAAAATATTTTCTTAGAAGAATCATGATTTATGCATAAGATAGGCATGAGTTGTTATTTTAGGCAAAAGAAACTTAATGGAAAGAAAACATAATTAATAATCTTAGCAAACCAGCTGGTTGCCAAAGGCTAGTAGTAATAAAAATGAAAGTTATTGTGTGTGTTGGCATATTCAGAAACTATTAACTATTAAAACCTCGAAACATCAAATTTGACACAAATATATGTTAGATTATGGAAATGTGCCTTTTGATATCCTTTTTAAAATCAAATTCTTCAAAAATTAGTTAATTTTTTAAAAACATATTTCACCAATAATTTCTGAAAGAATTACAGCACCATTTTTTTAAAATGCAAAAATTTAGCTTTTTAATGAATTAGTTAAATATTATTTAATATCTCATGCAATTTTTTACATCTTTAAATAATTGTGAATTGAGGTTAAATGAGACAATATTTCATTTCTTTATGCCTATGTCTTTATTCTTAAAGGTAACGGGAGAATATGCAAAGAGAGCACAGAACAATGCCAGTTTGTACTTACTCAGGAGTCCATTCAGCTCTATCAGTGTTTGGTTGTTCTCTTAAAGGACTTTCCCCTGGCTTTAGGTATTTGTCATTGATTACTTCTTGTAAGAAATCTTTATTTTCTTTAGTGAGCTTATCATCAGTAAACTTACGTTTCTTTGGAACCCAATAATTGTCAAATTTTTTTATTTTTCTAATGCCATGCCCATAACCTTTTTCTCTTGTTGACACAATCCAGTTGCATGCTCTATAAATATATAATATGTAATTTTAAAATATTGAGTGTCAAGGTAAAAACATTTCTTAAAATTATAAATCATTAAGAATAATAAAATACAATTTTTGAACATAAATTACTCGGAAATTTTCTTAAATACGCAAAGATTCATAAACTTTTTCAGATACATAAAGATTTATTAATACATTTTAGATTTCTTGTAATTTTCAGTTTCTTCGATTAGCTTTCATATCTTACATAACTTCCTTTTATACTCATATCATTATATTTATACAACAAATTTTTGTATGAATAAATGCAAAAGGTTGAATACAAAAATTATCTTTCTTTGTAAAATTACAAGATTAATATTTTACCTTTAATACATAAAAATTTATAAATAATAATCAATATTTAATTTCAAAACTGAAATATCAATACATATTAAAATACTAATTAAAAAAACACTGGTTTAGACTTGCCAGTGTTTAACACCCATTCTTGGTTTAAGTGAATTAAAAAGTTTTAAAAACCTTCTTCTGTAAATGTTTAAAGTTTGCAATTTCTTCCTTGACTCTTAAACTCTTCTTTTGAGCCAATTCAAGATTATTTAAGTACTATTTAAAACACTATTTAAGTAATTTTGAAATTTTTTGCTTTTAATTTTTTAAGTTGATACTCTTTTTTTTTTCCTTTTCAAAATTTCTGTTTAAAACATTTTCTTCCTTTCATTTTTTTCTCTTTATACTCTTCATATTTCATTTGTGAATTCATTATACTTAAAATTAATTATTTATATATTTAAAATTACTTACTCTATAATTTGCTTAAATAGTGTCATAAACAATTCTTCTTGTAATAAATCTGCATACTAGACTTCCATAGACAATCTTTATTCAGTAAAAAGTAATCTCTCAATATTACTGTTGCAATGGGGAAATATCATTATTATCTTTAACAATAATATAGGAAAATTTTGGGTAAGTTAGGTGCATGTGAAACTAAAGTTTATTAACTTTCCCTTGAAAGAAAGAAGTCTCGAGCAGCTATTTATATGATTGTTTTAGAGATATTAGACTTTGGATATAAAGAAATGAGTACAAAATTGACAATTGAACACATGTTTGGTACAAAATGTCCTTTCAGTGTTTTCATGAATTTTTCAGATCAATAAAACTCCAGGACATTTCCTAGATATTCTGTTTCCATCCTGTCATGCAAATGTAATGAATGGAAATTTTTGGACTTAAATAGATATAAATGATTTTTTATGCAAAATTTTTGTTTGATATACATATAGATATTTTGTTAAAAAGACAAAAATATTAAACATATTAAAAAAAAAATCACTATTTTTATTTTTTCATATGATAAATGATAGGTTTAGCACCTTTAATAAACCTAAATAATTTTAATAAATTTAATTAATAAATGTGTTTAAACAGGAAAGCATTTTAACATGAATATTTCAATTAATGGAGAGAAGCAGCTTAAGGGATATATTGGACACTTGAGAAATTAATATGAAAAGCAACTCGTAAAAAAAGTCATAATTGTAAGCATGCCTTTTTCTCTCCCGAAGGCACTGTCCTATCTGAAATCTAAGCACATGGTGTGAGAAGTGAAATAATAATAATAATAATAAAAAGAAACAACGATAAAAGCATATAAAAAAATACTGACCCAAATTTCAAAAAGGCTATTAAGTTAGACTAGAGAAAAAATTATGTTCATTTCAAGACACAGTCCCATTTATTCATACTTTTTAATCTCCATACAAATGGTAATTACTCTTGTTGTTAAAAAGATGCAATAAGCAACAAAATGTCCACTAACAGCCTCCAGGCATTTCTAAATTCCAACAAACTATAGTGATTTAAAAATATTATTAGAAATAATTTATTAAGAATCAAACTTTGACTTTTAATGCATTTCAAGCTTTTTTTTTTTTTTTTTTTTTTGGAATGCTATTCAGCATGATTTTTTTATAATTGGCTTTCACATCCAACAATAAAAATCCTCTCTAATTTTTTTTATATCATTTTTGTTTTTATACATTTTTCTTATTGCTTTTTTTAAATTGCTGTTTTGCTTTCTGTTGTGGCGGAATGTAGATCATTATGATCCATGTAGTGAAAGCAACAGGACATATGTTTCCGGGAACGTTTCTTTAATAATCACATTTCACACAAAACAAACATAACACAAAGACAAGACATTCATGCACACAGCTTAACAGAACAGCATATCATCTTAATTTTATTACAATCGCAATGTACTATGGGATGTGTACCTAATCAGACATCGGCATCTGTACTACAAAAGAGAAGATAGAGTAATGCAACTGCTACACTGTGCCATTTTCTTTGTGCATGTTTTGCTCATGTAACTTTCATTTTACATTTTTATTTATAAAAAATAAAATTCACCTCCATCCATCTAAAATGCAAGGGATCCTTTCAGCTCAAAAAATGAGGAGACAGGTAGTGTAATACACTCATATCCATAAATTAAGGATAATTCAGAGTCACAAGGGAATCGAACCCTAAAATACATATATCACCTGTAAAATGACTACACACATCTTCAAAAATCGTATGCAAATTGCAGGAAGCCATCAGATGACACCGACAGTGTGTCACAATGACAAGAGTGTAAGAGAGTGATGTATAAGGAATACAGGCAAAGAAGTAAAATTGTTCGCAAGTGCTTCATAAGCCTTTCAATGCAATAACCGCATAGTTGTGACACAAAGGATGCATTTGGATGATTTTTTACGTTTTAGAATTATCAGCCATCTGGAATGTGGGCGAAACCAGCCGGAAGTATCCAAGGAATTTGGACTCACCCAGAGTATCATCTCCAGACTTTGGCAACGATTAAAAGATGATGGTAATGTGAGTAGACATTGCAGCACAGGTCGCCCCCCGAGTTACAACCCTGAATGAGGACTGGTATTTGGCAGTTACTGCCAAAAGAAACAGATGGAGCACAGCATCAGACCTGTCTCATCAGCTAACTTCAGCCACTGGTATGACAGTTTCAATGCAGACCATGTACAGACACTTAGTGCAGATTGGTCTATATGCCAGTAGGTCTGTAAGATGTGTTCCACTTATTGCAAATCACTGTCACCTGTGGTTAGTCTGGACAGCATACATTGTGATACCACAACAGTGGGCTTGTGTGATGTTTTACGACAATCCAAGTTTAGCTTGTAGTCTGATTCTCGCCAAACTTTAATATGGAGAGCACCAGGTACCCATTACCACCAAGAGAATATCATTGAACGGCACCATTACAGTGGTGCTGGATTGCTCATTTGGGGAGGAATTATTCTGGGTTCCAGAACTGACCTGCATGCTGAAAGTGTAACCATGACAGGTCAAATCTATCAGGACGTCATTCTGGAAAAACATGTACATTTATTTCGGGGCACCATGGGCACAGAATTCGTGTTTATGGATTACAACGCCTGTCCTAACCATACAAACATCATAAAAGAATGCCTTTGATTGGAGGATATCACCCGTTTGGACTGGCCAGCATTCTCGTGGGACTTGAATCCAGTAAAGCATGTGCGGAATGGCCAACAAGTTGCAGTCCGCCAACCACTTCCTACATGTCTACTGGAACTTCGGAGAGCATCGCTTGATGAGCGGTGTAACATTCCCCAAGATCAGATCAATAATTTGATATTCAGCATACCTCGACGTTGTACGGACTGTATTGCATTTCTGGGAGACATGCTATGTATTAACCATCATACCAACCATGTAATATTGTTTTTTTTTTTTTTTTTTTTTTTTTTTTTGTAATTTGGTCCAGGGAGTAGAAAATCACAATTTTTAGTAATGATATCAAACATATAGCCTCTTTTTTGGTATTTACCTTTTGTTTAATAAATAGGCTTTACAAATAAGTCACATTTGTTTTGCTTCTGACTCTTTCTTTTCCTGAACATGCATTATCCTTAATTTATGGACAGGAGTGTATAATGCAACAGAGTAGCAGTCAAAATGTGTGAAAGAAACCCAACTTTAGTATCAGAAATTTAACATCAGAAGAAATGTATTAGAATTTATGGCATTTTTGTTGTCATTTCTAATCAAGTCACATTTCATGTTAGCATTAATGTTTACAAACATTTGTCTCATTAAAAAGAAAATATATGAAAATTTTCTTAAATGGAATTTCACTTAAGAAAGACCTGAATTAAATCATATAAATAAATTACAAACCTTCAACAAAAATGCAGTGAATAAAGTTAAAGGAATTATAAAATAAAATCACTGTTTTAATTTTTATTAAATATAAGTTAGATATTATAAAGCTCTTCTTTCATTTAAAACGTTAATGTAAAAAAAAAAACTACAATACAGCAGCATTTTTTCTATTATATATTTAAGCAAAAAAAAAAAAAAAAGGGGAAGGTGCAATAGCAGAATATATATAGAATAGCCAGAATTTTTCCCAACAAATTAGAAATGTATGCTGTATGCCTTTTTACAGTTACAAATATGTATGACATTTTATTAGTTACAAAAAATTATCCTTATTTCTTAACAGTGGTTCATGCATCCAATTACCTAATTACTAAACTTATAATATAAAATTAACTCATTTACATAATTTAATACTATAATTCATTTTAAAATGATAAGAATTCCTTAAAAATCATAAGTATTCTACTGAACTCTAAGTTTAATCAATGTGACAACATATTTTCAAAACAGAAAATGTCATCTACTTAGATAGAAGAAGAAATACAAAAGTTAAGTAGTATATATCAGCTAATAAATTTATAAAAAAGAATTATTCAATATTAGTGTACAATGATTCCCATAAAATCTATCAAACCTTCCGCTATTCAAATTTATGTTGGCCCAAGAAATTTACGAAATTTTTTTTTAGTATAATAATAAAATTTAAATACATGATTGCAGTTTCCACCATAATTCATCCATTAACTAAAACAGAAAAGTCAGTAAAATCGAAAAAACGATTAATGAGTTTTATTATGATATCCACACGTTAATACTAAACATGATAAATATATTCAAAAGCTACATATTCAGCTACTTATAATAATACTGCATCTCAAACATGCAGAATTCTGTACTTTCAGAGTTTACCTGAATTATTAAAAACAGTATAAGTTGATTATTGCATTCTTGAAAACAAAATCAGATTTTCAAAGAATAGAAAAATGTCGACAAACTCACATTGTAGGGAGGATATTTTGGCTATTATTATATAATACACGAGCTGATAGCGAACAAATAGATATTTTTTTAGCAATTGAAAACATTTTTTATTTTGTGTATGTTACACCGGAGTGCACTAAAATTTCCAAGGCATTATTTTCAAAACAATGTGTGCTCTAGAGCAGTTACAGTTAAACGTAGTTGTTTGTTTGGAAAAGGAAACTATATTAATTAGAGGTTAACGTTTCTAAATAACTAAGTAATTCTTTCTCATAAACATTTTTATTTTTGATAAATTTAGCAATTCCGATTTTTTAACAAAATAAAAATTCTATACTTTAAAGATTTGCCTTAAAAGTATTTCATGTTTTTCGGTAATTGAGGAAATCTTTTCTATTAAGTTTGATTTAAGAATTCTAAAGATTTTCCTCTTTCAGGACAATAGATTATTCTCACTAAATATTACTTTCCCAGATTTGCAGATTTATTCCCAGATTTCGTGAAGAAGGTGCGATTCTTTAGTATAAAGTATAAACATGTTATTTTTTTTAGTTGTTATAGGTGGAGGAACACTGTGGGAGTGAAAGGAAAGGGGTCGTTGACGTGAACGCGATAGTTGTTACATATTACTGTTATATTAATAATTGATAGTAAAGTTTTGAAATATTATCTCTATATTAAACACAATGTAATATTTCTTATCACGTGATATAATGTAGAGGACACCGGAAGTGACAGTAAATGGTCTTATAAATGTTAAGCTATAGGCCTAGATTCTGTGGATGATTTCACTTACCAACTGATACTGTATTTATATAAACATGAAGTTTTCGTTTATCTTGTTACGTACATCATTACTTTGTTTATTTTGTTTTAATACGTTGGATTAATATATTCTGCTGCTACATTATTGTTTTATGAGAGAATCTGATCATTTAGGTAGGGTTTCATTTTTATTTATTAAAAAATTCTTGACTAATATGCGCATCATGAATGTCTGTTCTTGGTATCTTTTTAATGAAAGTAGACGTTTTTATGGCATACGTCGCAATGTGAAACCAAACATAAAATTGTTATTGTCACCTCAAAACTTCCTGAAGTTTTTTAATATTTAAAATGACACTAAATCTATCGGATTTTGTAGTAATTTTTGCTTTTCTCCCCTTATATTTGAATCACGTATATGATTTTTAAAACTCTACAAAAATATAAACATATTAGAAACTGCCAATTGATATCTCATTTTTTTAACACTTTAAATCTTATAAATAAGTATCAAATTGTTCTTAAGCAATAACCTTCAAATTTATTTACATAATATCAATTGCGCTGCTGGAAAAAATACGAAGATAAAAATGTAGAGTGCTTGAACCTATTATTTTACCCTATTTAATTTTATAAATATATATAAATTCGCATTATTAAAGAATTTTAATCTAAAAAAAAACTAATGGTAAATAATAGTAGTTCATATTTGCTAAATGTATTTCAAAATCTGTTTTGGTCTAATAGACTATTATTAAAATATAGATCATAACTTAATATTTTAAAATCTGAATGTATTAAATTTTAATTATAAGGGATAGAATTTTGACTAAACATTTCTAGCTTATATTTCCATCTTAATTTTCTGTTTGTTGATATCTAATTATTTTAAAAAATTACTCATGATTGAGTATATTGAATTATAATATTGATTTGAATATATTCAGAGTATTTTTTTTCTTGTTGTAGTGGTAGAGTTTAAATAACTGTATGTTGTGCAATAGTGTGAAATAATAGGAATTTGAAGTATTACTGAAATTATATTGATATAATATCATTGCAGTCTTTAGAGATAGATTAAAATATGCATTAAAATGTATTAAATAGCAATATTTTCCTTTGCATCTTATTTTTTTCCTTCATACAGAAATTTAATTTTTAAATTTATTTTTATTCATGCCATATGGGAATAGTTAGATGACTGTGCACTTTCAACTCAAATAGTATTGACATAGTAGATGTAGATTTTCTGAATACATCAACTATAGTGCTGCAGAAGTGCCGATTTGGAATTTGATTTTTTTTAACAAAAAATTACACATGTTGCTTACAGATTTTTTTAAAAAATATGTTATTATAAATTGAAATTCATTGATACAGAGAATGAAAATATTGTATTTTAATTTTAATTTCTTTTTTCTTTCAAAGAAAGTTTATATGAAAAGGGAGGCAATCAATGTAATTTATTAGATTTATGTATATTCTGATGTAATAGAATAGTAGAACTTTCTATTACATTAGTTTCTAACTTGGGTAGGAATTCATGATGGCATTGATTTAATTTTGTATTATTAAATTTTATTAACCTGATATTGATTGAATTTTATTTTTAAATTATAGTGATAGTTTAGCATTTTAAATGTGTATAATTTGTTCACCTAAAAGATCCAAGAAATAGTATCTAATTTAAAATTTTCTGTTCCTTTAATATGGAAAAAGCCTTATTAAATTGATGAAATGTTATTTAGTTATATAAATTATTTAGATGGCTATTGGTATTAATACTGATTCATAAATTATTGATAGAATAATTATTATTATATACTACTTGGAAGTTTAAAAAAATATTATAGAAACTTTGGTAGAAAACCCCATACAACACATATGGCATGATGAAATTCAAATCTGAAGGGGGGAAAAATCTATACAAACTAGTTTCCATCTAATAATAAAAATAAATGTAAACAATTAATAATAAATATAAAAGCATTCCAGTAATTCATAATTGCTAATTGGGTCCTATATTGATATTGTGCTATATTATATAATTCAATATATTTTTGGTCAGAAAGTCATTTGCTTAATATAAAATAGTACTCTTCTAAAAATAATTTTCTAATTAATTTATTGTATTAATAGGAAAATGAAAGATTTTATACTGTTATTGGAACATAATCCAGTTATTAACATAAGTAAAATTACAAACTATTTGATCTTGCAGAAACCTTCATTTTTTCATGTGAATTTGCTGTTTCAGAAAAATATATGTAGATAGCATTATTTAAGGATATTTATGTAATTTTTTTAAAGGTATTATTATTTATATGACTGCAAATATTAGAACAGAAAATTATATAAAAAATTCACAAAATATTACAAATGTGATTTTTTTCTTCTTCTAATTTAGCTTTCAAGAAAGCCCCTGATATCCAGCAATGGGTGAAGCTATGCGTCAGACTAGCTCATTATTTGAGTTGAATGTAACAAGTAAGTAATTTCCCTTTTTTAAAAAAGAAATTATTTCATCCAACTTGTTTGCTTGACACAGGGCACTTTTTTAATGTATTATTTGCTTGATTTCTGATTAGTTGTTTCCGCCAAGCTCAATGCTTCAAGCATCCTTTTTAAACCGAGCCCATATGTAGAAGCTAGTGTTGATGGTGGAGTTCCAGTGAAAACTGAATATTGTAAAAATACCTGCAATCCAAAATGGGATGAGTCATTTCCTATGTAAGTTAAAATTTTATTAAAAATGAATTTTTACTCTTTTTCATTTGCATCTATTATTTTCCGTTATTTTAATTCCTTGTATATGGTCAACTATGGTCAATTGATTCATAACACTCATTTTCAAAATAAGATAAATTAACTAAAGAATGCACACTTTATTTGCCTCAATCAGTTATTATTTTTAAAAAATTTCAATATTCTGAAAAATAGAAATTTTAATATCAATAATATGAAAATTATATGGAAAACATCAATAAGCATGATAAATAACATTCGTTTGTTAAAACTATTTTTCTATATATTTGAGATAATTTAATTAATAAATTGTATAATATTGTCACAATTTTTTTCATTGCCATTACTTTTACTTGTAGCTTGTTCTAGCTTTTGAATATCAATATTATTTCTGATGTTTGTATTTCCTTACTTGATATTGAAGTAGTTTTTACATTTGCTTTCTTGTTTGTAATTTAATTGTGTCAAAAGTATATTAGTGCTTGCTATCTTTGTTTTCTTTTTATTGTGGCAGAACATTTCAAGATTTTAACAAATTAAAAAAATAAACCATGCCATGTTGTAAATTCCGAATTAAGGAATAAGGAAATAATCTTAATTAATAAAAATTTATTTTGAAGATCATTTTGCATGCTACTGAATTTTATTTTTCTGCATTAAGAATTAAGATTATTTGACCATAATTTATGGAATCTGTAAATTTTTCTTGATTAAATAAATAATGGTTAAAGAAGATAAATATCAATAATATGTTCATAATTAATCAGGATATGTTTAAAGGTGAATGCTAGTAGTGCTTAGCTTTGGAACTATTTTTTTTTGTCTATAGTTTTTTATTTGTTTGATTTAATTAATTTGTTTAATTTTGTTTAGAAGACACTTTGCTTTATTAATAAAAATTACAGGATTTTAATTTTGAATGAGTTAAGAATAAAGTGTTGTAGTATAATAGTAAATTTTCAGATTAAATTGAAAGCTTTTCGAAGAATAATCAATATATTTTTGTTTTATTATAATTTTGCATTATGACTGCAGCATAGAGACATATATATGTTGTTTCAAAAACGTAGCATATGTTCCCTCATCTTAATCACTTGAAAATTTTTTCTTCTTTAAAATGTTTATGAGTGATTATAGTTTCTTTGAGAAGAAATGAACATAGTATGAATCATGGAAACATGATTATTAAATTTGCAAATTTTTTAATGGTATAAGTATTTGCTTAGATAATTTTTTTTTTTTTTTATTCGGTATACTTTAAAAAAAAAATATTCTTGTTAATCAATTTGACATCTTTCAATGACCTAAGAATTCAAAATATATAGACATTTCAATAAAAAGTAAAATAAAATTGATTTATTTTCTTACAATGACTAAATATTTAATTATTTTTCAATAATTTTAATATTAGAATAATTTAAATTTTATTAAAATAGTTGTCATTTTAAATGAATTTTAACTTTATATCATTTATTAGATTTATAAAGTTACATTACAAATAAACTATCTTAATATGTACTATTTTTTATTTATATAGATTTTTACTATATTTAATATGAGAAAAAATTATATTGTATTATATGCTATACTAGTTTGATTTATCTTTGATGCTTGCAATTGAAGAATAATAATTTTTTTTTTTAATTCTTTGATCTTACTCTAGACTTGTTACTCCTTACTCAAAATTGCATTTCCGAGTGCTGAACCATAGTTCACTGATGAAAGATGGACTTTTAGGGGAAGGAACTATAGATTTATATAAAATACTCGTGAAACATGATGGCAAATGTATGTTTCAGTTTTATACATTTCAATAATAGGAATTTAATAGATTGATACTAATTCAAATTTAATTACAAAATTTTTCATTTATAATATCATATAACCTAAAAGAAGTTGTTCTGAAATATTTTACTTAAGGTATTGCAGAAAAATATTTAATAGCCCTATTAATTCCGGATTTTTGCAAAAATGCTTGGTTTCTTTTTTGCATTATTTGATATTTTTTATATGTAAACTTGCAATTTCCTCTCTTACTTGTCAGTCATTTGTTTTAATTTTTTACTGTCATTTTTTATTTTAAAATGGATTGTTTTCAAAATTTTATTTTTAAAATTTAGCACAGATGGTTTTGTATTAAAATTAATCCTCTTTAGTTGCAACTGTAAAAAGTCATTGAGTTTAACTTTTTATCTTGGTATATTGTTCTTCAAAATTATCCTTTTTAGAAATTAAAGAGTGAAATTGTAGCTGGTTAGTTTCCTTAAGTATTAAATAAATCTGCTTTACACATTCATACAAATTATGAAAGTGTGATTTTATTAAAATGTCATAAAATTTACTAAATTTAATGAATTTTTATTAAAATTTTCTATCTTAATCAATGCATTGTTAGCAATTAATACACATAATTTATTGAACCTTTGAAAAATGTTTATGAGAATGATAAATTGATTTATATTCATGTAAACAGATTCTTTTTTATCTGGCTTTACTTTAAAAACTGTTGATGAAAAGAAATCAAATTATCAGTGAGACTAATATTAAGACAATAATAATAAAGACTGTAGAATGTTTACTTGATTTTAAGGGATTATTATTTCCCCCCCTTTAATTGTCAGCTAATTCAGTTGTACTTTAATAAACAGGGTCAGTACATTTACTGATTTGGGATTGTTGTAGCATAAATATAAAAATGTTGGTATTATGAACAATACTGTTATTTTATATACCTATTCCACTTTCTGATATTTTTTAAAAAGTTTCTTGAATAATATATTTCATAAATCCTCTTCACTCTCTTTCTCATTTATGTTTATAATCTATGTGCTCTAGTATTTCAGTTATTTTGTATGAAATTTGTTCTAATCTTGTTTCTTAATTATTCAATAATCTTTAAAAATTTCATCTTTTTTAAAGTTTGTGTTTAGGTTTTTTTTTTTTTTTTTAAATTATGTTTAAAAGAACTTTCATTTTAACAAAATAACATGGTCATATTTTAAATTTTCTGAATTTTAGTGGAAAAGTTGCCCTGCCCAGTTGAACTGAATGTTAATGGCAAAACAGGCCGATCTTCAAGCCATCTGGTAACTGTTCTTGATGGTCTACACATTGATTTGTCTAGGTTTCCTCTGAGGGGGCATTCTGAAAATGTAACCAATGATGGTGAGCGTGCTTTTTTATTTTTATATGTTCAGTTTTTAAGTTTCGTAATATTAGTAATTATTTTTATGCTGAGTTAAAGTTTTGTTCTATTAAATAGTTATTCTAAAATGCAGAAAATGGAAGTAAATAGTCTCAATTCCTTAAAACCGAAATGAAAATTTTCATGTATTTTTACTGTGTGTGTGTGTTTAATTTTGATTGCATGAAATAACTATTTTTTAAAAAAAATAAATGGGTTTAAATTTTTTATAGTACACTTTGTATGCATTTAAATCCAAGAAGTTCATAACTTTGAAAAGAATCTTTGATAATTAATATATCTGTGTAACAATTGACAAATTTAATGGCATTATTTATTTTGCAAAAGCAGCAATAGGAGAAAAAGAATGTTCCAGGAAATTTTATTTGATCCTAAAGAAAGAAATTGATCCATTAAAGGTTATTTTTTTTATTAGAAATTTTGAAGACATGTCAGTATCTTAGAGTGTTGTGTTCAGGATTTATAAGGAATTCGGAATTTACTTTCTGGAATTTGAAATTAAAATTATTTTTTTTCTCTAGCTTTGAAACATTGGTTAAACTTTAAATTGCATTATTGTTATCAATTTTTTTTAAGCAATATCTTATCAAATTTGTCATTTTTTTTTTCAATTTATGGCCAGTATTTGGCAAGTATTTCAATAATTCTGAAACATACTGATGAAACCATACTATGATTTTGAAGATTGATATTCATATTCTATGAGATGTGTTCCTGATAAAGTAGGTTTTATTGGTACACAAAGTATGTAAAATTATTAAGAATTTTTAGAATGTCAAACATTTAAGAAAAAAAAAAAAAATTGCTCTAGGTGGTGGTCTGTTCTTCTCTAGATGGGTAAATAGTCACTGATTATTATGATGCAATTGACAGAATTTCCTGGCTGAAATTTCATATGATGAAAAGTTTCTGTTAGACCTAGAAATTAGAACCTTTCTAATAAGAGTCACTTGTTTTGCTCACAGAAGTAAAAGTTGCCTTTTTTTTTTCTGAAGTTTTCATTGTAAAAATAAATAAATGAAATACTAAATGCTGATAAAACTAATTAAATCTGTTTTAATGTACTTTTTAACACCATTGTTTAGAATGCATGCATTTATATTGATATTATCGTAACAAACAAAATAATTTTGTACATTGATAGTCAATTGATATATCAATACTTTCTACTTAGATATCAATGTTGATATATCTATGCAGTTTATAAAATATGATTTATTTTCTTTAAGTGATATTAGTGATATTGCATACAAAGTTTACAAAATGAAAAAAGTTCCTTGACTAATAATAAAGATTTTTGTGAAAACTTTTTGAATAAGGGGCAGCTTGATGAATTCTCTTAATTTCATGAACTTTTCTTTTTTCATTATCCATTCTTTAACACCTGTTATTTTGCACTTGCTGTACACTTAAGATTTGAAACTATTGTTTATAGGATTAAGTAAATGTTTTGTTAAAAAAAAACTGGTTTTGCAATAAATATTGTAATTTTCATAAATTAAACCTCCCCTTTCTAAAATGAGTATTAATTTTTTGAAATGTTGATAAAAAGTGGGGTAGTTGCAAAATGATGTGAAATGATACTCTGGATGATTATTATTAGTTTAGTATTTTCAAAATTCCTTTTTGTTCTGGTAAAAACAAAATGCTATGAATGTGTATGCAAATATTCATTTCTCAAAATTATATCATTAGCAAATATTTAATTTTTTATTAATTTTTTTCAAAACTTTCTTTTTTTTTTCTTTCTTTTTCTTTTTTTTTGCCTTGTAAAAAAAATTGCCTTATAATATATTTATAAATGTGCATTATATTATTTTTGATTTCTCAAAATTGTGTTAAATTTTTGCAACAAACTAATTCCAAGAAATAGTTGCAAGCATTCTTATTCCTATGAAGGGTAAAATGCAGTGAGCAAAGATTTTTTTCAAAAATTTTTTGTTAGAAGTATTTCTTTTAATTATTCATTTTCAAATTTGATTTTCAGTTTCTTTTTCAATCGTATTATATTATTTTAATTCAAAATTTGTGTAACTTTTCTATATATTGCTTGATAAATAAATAAACAGCTCTTCTTTCACTTCTACCTATTTGATGAAATCACAATTGTTTGGTACATATGCAAAAAACACACACCAAAGTAATTTTTATATCTGAAAAAAAGCTTTTGTTTTGGCCTTTGAATGCAAGAGACCTAAAATTTTCTGATGTGTTATTTTTTCTTCTGAAAATTACATGTTATTATGAAAATTATTATCATGGTATTACAAAATTAAATTTCTTCTTTCTAGCTAATCATGTAGATGAAAGTCATTCCAGTAATAATGTCAATTTTCGACCAAATAACAGATCACAGCAGCGACTTTCAGCTGTTGAAGATCAAAGCTCATCCTATCTTTCGAACAATGTACTTGGAGGAGCTCGAGTAAGGACAAGACGCAGTAACAATCATACTCCAGCATCTCCTAGTGGCAATGTGTCGCCAGCTAATGGTCTTTCACCTAATAGTGGTGTACGCAGACTCCAGAATGACAGTAGACATCAATCATTACCAGCAATAGTTAATGATTCTACAGTTTCACCTGCTGTGGGTTAGTGAAAATTAATATAGTCTTTGTATGCAAGTTGTTTCATGAAGTTGCTCATATATTAATCTACATGTTGAATTATGATGTATATATGTGACATTAATATTTAAAATATTTTGTATAAATATTTTTAAGTGCTTAACATTTGAGAGTTTGCTGTAATATAACTGAAATGGTTTGTATTTGATTAGTTGTAATATGATCATGTTTTGGAATTGATGACTGTCTGCAAATTGTAAAAAGCAGGATGCCAAAATTATTCAAAGCCCTCTATCAGATAGATTGCTGAATTTAGAGCTATCAAATCTGAACTTGCATCTAGATCACATAATTATTTTTTAAGTAATAGTTTCTCATTTTGAAAGACTTTTTTCAAAGTTTTAATCAGTTTTTTTTATTTAATTAAAACTAACATTAGTTCTGTTAAATTTAAAACATATTATTGCACAAAGCCATTTTTATAGAATTTTAAAATTCAAAAGATTTATTTTTTTTAATAATTATGATTTTATTTCCAAGCAATAAGCATTTTAATTGTAATAAATTTCAAAAATTAGTTAAAAAAAATTGTGGCAAGGCTTGTCCTTTTTATAATACATGCAGCAAAATAAGAGCATTATTGCTCGAATCAGTTTAGTGTTTTAATTGCTTTTATGTAACTATGCAAAGATAAATTTTCAGTTTGTGACTAATGATTACTTTAACATGTTTCAAAACATTTGACTTTGGAACTTGGACTTTGAATATGTTCTTAGATTGTGAGTTGACATTATTGCATGTTATTTCCTTCAGTATCACCAGAAACAGGAGCACAAGCAATGGCTCCTTTTCCCATCACAGTCAATAATAATATTCCCTCACCGAGGCCTTCAACTTCTATTGCAACAGCAACAATGAATGGAGCATTACCCAGTTCATCTGCTTCAACTAGTCAGGTACCTTCTACTGCTGCACCTTCAACAGCACAAGCATCTCAGAGATCTGGGAATCAAAGACAAGCTGCTAATGGTGAAGAAGAGTTACTGCCTCTTGGGTAAATGATATTCTATTTGTAAACATTTTCCAACTATGATATAAAATTTTTATTAAAGAATGATTGGGGAGTGTGGGTTTTCCATTCACTTTATTTCGTGTCAGTTATAAAAAATATTTTCTTTCTATTATAATAAAGTAATACATGCCCTTAATATTTCTTTTATCTTATTTATAAAAAGTCTTATGGTGGGTGTTATATTTATAACTTTTAATGAAGTATTCAGCTTAAATTATTTGTAAATTTATAAATTAAAATATATATCCAAGTTATGATTGTATTATTCAAACTTTCCATTTTAGGCAATCAGTTTTGTGCACCTAGATTCTTAACTTTTAAAGTTGTTAAACCATGAATATGGAATATAATTAAAAAAAAAAATTAGTCCTGTTATTTGATTTATTTGAAAAAATGAATTTAATTGAATCGCTATGCTACTAATAATTGTGTGTTCAGATTAAAGATAGTATATACTTCAAAAGAAGAATGAAAGTAAAAATCCTATTTCGGAATTAATGAAGTCCATGGAGGTTATTTTTATAAATCTTAATTTATCTTAATTATAAATCTTAACATTGGCGAAAGCAAACATTTGAATATTATGTTGATGATTTGGAATTTCATCATGATATTAAAACTTAGTAACATTACAAATGCTGTTGACTACCATGTTTCATATTTTTTTTTTCAAATAGTATAATAGATGATTAAATTGAAAACTGGTTAATTTTCTCCTTTGTTTAAATGATCACTTACAAAACCTTGTTTTGCGAACAGCATAAGCTAGTAAAATTTAGCTTCAACATCAATTTGTCATAGTCATAAATTATGTGTTGCATTTAAAAGTTTTATTAAAAATAAAGAAAAAAAAGTACATATAATATACTGTATATATTTCAAACTAAATAAGTTGATTTTTATTAAATCAAAAATAAGTTGGAACTTAAATACTGGGAAGTTTTTTGATATATCTGAAATTTAATTTATTCCTTAATTTTGATTGGTGGTATTATTATTCATATGTACACAATTTTTCTTCTTTCAAATAGAATAGTGAATAACTTATTTTATTATTGACTAAACTGCCCTTGCTGATGAGTTAGTTTACCAGAATATTTATTGTGTACGAATTCAATTGAATCATTTATGTATAGTATGATTTGATATTCTTGGTCCTTTTGATTAAGTATTTATAAAATTCAATTTGAGGTAGAAGTTCAAGTAGCATTTTTTAAATTTTAATTGCCTTGTCCCTGCACTGCTCATTGTGTCTATAAACACTCTTAAGGGAGTTAAGTGATAGTTTAAAATTCTCTGAACATTATTTAACATCTGATTGAAAGTTGAAAATGAATATTACTTGAATTTCTTATTCTTCATAGATTAGTGATTCTCTAGTATTAAATTTAGATTGTATGTGTTATTGTCATATTAGAGTGTTCATCAGCATGTGAGTGGCGAAACATGCAGATAAAAAGATTTAAAAATAGCAAGAATAAGCATTTAGTCTACTTGGTTTATTTCATTATTCAATATCTTAATGGTCCTTTCTTATAGATTCCACACACACACACACACAAATAGATGAAACAAAATGCAAAAAACAAAAAGTTATTATGACATTGCCAAAAAATATGAAAAGAAATTCATCCACGACTTTTACAATGAATGATGTTTGAATTTGATTGTAACATTAAAAGTATTGTTGCAATGAAATTTATTGCCAAAATTAGAGGAAGATTGTTTAACAAATAGGTATGAAACAATATTTTTGAAGTTTAAAATGTAAAAATCATTTTTTGTACAGTAATACTTTGGAAAGTTATTTTTTTAAATTCTAAAATCTTGCTTGATTTTTTTTATTGATTTAAAATATTTTATAAATGTACCCAAGTTTCACATTTCCATTCTCCAGAGTATGTTTAATTCAAGTTTGACCATATTAAATCATAATCTTTGCTTCTAGTGTATTAATAGACACATATATTCTCCATTATTATCAAGAGATACATTATGATATGCCATATAAATATTGTACCTTTTTTGAATTGAATAATTACATAGAAAAATTTAGGAAAGGAATAAATTTTTTTTTCTCCCTTAGAAAATGTTAGTTTCAGTTTTGCCATTGGTTTATATCTAATATTTGATTTTTATTAACAGTTGGGAAGTTAGATTTGACCAGTATGGAAGAAAATATTATGTGGATCATAATACTAGAAGTACTACTTGGGAAAGACCCCAACCTCTACCTGCAGGGTAAGATTTTTATGGAATGTAATAATTTATAATAATTATAAGACATTAATATTTATTCCTTTTATACTTCTTTTGGAAAATGGATTTTTGAGATTAATAGAATAAATAAAATTAAAATATTTTTAAATTAATGCTTTTAATTTTTTCCCTTTAAAAGGGCTTTACTTTTCAGGATCAAACATATAGTGGTGGCCAAAATTGTGGACACTTTTGAAAATTTTTATGTTTTATAAATTTGTATGTTTATAGAAAATGTAATGTTTCACAAAATCAAACTATTATATTTCATTTTAACGAGAATTTAATGCTGAATTCAATACTAAAAGTGAAATTCAAATATTTACAATAAAAAAAAAATTGAGCAGCAATAATTATCAAGATACCTTAGATGCTTATGACTGCAGTGAGTTATCAGTACTTAGGACAACATTTATTTTTTATTACAGCTTCACACTGATGTTTTATTGAACTGACGAGAGTTTTAAGCTCTTCCTTCGTTATTGCATGATGCCAGGAAACAATTATAGCCACAATTAATTCCCTTTTATTTGATGAATGCTTCATATGTACAAGAGTTTTCAAATGGTGCCATAAGTTTACTATGCTTTTGATGTCAGGACTGTTTCCTGGCTATGATAACAATTCAATGCTTTTTGTACTGAACCGTACTATTAATATTTTTGCTGTATAGTAAAGAGCTGAATCCTGTTGAAAAATTAATCATGCTTTGTAGGGAAAGAGATCACTGATTGAAGGTGTAAGGTTTGGTTCTAGAGTAATGTCAATGTATTTTCTTGCGCTTAATGTCCCATCATTAACATGAAGGAGACCAATACTGTCTGCTGACATGCATGACTGAATCATCACACTAAATGAGTTCTTCATAGTTGCCTGAATGCAGTCAGGATGTAGCTCTTCGCCAATTCTATGTCTTACATATTTTTGCCATCACTACTGAATAACAATATCTTTGTTTTATCACTCCATATAACTTGTGACCACTGATCATCTGTTCAATTAATTTTTTTCATTTGCCCATTGTGCTCTTTTTATACGTTTCTCTAAATCAAGATAAGGATTTTTTTGTTGAATTCTTTCTCTTATTGCAAAATCTAATAATCTTCTCCTGATTGTTCTTGAACTGACATAAATGACAGCATCATTCAATTAACTTCTGATCACGATTGATGACATTCTTCTATCCTAGAGAAATAGTCTTTTTATTCTTCAGTTATCAACACATACAATGCACCTTTTTCAGAAATTTCCTGCTTTGTTTTTTATTGAATTTGCCTCCTGATATCGTAAATAAAACTTTCGAACACCAGATGTAGTCACTGAACCACCCAATTGTCCTGCAATTTCAGCATAAGAAAGACCAAATTTATGTAACACAATAATCTTAGTTCTCTTCCTAGATGTCCATCTATTCTTTTATTTGATGTCATTGCTCCTTGAATAAATATTAGAATTATCTACAAAAATTCCAAATATACATTAAAAAGTTTAACAAAATTTCCAACTTGCAATTTCATTACGTAAAAAAACACTCTTCCTTCTACAGAAAAAAAGCACAAAAATGACTTGTTCCAACTTTAAACATGTCATCTTCTTCTGGCAGTTATTAACATTTGATTGGTTCCCAGAACAAAACTAGTGATTTGTCAGGAAAATTAGAAATTACAATCCACTTTACCACTGTATTTTTTATATAGATTAAAGTAAGAATAACTTTCTTTTGTATTGAAAATATTTGAATTTTGCTTTTTGTAATGAAATCAGCATTAAATTCTCTTTAAAATGATATATAATAGAATAGATATGTACATTTTGTGAAATGTAACATTTTCTATTAGCATACAAAGTTAAAAAACATAACGATTTTCAAAAGTGTCCTCGATTTTGGCCACCACTGTATGTATCTTGCTGTTTGTAAATTTTCTTATTAATATTCTGTAAACTTTCCAGCATATATTTGTGAAGAACTCAATTTCTATTTACATAAAAGAAATGTTTAATACTTGCAACTTCATGCTAAATTGTTTAATTCTGCCATAAATTGACTTTTAAATAAAAAATACTTGAGGCTTTATGAGAAAACTGATTCGTATTCTATTTTTAAAGTCTTTTTATTCCATTAGGATAACATTAATTATAGCAATGTACTCATGGACTGGCTGTGCTAAATTATTTGAAGTCTGTATTTTTCAGATGAGATCTGTTTTTGTGACATTTTATGCATTTGATACATTATTGCTTGCCTTTTATAGATGGGAGATGCGACGAGACAACAGAGGAAGGGTGTATTATGTTGATCACAATACCAGGACAACTACATGGCAAAGGCCAACTGCTGAGAGTGTGAGAAATTACCAACATTGGCAGTCACACCAAGCTCAAGCTATGCAACAATGTCAACAGAGGTTCCTATATCATGTATGTAATTTTATTTCAATTGCATAGTTCCTAATTCTTTTCAATTTTGCTCTTTGTGTTATATTTTGTATTTGATTTTAACATATGATTGAGATAATTCTGAAAAATGGGCTAATAGTACAATCTAAAAAATAAATAGTATATAGATGCTGTTTGTTATTCAGAAGTTAATTTAATTATTACAATGAAACTAAGGATTTCTAAACTAAGTTATTAAAAATTATATTATTTTTGTTTATGCTGAGAATTATAATCATATTAAAATTTACTTTGAATTGAAATTTTTATGACAATGCCCAATTTGGAATGCAAATTCAAAATTTTCAAATGAAATTAACATGCATCATCACTATTTTGCTTTGCTGACATTAAAAATGAAATAAAGTAATTGTTTGAATATGATTTTAGTATTCATAATGTTAATTAATGTTTCAAAATAATTATGATCATATTAAAATTTACTTTGAATTGAAATTTTTATGACAATGCCCAATTTAGAATGCAAATTCAAAATTTTCAAATGAAATTAACATGAATACTTTAAAAACTTTTTCACTTCAAAGAATTGAATATTGAATTATGAGTTTTTGAAAGCCAAGTCTTCTAATGACACATGCTGTTATATAATGTCAAATAACACATGCTGTTTTTTTTTCTCCCATGCTTCCAGATATAATAAATTGTAACAACTAAATGAGAATATTAGATTTTTCTTGCAAACCTTTGAACTTCTGCTTAGTAAAGGTCATGAAAATGCTTTAATTTTAATTATGAAATATATGTTAAAAATTGGAAAGAAAGAGAAAAGAAGCATTCAGAAAAAAATTAGCCATTAAAACACCATTGTGCAAAATTTAACCATTTCATTTCAGTTTTTTTTAAATATACAAAACATATTTCTAATGTATGCATCATCACTATTTTGCTTTGCTGACATTAAAAATGAAATAAAGTAATTGTTTGAATATGATTTTAGTATTCATAATGTTAATTAATGTTCCAAAATAATTATGATGAAAAAAGAAAGCCAACAACAGACCTATTCAATTTGTTGACATTCAAGCAAAATAATTTTTAAACGTAACGTATATATAAAAAGGAGCCAATAAGAATTATTGAAAGTATTAGGAAATTCTTGATTTATAAAATAATAATAATAAAATGGAATGTTTGAAAAAGTTAAATGATACAGTACAAATGATTGCAGGTATGTAAAAATGATTAGTAAGGATATAAATAAATACAATAAAATAATAAATTACATTAGTACAAATATAAATAAATACAGTAAAATAATAAATTTCTAAATGGATTTATTGCAATCATTGCATTTTAATGTAGTTTTGCTTACGAAAATGAATTAGAAATTAAAATCTATAAATTTTTAATTAAATCTTGCTTAATTTACATTTGTATATTGTGAACTATAAGAAAAGTTTGGATACTTTTTTGAAGGACTGTATCTAATTGCTGAAGATAATTCAATCATAATAATACTTTTCTTTAACATGTATTAAATATCAGAAATAATATCAGATTTTAATTCTGTTTTCACAAAATTATAAATAGAATTAATTAAGTTTATGTATATGTACAAGACCTTTTTAAATTTAAGGTTTGCTTATAAATTAAAACGAAATTGTATCAGTATTTGCTTTATTACAATAGTATTTTTTCTCTTTGTTTGCTTTATATTAATCACTTATTCTTCCTCATTGTTTTAATCTTTTTCTGCTTGAGGTATCGATTAAAATATCTGAATGAAATCTATGATGTACATTATTATATATTATAATAGTACAAGGTTAATTAATTTTTTGCTTTTGAATGCATTTTATATTTTAACAGTTTATCTCAGAATATCAATTTTATTTTTCAGTAATGTGACTTCAGTTAGCACTTACTATTTATAAATTTAATTACTATATATTTCTTTGAATTAAAACTATTGTAATGCTGCTGGTAATTTTAATGATATTATTTTATTTTTTAAAAAAACTTTTTGATGTTTTTTGCATAAAAGTCTTAGTCATGATATAAAAACAAAATTGCTCATTTCATAAATCGCACATAATTTATTAAAATTACTGTAACATTTTATTTATCATAACAATTAAATTTGAAATTTGATTTTTTTATTTTCATAAGATGTTTTGTTTCATTGTAATTTCAACATTTTGAAATTGAATTAAGTATTTTTTAATTTAGACACCTGTACAAGTAGAAGATGATGATCCTCTTGGTCCACTGCCTGAAGGATGGGGTATGTTAATAATATTTTATTTTAGTATGCTAAATCTCCATTTCTCCAAATTTTACTATTATATTGATCAAGTTATACATGGTTGTGGTGTTGATTTTGGAGAATCGTATGTTAATACACAAGTACTTCTTTCTAATTAAAAAAATATTATTAATTTTTTTTTTTTTTTGAGATTTTAACAGAATAAAATGGAAATTATTGGAAAACTCAAATATTTTATGTTATCAGTATATAAAAGCTTAATGTTTTTTCAATGTTCTGATTGCAATATTTAGTGAAATATATATTTGTTTTTTAAAGTTAAAACATTTTAAATTCATTTTTTAAAGATTTTTTTAAAAAAATATATTGTTTTATTCTGATCATTTAATATAACTAAAGCATTTTAAATTCTGACTTGTAGAAAAACGAGTTGATCCTAATGGTAGAGTGTACTTTGTCAACCATAAGAACAAAACTACTCAATGGGAAGATCCTCGGACTCAAGGGTAAGATAAACTTTTAGATTTGATATTTCTGTATCTAATGGTTATGATGCTAATGAAATTATTTTAATATTGTCATCAACCTTGCTAGCACCTTCATATTTGACACTAATATTGCCTAGCTGATTCACAGGATTTTTGGATGTTAGATATTTGAATTAAATTTCATATACAATAGTTTCCCACAGAAAAATAATACTTTTCTATAAATTTTATGGCTTAATTTAAATAGTATGACAAGCTACAACTTATCCAATAACTTGCTTATTGAATCAAAACATATTTAAAAAAATATATAAATGTATAGTAAATGAAATCTTTCATCTGTGAAGTTCTCTGTGTACTACAAAATCTTTTTTTTGTAATTTCTGTTATCTCTGAGTTGTTCAATAAAAAGCTCAGAATAAGAAATCTTTAATCTAAAGGAACAATAATCTATATTTATGATTTTATTAAATTACAAGAGAGAGTAGTTGTATTTAAATATAGTTAAACTTAAAAAACATTTCTTACATCAGAATCTTAACAGTAATTACATATGTTTGTGCCAAAGTGACAAATTTGGTAACTAGGTTTTATAATCTGTCCTATAGCCTGTTTGTAAGAAGCAAAGAAATCTGACACAGACGCATGGACATGCACATGCATGTGCAGACTCGCACATACATACCTGCAAATATTTGCTTTAATTATTATTAAAGATTGTACTTATAAACAATTATGTATTGTTTGTGTAAACAATTGTCACATTTAAAGATCAGCTGATTCACCAGAAATAATGCTTTTGTATAATTTCAGTTAAATTTCTTATGCACAACTAGATTTCATAATAATTTTTTAAAATTATTTTTAAGCATCAAAATTTAAATAACTGCAAAAGATCCCATTTTAATAACAGTTTACTTTTATTGTATATTAGAATTTCAAAGGAAATTTAATTCCATAGCATTGTAATGCTATCGAAAACAAAATTATCTAGATAATTTTTTAAAAAAGATTTTTTGTTATCTTTATGGTATTGGAACTTCCCTTTTTTTTATTCTGCACTTAAACTACTCGGATAATAATTGGGATCTTTCTTTCTTCATTTGCAACAATTGAGGAAAGCCATGTAATTTGATATGGCCTAGAAAATGATTTTAATTTGATAACAACAATTTAAGTATTTTAGAAAGTTATAAGAATTTTTTTTGAAATATCAAAATTCCTAAAAAAATTACATCACTAAATTGTCATAATCTAAAAGACAAATTTTGTTTTGATTTCAAAATAGTGGAATGGTAGAAAATCATCAATCTTGCTTAATTTTTAATTTAAAATATCAAGAATTGCTCTGAGGTGCGCATTTCCATGTCTTGATAGGTTATGCCAAAGTTAATTGCTCACGATCGAATGGTATGGACAGTAGAGGATTAACAGATAGACACTTACCCTCTTAAACATACATCCTATCACCTTATTAGCCGAGATTCTCATAATTATTCATATTTTTCTTAATAGTTCATTCTCTTAAAAATGCTGATGTTTTTTTTATCTAGACTTTTTATATATATCTTAACAGTATTTGTTGTTTTAAATACATTTTATTTTCAATTGCATTTTCAAGAGTACACTGGCTCCATAATTTCAACTATATGAGTAGCAAGATTCTGAAACTTAATACTGCTTTAATTTGGGAATTACAAAAGGGAACTAAAATTGAAATTGTTCTTAAAATTACTGCTTTCAAATATTTGAAAAACACTATAATGCTGCTAAGAAATATTATTGTAGTGCTACGACTGACCTAGAGAGCTTTCCAATAATTATTATGTACCCAGGCTGATATTGGCCTTTAGGACTGAATCTTGCAAGGAGAGGGCATGAGGTTGAAGATTCAGTTTGGATGAGATTTAGCATAAAGGTAATATACATTTAGAATGTTCACACATGAGAATATTAAAGTGCAGTGGTCAATCAATTTTGTGAAAATGGCCCTCAAACTTTATGCATAGCTAATATATTAATAATGTCTCGCTGCTGCTGAGCCACAAATAGTATAGTGATTAAGACACCGGCATAGCATTCAAAAGACCGCAGTTCAAATCTGGGCTAAAATTTTTTGCTTCCTTTTTTTTTTTTTTTTTATTTATTTCAAATTAACTTAGCAATTTACAAACAGTTTTAGTTAATATGTTTTTCATTTTCTATGCAAAAATAAATATTTATTCCCCAAATTCTAGGATTATAATTTAATTTTTAGAGGAAAAATAATTATAAGTATGAATATAAATTTTTAAATATTCAGAATTACTTAAATTAACATTTTTGAGATGGTTTCAATTAATATGACACTCATTTTTATATGGAAAAATAAATGTGTTTTTTAAAAATTTATTTATATAAAATTGCAGAAAGCTTTAATTAATATTTAACTCTTTTATCAATCAAAAATGAATGTTTTAAAAATATGACCCTCAAAAATAAATATCCATTCAATTAATATTTGAATTATAATTTTATTTTTAAGCAGGAAAAATAATTACTGATATCATAAAAATATTTCATTAATTTTTTATTACATCCAAGAAACAGAATGGTTGTCATTGTAAAAATATTTCAAACAAGATTATATATATATAATCTTATAAAATTTATAAATAATGATTATCCACAAGAGAAACCTTAAAGAAACCGATAAAAAAAAAATTTCATTTACTTTTAAAAAAAAGATTTGTTTTTCTTCAGAAAATCGGGCAGTGCACAAAGCATATTGTACCCTTACTAAAAATTTTGAAACATCTGCCTATGCATTCCATAACTTAACACCTGCTTTCTACCTTTTCTTTTCAATTATTAACATTTAGAATGTTTGCAGATATAATTTTATTTATTCAACTGCTCTCTTTTATTCTGGATGTAAATACAGCTTCATTGAGTTATGATAAATAATTTATCTTTATTAAAATCCAAAAATTTTAAAAATTAACTTTTAATGATTTTAAGATGAAAATAGTTATTTTGAAATATTTTTATAGTTAAAATTCTATTTATAACTATTTAACACTTAAAAATTAAATTATAGTTATAATTCAAGAATAATATACATGAACATACTTATTTTTCTTTTAAAGAATAAGTTATGTATTAAGAGAAAATACTTTTAATTTTTCCATATAAAAATGAGTATCATAATAATTGAATCCATCTTTAAAATGTTAATTAAAGTCATTCTAAATATTTAAAAAGTTGTTTTCATGCTTATAAGTATTTTTCTTCTAAAAATTATCCAAGGATTTGGGGATTAAATATTTATTTTTGCATAAAAAGTGAAAAACATATTAATTAAGACTGTTTGTAAGTTTCTAAATTAATTTGAAATAAAAAAAAAATAAAGCAAAAAATGTTAGCTTAGACTCGAATTCTGGCCTCTTGAATATTACACTAGTGTCTTAACCACTATACTATTCACCGCTTAGCAATGGTGACACAATATATTGGCTGTGCATAAAATTTGTGGGCCATTTTCTCGAAATTGACTGGCCATTGTGTTTTAACATTTTTGTGAGTCAACATTCTAAATGTATACTATCATTATACTAAATCTCATTCTGAACTGAATTTTCTTTGTGCCCTACCCTTGTCAGCTTCAAACCTTCTACTGTCTCAGTGACATACATCCAATTCATCTTAGATGATTAGGAAAGAAATGTAGTTTTTATAGTTTTACATCTGTCATGTTAAAAAATAGTTTTTTAAAAATTTTATTTATTTTACCAGTACTTACATAATTGTAATTTTAATCACTGCAGAAAAATTAATGAGTTTACTCAATTCATTGATTGTGCTGACTATTTTTTTTTTTTCACATTTTAATAAAAATAATTGTCAATGACATGGTTAGTTGAGGCACTTTTAAAATAAAAATATTTTATTGAATGTTAAGTTTTGGGGAATTCACTATACTTTACTTGTAGCTTAGCACATCATTATTTAGCTATGGTGATAAATAATTTGAGGTTTTTCAAAATGAATGAAGAAGTAATGTTATTCATTGCTTTCTACATAAAGCGATTTGAAAGAGTAATTAAGGCACATTAAAATAAACCAGTTTTACATTGGAATTTTTTTAAAAGAAACATCATGCTTGCATGCAAGAGTGCATTATGTTTAAAAAATTTAAATTAATTTGATTTGGCTGAATTTAATTGTGTAATCTAGACAATTATTCAAACAAATTATTCCTCTTTAAAATGCTGCAATTATACTTTTGAGATGGGAGACATGCATTGTGTATATGGTATAATTAATAGAAAACAAAGGGATAGTATTTCTTTTATAGTATGAAAAATTTTCAAATACATATATGTTCCATAATGAAATACTTATATGTTTGCAAGAAGGTTTTGTGAAATTGAATATTTATCATTTGATCTGTCTGTAGTTATTAATTTATTCTATTTTAAATTATTGTAGAAGTATTTGTATTGTTTTACTATAGTTAGCAGGAAAACTTTTGAACTATTTTATTTAATTTTAAGCATATAAGTTGTAAAATCTGTTCATACCTAACCGCAGAATGAGCAGGAAAACTTTTGAACTATTTTATTTAATTTTAAGCATATAAGTTGTAAAATCTGTTCATACCTAACCGCAGAATGAGCAGGAAAACTTTTGAACTATTTTATTTAATTTTAAGCATATAAGTTGTAAAATCTGTTCATACCTAACCTCAGAATGTTTATTTATAAACATTTTAAGGCTTCAATACTAAGTTAAAAGGCAAAATTTAATTGCTTATTAAATATGCAGTTTAGTTCATGTTTTTCTCCAAGCTAAAGATCTTTTAATCCAGAATAACTGGCTGTCTGGAAATTTCTCAATGGATATTTCGTTAATAGAATTTCTATTTCCTGACTTATAACTAAGAGTTGTTGGAAGACTGTAGAATTTTGATTAAAAAAATAAACTATGCTTATATACTTATTTGTATTAATTTTATGACGATTATAGGCTTGAGGATCCTCTGCCACCTGGTTGGGAGATAAAGCGAACACCAGAAGGGCTAAAGTATTTTGTTGATCATAACACAAAGACAACAACTTTTGCTGATCCTCGTCAGCCTTATGCTGCTAAAGGGTATGTTACTAAATGTTTTAACCTGTTAAATATTTTTTATATAACTAAGATTAATAATTTTAATAATGATCCATATTGTCATGATATAGATATTTATAGATTGTTTAATTGCAGACCTAAGGGAGCTTATGGAGTGCCTGTCGCATATGAACGAAATTTTAAATGGAAACTTACTCAATTTCGATATTTGTGCCACGTAAGTAATTTTTAAAATTTGTTGTAATCTATATACTTACACTTTAGAGTTCCTAATAACCCTCTAAGTTATTGTAACACAGTAAAGATGATTAAAGCTAAAATTTACATCAGTGCATCTTTTGTAAATAATTCTACAAGCTATGAATTTAAAGAAATGTTAAACAGTGCTATTATTTTGAAGAAATAATTTTTTAGCTGTTATGAAACATTTAATGTGTGTGTATATATATATATATATATAATAATAATAACACACACACACACACACACACACACACACAAAGAATTGAAAGAGTATGAGCTATATTGAAAATATATAAATTTTGAAGTATTAAATATTCTTTATTGGTTAAATAATTTATTTTTAGAATTTGTGAAGTCTGTTGAATTATTTTAATCTAAGAGATTTTAAATTATTAATAATGCTGCATTTTTAATCTTGCTACATAATTTTGTGTGCTGCTTTTATAAGAATTATTAATAAATGCATTTTGTATTTTATTCTAGTGTAATGCCTTACCAAGTCATATAAAAATAACTGTCTCGAGACAAAACATATTTGAAGATTCTTTCTCACAGGTATGTTAATGTGTAGTATTTTTTATCTTCTGAATAAAATATTTTGCATTAAAATTTTTTAAAAAACTTTTTAAAAATCTTTCAGATAATGAGAGTACCTCCTCATGAATTGAGAAGAAGGTTATTTATAACGTTTCGAGGTGAAGAAGGACTTGATTATGGAGGGATTGCAAGGTAATTCAACATTCATTTATTGATATTTTTTTAGAAATTGTGCAAAAACGTATAGAATCTTTTGTTATAAATTTAATCTAAAATAGGTGTAAATAAATACTTGTAGTTGCTTCAGAAATATACATTTTCCCACAATTTTTTACTTTCTTTTCTCTTTGTTTTTTTCCTTTATAAATTTTATTGCCTTTCCTTATAGTTTTATTAATTATAGAAACTACACTATTAAATTTATAATTTTCAAATTGGATTGAGTGTCACTTTTTTTATACTAGTAAATATTTACTCCTTTAGTGACATTTAGCGCAAATAAAATTGTCTTCTTGATTTATGCTTAATATTCTGAATTTCTGACCCCCTTTTTTTATTTATTTAGGGAATGGTTTTTTCTTCTATCTCATGAAGTCCTGAATCCTATGTACTGTCTCTTTGAATATGCTGGGAAAAATAACTACAGCCTTCAAATAAATCCAGCATCATCTGTTAATCCAGACCATTTATTGTATTTTAGGTTTATTGGTCGATTCATAGCAATGGTTTGTATACTTTTCTCTGTTTCATCAAAATGTGAATCTTCATAGTTAGTAAAGTATAAATAAATTCATGTGAAATGGATGACACATTCATTTATTCATGGCCATATGCATCGTTTATTTAAACTAGGATTGTGTTATATTAAGTTTTGAAAAATTTTGCTAGAAATTTTTGTATAATTAATCATTATTCAGTTTCACTGTAAATCTGTTAAAACAAAAGAAATTACAGGATTTAAGTTATAGATATTGAATCAAACACTAATTTTAAAAAATTGTATAGCAGATATTTTTATTCCTGCTTATAATATTGGACCATTTATTGCATCTAGTACTTTTAAGTGAGATTTTTCTGACCTTCACTCAGCATAATAGTCTGCTTCTTTTATTAATTCATATGTCCATTTTTATCAAAATATATAAATATACTGTATGTCAGATTTATAATTAATTTGCCTTTCTTTTTTCCCCTCCAAAAGTCAAACTTTTTGATATTAAAGTGAATTTCTTTTTTATGCAATAAAATTATGAAATACATTAAAATCTGATAATTTAGTCTAAGAAGTAGTTTTATGAGATATGTTTATAAGTTATATTTTCCTTTATAAGTAATGAGATGTATTTGTTAAGGCAATCAATATATATATTATTGCTGTACTATGATGCATTATCAGTAATGAACTTTATTATTTTACTAGCCGCCTTTGGCGACCAGCCGGTTCGCCAATCTTAATGCTCGTTAAAATTTTAATAATTAAATATTTTATGTAATTCCTACTTTAATAGCTTCATCAAATATTTTAAAGCTTCAAATTTTGATAGTCATGTAATTCACTCATAATAATATAAAGTCCTTCAGCCATAACATAATATGTATCTCTCTAATTTTATGTTAGTTCCAGTAGAATTTATGCTTAAAATTAAAATGGAAATGACTAAACTGCAATTAATATAATAATATTTTTTACTGAAACAAAGCATTTTTTTTAATAATATGATTACTGATAATAGAGTCACTGAGCGTTTAAACTTTATGGGCACTAAAGAATATCTTTCTTAAGTTATGTAATATCTCAAGAATTTGTCAACAAAATTTTCTCAGGTTCATCATGAACAGATCGATTCATTAACAATGTTTAATTTTAAATGCATCAAACTTTAAGAAAATAAAATGAATCGTTTAAAATAATCGGTCGAAAACAGGTTTAAAAAACTACTTAAAAAACGATGTACTTAAAACTATAAGCATATACAAAAAAATATATAACTAACGTAAATACAATTTAATTACAAAAGCATGCAACTAACCTAAAAATAATTTAAATAATTGAAAACAGGTTAAAAAAATCTACTTAAAAATCGATATACTTAAAACTATAAGAATATACAAAAAAATATATAACTAACATAAATACAATTTACTTACAAAAGCATGCAACTAACCTAAAAATAATTTAAATCATCCGTTGATAACGGTTGTCATGGCAACAAGCAGCGTGAATTTTCTTCGCCAGCTCCGGTAACGCAAATGCGTGAATTTTTCTACCCCAGTTGGGGTAACGCTATGCAGATTATACATTTTTAATTTCCTTTATTCTGCGTTATTTTAATTCAAAAGTACTTCAGAATGAATCTGAAACATAGATTAATTAACAATGTTTAATTTTAAATGCATAAAACATTAAGAAAATAAACAGAATCGTTTGAAATAATCCGCCGAAAAATGTTAACCCTAGCCTCATTACTGTTGTGGAAAATGGAAGATTTTTTTGGCAGAAAAGTTGGCGGTGGGGAAAATGGAAGATTTTTTTGGCGGGAAAGTTAGTTTTTAATTAATAATTAAAATTCTAATTAAAATTTCAAAAAAAGGGACCCCAGGTGCACATTCCCGACCTCTAAGGTATACATGTACCAAATTTGATAGCTGTATGTAAAATGACCTGGCCTGTAGAGTGCCAACACACACACACACACACACACACACACACACACACACACACACACACACACACACACACACACACACACATTGAGCTTTATTATAAGTATAGATATAGATGTTGTTTGTGATTGACTTATGCTGTTTAGCTTGCTTTGTAGATACAGTTACCATTTAAGTAACCATTATCATATTATATTTAAATTATATGCAATTTTATCTTCTACATTGAAGATAAGATTTTTTTTTTTTTTTTTTTTTTTTTTTAAGACTTGGGCGTTTTTAGGGAAAACGGTATTTGGATTGAAAATTTCAAGAATTTAGTTTTTGTTCATCTTATGATTTCTATTAGCCATTATATAATGTGAACAAGCGAGATATATATATACAGTAGACTCCCGATTATCCGCGCCTGCCGCACTAAGTGTTTGTTTTTGCTTCCAAGCAAAGAGAAAATGCTTCCAAAGCAAGAAGCAAAAACAAATAACTGATTTCTTCAAAAAGGTGTAGTTTTACAGTTATGCTTTTGTAATTACATAATACATTATAGTATTAAAATAGTACATATGTATTAATTTTTCTGTGCATCCTTGACGCTTCTCATAAGTACAAAGCACTTTTCCGTTTTTATTAACAAAATGCATTTTAGGTTCGTTTTGAGTGATATACTAAAATATTAAGCGTTAGTTAAACATTTCCTGCTGTTTATTTTACATTTTATTGTACATAAAACGATTTTTCAAAGTTGGAATGACTGTTTTCTCTTTTGCTATACCCGTTTTTAGCTTTTTTCGGATTATCCGCGATTTTTGTTATCCGCGGCGGCCGCGCCACCCAATTCCGCGGATAATCGGGAGTGTACTGTATATTCCTGTCTGTATAACTATATATTCAAATTTTGTTTAAAACAAACATGAATATTGAATTAATATTTCTCGTGATGTTCTTTGAGGAAACAAATTTGGTAAGAATGAGGGATAATATTTGTTATGTCATTTATCTTAATTTTTATAAATTTGATATTACAATATTAATAATCTCATAACTTTTTATTTTATTTAATGTTTAGGCATTATTCCATGGAAAATTTATATATAGTGGTTTTACCCTGCCTTTCTACAAAAGAATGCTTGGGAAGAAGTTAACTATGAAAGATATAGAATCCATTGATCCTGAATTTTACAATTCCTTAGTATGGATTAAGTATGTCAAAAATTTGAGTGCTTTTATCATTTTTTGTTTATTGGAATGATACATCTATTTAAAAAATATTTATTGTGAGCATCTTATGAGTGAAAGAAATGAGTGAAAGAAAATGTTGATATGCACATTAGATTGATAAACTTGTTTTTGTGCAATTTTTAATGCAGTATATATGAAAATAAGAAATGTCTAATAAAATTCATAATATGATAAAAAGTAGTTTAAAGTTTTTTGCATAATATTGCCTGTTTGCTCTAATACATATTATGAATGTCTGTCTACTACAACATATAAAAGAAAGCCAGTTGTTCATCATTGCAAATAGTTAATAACAGAAAAAAAAATCAATTTTTAGTGAATGCAATGTACTGTTTTTAAGTTATGTAATTTTAAATCTTTTCCATAAGAAAATCTATCTTCCTAAATGCCAGATATAATGGTGATATGGGGCATAAAAGTAGATGCACTTTGAATACATGCATTATATATAAATGAATATATACAATTATACACTTATTTTGTATGTTTTAAGTAAATAGATAGGAAAATATTTGAGAATACTTATTAATTTCCTTTGAAAAGGAAATTAATTGGTATTCTCAAACTCTTTCTTTTAGCTGCATCAAAATCTGATTTCAAATTATTCTCCTATCTCCTTACTAGCTGTATCAATTTCTGAATTATTTTCTTTGTTAGAAACTTATATTTTTTCTTTAAAAAAATCTATGTATTTTTAATGTTTCACCAAAAAAATGTAGTTAAATCTTCTATAAAATCTTCTTATAGAAGTTTTATAGATTTTTTAGAAATATATATATATATATTGCATTTTTTGCTATCAACTATACAAAAACAAAGATGCAAAATCAATAATTTATAATTTATCAATTTTTGTAAAATAACTTTGATTGTATTTTGAAAACCATTAATAATATTCATTTATGTTGTGTATATCTTTGGAAATTGAATATATTATATTAATAATTGATTATATATATTTTGATCGTATTTTAACTCCTTGGTACTAATTGCAAGTATGAAAATTTGCATTGGATTCTCCTCAGAGCCAAATGGCATGTTTTTGCATCAAAGCGGGAAAATATCAGCAGTCTTATTGACACAGGGTGCATTGAACATTTTGAACAAATGTTTTCTATTAAATGGCATTCCTAATCCAAAAGAGGGATCCTGTATATTAGTATTTCTCTCTTCGAAGTCGGATTGAGGTTGAGCAATCTGACTTCGAATCATTGGATTTTTGCAAATGTAAACAGAAACGTGTTTGGAATGTTAAGAGCAAAAATGCTCATTTTAAAGTGGTTGATATAATATTCTCCTTTAGATTAGAGTTTTATTCTAGCAAAAATTTTATTCCTGTCTGCTTCATATGTGTAATCATGACTAAAAGACTGCTTATCTTTTTCTAAAGGGGGTGATGTGGATATATGTAAATTTATGAATGATTGATCTACAGATTTTTCTGATGACGATAACAAAAAAGTAATTATTTATGGTAAAATAAATGATTAAAAACCTAGAAGATGCAAAATTTGCTTGGAGTAAAATAAAAGATGAAACAACTACCTATGAATGTTATTATTATAATGTCAGTCTCTGTATTTTGAGCATTTTCATACAATTTTGAAACATTAATTATTATAATTTTCTTGTATTTTAAAATCCTAAATGTAAATACTTATTTTTTTCTTAAGTTTTTATATTTTGTATCATTAATCTTTTTATGTGCTATTAATCATAATAAGTATTTTATAATGTATTAAATATCAAGTATTTTTATTAATTTTTAAAACTTGACTGAAAATGTGATATTTATTGTCAAATATTTTAAAAAAATGTTTCATTTGTAAACAAAAATTACATTTTACGAGTTATTATATTTTTCTGAAATATAATCCATGTTAAGCTTAGTGAGATAAAGTGATAAGTAATAAAGGTCTCTATGGACAGTTGGTGCTTGCCAAATTGCATCCTACAAGGGCACTTTTTTCTGGGAAATAAATATATTTATTTATAATTGACTTTTTCATTGATATATTATAGGCTGATAAATTAAAGTCATTCTTTTTACTTTTCAGAGAAAACAATATAGAAGAATGTGGGTTAGAATTATTCTTTAGTGTTGATTTTGAAATTCTTGGCCAGATACAGTCCCATGAACTTAAACCTGGTGGTGGTGAAATCAGAGTTAGTGAAGAAAATAAAGATGAATATTTAAGGTTTGTTGCCTTCTGTTGCTCTGTTATCCTTTTAAAAAAATTTACACTTCAATTTAGAATATAAATTATAGATTTTAAAAACCTTTTATTTTTTCAATTAATAGGTTAATGACAGACTGGAGGTTTTCACGTGGACAAGAAGAACAAACAAAATCTTTCCTAGATGGTTTTAATGAAGTACTACCTTTAGAATGGTTACATTATTTTGATGAAAGAGAACTAGAGGTAAAATTAATTTTTTAATGGTATGTGCTGATTATATATGATATACATGAAGATGCGTAACAAAATAACATTAACATTAATGAAATAAGCAAAAAAAAATTTAAACTGAAAATCGGTCTACCCTTTGACTTAATTGCAGATTGTATGCAATGTGGGATAGATGTATAGAGGTGATGAACAACATTTAATGGAATATGAATGGTTAATGAAATATATCCTGGAGAGCAGTCTCTAATTCTGGAAGCATAGATTGTGGAGGAAATCAAACATGCTTTGATCCAAATATCCTCACAAATGTTCAAGTTAAGAGATTGAGGGGCCAATCAAGATGAATCTACTTTCATTTCTACTTCAAACCATTTTTAGACGATTTTAGCTATGTTAATAGCTAAAATCGTCTAAAGGAGGATAGGAGCATTGATGTCTTGATAAAGTAAACATTCTCTGGAAAATAAAAATGTAGAGAAAGAGATGCACCTGGTCCCCAACCCTTCCAGAATATTGACATAGTGAGAAGCTGTAACCTACTTATGCAGAATAACAAGTGGCTTAAGAACCATGCCAAGTTATTGCATCCCATACTTTAAAATAACCATGTCTAGTTTCATATTTGACAAGAGGCAAATGCTCCTTTGTTTTCTCCACACATAAACATGTCCATGTATCAGAAATGTGGTGATGGTTAATTCATTAGATCCACTGAAAAGCATGATTTGATGTAACCAAAGGGTTATGAATTACGACTCTCCCATAAAAGTTCAAGGTTTCCTTTTGACAATTTTTGCTAAAATAGGTTTCTGGAAATTGCTGTTTATTTCAGATGTTATCTGGGATATAAATTGCTTGCACTTTTAGGCCACTATTCGAGTCACACTCTTATCCTTCTCAGTAAGCTTTTTTCCTTGTCCACTGTTGTGCTTCGCAGATACCCAATTATCACATTTTGTGTATGCTGTCATAATGGCTGATATTGTAATCCTTGCACTACCCAAATAATTAACTATTTCCATCACTGAGCAACCAGCATATTGTATTCCAATAACCATGCCTGTTTCAAACACTGACTGATCAGTCATTATTGTATTATCTGGAGAGTATGGTAGATGCAAACAACACCTGTGACTGATACTTTTCATAATTACTAGAGAGTATACTTGTGTGCAAAGTAACATGCATATTTTTCTTCTTTGAAATGTTTTTTTTTTTTTTTCACCATGAGTATTTGTATTATTTTGTCACCCATCTGTGTATAATATATGTATGTATGTAATAATTATGTGATTAGAGTATTTAATTACAAATAAGATATTGTTCAATATTGGATGCTTTCCTCTTTTTATTGATTGTAGACACATTATTTTTTAAAAAGTTGTTCGGCTTTCTTTACCAGAAAGAGTTTTCCCAACTCTTTTTCTGAACATCTGCCACCATCATTTTTAAGCATTTTAAAAATGCTTAATTTTGAAAAAATAATCTTGAAGTGTTTACTCTTTTTGAGAAATGCAAAGAAAACATCCAGACATATACAGGGATGCCAACACATATTTAAATAATGCTTATTGGCCTTCTTTTTCCACTCTCTATTTCATAAACAATGGACATTGTTGTTTATTAAAATATTGCAATGGTTATCCTGAAGGGACAGTACAAAATGCACACTATATTAAATTTATTCGGACTTGTAAAATGTTCAATTTTCAGTATTTTGGATGGTAAAGAATTTATTTATGTCTGATAAATATATGTTAAAATTTTTGTGTAAAGAAGATTATATAGATTGGTTTGATCAACAGAAAATAAGAATATAGCAAGATGGATTTGGTGCACCTGAGACATGAAATATTGAACATGGAAGAAGTTGTTTGAAAAACACAGTGAAGTTTTTTAGTATGGTACACATTTGATCATTGTGCCATTAATATCATTCCATCAATGTGCCATTTTGGAATGATCCTTTAAATGACCTATTAAAAGGATTTTACTGTACACATTACAATAAATTATAATTCAATATAGGAATGAGGTTAGTCAGTTTTGTAAAATCCATTTTGATGAAATTTTAACCTAAACCTTAAGTTTTCAATTATGGTTTTCATAGGGTACTTTTTAGATGTACCTATCAATCTAAAAATTAATTAATTTTGTTGAATCAAACTTTATTATTATATTTAAAGAAAATCTGTTAAATTTAAAATTTCCAAAGAATTTAAAAAAAAAAGTTTTTTAAAGCTTTTATTCTTTAGGATTCAAATTCTACCTCTCTCTCTTTGTAATTTTTTTTTTTTTTTCCCTAGGGAAGTCTCTCTATACATATATAGGCCATTTCTAAATGCTTAATTAGAACATGGTGTTGTTTTATCATTAGTTTCATGAAAATTTTGCCAAATTTTATAATGGTCAACCTGAAGTGCTTTAGCTGTCAGTTTTATAAGGCTTCAATAAAATGCTCTTGATTGTTAAATATGGTGAGTTAACATGAGGATACATTTTCCATCCCAGCAATGTTAGATATTTGTTGCTGGATAATCAAATGCAAAATTTTTGATCATCCAATTCTTCTACATCAGTGTCGACATTTTCAGAAATGATGTATTCATCCACCTTATCTGGCAATTTGTTAAGTTTGAAAGGTTTTTTTATTATTAATCTTCTAAAAAAATTCACTTACTTTTTATAGCAATAACAGTTAACATCTTTTTTTCATTGTGAAACCAAAAAGATATCCTTTGATTTAAAATTAAATTTTTTCAGTAATTCAATAAAAAATATGCTGTTCTACATATACAGGCATGTGCAAAGATATTAAATTTTTTTGGCTAAGGTGCTTAAAAAGTGTTACGTATTTTAACAGGAATACCTTATTATAGTGTCCTGTTATATATCAAACTATTGCTATTTCTGAAACTGCTACCATTCCCATAAGAGGTTTCAGCACCCATCTTTGGGGGGAGGGGGAGGCTCTTCCCCTGTTGTGAATGTATAATTTTGATAAATAATTTTATTTATGGTAATTTTCTTTTCTTTTTAGTTAATGTTATGTGGCATGCAAGAAATTGACATTGAAGATTGGCAGCGTAATACCATTTATAGGCATTATACTCGAAATGGGAAACAGATCATTTGGTTCTGGCAATTTGTGAGAGAAATGGATAATGAAAAACGAGCTCGTTTACTACAATTTGTGACAGGAACCTGTAGAGTACCTGTTGGTGGATTTGCCGAATTAATGGGTATGTGTGTCTGATTCTTTTGTATCATGTTCCATATAAAATATTTTATGCAAATTCCCACTAATGGATCTCTTTATTGTTCTGTTAAAAGGAGCATTTAAGAGATAGTTTTAGTTATGAATAATGAATCTTAAAGATAATTTGATTTATGTATAAAAACAGTTTCCTTTTTAATTTTGAAATTTTTATCAAGCTTTCGTTTTTGTTTTACAGGAAGCAATGGACCTCAACGTTTTTGCATTGAGAAAGTTGGCAAAGAAACCTGGCTTCCGAGAAGTCATACTTGTTTCAATCGATTAGATCTCCCTCCATACAAAAGTTATGAACAGTTGGTTGAAAAATTAACCTATGCAATAGAAGAGACTGAAGGATTTGCGCAAGAATAAAAACAGTTTTATTCCTTTCTCAAATCTGACCTAAAATGTCTTCCGGAAGATAATATGTGATGTATTGGGAAAGCAAGATAATTCTACATCCTTTCTCAGCCATGTAGAACAACATCAAAGGCAGCTCATTAAGCAAAATCAGAAGCATTTCTGAGTTCTGTTACGGAAGAAAATGTTGCTTTATAGAGCACAATGTGTGGTGGCCGTGATATATAGATTTAAAATCAAATGAATTTAAAAAAGTGGTATTTATTGACGTACCAAAGTGAGATATTTTAATATGATTCTATTGAAATAGGTGATTTTTCTCCCATTATCTGTATGAACGCAATTTTATTTGCATCATCAGAATATAAATGCTATGATGGAACAGAATTGATTTATTATAGCATTTAGAAAACATATCTTTAATTTTACTAAAATCAAGATTATATTGACATTCCGGAGTTTACCTATCTCTTGGATCATTTTAAGACATTTTGCTCTGTAAATTTATAATATAAATTAAAGTCAGACAAGGAAAAAAAAAATCTGTTATATATGACAGTGGAGGCTTGTATTATTCTGTAAAAAAAATTATGTAATAATAAATATATTCTTTTTCCTGATATTAATTTTAAAGTGCCTTGTGGCTCAATTATGTGTATAAATCTATATTATAATATGAAAATTTGATTTTATTCTTGTATAAAAAATTATTGGCTGACAACTTTATTTAATGTTTCTTTTTATTTCCATTTTTAAGTTTTCTTTGTGTGTGTATATAAATATATATATATAATAGAACTATTGTTGTAAATTAAATGTGTTATATATATATATCAAATTTGGCAAATAGAAGTGTTGAAAGAAATGTTTTGTGTCCTCTTAAATTTCCACAGTAAGACTTTTTCAAAACTCATCTTCAAAATTTATATCTAAAAAAAAAAATTACATAATTTACGCACAGCCAACTGTGCAATTCAAAATTTTGTATCATTTAACTTTCATTCCAGGAACATAAAGCATAGTATTTTTCTAAGTTATTTTTAAAATTTTGATTTAAAAGTATTATTTTAAATTGAAAAATTACATTCCTTATCACTGGTAAATTTTAGAGTTTTCTCCAATTGCTCATACATTTATTTCAAATACCAGTGATTGATTATTTAAAATGTAACAGTCTGTATCAGACACTTCTGAATACCATTGGTAGTGCAGTCGGCATGTAGATTGTTATTATTGTTAGTATTTTGTTTGTGTAATATTGACTTTGACATTTAATTAGGACAGATAAAGAGATGATTTGTGCAGTTTTGAATATTAATTTGTAAAAGGAAATGAATAGCTATTTGATAAAATGAAGTTCCTTTTCTAATAATATTATAAATTAGTTGAATTCTGAAATAAAAGTTATATTTTTAGGTTAATGTGCTTAATAATTTCATTTAGCTTCAATTGAATTATTTACTTAATATATAAAGAATTATATATATATAAAAGGTATCTTAATTATGTCTTGAAGTATACAATTTTAATTCACAAGTCTAGATAACACAGTTTCATAAAAGGTCTGCCATAAGTATTGTAATTTTATCTAATCTTAACATTTTTAATTGAGTAATTATGAAAAAATTGTTTTAATTATTAATATTAGAAACATTTTTATTAAAAGTTTTAATTTTAGAATTTTTAATTAAAATTCAATTACTATTAAACTTAATTGAAAACTCTTTATTTTTAAATATTTTATATATTTTTCATAATTTATTTTATCAAATATTTATCGCATGCCTTATATTTGAGAGAGATAGAGAAAAATTTTAAAATTATAGTATTTATGATCAAGCATACTATATGTGACTTGTCATGATGAAAAAAATCATATTAAAGATTAAAAGACCATCTGGTAGACCTATAGCTATCAAATTTTACACATAATTACTTTTTGGGTAATAAGCATTGATTAAGAGGTTTTTCAAAATATTTATTATATATGTAATTATTCAAACTACTTTCAACAAACTTTATCCACTAATTTCAAAGTATATTGCAATAAAACTTTTGATGCATTTTAAAATTAATGATTTAAAAAAGCTAATTTTATTTCTATTGAATTTTACTCCAATTTTAATAAATTTTCAAAAATACTTTAAAGTATATTTTACAATAATACTTTAATTACTCACACACTATGTATATGAAAAAAAAATTATATTGATATTATAAATTTTACATAATTAAAAGTAAATTTAAAAATGAAATAAAGATAGGTGAATCAAATTGTAACATTAGTATTTTGTGATATTTCAAACCAGAAGTAATATTTTCTTGATGGCTGACTTTAGATTTATTGGTATGTGCTAACAGTTTTTATTTTATTGGTGCCTGACCGTATATTAATTATTTTTTAATGTAAGGAATCCTGGCTATTTCACAAAATTAAAAAAACATTAACTGAAACTAACATGTTTGCACTTGTAAAAACTCTAATCTAGAAAATATTAGCCTTGCTAATATTTTAAGAATTCTGAAATTTTGTAGTGAAATAATATTTTTATGCTAGATGCTCCAATTTACAGTCCTAAATTTTAAATGATATCAACAAAATTCACTACAATGGTAAATAAATTGTAAAATTCAAAACTAAGTTAATTTTTTAATTAATATATATTCTTCAAAAATAGTAAATTTATGTAAGAATGAGAAAAGGAAGGTATAATGTTTGGCATAAAAATTAAATTCTTTGAAATTAAGAAAAGTAATTGTTAATTTGAATCAAAAAACATATTTCCTTCTAAGAAAGGCTGAAGGGGAGAGGGGGGGGGGGAAACTGATCTGAAGTAATGATTCTTGAGAAAAGACTAAACATCAAAAATCGAAAGTAATTGTGAGCAGTATAAGTCGAGACCCACTTTAAGGGAACAAAAAAGCAAAAACTATTACTATTGAAAATAAATAAATCTATTCAAGTAAACAAACAAAAAATATTTAGACATTCCTTGCATATACCTAAATTCATTAGTAGGGAGCGACACTCGATACAAGGGGAGGAAAAGGGCACAATTAATGGATGTGAAAAGTAAGGTTTTAATGATTAGGTATAGTAAATGTATGATTAGGTAATGAAAGTAAGGTTTACTCTAATGATTAGGTATAAATAAGAAATATATTCTTTAAAAAATATGCTCAATCGATTACATGATAAGGAATTACGAAAATAAGCAATCGAAAAATATCCATAGCACCACAGTGATCTTGTTTCCAAATGCCGAGAGGCGCAATTCCGCCTTTTGCTTTCCGTACAAAAATTAATATACTTTAGTATTGACAAAAAATAGTATACGTTAGATGCGACTCTATCTCAAACCCGAAAAATCTTGATCTGAATGAAAAGTATCTTCAATTAAGAATTTTCCATATATATTAGAAATATTAAAAATATACACTTAAGATCCACCCAAGGCCCATATTAAAGTGTGAATAAGAAATGTCTTTATGATACTGAAAGAAAAAAGATATAGAAAAGTTATTGTGTCTAGCGGGAAAAGTCTTAAGTTCGGTGGACTATGATGTCTAATTTGATGAAAATTCTAACCAGTCGAATTCGACATTCTTAAAAGGAAATTATTTTAATATGGCTCACTCAACTACTTATAGATCAGGATGTAAAAATCTGTCCCCACATATTAAACAATCTTCAAAGAGAATATGGAAATTGAATACAAAAAGGTGTGCAGTTTTTAAAATATTTTTATTTAATTTCATAACATAATATAAATTTTAAAATGACAACAAACTTATTTGAATTATGTTTCCTTGAACCCGAATATTTTTTGTAACTGTTACAATAACGCAGCGGTTTCGTAAATGAAGTACATTATTGGCAAAACCGTATGAGTCGAGAAAAAAAGGAAAAAAAAAAAAAAAACATTGAAAACTGTAACTGTGCTGGATTTGTTTTATTTACCTGTCATTCAGCTATAGTGTGCAGTTTTCAATAATTATATCATTCAAATTCAAGCGTCAGCGGATTTTTTTTTAATAGTTTCTGATAATTTATTTTCACTATATATATATTTTTAATACTCCACTTAAACTATGGATGAGAATCTGAATAATTATGAATTTACGAGGGAGCTTGAAGTTGAAACTGCTGGAGTAGATTTAAAATTACTTCAGTATTCTGTAGGTGATGTCGGCTCTGTCGTATGGGATGCTGGAATTGTGCTTGGAAAGTACTTAGATAATTTTCAAAAAACAAATGATATGTTAGCTGGAAAAATAGTTATTGATATTGGATCAGGAACTGGAGTCGCCGGTTTGTTTGGGGCAGTGCTAGGGTAATTTATGTTTCATGATTTTTAATGTTTATTATTACTAATAATCAAACTGTTTTCATGTACTCTAACGCCCATGTTTATAAAGTCTATGATAGTTTTCTATTTATTTGCTATAATGTTTGAATTATAAATACCAACATTTTGCTTTTAAATTGTAGTTTTTTGCATTATTGGTAAAGTTGGTTCTTGTACTATAAAAAATAATTAATTTATTCATTCTTTTACAAGACTTTTTATAATGTTTTGATAAAGGTGTATTTTCCTCTGCAGAAACAAATAGTTTAAACAAAAATTTATATGTATCATTGATTTTTTTACTATTTGTATTAATAATATCCAAATCAATACAGGATTTCATTTCTCAAATACGTGATATCGTTCTTAAAATTTACTTTTCTAGATTTGATCAATAATAACAGTATTTTTTCATTTGTATGGTTTAGCAGTGATAGAAGTTTATTTAGTAGAAACGGAACTTTGAGTAAAATATTAAAATACAAAATGTTATTTTTATTAGTTGTTATTAGAGGAAGAATTTGAAACATTTAATATTAAATTTCACTGTATTATCTTTTAGTGAACAAAATTCAATATGTAAAATTTATTAATTCAGATTTAGAACACATTGTTCTTATGTACGTTAAAATTCTTATCAATTTAAAGAATGTTATTGTAAAGATTTTTCATACATAGAATATACACATTTAAAATCTGGATAGTTTGAATAAAGTCTTTGTTTATAGAATTTGTGTATAAAAAATTAAATATGTTTGTTTGAATCTCTTATAATATTAAAATGTTTCTATGTTCCTTTAAAAGGGGTACACAATCTTGCATTTTTCTACAATAATTTCGGAACATATCGTCACACAAATTTTTTTTTTATATATATAAAATTTTATCAATTCTATTTCTTTGCATTTTTTGATTTTAAGAAAATTAATTTAAACAAAATTTATATTGTTCTATATTTTGAATCATCCTCACTGTTTAATCACATCTATCATATGTGATTAAACAATGTTTAAAATTTTGCCAATATTAAAATTAAGTTGATTTCTTCTGGAATTTTTATTTTTGCTATGTAATTATAAAAGCAAAAACTTTTTTAACTGCTCCCAGTAATTACCATTAAAATCTGTTTATTTAAAATTTTGTATTTTTCTACCTATTTAAACTAAATTTGTCTGAAATTTTAGCAATGCTTTTGAAATTTAATATACCCAATTAATATATAAAATGTCTTTTTTATAATTTTTTAAATCTTCAGTTCATTGTATAAAATTTTATTTCATTTGATAGCTTTAGTAGTTTTTATTGCATGGTTATCCTTTTTATAACATTGAATTTAAAGTCATACTTTTAAAAATAAGTTAGTTGACTTTTCCTTTTAGCTTTGCATTTCCTGATTTCAGATTTTTGGCTTTTTTTTTTAAAATTTTGTAATATCTAGAATTTATGTATTTATTTTTTTATTGATCATTATTGCTATAGACAAATTTATATTCAATATAAATATTCAATATATATATATATTCAATATAATATTTCAATATATATATTCAATATAATATTTCAATATATATATTCAATATAAATATTCAATATATATATATATATATATATATATATATATATATATATTCAATATATCACAATGCATTGTGAATATTTGACTAAATGTTGCAGAAAATTTTATTCTCAAGGCTCCTGAAATAGAATGGATATGGATGCTGATCATAAAATCTGCACCAAACTAAAAATATTGTTACATAAAAAATTAATACTAATAAGCACAATCAAGAGTATTTTCAAAATATTTGTTTATTTATACCTGCTTTAACATTTTTAAGAATGTTATTTGTTCAAAATTTTAATTTTGTATTATTAATTCGGGTTGGGGATCTTGGAACCTCTTATGAGTTGATTATAAAAGTGCAAAACTTTAAAGGATATGTATTTTGCTTTTTCTTACATATGTAATAGACTTATAGTTAACAGCATAGAATATGCCATCGATAAAGATATACATGTCTTAGAAACTAATTGTGGAGAGTGCTGCTATAAAAATTAATTGTGTATTGATTTCACTTTTTATTTTACAAATCAAATAAAATAGGAATGGTGAAAAATTTATTTTTCAGATATTATTTGTTCTTGCTATCTTTCAAGAAAATAAACTACACATTTTATCGAATTGGCAGTTTTAAAAGATACTTACTTCCTAACAATTGCAATATTATTTTGAATCTCATAATTAAAAACTGAAGAATATTTGTAAATTGGTATGCACTTGATGAACTTTATTTCATTGATTGAATATCTTTTTATCATAATTTCATTTAGAGCAGAAGTAATTCTGACTGATTTACCAGAAGTTATACCTCTACTTGAAAAGAATATTGAATTGAATAAAAATATTATAAAGGGAGCTGCTACAGCATCTGTTCTTGAATGGGGAAAACTGGATAAGAATTTTCCAGTTCCTGATTTAATATTAGTGTCTGATTGTATATATTATGATATGGTAAGTATAAACTAATTACACTTAATATTAATTTTTGTTTTATTTAATATTATTTTTTTCTCTTTGCATATTTTGTTCCAATTAATTTTTTTAACTTAATTAGTTTATTTAATTATACAATACTGAAAAAACATTTACTATTAATCAAAAATAAGATATTTCTAATTTTCATTTATGAATTTTTATATTTAAAAAAAATGGTAGGATTGTTACTATTGGTTCATTTTTTTTAATAATTTTTTTTTATTTTATGGTGAAAAGTTTATATTAATACAGGCTTTTTGATTCATTCTTTTATAGATTTCACTGTAATGCATAGTCATAACATATTTTCAAGAAATCTGATGATTAAAACTTTAAATTGTATAACTAAATCCAAACTAATCATTCTGCATTTAAAATAAATATACTAAATTGTAAATGAAATAACCATACTATCTCCTTCTGATATGTATAGAAAAGAAATAATTAATAAAATCCAAATAAATCAGTAAATATTTTGTTTTGTGTTGCTATTCTAGTATTTTTTTCCCTTTTTTTTCCTGTTCATTTTTAGATCTTCAGACCCTGCATTTTCAGATGTTTAATTTTTTCAAGGGATAATATGCTATAAGTTGTGTATGTTTCTAGAATTCTTTGTTAGGCTTTAGCCTTGACTTTTGTCCCATTAGATAAGTTTTCTTTTACCCCCCCCCCTCCTATTTTGTTGAGATAAATGACTTTAAACATGGAATATAATTTAAAAATGGAATATAATCATTGACATGGCACCATTTTAGATTGACTTATTACATATTTTGCAATGCAATTATAAAATGTGCAATTTTGCTGGCAATGTGATTGATGTATTTTGTATTTAGTATATTATTTAGATATTTTATATTATGTTAAAAATTATTTAGATATTTTATATTATTTTAAAAGATTATATTGCCATATTTAATGGGAAAAAAATTTCACTTTTTTCTTATATCAGTGAAATTACAAAATTAAATGCATGTGAATTTACTTTTCCCCATTTCTTAATGTAATTGAGTTTCTTAAGCTATAGAAAATTTATTGGCAATATTGAGTAAAAATTTGTGGAAATTTTGTGGAAATATATTAATATAAACACTTATTTTTTTGTTTTTTGAAAAGCTTTTATTTGGATGTTAATAATTATTTTCATGCTTGAGTGCAAAGGGTTGCCGGTGTCCTTGCATGGGGGTAGCGCATCTTCCCCGTGATCTGGGTATCTCGGGTTCGAATCCCTGTTCGGGCATGGTTGTTCTTCATCTGTGTTCTATCTGTTAGGTGTGTGAATGTGCCCCCCTGTAAAAAGGGGTTATCAAGCGAATGTGTGAGTTTCATCTTCATATGAGCTAGAAGTCAGACTTCTGCCCTTGGGTGCTCAGGGGTGTTTACCCTCAGAAGCTACTGCAACCCTTTTCTGTGGTAACGTGGATGCGACATCATCATCATCAGTGCAAAGGGTTGTTTATTTTTATTTATATTTTTTTGTAAATAAATGTCTTTGTTTTATAAAATCAGATTTTGTCCAAGACAACAGAAAATATAAACATAACTTTGTAAACTAATTTATTTGACTTGACCATTGGAATGACAAAATATAGTTGACCTGTAACATTTAAAAAAAAAAAAAAAAAAAAAAAATAGGAATGAATTCTCTTTAATAAAAATTAATATACCAGAAAAAAAAAGTCTTGAAATGGTTATTCTTAGGCAATTATAAAGTAGTTTTAATATCCAATTGCATTAAAAAAATCAATAAACTTGTTAGCTATTATAAATTTGAATTTTGTTTTTTAAGTTTTTTTTCCCACCAGTTATGAGTTCTTGAAACTTTAAAATTCAAAATTGGCAAATATGTGTCCCATTCATATTTAAAAAGTAACAATTCATATTTCAAAATTATAATTAATGTAATTTTATGTAGTTAAAAAACATTAATATAACTTGAACTTTTAAGGCATACCAAAAATTATCTGCTTTCATTTTTAGTTTTAAAATAATAATTATTTTTCTTTTTTTAAAAAATTCTTATTTTATTCCTGATGCAATATTTTATAATATGCGAGTTACTGATGTGTGAAAATTCATGAAAATTAAATGCAAATTTATGATTTATCAATTTTTATGTACCGTTGTATTTGTCGGAGCTATATGTTTCTTTGTATTCATTATTAGTTGTTGCTGATGTAATGTATTATACATTACATCAGCATTATACATTACGCTGTAAATGCTTTGCTATCTAAATATTTTATCATTTGCTGCTGTCACATAATCCTCTTTAATGCTACTTTTGTTTTAGTCTGTAGAGAAACTTGTTCCAACATTAGTTGAGTTATCTGATACAAGTACAGAAATATTAATTTCATATGAAGATAGAGTGATAGGAAACAAAAAAGAACTTCTAAAGAATTTTCTAGATGTAAGTATTAGATTTTAAAATATATAAATGAATTATAAATATGATAGTTGATTAAAACATAGGTTTTACACATTGCTGTGGTTTATGACAAGAATTCGTAAGTTTAATACTTTTTATATATACTGTTTAAATTAATTTTCCATATTTTTCTTACACAACTTTTTATTTGCATTCTTTTGTTTATTGTTAAAGAATGCACTAAATTACATTTTATTTGAATTTGACTTTTTATTGCAACCTGTAAATTTTGTATAAAAATGATATTTCACAATTCATCTATACAGAGCGATATATTTCATGCTTTGAATGAACAATGTATTGCTTTTTATATTGTGTAATATTAAAAACTTAATAGTAGAATTAATTTTTAAACAAGAATCAGGATAAGAAAGCCAAAATAGAGCTAAATAAACATTTTAAATAAAAGTTCTTACTAAAATGATTAAGCGTCCAAATATTTGGCTGTGGAAATATTGTAACGTATAATAATTTAATTAAATGCCGAAAAATTAATAGCTTTTTTCCCTTTAGAATTGGATATAGAATGGCTTACATATTATAAGAAAATATTTCTAGTAAGAAAGTTGGGGTTATTAAATTCTGTTTTCCATATTGATAATAATGCTTCCATTGCTTTGTAATCTGAAAATTATTTTGAGAATAATAAAATTTCATTTCCAAATGTCTCCTCTTAATTCATTTAAATTTTCTTGGTTAATTTATCATTTCTTTATCTGTTTTTTGTGTGATTATTATGGAAATTAGGTTTGTCATATAGAATTATGGGCAGCTCATCTTATTATCACATTCATTGTTAAATTATCAATTATTACATAAAAAATAAATATTTTAGCTTCATATGAGGGCCTTAGATTTGTCTTTATATTGGTCTTGTTAAATTATGTATTCGACTATGTACTCTCCTCTTTATTATAAAATATATAGCTACTCTATTGTGGCAATTAAAATATATTTAATTATCCAGGAGATTCTTGAAAATATTAGCTGAAAAGATTAGATTAAAAAATAATAATTTAAATTTTTTCTAATGCCTATCAAAAATAAAGTGAGAAAGTGTCTAATTTGCATGAAAAATGGAAAAAAGATTCATCTTAGATTCTTGTGTCGCAGTGATAAAAATAATTTGCATGAATCTATCATACTTTTAAAAATATATTTTTTATTAGTAATAAATATAGATAGAATATATTGCATCCTTTTTTTCCCCTGTTACTTAATGTATATAATACCATTAACATTGTAAAAATGCTGTTATCATTCAATAGCCTTTGCCAAAAATATTTAGAATATTAAGTGCAGTTGTGCCCTCTTTCATGAAAAGCAAATGTGATAAAAGAATGTATTTCAAAGTTCAAACTAAATTTTAAAAATATTTGAAAATGACAAAAGAATAATTTTAAACTCATTTAATAAGAAATATCTGTATAATATTATTCATACCTTGCTGCTATCAAAATGTTTTTTAACAGTTATTATCAATACATTTTAAAAGAAACTGTTTGTTTTACACTTAATGTTTAGTTGTATTTTTCAGTCTTCAGTAATAATTATAAAGATATTATATTATATGATTAATGTCCTTTGACATGACATCAATCTTTATACAATGATTCATAATTTAATCTTTATAAAATGTTTAAATCTTGTAGATGCCATATATGTATAATGTGATAAGTTTTGTAACAGAAAAACTATTTATGGTTTTATAAAATGATAATTGTTTTGTGTCTTTTTGAAAACAAATTATATTAACTAGAAACGTTATTTTGGTTAGAAAAATTTCTTGATAATTTTTTTCTTATTTTTAAATTATAGGCTTTCAAGAAACATTTTACTGTAGAAATAATTCCTAGAACTTTACATCATCCTGATTTTCAGAGTGATGATATACATATATTGAAATGTAAAAAAATTGCTACACAAAGTGAAGATAGCTGAATTGTATTATATATTTCTTTGTAATTAAAATTTTGTTATTAAAAAATAAAGAAATATTTTATTTATTAGTTATTGTTTCTTCTAAATGTTTTTTTACCATGAATTTTTCTAAATGTTTTTATCATGAGTTAAAACAGCTGTTTTAATTGTACCATTAAATAATGCGTTGTGAAATGATTATCAAGCAATTCTATGTATGTGAAATGTGTTATATTTTCCTTTTGATACTTTTCATATGTGATTTGTCCAGCTTTTCAAGGTTTAATCAAGTAATTGGCATTAATTTAGTGCTAAGTCTTTTCATATTGTCTGCTTATTGTAAACATATAGTTGTTATAGAAATGTTGGTAAAAGAAAACATTAAACATCTTGTATTAATTTCTTTAATAAAACACCTTGTTTTTATTAAGGAAAACATTAAGAACTTATTTTAAATTTTGGACAAATGTTATAAAAATATAACTTGCAACAATATAACCTGAAAAACAAATGCTTTTTTAATGAACTTAAACTATAAATAATAGGAAAAAAATGATTGGCATTTTGATAATTACTTAAATGATGTTTCTGTCTTTTTTTTTTTTGCAATAAAATTCTTAACTTTTTCTATCAAGTTAAAGAAAAAGATAATTGATTATTTATGTAATTTCTGGTCGGTCCAACTTTAATAATAATATAGCTGTTACATTTAAAAAAAATGAAATAAAAATGAGTTATGGAACTGTAAATCACAAATCTGTTAAAGAATAATAATATATTTAAAACAATAAGGAAAACAAAAATACTAGTCACATCACTCAATTCCTATCATTTGTTCTATTTCATCAATTTTTATTTCATAAAAGCTCTTAACCTCTAAATATGTCATTAATGGTTGCCTATCTTCCACTATTCTCCAACTCTGAATCAAGAGCTTGAGATCATCCTAAAGTTTTGAGAGATATCATCCTGAAGTGATAAAGAGATATCACAAAATAAAACTTTTTCAAAGCCTGCCACTGTAACAACTAGTCCATTTTCTCTAATTTACAGACATTGCTAATCTTCTAGCCATGTTTATTGTTCAGATTTATTTATGTATCACACCATCCCACTTTTCTTAGGAGTCAATTAGGGGCTAAAAATGACCAAGGGGGAATGAACTCATCTGTCAACTTTCATATTTTAACAAATAAATAACTTCTCCATTCAGTAAGTAGAGAAAAAATATGCTGCTATTTGCAAAATGCACAAATGGCAGACCCAAGGACTAAACCCTTTGGTACATATAAAATGAACCACTTACATATAAACCATTTACAAATAATTTATGCATCATATCAAAACAAATATCAAATACTTTAATGGATGCAATAACTACAACATTAATTTAATCAATTGCTTACTAACACCAATAGGGCAAGTCGCCAATAAAACAGCATTCAGTGCTAAAACTATCTAAAATTGAGACCATCACTAAATAATTATAGATAGCCATCAAAAAGTTGACAAATCATTGAAATAATCCTTTCTCTGTGCAAAATATTACCATTAATCAGGTATCTAAAAAATTCCAAATATAATTGAAAAATAATTGAAGGTGTTCCTAAAAAAAGGGCAAAAAAAAAAAAAAAAAAAGACAAAATTCATATAAAAGTACATGATTATCATTGATGCTTTAAAATTAGCTATTTTAATTATTCATATAAATCTGAACGTACTGATTGTAGCATTTACTTAAATAAATAATAATAATAATAAAAAATCCCATGAATGAGGTGAAAATTCTCTATGGTTCTTTGTAGTTTTGTATATGTTATTTTATTTTATAAATATCATTTGCCTGTACTTATTGATACTAAAGTCTTGAACTTTTAAAAAGTTTTCAAAGCTATGTGTATATAAAGTTTGCCTGTACTGTTTTTTCTGCTTAAGGAACTTTATAAATTAAACATAATAATAAACATTCCATAAACAAAATAGCATAAACACATAAATATTATTGTTTGATTAAATATATATATTGAAAGAAGCAAATATAGAGATTAAACACTAATTATAATCATATGGATTTGCTCTGAGTGCCATGTATATATATATATAAAGCATTAAAATAAATGCACATTTTATTAATTAAAATAAATATTCCTTTATAAAAATTCTTAAATGATTATTTATAGTACTGAGAATTTTTTTCTGGACTCTGCCATCATGCAAAGAATGAAAATAGAACTTAATCTTCTTAATGAGAATTTAAATGAAATGAAATCAAAAATCCTTCAAACTTGGAATATCTTTAAGGATAACTAAACAATATAGTAGAATCGCAAAATTGTAATTTTTTAAAGGCATGAATTTTCAGATATGATAACCTTACTATAGATTTAGTTAGCATTTACTATGTTTCCTGTTGTTTGGCACGATTTGAAAGTAATGGTAAAAAATCTGTATCGTTTTACTATATTTTACTCAAGAATGTTAGATTAAAGACTATTTTACTTATAGAGCCAGGAAAGATATGCTGGGAAGAAATACTTCTGATTTTATTTTTAAGTACTTGTTTTTTTATTTAATGTGTATTTGAATGCAATATATGGGTATAACTTTTTCGTGGACAAAAAAGTGTTACTTTTTGTATATCCTTTTTTTATTATTGTTATATGGGACAGTATGTTTTTTATTGTAAAAGGGACAAATGAAAAAATATCTATCAACTGATTACATTTTTATAAGAAAAATTTTAAGAGACGGATAAAAGTATAGTTTGTGAGGAAAAGATTTAAGACAACATCTAACGAACATATAACTGAAGAAATACCTTAAACGAATGTTGAAAACTCTCAAAGATGTTTTTTATTCAATGAATTGCCTGAAATATTTTTCAAAGAAACAATAGTCAGCAACACCAACAAAAACAACAACAAAAAAAAAATCTTTCTATTTTAAAGAAATAAAGTTTCCTAAGTGCATTAAAATAATATCAAAGTACAAAATATTTTCTTTTTAAGCTAAAATGAATTCAACATTGGTGGCTGCTTTTATAAAATACATAATTTATTGTTAAAAAGTTTTTGGAGATAATTTTATTAAGGCGAATGAATACAAAAAGTAGTGTTTCTGTTTCTTTCACTGTGCAAAACTGAGAAGCACTTTGATATATTTTAGTAACTTCTTCTGTGGTGCGGAAGTTTAGAGAGGGGTTTGGCAGCTCAGGTGCCATCCTCATCAGCTGACTGCGGTTCAAAATTATAAGATCCTTCTCAAAACAACCATAGCGTTGCTTTAAAACGGGACGTTAATATAATTAAACTATTTTGGGACGGACCTCGTAATTTTGAACAGCGATCGGATGACGAGGGTGGCACCTGAGTTGTCAATCCCCTTTTCAATCTTCCACACATTAGGAAGGACATTTGGCCCGGACGGATTTAACGTGCATCAGACCCACTTACACGACAGTTCTTCGGTGAAATCGGGTCTGGAATCTGAAGCCTTCCCGTTCCGATGCCGGGACCTTACCACCAGGGCACCGCAGCTCTAACTAACTAAACTAAACCTAGATATTTTTCAAATGGTACTCATGCTCGTGTCTCAATAAAGTAACAGATGAACAAACATATGTTTTACATAGAAAAGAATAAGAGAAAGTGACGCTTTGCATATTCCACAATCAGTTACAACTATTAAATGTAAAATTTCACTCGTTATATCCTATCTGGTTATATTCCTTCAGAATATGTTTTAGGTTGTCGGAATCTACAGATTTAACCTCACCGATGAACCACGGCTTTGAATCTCATCAGTGATTATCTAATTCCAACTGTAACTTTTTCATATGTAAATACATATATATTAGTTGTAACCGCAAATTTGTGTCTGTACCTTAATAAGAGACAATATTTGTGATAATCTTCAGAATCAATTTCTCATGTAGACATGGAATAAAAGTCTTTTATTTTAGTTCCAAAGTGCTTCATCTTATTCATCATCTCATCAACCACAAAGTGTTATAGAATGAGTGAATAGTTTTAATGGAATAATAACATCAATTGGCATATCTATAAAATGTGTCATCACAGGAATTTCTAAGTCACCATTAGAGAGAGAGACTATGTTATTTTAAGGTAATTTAGACCCATGCACAATTACACTAATTACACTACACTTTTTTATTTATTGAAATCATTAAAATGTAATATAACATTTTTTTTTAATGGAGGACAGAAATTTGTCACACAACTTCATAAGCATTTAATAAAACATGTGGGCCTTTCACATAGATTAATTATTTGCATTCAAATGTCTTGCAGCACAAATGTCTTGTAGATCGTATAAAATATATTGATGACATGTTTATGTTACGAATATTGTGTACTTGTAATTTATGTAATTTGACAACTATTTTATTTAGTGTAGACAGGTTAGAATCTCCAATCTATAGTTGTTAGCTAGTTTTGTCCAAAAGTAATAGAAGCTTTCTTTTTCCTACCTTCCCTTTCTGGCAAGGGCAGTATTGACAATATGGACGTTTTCATTTATTCCACTATACAGTTTCTTCGGAAGGCACACGGAAAATTCTGAATGACCGGACCGCCGCAACAGCAACACTGGTGGGAACTATGGTCGAGTCCTAAGGGCCATCACTGGCCACGGTACAACCCTTGTCTAAGGAAGTACGTCCCGTCATTGATGAGAGGAGTCAGACTAACCTTTTTGTGTAACCACTATGGTGACGAGAACCAACCACCATGCTGGTAGAGTCACATCCTTAATTAAAAGGTGCCCCCTTCCCGTGGGATCCAGTAATAATAAGTAAATTTAATAATCTAAAAATTTGTTGTATTCACTTGAGCTTAATACCAAATACCTTAATTACCAAAATTTTTCGTCATAATACTAGTTGAGAATTAATAATTTTTTTCAGCTTTTGTATTGAGGGGATTTTTTAGCAGAATTCTATAAATATGTAAAAAAAAAAAAATCTTTTGTTGAATTTCAAGATGTAACAATGTTTGTGATATCAAATATTGTTTAAAGTGTAAATATGTGAGAAAAAAATGAATTTGTATTTTAAATTCGAATTTTATTTTATCTCCTTTGTAAACATCATAATCTTGTAAAGAGGGGAGAAAGGAGATTGCAAAAGAACAATATATTTTGATGAAATTTGCGAAAGATAACTGCCAGAATTTATGATTTAGTCAATTTTTTTTTATATCTGTTAAAATCTTCACGAATTTGAAATAATAACTACGACTAATAAGATTAGTTTAACTCGTATTAGTTACCTTTAGAGAATTTCAGTGATTATAGTAAAATACTTTTTCATCTTTTATAAATTCTCATTATTTTTGCCATTTTAGGAGATCAGATGTTTTAAAAAGAGAGCTGACACTCATCTTCATTGTCCCCCTCTCCCCATCAGGAGCTGGATAAAGTCAATTTTTCAATTTTATTTCATACTTCACTTTATTTTTATTTCCTATATCTTTTCCCAACTTTCGGGCTCTATGTCCTCCATTCTGGATTATCCATCTTAAATAATGGGCCTTCTAGACTGGTAAATTGTTCGCTATTCAGAATCTGAAAGGCCATTTTGTGCAGTTTATAGCTGTTTTTATTGAGTCTATCAATATTTCCAACTTGTTCTATCAAAAAATGGTTTCTCCGCCTTACTGGTGAAAGAATAGATTTCAACAAACAAATCTTATTTTTATTATTAAGACTTTTATATCCTTTAAATGCTCAAAAGTACTGCCATTACTAAATTGGAGAATTTGTTATAAAATGCAAGTTTTTCGGTCCAAAGAGAAATGAAAACCTTTTCAAATGTAAGCCTATAGTAAAAAGGAAAAACATTTCACCCGACAAGGAATTTGGTATCATCGAAAGGATTTCAGTTTTAAAGTGTTATAAAAATGGTTTTTGTGCTATAATAGGTTTCTAAGTACTTGAGGACCAAATTTGAAATTTCGATTAATTTTTAGTTAATCAAAAATAGTATCAAATTTTTAAAAAGCCCTTTCGTAGTGGTCATCTATTACCCAAAAAGTAACTAAGTATTAAATAAAGTAGCTTTAAATCACTGTTGAGCGTTTTGAAGGAATTTTGAATTATCATATTTATATATAAATATGCCAGTACCTAGATGTAATTATAAAAATCGTATGGATATATGGATATTACAGTGAAAGACGTTTAATATATTTGATGATGGAAAATGATGCTTTTTTTTTCACAAGAAACTTGAGGCACAGGTAGCAAAAATACACCGAAGAGTGCACAATGAACAGCATTTGCAGAAACTCATAAATCGCTAAATAGAAGACAATGATATTGCTCAGCGAAAATAATTAGGGCTTCTTCTACAATCAACACTCCAAATATAGATTTAACTCTCATGTGAACACCTCTCATTTTTTAAAAAGCCCGACACAGTATGGAATTTTCGGGAATACTCTTTAGATCTCGGTTCTTAATAGAAGTAGGACCATTATTCCTGCATTTTCCAAAGTTATCAAATTCATATTTAAATCGCTAGTTAGCCATAAGATTTGTAGTCAAGTATGGGGATCATTGATAACAGTAAATCTCTCTTTCTAACTTGGAAGGGAAACGGTATTACAGATTCATAACAATATTATAATGATAAATGTTATAATCATTATGTTATTATTACAATGATAAATGTTGAAATTTTTAAAAGCATGCTACACTACTCTCTTAAATAAATAAATAAATAGACAGTGTTACGAACAAGGCATTTTAAATAAAAGTATGCAGTAAAAGTGTTCGAAAACAGAAAGTATCTCTTTGAAAGTTTGTAAATTAGTCACATGATTTATGACCTTTGTAAAAAATTGATATGAAAAGGTAATAATTTGTTTTATATTCTCCAATCATGTATCTACATGTTCGATACATTGTAAATAATACGATATATATTACTATCTGCCTGAATTGAAAATTAAAACTCTTGTATCCACAACTATCAAAAATTTCAGTTTTAGTAAATAATATTTTAAATCCAGCAAAACATGCACATTTATTTTTATTTGCTATTATTTTTCATGATTTTCCCATCAATGATAACAATTTTTTTTGATAATTAAAATCGCTAAAAACTACAAATTTTTATTAAAAATTTTTACTTCTGTTTGAAATGGATATTAACAAAAGGTGTGATTATTATCTCAAAAAAAAAAAAAAAAAAAAAAAAAAAGACATTGAAATAACTTCTGACACTGCATAAATTTTAAAACTTAACTGCAGTACACTCCCGACTATCCGGCATAATGTGGTGGAATCTTTGCCCACGAATACCAGAATACAAAGTTTCTATACTAAAATTCACAGTTATAATACGTATTTTCTCACTTCTTATTGAGTACTAAGCTCTCCATTTATGTCAAGCCACAAAGAATGTGAACCCGGTCGCGGCCCGGTGAATCATAGAAGCAGTTATCAGTAACGTGTCGAGTTAAAATAGAAGACTCTATACTGATAATTTATATATCTTTATATACTTCACTGCGCTTGTCAAGAATTTATTAGAGAAAAAGTAAGTTAAAGGATATTCACATTTTAACATAAATTCTGTAATATCTAACTTAAATGCAGAAAGCATAAACAAAACATTAATATAAATCGTTCACTGTGATACACTGAAAAAAACAACAACATTAAGCATATCCCAGGAACAATTTATGATTACAGTGAAGTTATAATCAAGAACAGCGGCAACAAATGAGGTCCGTTACACACTGACGAAACATTGAACAACCAGCAGAATGCTGGCCTTTTCCTGTCTCAACTTGTACACGACACGTGTAAGGATCGTAACAGATCCTTGCTTCCAATGCCATGGCAATGTTGCCAAAGTAATGCCTTGCCTTCCTCATTAAATTACGATAAAAGAAAATTAGGCCGGATGGTCGCGAGCCGGATACTCGGGAGTGTATTGTATCTAAACCACCACTTTTGAAATGGAATGTTTTAAAATGGAATTAATCGTTTCATTTGGAATAAAGGGTTTTTTGTTAGGGACATTTGTGTACAAGGTTATTCAGAAGGAACTCCTCAATTTGAAGGAATTTTGAAAAATATCTGTATTTGCAATGCATTACAGAAAAAATATTAGCGCAGAGCCTTCCCATAATTAATTTTTGCATTTCAAATTGTCTGTTATAAAATCTCTGGAGATGATTTAGCTTTTGAAAGCCACACTGAAGACCTTCTTTAAAGAAATGAACTGAAAATCGATAAAATATTATTTGGTTTATGGTTACATAATTGGGCCCATTACAATAACAACTGTAATAGCTCTTGTGAAATATTGACAAAAATATAGGCAAAATAATTCCTATCTGGGAAAAATAAATGGAATATTATTTGATTAAATTTCAGCTACCTTTTTATCTGAAAGTATTTTTATTACTTGTTCATCGAGATGGATAGAAATTGAAAAGTAAGAAATAAAATTAGTTCAGAAGATAATCTCTTTTCTGATTAGCTTTTAAATTAAATTTCGATACATTTTTACACTGCTTTGGATTTCAATATAAAAAGATAAATGCATAATGCATTCCGTTTTCGTAATACAGTTTGCGCTTTATTCCGATGTTATGGTCTTAAGTTATCAGTAATCGATATAGTATTACTCGCAAAACCTTTTAAAGTTTTCCAAATAAAGTCTCTCTTCCTTTTTCATAATTTTTGAACGGTGGTATAAGAGTGGATAAAAAGTGGGTTATTTTCAGGCCAAGAATGTTTTTTAACGATTGTTTTCTTAACTAAATTCCGATATTTTGATTATTGGAAAACCACATTATAACGAATGAATGTTGCATAAGTCCAATGATTCTTTCCTTATATCATTAATCGATATTTTGGTTTTATACTTCTATCAATATTATGCTATACCGTTTTAGTTTTTTTTTGTTCGTTTTTCAGTTGATATGCACTTTGTGAAAGAAAGAAATCTCAGGCAATAAAAATATACAAAAGTAAAAAATGCAATTTTTCTGAAAAACATCATGAAATGAAACAAAGTTGGATAAATCAGTTTTTAGTTGTATTATATACTGCCCAAGTTAATCTATATTTCACGATGCACTGTCATAGTAAAAATTATATAGCATTATGATTAGGGATTGCAATACCGGTATACCGGGATACCGAATACCGGTATTTTGAGCCATTTGTACAATTTCGTAATACCGGTATTCACAAGTTTAAATACCGGTTTTTCGGTATTTACTAGAAATTTTTAAAATCGTTTCCAATATATATTCCGGTATCGCGAACATAGCAATATAGTATACGCTTTTGTTTTTATGTCTCCCTAACGGGCGAAATTAATTAGCTAATTAATGGCTAAGTTAATTGCTTAAATCTAAATTAGCGAAACATGGATTATCCCTGAAAGAAGATGTTGTATCCATAACGACTGATGGAGCAACAATTATGAAAAAAGTTGGAAAATGGATTGGTGCAAATCAGCAGTTGTGCTATGCACATGGAATTCAATTAGGAGTAATAGATGTATTATACAAAAAATATAAAGAACAGAAGAATCCAAATACTGTGGATATAGAAACTTCGGAACCCAACTTAGAAAAGAGTAAGAGTGAGAGTGATATTGACAATGAAGATAATGACAATGTAATTGTTGAAGAAGATATTGCTAATGAGGATGAAATATGAACCTATCAAGAATTGCTTCCTATAATTTATAAAGTTTGAAAAAAATGTTAAAATATTTAAACGTTCCCCTATAAAAAGGATATATTACTAAAATATATACTAACTGAAAATAAAACAGAATATATGTTAATATTAGATTCTAAAACAACAGTTTACTCCTAATGATGGAACGATTTTTGAAATTGAAAAATCCAATCCAAAAAGAGATTAATCGACTTAAACCGGTAAATTAATTTTTCAGATAGTGAATTCGACTTAATATCCAGAACTATATCAGCTCTATTTCCAATAAAACTGACTATTGAGGCATTATGTCGGAGAGATTCTAATTTATTAACAGCTAATGCAACAATAAATTTCATGTTGCAGTCACTGAAAGAACAGCACACATCACTATTTAAAGAATTATATATTACATTGAAAAATCGCACAGAAGAAAGGCATACCGAAATAGAAAATGTTTTATGGTATTTAGATAATTCTAATGATTTTAAAAATGAAAATGAAAAGGAGAAAAGAAAATAACCAATTCAAATTTGATTAAGTTAGAGTAAAGTTTCTTAAAAATTTTTTCCCACAAACCTATCCACATTCAAAATTCGGTTCAATTATCGACGATTATGATGTCACTACTGTCGATAGTGAAAAGTAATTGACTCTTGAACAAAAATTAGAATTAGTGATAAATAAAATTTCAACGAACCAAAATACAATACAGAAATCAACTATATCCAAAACCATCCGACGGGAAATCGATTAATTTGAAGATGAGGGATTTAGAGGTAAGTAAGTACTTGGAAAAAGTATATCGCGCATTGCTAACAGTATCACCAATTAACGTAGATGCCGAAAGAGCGTTTTCGACAGCTGGTAATTTTTACACAAAATTACTTTTCAGGCTTAATAACAGTACAATTGATGAATTAGGTTTTTTAAGATCACATTTCAAAAATTTGTAATAGTACCACAGACTGAATAGTGATATTTACACTTTTTTGTGATTTAAATAAATAAGATGTTTCTATACTTTTTGGTGATTATATACTGTTATAATTTATAAGTTACAGATTATTTTTTTGTGATATTTACACTCTCTAACAAAACTGGCAAACAAACAAAAAACAAAACAAAAAAAAAACAAACACCTGTGTTTTCTTTCTTTTTCTAAAATTTCTAATACCGTTATTAAAACCGGTATCCCGGTATTAAGATTTAAGAAATACCGAATACCGGTATTGAAATTTTGGTCCGGTATTGCAATCCCTAATTATGATATATCAAGTAAAAAAAATGATAAAGCTACATTTATTACGTTTACGCATAAAAGTTTTTTTTTTTCTCATTAGTCTTTTTTTATTTACTAGTATAGTTTCTCTCAATTCCTGAAAAGTGAGTAAACTTTAATAAATAAGAAATGTTTTTTGCTTAAATCAAGCATGTTTCTTAAAAATGCGATTACAGAAGACGGAATATTTCGGCATAGAAGTCTTATGTGCAAAATAAGATAATCGAAAAGAGACTCGATTATCTTTTGAGATTTTCGTCTTTCTGTCTACATTATATTATATTAAATGCCAATTGATTTCAACATGACGAATAAAAAGAGATTTCAAATTATAATTTTTTTAGGGTCAATGGCAACAATAGGTACTTTTTCATCCCTTGGACAACTCCAATTTGAAATTCAATTTTTGAATTAACCATTCTAATTATAATAGCTTCGAAATGTAACGAAAGTTTTAAAGAGAGATGGGCAAAACTCTTCCCATAATTGATACAAATTTTAATAGAAAGTGTTCGAAATTAATGTCCTACTCGCAAATGGCATTAACTTATAATTACTTTTTTGATAATTTTTTCCCTATCTTATAAGAAAAATATTTTTAAAAAATTATATTGTTATAAATAGATGGCTGCACTTTTATTTAAAAAATTAAATAATACATAAAAAAAATTAAAGTAATTTCATATTAGATTAAAAATGACAGAATTTAAAAGTTGTGACATTTTCTTAAAGAATAATTTTTTTAACAACTTAGTTAAGAAGTTAAGTAAAAATTGGAAGCTTCAAAAATAATGCAGTTTAAAGGATTTTTAAAATTGATGAAATTCTTAATTGATAAAAAAATGTAAATAATAGCAAATCTCATTTAAAATATTTGTACCAACAATACTGGGAAATGTAAAATACAAAAAAAAAAAAAAAAAAAGTCCTTTCTGAAGGAAGTGAAAACCGTTTTTAATTAAAGAATGCAATCTTTCTTGTTCGTCTTCTAACGTTAACTAATTTAGCAGCTGAATTTTTTTTTTGAAGCTGGTTTGAGTATATGAAATCAAAAGTCACCCTTAGGAGGGTTAATTGCGAAACAAAACTTTTTCGATATTTTAATTAAAAGTTGAATATAACAAAGATTTTTTTTCTGATAAAAGAAATTCGAAACTTTGGATATGAATCCATTCTTACGTCAATATTACTGAATCTTAAAGAACTGATTAGATGCTCTTTTTTATTTTTGAGCACGAAAGAAAAAAAATTGATGAAACGAGGTTTGTTGGATTTGAATTGAACTTTCATGAATAGTTTCAGAACTTTTAGTTACCAAATTGTAGAGCAAAAATAAAAAGATTAAAATATTTTTTTCCGAGAATACTATAATTATTTCTAAAAATATGCATTCAATAACGGGATGAATTTATTTCATTTTGCACTATCATCAAATGATATCAAATTGTAATGCTATATGTAAAAATTCTATCATGCTTTATAAAAATCATCATTTTTTTAAATCTACATGGAAATATCTATATGAAAAAATATAGCACATGGAAATCTTATCATCAGAATATCTTTCAGAACAAAGAGCGATTTAAAGTTTGTTCTATGTGACACGAAAAATTTATTAAAAATATTTATTGTATAGTTAACTCTATTTTTTTAAAGAATTCTTTTTAAATCTGAATATTTTTCTCAGTCTAGATTAAGCCTTAAAAGTGTATTAATTAGTTAATAATGTTGCTCGAAGCATATGTTGTGCATAATTTTTATAATGTTGTAATGACTAATCATTAAAATCTAAACTATAAGTTAAAAGTTTTTTAAAAGTATGGATTTGCTAAAATATCTTTAGTACTGAAATATAGAAAATAAAGATTCCTTTTATTAACATGAAAATTAAACTAAATTGAATAAAATCAAAACAAAAATAGTAAAAATATGAGTCATTGAAAAAAATAATATAAATAATCTGGAATTTAGTCACAATCATAGTAAATTATTATAATTTTTGAAAAATGTATACGAATTGTTGGTCTCATGATTTTAATTGTGGCTTATTTTATCATACTTTTTCATCTTTTTTTTTAATGATCTTTACTTTCAAGAATTAATTTTTATTTACTTCCTTTATTTGGGTTTTAATTTCAATTTCTTAACTTTCTTAATTCCTTCAAAAACATATGTTTTTAATGCTTCACTTTTAATTTAATGCATTACATCAATATTATTATAAAGACTATGAAATATTTTCCTACTATAAACCAAACTTATTGACAGAAAAGCTCACTCATAAAATAAAAATTAAGTTAAAATTAAATATTTAAGAAATAATTAATTAAATTTTGAAAATATTACAGCATTCGAATGTTATCGAAGCACACAGTTGTACAAAATTTTTAAACTCTGGTATATCACGAAATAATCTATAAAAAATACGAAAAGTCTATAAAAAATTACATTCCTACAAACACGAACAGAATCAGGTTAATTGAAAAATGGTAAACATTTTTCCATTGTTCCCTACCATAAAATAAAACAACAAATAAACAAAAACAAACAAAAAAACAAAAAACAACAACAACAACAAAAAAAAAAAACAGAAATTGAAACATAAATTTATTCTTCGTATGAGTAACTTTCAAGGAATATTTGAATCACTTGAAAAATTAATTTTTAAATTTTATAATCCAACATTTGTGAACCTTATTTTATGGTTCCCCCCCCCCCCCCGTAAAGTGTTCTGTTTTTCATTTTCAAAGGTGCACGAAATATATTTTCTTTTAAAAAGCAGTGAAAGAGCAAATTTGCGAAAAAGTTTCTTCTTTTACGCTTTAAGACAAAAGAAAAAGAACAGCACAGCCATGAATAACAGATTTTTTTTTTGTTGGATTCACTTTACGAATCCCTGAGCCTTTGTCTTCCATTTACCTTATTCCTGAAATCTAGGTTGATCGAAAAGGAGGTGAAAGAAGAGACGAGAAAAAAGTCCGCAAATGGCTGTCGATTCTAACCGTCTTTCGAAAGAAAAGCTCTTCGGAGTTTCTGCAAGCCGATTTACAAATGCCTCAGGAGAACTTCAAACATTCTAAATGTCTCTAGAAATTCTCTTCTTTATCCTATAAACGTCACTGAAATTGAGGGAAGAATTCCCCTTTCGATTTCAACGTTTTCATTAGCTAGATTTATTTAGTTGCTTAGCAGTACTTCAACTAAAAGCATAGTTTATTCCCAGTCGGATTGTCTTACCATTTTTTTCTGAAGTTCCGGTCTAACTATCTCTCCTCTTTCAGTCTAAAAATATACCAACTGTATGAGAAATTTTATCTTGGTACGCAAAAGTTTGTTCTTTTTTCTTTTTGAAAGATGCTCTTTTCAGTACTGTTTGAAGAGAGCAAATTTCATTTCCTAAAAGAATAATACTTGGAAACATTTGGATAAAATATTTACACCAAATCAAAACTAGCATTTTTAAAGTTCCAACGTGATATTTTCAGCCTGGTGTACTATCTGGGAATTGCATGGCGTTTAATGCAAAAATCCTTGATATATGTAGTCCTATAAAACAAAACATTGAATGTACAGCTATAAGATATGACCCACAGTTACTTCTTGGGTAATAATGTTTACTAAGAAAATATTTTAAAATTTTAATAATCACAACGTAATAGGAATTTATTCGTGTTTTCTTTTATAGCTTCAAAGAATACTATAATACAAAACCCATTTTTATACCACTTTAAAAACAAAAACTTCAAATAATAAACTTCCAATTATACTAATTTTAACTCTAGATTTTTTCTTTAATCTTTATATTTATAATAATAAGGAAAACCAACGAACTATTTATCCACCTCCAGCCATTAAGTCGATTTTGTCATTTTCAATTCATAAGTAAGCTCATAACCTCTTGATATGTCATTAATGGTCGCCTAGATATCTTCAATTTTCATTTTTTGTCAGAATCTGGGAAAACACTACTCCCGCGGACATCTTGTATGGGGAATGACTTTGTCAGTGTTCCTCAACTACAATTATATTATGATTTAATGCGAATGCCCATGTCTTTTAGATAGTCATTAATGGTCATCTGCCTCTTTTCTCCACATTTTGAGAGATACTTCAAAATAAAACTTTGTCAAAGTTCTCAACCTGATGATGATGATGATGACGTCGTGTTCGCGTTACCATGGAAGGGGGGGGGGTGCAGTTGCTTCTCAGGGTAAGGGCCCCTGAGCGTTTCATTGTATATTAAATTTAGTGCTTGTAATTGAGAAATTCTTTTTCTTTCAAATTTTTCACCTGTGGTTGCTGGGAAGTGGGATCTTTGGGTTTGTCATTTATTTTAAATGTAGAAGATAGACGAATAGCTGGTCACCGAAGGCGGCTCTTCATTCGATATTGAAATGTTCTAGTTTGCCTGTTTGATTGTGGAGTAATTTTTTACAATATAACCTTAATTTAAATATTATCAAATTAACATTGATTTACCAGGCTTGCTTGCATATTTTTTTCGTAAAAGAATGATGTTTTTTTATTATTTTGATGCATTTTAAGAATTTTTATGGGTTTAGAAACGATGGCAAAATATGATTAAGTTAGATGCAATTTAGATTAACAAAAATTTATACGACTTATTTTATTTAAATTATATACGTTGTATAAAATTAATATGTGATACTTAAGCCTAATATTTTTTTGAATCTCTTTCTTTTTTATGGAGAAAGATATAATTCGTTTATGATTAATACTGCTTACCGATATAATATTTCATGTTTTAAACAAAATTTCACCATTAGCTTTAACAATTTTATCAAAAGTTAAAATAATGTATCCATCAATTTTTATCGCTTATTAATTTACAATTTTATTTTATTATTAAATTCCAATTTTATTATTTCCAATTTTATTAAAATGAGTGTCAAAGCACTTTAAATAATTTATTGAATACAAAAAGTACCCAAGGAAAGCTATTCCATAAAATGCTTTCTATCTGTGTATTGCATTGCATTATTTGTTTAATACATTCAATACTCTTTTTATTTTTTTAAAACGGTATAAAGCTTTTAACGTGGTAATGCTTATAGGTTGAATATAATTTATATATTCTGAAATGAATGCTTTAAAAATCGATGGAAATACTTTACAGACAGACCACTAGACTTACAGCTACCAATTTTATCCCATATCTTCTTGTGTAGTATGTGTTTACTCAAAATTGTTTTTCAAAATCTTAATTAAATTTTTAATAAAAGTTATTCAATATTTAATTATTTTTTCTCATTTTAAAATTCCAGAAATGGGCTTTCTATAATTTCAAATTTATTTTCGCTGTTTTTTTTCCAATTTTAATAAATTAAAAATTATTTGTAAGTTCATTTTACAATAACACTTTTTATCGTTTTATTTACTAGAGTTATGCTGCTCCACATTGCGACCACATTAGATACATTTTTCATGTGCTTGTTATCGCTGTAAATAATTAAAAATAGCTTTTTAAAATACTATTGATTAAGCCTAAAACATTATTAGACTACTGCCATATTTTGAGAAACAAAACTTACGCGTTTAAAAAAATCCACAACACATTTATTTTCAGACACAACATAAATTAAAAAAAAAACAAAAACAAAAACAAACAAATTAAGGATGGAAAAAAATCTATATGGATTTTATAATAAAATTGAGTACAAATTGGTCCAAAACCAGTTCTTAAAGTTGACGAATATCAAACTAAAAAGCCATTGGCTTTTTTTTTTTTCTTTTTTCGATCAAAAACAATCCCGTCATTCCAAAGTACAAGTGATTTTTTTAAAGCGCCATCTATAGAATCATAGAGATAACGATGTTTCTGACTAAAAGTACGGATCTCCTTTTTTTTTTTATTCAATTCAAAATAGCTTTTCAAAATATAAATGATTAAGCCTAAAACCTTATTATGCTCCTGTAATGTTCTGAAAAACAAAACCTACAAGTTTAAAAAAAATCCACAACACATTTATTTTCAGATACACCATAAATTAAAATTTAAAAAAAAACCCAATTAAAGGTGAAAAAAACCCTATATGGATTTTATCATAATGAAATCGAGCACAAATTAGTCCAAAACTAGTTCTTAAAATTGACAACTATCATACTAAAAAAGAATTGGTTTTTTTTCTCTTTTCGATAAAAAAAAAAATATCCCGTCATTTCCGAGTACAAGTGATTTTTAAAAGCGTCATCAACAGAATCATGGATATAACGATTTTTCTGACTAGAGAGACGAATCTCTTTCATTTTTTTTATTTTATTCAAAATAGCTCTTTAAAATATAATTGATTAAACCTAAAACATTTTTATGCTCTTACAATGTTTTGAAAAGCAAAACTTACGCGTTTAAAAAAATCCACTGCACATTTATTTTCAGATACAACATAAATTAAAGTAAAAAAACAAATTAAAGGTGAAAAAAAGAAACCTATACGGATTTACTATCCGTATAGGTATATACTATCATGAAGATAACGATGTTTCGGACTAAAGGTACGGATATCTTTTAATTAAAAAAAAAGTTCTATTAAAAGTTCGTTCGTGCTTTATTTAATGCAAATTTTTTTCATAAATAATATGCAGTGACTCAGAAGAACATAATTTATCTTTCTTTCCAAGCGCTTAATTTATTTTTCTGATCTTCTAATATTTACAAATGAAAACAATTATCTATTGAATGCTAAATTTGCTTTAATTTACAAGTACACTTATCTAACCATTTTCAAAAACAGTGAGACATTTTCTATGTGCATTTTCAACAACGAAAAAAAAAAATTGCCTATAACACTGAAAGGATATTTTACTATTCTATTTACAGGAAAGGAAAGCGCTATCTACAGAAATCATGAAGATAACGGTGTTTCTGACTAGAGGTACGAATCTCTTAATTTTTATTTGTTTCCATTCAAAATTTGTTCATGTTTTATTTAATGTAAATTTATTTCACAGATAAAATACATAAGTAGTTTCTAAGATGAAAATATTCTCTTTATATCCAAGTACTTAATTTATTTTCCTGATCATCTAATATTTATAAATGAAAACAATTATCTTTTGACTGCTAAATTTGCTTTTGTTTCTGAATATACTTATCTAACCATTTTCATAAACCGCGAGACGTTTTCTATATGCATTTTCAACAACGATAAAAAAATTTGCCTATTACACTGACTTTCTGATATTACAAGATACTTTCTGACACTTTTTACTGAACTTTATTTATTTTTCTGATCTTCTAATTTTTACAAATGAAAATAATTATCATTTGAATGCTAAATTTGCTTTTGTTTACAAATACATTGTCTAACCATTTTCAAAAACCATGATACTTTTTTTATGTGCGTTTTCAACAGTGATAAAACGATGTTTCTGACGAGAAATACGAATCTCTTAAATGTTTTATTTTTATTTTTTTATTCTGTTTAAAGTTTATTCATGTTTAATTAATGTAAATTTATTTCATAGATAAAATGCGTAAGAAATGACTAAGAAGAAAATAATTTCTCTTTATTCCCAAATACTTAATTTATTTTTCTAATCTTTTAATATTTACAAACGAAAACAATTATCTTTTGAATGCTAAATTTGCTTTTGTTTACCAGTACACTTGTCTAACCATTTTCAGAAACCGTGAAATGTTTTCCATGTGTGTTTTTAACAATGATAAAAAAGTTGCCTTATAAAATATTTTTTTCTTGCGTGGCATTTAATTTACCGATGTAATTAACTCGGCAGGATCCTTAATTTATTGAGGTTTATACGAGCTATTAAAATTAATACGACAAGCTTTAATTACCGTGGCTGCTTTCATTTTTTTTAAAGTTTCACGTAGTTGGAAAAAAATTTGCCTAAGTTTTTTGCAAATCTAGGTTCTCCTCACCCCCACCTTTATATTCAGCTGTTAGAGTTAATTAACGTCATGTTAAATTAAACCTGCGTTGTTCTGGTTGGACGGTGATGAAGATTTATTGGACAAAGTCTTAAGAAAAATTTTTGTCCTCACTTTTATCAAAAAAAAAAAAAAAAATCTCTAATAAAAAAGAATATACTTTTTTTTAAAGTCAACTTAAAGAAACAAGTAGAAAAGTCAGAAAAGACTTTTCTTTTCAGTACCTTCAATTTCTTTATGGTTAGGTGAAGGAGGGCCTTTAGAGATAAATTATTTTGCTAGAAATTACTTTTATGAAAAATGTTAAACTTTATGAGGAAATAAATTCTTCATAATTCTAAAGAAATTTAGTAAACTATCTTCAAGTGAGTTTTTTTTTTTTTTTTATATTCTATAGTATTTTGAAAATGTTTTTAAAATTGTATTTAAGATATATTAACTCTCCAGCTGCGATTTCAAACGGGTTGGCAATTGGTCCATTTTCTATTGCGTCCCACGTTTTTTGCATTTTAGAGTGTTTATTTTTACGATTACATATTTTTATTATATCATATTATTATTGTGTAACACATAGTATCAATTCACTTTGTTTGAAAAATATTTGAATTTATTTGGAAACATCGCATCTAAATAGTACTTAAAAAAGGCGCAGTCAGAGAGTTATTAGGAATAGAATTGCACAGTAAATTTTCATTTTTTAGTTGCTATGTTAGAATTCCCAATTTTTCTAATATTAGGTATATATTTCCGATAACAAGAAATTTTTTTAAACTTAATGCTATGCTTATAAAATCCGATATTAGTAAAAATTCTATATTAGATATGGAAAAGTACTTATTACTATGTAAAAATTATTGCGGTTTTAATAAACAGATAGTTTAGATCTATGTTTGAGAAGGCCATAGATAGATCTATGTTTGAGAAGGCCATGATGGCCTGGTGGTAAGGTCTTGGCTTCGAAACCGGAGGATTTCAGAATCGAGAGCTGATTTCATCGAAGAACCGTTGTGTAAGTGGGTTTAGCGAACGTTAAATACGTCGGTGCCAAACGACCTCTCGCTGGTGTGGTGTGGTGTGGAAGTTTGGAGAGGGGGTACCAGCTCAGGTGTCATCCTCGCCCTCTGACCATGGTTCAAAATTATGAGGTCCGTTCCAAAATAGTCCTAGTGTTCCTTTTAAAATGGACGTTCATATAATTAAACTAAACTCGATCTATTTTTGAATAATTTCTGGTATCTCTACGATCTTATTTTATTTGATGTCTGTTAACAGATACTTAAAAGTTATTTTTGACGAAAGTTACTTGTAATTTCAATTAAATATGGTTTGTCAGATGTTGATTTGAACATAAAATGAAAGAAAAAATAATTTTCATTAATTTTTTTTTTTATTTTCTCGTACACAAAGAATAATTGTGATGATCGTCAAAAAATTCGAACCCGAGATTTTAACGAATTTCCATGTTTTAGAATCCTTGAAAACATAATTAATTTGATAGGTTAGTTTAATTATGTTTAGATCCCGTTTTAAAGCAACAATGGGGCTATTTTGGGACGGATTTCGCAATTCTGAACAGCGATCAGATAATGAGAGCTACTCCAGTGCTGGCATCGCCCTCTCCAAACTTTCACAGTACACCAGCGGGACGACGTTTGGCTCCGACGGATTTAACGTGCACCATATTCGCTTACACGACGGATTTTTGGTGGAATCGATTCTAGAACCTGAAACCTTCCGATTCTGGAGCTGAGACCTTACCACCAGGCCAATTAATTTGTCAGAACTAAAGCGTTAAATCTCTTTCGGGTGATTTTGCACTGAAATGTTCCCAGAGTTTTTATCAACCAACTCAAATTGATGCCAACTCAAACCAACTTTCATTTTTCAATCGCCATCAACTATTTGAGAAAGCTTAGAATTTTAAGAGCGCCGATATTTAATGATGATGATGATGTCGTGTCCGCGTTACCACGGAAAGGGGGTGCAGTAGCTTCTGAGGGTAAAGACCCCTGAGCACCCGAGGGCAGGTCTGACTTCTAGCTCATATGAAGATGAAACTCACACATTTGCTTGCACAACTCCTTTTTACAGGAGGGCACATTCACACCACCTCACAAATAGAACACAGATTAAGAACAACCAAACCCGAATCGGGATTCGAACCCGGGACGCCCAGATCACGGGGAAGATGCGCTACCCCTATGCAAGGACGCCGGTGCCGATGTTTAATTTCTTTATTAATTGAATGGAATTCGTTGAACTGAGCGCATCAAAACTGCATTTGACATCTTAAATATTTTGAAAAGGATCCGTTTTTAAATCGAATGATAAATGGTGATAAAAAAAATGTATTTTTGGCCATGACATCAACTGAAATTTTTTTTGAAGAAATCTTAATCATTAGCACAAGTCAAAGTGAAAGATGGAAGCCTTTAACATGTTCACTACCACGGCTCAAGTTTGATATTCAGACCATATATCTAAATAGATTTTCCCTTCTTTTCTGTCTCTTAATTATAGTAGAGAAGGGTGGTGTTATTAATGGATTAAGATAATTAGTTAATGGATTTACATTTGTATTTTCAGTAGATATTAATGTTAACTGTAAAAAATGTAAAGAAATTAGATAAATAAATCAAAGGAAAAAATGTCCCGAATTGGTAAATCGTTAATGAATTAAGTTTTTCTATGATATTGGAAGATCTTCTGCAACTTTAATTTCTCGTAAAAAAATTATTCATGTTTAATTGAGAAGTGATATTTTGTCTATCATTAAGTCCAGATCCTATCAAATCATCATTTATTTAAAGTTTTATAAAACTCTTCGAGTTGTAAACGTCATAAAAATAATGATTCATTGAGATCGAATTTGATTAATTTTTACATTCTGGTATACGAAGAATATAAAGAGAAAGTACTGTAATTATAATTATCAAAAAATTTCGGATTCGGAATTTTGACCAGTAACTCCAAGTTGTCAGACCTCTCTGAGTTCGTAAAGCATATTTATGTAATTATGTCTACCTTCTGTCCGTCAGTGAACAAGATAGTTCAAAAACCCTTTGAGCTAGATGGATGAAATATAGTGTATGGTATTTACACCTAATTTAGAGATTCCTGCAAAATTTTGAACGAAAAATTCTGAGGAAGTCTGTCTGCCTGGTTATCAGAGTTTAAATGAACAGGGTAACTACAAAATGTAAAAAGCTAGATAGATAAAATTTGGTGGACAGGCCAATTATTCAAAGTGAAATGTTAGGTCTATGTATCAATAAATTTATGTATGTATCAAATTTGGAACTAAATCTGTCAAGGGGTTGTCCATCTGCGTTTTCACAAGCTTGCAATAACTCAAAAAATGTAATGATTTATATATATGACTTTTGGTATGTGATTTTTCTCATCATAAATATAGTTCTGTGTTAAATTTTGGTTTCAATCGGACGAAAACATTGAGCCCCCAGTGCTTCCCAGGAGCATTTTACAGATTGCAGATTTAGATATTCCTGTTAGACTCTCCAAATGCTTTTTTTCCCTTTTATCAATTTTGAATGAAAATTTTTTTAACGATGAACACGAGTTTTTACAATGCTCTTGATAAAGATGTGATAATGCAGTTAAGCTCTCTATTTAACATTAAATGTATGCTAAAATAAAACCTATTCTACTTTAAATTTTCTTTCATTTTTTTAAGATATATTCTAAAAACAGTCTTAAAAATTTTTTTGTTTTATTGAAAAGGAAAAATTATTAAGAAAGACTAATAGAATTTTAAAAATTTAACATAATATATTTATTTATTCAAATAAGGATTGGATATTTGTGTATATAAAACCTAGTTTTTCAATATAATCAAATTTAAAACTAGTACTTCATATTGTAATACTGATTTAAATACTAATATTTAAAAATATTTCTATTAATAAGAAAATAAAAAGGGCCATGTATCTTATATAATATACAGCAACATTTTCGTTTTAAAGGAAAACAAATATCACACGAATGTTGACAAAAGATTTAATTCTCTGATTTTCATTATTATTATCAATTAAAATTTACCTTACAAAATTAAAACAATAAAAAATAGCCTTTTTTTGGAATCTTACTAAATTGGATTATAGCTGCAATTACCAAATAACGGATAAGGCTGTGCATTAAATGTGGCTGTGTTACCTAACTCCCAAGGAATTTCGCAAAACTGGCATTGGAGTGGCAAAATCTGTATAAATAAATTCTACTGTATTACTTCTTTGCTTAAAACTGATCGTCTCTTTTTGATTTCTTTATATAGTAAACACATTTAATAATTCAGTTAGTTGTCTGTAAAAAAATACATAAATCATTTTGGGGAAATTCATTGCAAAATTGTTTAATAGTCAAATAAGGCTTTCTTTTCCCATATCAAAAAGTAGGATTAATTCCTGGTCTTTTCTTTATCTAATGGGCATCCGGTGACATTCTGAATCATTCATCATGACGAATAAGATCTAGAAAATCACAGAGATCAAATGTGCTTTCGTATTATCCCAAATCAGTGATTAAGGGATCTTTTCCTTTTTATTGAAGGATTGGAGTATTAAAATTAATTACATACAGGAAGTGATAAATACATGAATTTAAAAAATCGGTAATGTGAAAAATATAGTAGATATTTGCAAGCAGAATTTAATTAGTATATCAGAGAAAAGAAATTTTGCTTGGACATTGGTAATGTATTTTATATTTTGTGTATTTGATATATGTCTACTGGGAAAAACATAATTTTCTTCCAATCCAAATTAATTTTTTTTTTACAATTAACAGAAAACGCCAAAAGTGTGTGCGGTTAAGTGTTAAAAATAAAACAAACACAAATCTGAACTTATTTGGAAAAAATAAATATGACAAAATAATTTTCAATGCGTGTTATTTTTGTTTTTCAGTATTTTCTTCTTATTTCTAATTCCAAATTTGAAAAATGCGAAAAGAAATGGACGGGGGACACTTACGGTGCAAGTGTGTTTAGTAAACATTGCTAGTAACTAATATTGTTTTCAAATGGGCTCCGCACCTGCTAAGTTTCTTTCTATCTAAGACATGGAAAAGGAAAAGTGTGTATGCAGGAAATTGCAAAAAGGTCATCTACTGAGAGCACACATCTGCCAAAAGCGCAATTTTTCCTTCGTCCATTTCTTTTTTTTTACTGAAATATTAAGATATTTCTTATGAGTTACGATGATTTGTTTGACATAATTGATTATTGAAACGATATAAAGGCAATTCAAGCAATAAAGATATTCTCGATTTTAATTCATAGCCTATGAAAATTATTATTAATTACAGAATAATACTAATTTAAGTTTAGTTATGTAGTGTTAAATAAGCGAATGATAAACACATAAATAAAAATAAATTTTAAACTAGAAATTATTATATATTATACATTCAGCTAGAGGCAAGACTTGATTTTCTCGTATTCGTGACTGTTTTTGCACTCCAAATATCGAGATAGCTCACTAATAAAAGTGAGCGGAAAAGAGGGATGAAAATTATTTCATGAATGAAATGTCACGTTTTCTTTTTAAACGTGAAGCGTGACATAATGAGATGTATCTAAACGTCCTCAATAATCTCTCTCCAAATGTCAAGGCAGTTTAGTAATAAAAGTGAATCGAAAAGAAGGATAAAAATTATTTCATGTACGGGTTGTCACGTTTCTCTTTAAATGGGAAGAGTGCCTAAATGTCCTAAATAAGCTGTCTCCAAATGGCGAGACAATTTACTTATAAAGGTGAGCCGAAAAGAGAGATAGAAATTATTTCATGTATGGGTTGTCACGTTTTTCTTTAAATGGGAAGAGTGCCTAAATGTCCTAAATAAGCTGTCTCCAAATGGCGAGACAGTTTACTTATAAAGGTGAGCCGAAAAGAGAGATAGAAATTATTTCATGTATGGGTTGTCACGTTTTTCTTTAAATGGGAAGAGTGCCTAAATGTCCTAAATAAGCTGTCTCCAAATGGCGAGACAGTTTACTTATAAAGGTGAGCCGAAAAGAGAGATAGAAATTATTTCATGTATGGGTTGTCACGTTTTTCTTTAAATGGGAAGAGTGCCTAAATGTCCTAAATAAGCTGTCTCCAAATGGCGAGACAGTTTACTTATAAAGGTGAGCCGAAAACAGGGATAGAAATTATTTCATGTTTGAGATGTCACGCTTTCCTGTATCGAGACAGTCTACTAAAAGTGAGCCGAAAGAGGGATAGAAATTATTTCATGTATAATATGTCAAGTTTCCTTTTTTAATGGAAGCCTGACAACTCATATATGAAATAATGAACTATGTCTGAATGTCTTAAATTAGCCGTATCTAAACGTCGAGACAGCTCACTAATAAAAGTGAGCTGAAAAGAGGGATAGAATTATTTCATGTATGTGATGCCACGCTCTCCTTTTAAACGAGGCATATGCTGACTGATAATATCAAAGACATTACTTACAAGATTATTCTTATTGGTTTCTACTTCGAGAGCTAACTATACTTACTCTTGAATGCTGAACACTTCCAATTATTCTATTAAGAATTTTAACACAGTACAGAAAAATATGTTACTTAATGTATAAAACTAGAATCAAAAGAGCAGTAACGCATCAATCGAACTTCTTCAATCGAAATATCTTCAAAATAGTAACAATTATAGGTTTTTTTTATCAGATATTTGGGAAGGTTTTAATATAACATGATATAACTTCCCCAGTACTTCTACTGCATTTGAACATATTGAAGTGCGAATCATAAAATTTTGTGATATAAAATTCTAAATTCGGAATAATATTGAAAAAATGTTAGTATCAATGCGCCTTTCGTTCTATCAGTTTATTTTAAACGTGGTGGAATTGCGTATTATCAAATGGCTTAGGAATCCAATAAACATACGAACGTCAGTTTAATTACATTTTTAAAATTAAGAGATAAAAGATAAAAATACCATAATTTTTAGAGACATTTCTCTCTTTTTTTATTTTTACTCTAATTTATTTTTTCTATACTATGAAAAAGTTAGAACCAAGATTTGATTGTCACACAATCACTGGATGTTTCTTTAAATCAATTTTTTTCCATTCAGATTTATTTTGATAGTATCATTATGTAGTACATTATTATCAATTATTGTAAAATATTTTAAGATATATTAAAATATATATCTTGAAAACATAAACTAAAATTTTAAAATCCGACTTACCAATAAATTTAAAATTAAAAATATTTTGAAATACGGTGAACTATTTTTTTACTATACTGACTTCTATTTTTTTTTTTATTTTCTTAGAAATTAATATTTTCTGTGCACATATCAAGTATATGTCTTTTTTTAAAAAGGAGTTCTGTACTTTATAATTTTAAATAAAAAAATTATTATTCAAACTACACTGTAGATAACAATATTTATATTCCAAAATATGTATGAATTACAGCTTAAAAATTCATTTAAGAAATAACAGATAAATTTAATTTTTAACTAGACAATTTAATTATTTCATAATTTTTTCCAAATTTCATAACGTAATAAATTAAACTAGTTGAAATAAAACTAGGAAAATAATGAGGGGCTCTCTCCAGATAAGGTCATTAGAATTTTCTTAAGAGATCTCATAGATTTCAAGTATATGTTGGTACTTAAATCGTATGTATCAGGCAAGGGCCATACACATCGTGTATCAGGCATTTTGGTGACTATACACCAAAAAAGGGTTACACTTTATTTTTAATTTACTAAATTAAAAAAATTAATTTGAAAGCTTTTAAGCTATTAATTTATATTTCTTTTTGCACGCAGGACTTTGATGCACAAGATCTGTAATTTTTTTTTTCAGTATCAGTTAAAGCTGTCTAAAGCTGTCAATAGTAAATGGAATGAAAAAGCAAATAAAGAATTCCGTGACAAATCCAAATACAATAGATTAAAATGAACTGAGAGATTGGATCATTTTTCAAAAGCCATAAGCAATTACTTCCATATCTGGTTGTCTTACATATGATTTATGCTTCGCTTATGTGTTTTTCGCCTCTTTCCAATAACACAATTCGTCATAATCCAACATGAATGATATTTTCTCCTTTTAAAATTAATTATTATTTTAATTGTGGTGGATTGAAGAAGAGAATTTTAAAGGTACATTGTCCGAGACAATAACCAAATGACATCAGCTAATGATCTCACAAGATTTGAGTGGCATTTATCATGGTAGACTCAAAAAACAGAGAAAGAATAACGTCCTTGAATTTTGAGAAGTAGGACTGAAATTTACAAACACATGAACGGCAGTTTTACAAGTCATTTCGCGATCAACGATCTGAGAATAGGATTTGAACCCAAAAAACATTACCAGATTATGTTTTTCAAAAATTTTTATGAACTTAAATCTTACAATCTATAAATATTATTAACTATCAGTCTGAGATTTGTTATAATCAATAGTTCTGTATATATGCAAATCGATGTATTAATTTTTTTTCGATTAGTGTTTTTAAAAAAAATGGAATTTAAAAAAGTAGCCGTTGGCAGATTTCCAACTTGTCTAGACATTCTTGGGTCACAAGTCTGAGAAGGGTCGCTGGTATATCGATTAAAAATAATTAATTTTATTATTGCCAAATAAAAAAATTAGTAAAAAATACAAATTCTTTGAATTATATAAAAAAAGTGAATGCAAGCAAAGTTAATCATTTACTTTATTTATTTTATTATTTTTGCTGTTCTGCTGTTTTATCATTTATTACTGCTAATTTTACTGTTTCCCTCCCTGGATTGTTTGTCGTCTCTTCTTTCTTTCATCCTTTTTTTTTTAATTTCTTTTTACACTTCTATCTTGTGCTCATCCACGACCTTCGTAATCGTTTTACGAAGGTAGTGGCTCATCCAACTGGTTAGAAAACTTAGTGTTATAGGCATCAGGGGCACAGGATGGCGTTATGTTATGTTATGTCTTCAGCTTCCTTTGTACCCTTCACAAACGTGTATGAAAATTTTTTTGAAGGACTAATCATTTGACAGTTATTTAAATTTTAATATTTTCAGTTTTAATTATGAACTTTGTTCCGGTTTAACACCACGTTTGTCACACACCTGATCATCATCAGATCACAACTGTTTTAATTTATTCATATAATTATAACAATATTTATAAACACTAGGCATTGATTTAAATATAATTTTAATACGTACAAACGTGTATGCAATACATGTGTAAATCATCATAATAATTAATTAATTAATAAATAAATAATTAAAAACGCGTACACTTTCAAAAAATTATAACATTAAAAAGTAGCTTAAAATAAATAAATAACTATTGTTAAAAATAAAAATATGTTGAAATGTGCAATTTAATCGACGTTTGTTAAACAAGGAAAACCATAATGAACACTGCATAAGACCACAAAGCGCCAGATTCCACCATGGGAGGTAATTCTTTTTCTGTTTTTCCATATATTTCTCTGAAAAAATACTACTACAATATATAAAATAAAATAAAATTAAAAAGACAAAATATAAGATGAAGTTTAAATATAAGTTATTAAAGTTTTAGCTGTTATATAAAATTATTATATAAAGTAAACATATAAATTATTAAATATATGATGAAGTTTCGTCTTATATTTAATAACTCTAGATTCTGGTCGTAATTATTCAATTTATTTACTAAATTTTTTTTATCATTATCTTTATGTGATGAATAAAGAATATTAATTCACGAAAAAGAGCGAAACAATTCGAGTTTCCAATCATCACTTTCTCCTTAAGTAAATATGAATTAATCTCTTTTTCTCAAAGCATCCTTTTCTTAAAACAAAAATGTAAGAGTTCCAAAAACTTTCCTGTATTCAAAGTGAGTTCAGAATCGGTTCCTTCAAGTTTTTATCCTACCATAATGTCATTATAGATTATTATTTTATAGTTTTTGAATAAATTATTTAAAATTTGGAAATCGAATTTTACTTTTTATATTTTTTTTATCTGCAAATTTTATTCGTTACGCATTTTTAAAAAATATATATTTATAAATTTTTATTTATAAATATGTTATACATTTATTTTACAAAATTTTATTCTTTACCTTTTTTTAATTTCAAACTTACTTATCCATTTATTGTTCGTAGTAAATTGATAAGTAAATTAATTCATAGCTACTATCGTAGCTACAGTATGGCCCCCGGAAAGCTATGAATCAATTTGTGAAAACAGCAGGAATCGCATTGCCTTGAAAGGCGCACACATGTGCCTTCACTTACTATCTTTCAGGTCATGCTGATTGGCAATACAATGAAAGGGTTAGAGTTTGCTTCAACTATTCCAGGCTACAGAGAATTCAGCTGGTCAGACAATTAAACTTGGGTATTTACCGACTGAAATGACCGTCGTATGAGCTTACGGCAGTATGGCGCCATCCGTCTGCCCATTGAATTCCCTAAAGCGGCGATTATCAAGATTAAGAGTTTAATGTCAGCAAAGCGGAATTCTAGTCATCCGGATTAATTTGAATTTAGTTTCACCCGTTAGAATATTTCAATCGCAGTCTGAAATCCTAGAAATTAGTTAAACATCTCTGACTTCGTGAATATAGAGGATATATATGAATAATGTTGAATATGTATCAGTATATAATACTTTAAACTGATAATTACTGAAATCTATTATTTAATTTTATATGTCTAATTTCTCTAGGGAGATGACAACAAAATTTTATATCGATTACTGTATAGAAAATAGTAATTAAATGATTAATTTTAGAAAATATTCTATTGCAAAAATGCACGTATCGAACAGAATTATGGATGACATCTCAGATTAAAGACAAATTAATTAAACTGAATATTTGAAGTCTATTTAAATAAAAATATTTTATCAATCGAAAAACCAAATGTTGGCAATATAATTCGTACCACTGGCTGATTAGTTCAATTTCTAAATCAGCCAGAATTGTGGATGAAATTGCGATTTTAAATGAAATTATAGTACCATTTAAGTGGCCATGGATATAGCTACTACTAGCCAGTAATCTGTACATTGCTGCTCAATGATATGAGTTCTATATACACCTATATTCAAGTTAATTTAATTAACTCTGAACCAATAAATTTGTTCCATATATTTTGGACATTGAGCCTTTATTAAATTTAAGGAAGATAAAAATAAATTCTTGGTGTATAACATTTTGCATTGTTTAAGTTTCCCACAGTGTAATTTAAAGTGATAATCACTGGTGAGCGTTAAAAAAAAATCTTAATTTTTAAAAGAGAAAAATGAAAATATTTAGAAGGTTAATAAAAAAACAAATAATTTTTTATGAATTGTTGAAAATCTTGTATTACTTTTAGAATCATTTCTTAAAGTAAAGTTTGAAGAGAAAATTTCAGAAATTTTAAAATCTATAATTAATCTGTTATATATAGTTATGCAAATTCATGATTTTCAGTTAAAATGTTATATGTTGATCATGAAAAATACAATAATTTTTAATGACTTAAGTACTTTCGATTCATTGATTTGACAAGCTTGGCATAGAATGTTTAGAATTACTTTTAAAATTAGAAAATTGTTTTATCCAATTGCCATTTTGTAAGTTTAAAATACATTAGAGTATAAAAATTTATTTTTTAATCATTAGAACAATTATTTAAATATTTGAACACAGGCAATAACATTATCTCAAAAGAAAAGATAGTAAAGAATGCTTTGAATAATTAAATCCACTACTACTTGTATTTACACTTGAGATAAATGTTAAAAAAGTGTAAATTTTCTTATCTTGTTATGTCTGAATGTTCTAAATAAATAGACGATATTTCTAGAATTTAAATTTTATTTATTATATAGTAAAAAATTATTACAAAAATATGTATTGTGCAGAGCAGTTACAGCTATGTTATATACGTTACAATAAAAATTTCCCATGCATCTACACTGTTTTACCACCATGTCAATGAATTTTGCGATGACTGGCATTTGATCTGAATGATCAATGTAAATGACAGTCATCGAGCCAAATTTTATTGGCTGACAAATACTCAGCTATGTTCAGTTTATCATAAGATGCCCGTTGCAGAAATCTGTAGCCAGATTCCACACTATTAACGGAACAAAATCCACTGCAAATGCCGATATTCTGCTCTTCCGGATGTAATATCCATTGCCAACCTATTTCTGTAAAGTTTACTGCGAAATTGTTTCCTTGAGAATTTCGGGAATCTGCTCAAGAAAATGAAGGTTTTAAATTCGATGTTGTGAGCATTTTAGTCTCATGAACATCTGTGCATCTTCTAAAACGTTTGTTCTGGTTAACAAATTCTAGAAAGCTACATGATTCGATGCTCTCGTATACGATGATAAATGCTTTTGCATTATTCATCATCAACGACTTTGCGATCGTTCTATTCTTTCGGAGGATTCTGGCATTGAACCTGACATCTGGAATAAAATATTTTCTTAATACAGTGTATAACGTGGTGAAATCAAATGTCAATGCCAGCATATTTTCATTCACCAAGATGGCCGAAGAGGTCAGGTTAAAGCTCTCTTGTCTGTTTCCGAGTAAATGTATATTGGTAGTAAATGTCCAGCTTTCCGCTGTCTCAGTCCTTCTTTTGGATATCCCGTGGAACTCCAAATGAAATTCTATTTTTTTAATGTCATGCTCATCAACGGCTAGTTTTGTCTTGATAGAAAGTATAAGTTCCTTATCTAACTTCTCCAATAAAACTGAAAAAAAAAATGTTTATATTTTGATTGTGAATGAAATCAGCCGACAAAATAAATCCATCTTGTAAGTATATGTATATGTAAACATATTTCAGAAGTTGCGTGACTAAATAGAAGAAACTTTTGAAATTTTAAAACTTCCATTTATTTCATTACGGGAGATATTTTATGTAGAAGAAGAAATGATAAAACTGACGCTCGTTTACGTCGCGATACAAGTGTAAATGAGATCAAAATTTTTCCCTTCAGAGGTCTTACTATGATATTTTGATAGGGATTTCTTTGACACGTGTAGATTTAGGATAGGGAATCTTAGGTATTTTTTATAAGAATACATGTGTTAGTTTAACAAGGTTGGACATGAAGACGTAATTAATTACCGACCAAATGTTTCCTATCCTGTTGAAGATAAGCCCATGAGATCAATTTAGATTTAGAAGCTTTAGAATTTGGATTTAATTTTAGAAGCTTTTTTATATTTAATTAACTTCCAATATTCAGACAGTAAGTTTTAGAAGTTTCAACTTTATTGATTGAAAGTTTCATATAGCACTATTCTTGAAAAAAAAATCGTTTATTTACTGGAAAATTTTAATACAAACTGAACTTTGCTTGAATGAACTGAAAACTAGAACATGTAAAATGAACAGAGCAAAGGTAGAATCTCTGCTCCATTAAAAACATTTCTGTGAACCAATATACTTCAGTTTTTTATTGCGAATTTACAGAAATAATCTGAATAAAGATAGTCATAGATCGAAAATTGTTATTGTCTTCTTAATTTAAGTCTGATCATAAGTTTCCTGATTAAATAAAATATTTTGTGAAATGAGTATGTATTAAGTTAAACAACTTTTAAAACTCTTTACCAGTAAGCCAACTTCGATTTTAAACTGTCAAAATATTACTTCAAATATGACATAGAATTGTTCAAGATATTTAACAATAGCTAAAATGTTGATATAAGTTCAATTCTTCTAGAGACGAGATTGAATATCTTAGACAGAAATATAAAAATCATTCAAGTATTGTATTCGCCGAAATTTAATTTCTATTTTCCTGATAATCAATCGCATAAAGAAAAAGATATATCTGAATATCAAATAAAAAATTAAATATAATGAAAATAGATTCAAATTGATATTTTGCCATTTGTCCATCGCTGCAGTAAGTAACTTATTTTAGTTTTCTTGTTGATATTTAGCATTCTTACAAATGCTTTCAGGAAAGCCTGGATGATTCAAATATAAAATATAAAGCAAAATATGCATTAAAATTTTCTAATGCATTTAAAAAAGGCATAATTTGAAGGACTTTTCATTTCTCCTTCCAGCTGAAATCTGAGGATAAGTATAGGATTGCACATAAAAATTAAAGAATAAACAAATCTAATAGGAGAAAAAAAATTCAAATAAAAATAAAACAAACCATAGTTTGGATAATGGAAAGTGCAGTTGAAGTCCATACTTTTTTATTTTCTGGTAATATTAAAAAAACTAGCGAGAGCTGTCTCGACGAAAGATTCTCGTATATTCTTGTGGCGAATTGAGATGCGCGAGGATAGAACCTGGGACCTTGTGGCTCGCAACCCAGTAACATGACCATGATACAAAAGCAATGGCTCGGGTAGCGTAGTTGTTAACTGGCTTATAAGCTATTCACTACACTATCTAATAAATATACTTGTGTATTACTAACCGCATACCACTGGCCAACAGCAGTTACGTTAGATGCCATTAACGTGCTAAATTTGGCGATTAATCGCTGGAGTTCCGTTAATACACAAGTATCAGAACACCGAATGTATATTTTGGACGACTTCCCCCTCCCAATCGATTGAAACCAAAATTTGTATCTGTAATTGAAGAATTACAATTGAAGTCACAAAATTAGATACCAAATTTATTTATTTTAATAAATTATATCCAAAAATCTCTACATAAAAATAGTTACGAAACAAAGTATGAAGATTTTTGAAACGGCAGGATTTTTTATATTTTTAACAGGCAGAAGATATTTATCTAACTTCTTTTTTTAATGAATATTTTTTTTAAATGTTCAATTTCATTAGATCTTATTATTTTTCTTAAACAATAGCACCAAGTATTTTTAAAAATTCTGAAATCGATTTAGTTAAATACTAAAATTATAAAAAGAGAGAGAGAAAAAAAAAGTGCTCAAATTTAAGTCTTACGTTCAAATAAAGTGATATTTAAATAATTCTAAGAATATTTGGTTGATTATAGTTAATCCACATCAAAGCCTCATGGCATTAAATTAAATTAAAAATATTAACGTATTCACTTTTAAGTTTCATTTACAGTAAATAGAAATAGTAGCATCCCACGCAAATCTATTGAAACATTGCGTGATTTTGACGAGTTTTACATAAGTTTAAAAAGGCCAACAATAATTTATGTTGTCATTAAACTTGTACTGGCTCTAACTTGCAATAAAAATATTCTATAAACACATTCACTCATGCAGTTTAAAAGCTTGCGAGCAGATGTTGAAACTCTTTTTAAGGACTTTTATTCAAACTCCACGCCATGTTCTACTTTACACGAACTTGCATGATCTTGCTTGCATTCCAAACTTGGTAGACTCCAAAACTTTTCTTCAAACTTTATTTAAACTAAATAAAAGCGTGACGAGCAAGTTTCCGTGTGTTCATCAACTCCGAATTTCTTTACAAATGCATGATCTTTCCGAAATTAACTTTCTAATCTCTTTTCGTTTTCTAAGTAAATATTTGAGAATAAGGTACTTAACTAGATTGGCTAGTCTGAATAAATTGATTTTATTAAAGAAGCGTGCTTGGTAAGGAATTCAAGCATTTTCCCTTTGAATTACAAAATTCTGATGTTTGAAATTTTATTCGTGTGACATTGAGAAAAGCTGCGGGAATCACGGATAAACATTTGAAAGAAAAATAGACTTTTCGTAATTATCTGATAATTTATTGCAATTTTTTCGTAAATTTCACAACACTTGCTATAATTTACTTCTCCAAGAATTAGAGCTGTTTGAAATATTTTCCATAAAAATCTGATCGCAAGTAATTTAAATATAGTAGAATTTATATATAGTATAGCAGAAGCAGAGATTTATTAACGTCTAAGGACAATTATATTTCCATTTTAGCTCTGCTGGCAGTTAATTTCATCTAGCATTTTTATAGACATTTTTAATGAATAAATCATTTATTTTTTTACAATATTTATTATAAATTTTTAATGTTTTCTAAGTAAACATTTATATTTTGGTGCTTTTGTGTAATATAATGATGTTTTTTGGAAAGTTAGGAAAGATATTGAATGAACGTAAAAACAATGTGGAAAAGAAAATGGAATACGGCAAAATTAAATATAATATCCAAGTTTATGTGCAGATAAGGGATACAAATGGTTATTGGAGGACATTTGAAGGACAAACAAAGCTTGGAGCCGAGTTAAACAAAAGTAGGATCGGCGACTAAAGCGGCGGTCCAACGACCTGCGACCTCACGGATTTGGTCATAAATCTGACATCCAACCCACTAGGGGACCACACTCCCCCATCGCCCGCGGTACGCCTGTAGTTTCCCGCAAAATGTCGGTAGATGGATAAACATCAAAGAACCGGAAAATTTGTTTGGGCTATGGGGGGGAGGGAGTCAAAGAAACTGAGGGTTTTGAGCGGTCGAAAGGGGAACGCGTGCCGTCTGAAGATTTCTCTGGTCGTGGGTCCGCTGCCACAGGCGGGGGTGAAACCACGAAGGAGGGGTGACAGTTTTATGACCACATCTGTGAAGATCATCCGGCCGTTGGACCGCGGCTTAACAAGGTACGAACTGGATTCGAATAGGATGACGCAAGTACATTGTTGTTGTTGTTACTTATGGCACTTGCCCTGGACAAGCCTGCTGTTCGAAGACAGCCGATTTAAGCCTAAAAGGGAGCGCCTCTTGTTTTTATCGTAGAGCCAACTAGGGCGAAGAGTACGACTTAACTACACACACGTCACAATCCTTTTTACGTGGCGGACTTCATTCACGCATTTCATTCACTCATCCACAGATCACCCCTGATTCACTACCCCCAGCGGTATTACTCCCTACATGGAGGACTTTGTGACCACGACAGATTTATACGCGCGTCAGCCACCAAGTACGCGGGGAATCTTCGGCCGGCAGGCTCGAACTCTCAACCTAAGAGTCGCGAATCCAACGCTCTACCAACCAGGCTATCCCGGCATCGCAAGTACATTGATTATAGTTATTTTGATAGACGAAGTGATTATAATAAAGTCCAACATAATGAAATGGATTTAAATACAGTTTACAGAAAACAAAAGCTGTCTCGAAATTTTTAAGTAACAGGTGACGCAAAATATGAATGGTACTAGTTTATTTTACGTTTTCGATTATAATGCAAAGGGTAGTCAACCGTAGTAATTATATTGGCGATTTTGGCATAATCCGGAAATCGTCATGTCAATCTGGAATACAATCATCTTGTCAGAATTCTGGCATCTTATGTATAATAGAGCTTAGCAATCTAGGTGTAATCTGAAAATCGTCAGGTAAGCCAAGTAAAAAACAAATAAAAAAAATAGTGCTATTTTACTCTTATTGTGATCTACTTTTTTTTTTTATTTCTGTACCATTTCTCTTGATTCGTTTTCGTTCATTCCTCTTTTTAATAAAAATATCAATAATACCCATCAGCAGTAATTGAGAATTTTCTGTATAAATGAAACTTTTCTTCATGAAATTATGAATTATTTTATATTTTAGATAAGCATATCTGAGTGAACCAACCTACCTAAAAGTATACAATTAAATTGGATGATCAGGATGCCGTGACAACAATAGGCGGGAACTGCAGCTGGATCTTAATGGCCATCTCCGTAAAAACCCTCTCATGGAAGGTACATTCCGCCATCGTCAGGAAGTGACTACACCATTACAATAACAATAAAGATGGCGAGAACCAACTACAATACTGGAAGCTACTCATTTCTATTTTAGATATGTCCCACCGGTGGGATTTTATATTCTAGGTAAAACATAATTTTTTCTTCTTATTTAAATTTTAAATTTTCAGGATATTTACAATTGTTTTAATGCTGGGAAAATATATTATTAATGTTTGCAAAAACAATGACATTATTTTTTAATCAAAAGGAATGTGTTGAAGGCATTGTAATAATAATAGCCATTAATGCAAAACTTTTAAGACAAATTGTTACTAAATGTTAGTTATTTAGAGGTTAAGTATGCTCTATTATGAAGTTAAAAACTTAAAAATATTTTCTGATAAAATGAAAAACGTTGTGTAATAAAAGAAAGAGAGAGAGCTACAAGCTACAAGTCAATTCAGTTCATAATTATTGTCATTTTATTCAATTTTATTTCATAGGTTATTTTTATACAACAACAAATAATTGTAAAAGCAAGCAATAGATTAATAAAAAAATATTAACAATAAAAATAAACAAAGAAAAAATAAATAAAAATAAAAACATTATAAAGTAAAAATATGAACAATATAAGAAGTTTAGATAAATTCTATTAAGGATTGTATATTTCTTATCTTGTATGTTTTAGTTATAAACCATTGATCATTCACTAAAGAGAAAATATCGATGGTTCAGTTTTTGCTCTTTTCTAAGTCTTTTCATAAAAGATAAATGGATCGCTCGATGAGCTAAATAAAATGTCAGCTCTATTATTAAAAGTAAATTGCTTCACAATAGAAGTGAACGATAGGATGCTCATGAGTAGTGTTAAGTCATTAACTGATATTCGATGAATGCCACAATAAACAGAATACCGATATGAAGTTTTTCGAGCAGAAAATCGGATATTCTTTCTGTTTTCCAATCAATTCAGCTTATATATCTTCAAAGAACTACAAAACTATCGTTTGTGTTTTTCTATTCGAGCATAATATATGTCTTGCCTAATTATTGTATTTGTCAAAAATATAACAACCACAAATTTTGCATTATTTACGGCAACAAGCGTGAAAAAAATTGGTTTTTAGTTACCCATAAAGAATAAATAAAATTTTATTGGAAAACATTATCTTAATTGATTTGCCAATATGTTTAGAAAATCGAATAAAAGGTTGTAATATTAGTTCTAATTGAGCTATAAAAAATCATAAAGCCAAGGAAAAATAAATATTTATTGGATGTCAGCTTTACAAACGGAAAATATATGAAATTTTATTGTATTGATTTAATTTATCTAGCCACAAAACCCAATGTCTTTAAGACAAGTTTTCTTTTCTAGTAAATTATACAAATATACAAATAGAAATATCTGAATAACACAAATAGAATATCTGAATGGCAATCGATTGTATATGCTTCACAATAGAAGAAAGAGGCTTTTGAAATGGAGGAGCTTTAACATTTTTATGAGGATTTTCATGGCATATATCTATGGCCGACATTTAAAAATGAAATTTTCTCAAACATTTCATAGATTATTTGCATTGTCAATATCCCCTTTTCTCAAGTATTATAAAACTCTCTAAAGATGAGTAAGATGTCATTGGACAAAATTTCGGTTATAGCCTTTTATCAACAACATACTCATATTGGGCTAAAAGATATTTTTTGTTTGAAAACTGAAGTTAAAAAAAAATAATTAATTTACAAAAAAAAAAAAAAAAAAAAAAAAAAAAACTTGAACATTTAATTTTTTTTCTTTAAATCCCAACCAAAAGCCATGTTTTTTTGGTTGTGAAGAATATAAAAGAACTATTTCTGTATAATATTGCGTCACTTTGCTAGTTAAAATTACATCTCTACAGTGCTAGCATATTATAGCATGAGTATTATCAACGCCACTTATCATCAGCCCTTTACTTTGCCAAAAGTTTATACACCATTAATAAAGCCATTGTAATTTCTACAGAACTGATGTCTACAAAAAAAAACAACAACAACTGCGAGCTTACATTTTGTATTTATGGTTGTTTTGTTTTTCTGTATTTCTTAATTTTTAATTTGCATTCCTTTGTATAATCCAAGCTCTCTAAGCTAAGGCAATTCCTTTGAGAATATTTTTCAATATAATTAAATTAATGTTTAGAAAACTTGCTTAAAGATCAAGAAGAACAAAATTTTCTCTCAATTTTTTTTGAAAAATCGTTTTACTAAACATAATTGGTTCAATATTTTATATGACTCAAAAGAAACAATATTCATTCGTTTGAGATTCAAATAAACCTCAAGAAAAATCGGAACGATTCTTTCAAGCTATATGTATTTTTATTTGCTTTGCATATTTTATAGTCATGCATTTTTAATTTGTTTAACTTTCGAAATTTCCAGAAAGTAAATAATTTATTTTTAATTTTAAGAAGACAATTTTTGTATTTAAATACAATTCAATATTTTTAGTATTCTTTATTTTTACTACATATTAATGATTTTGGTCAAATGCAGAATTCTTAAAAATAATTTAAACGAAAAGTAGAGAGTTAAGTTTAAAGAATCATTTTAAAATAAAATTTTTATTTCGAACTTTCTTCTCTAATAGGAAATATAATTTTTTTTATGATATTCGTCTGAGGTAGTTCTCATACAAATGGCTAACAATATTTCAGAAAAGAGAATTAACATAGATTTTAAAGCAAAATATTAGGAAATAGAATCAGTTTGAAAAAGGCATTATTTTAAAACTATTCCGATATGAAATCCTCAATTGCATATTTCTCCTCAAGAAATGCAAATATACTTGGAAATTTTTAAAGAAACTTATTTGCAAAAGAACACATTAAAAACTCTATAACAATTACCTTTAAGTATTTTAAAGTCACTTTAATAAAATGCATGAATGTAGCTCCTAAATATTCAAATCTAAAATGGACTATTGAAATAGGGTAGATTCATTAATATTGATTGTTGCTGCAGAAATACTAAAACAACAAAAATTATATATTTTCCAAAATTTATACAGTTTAATTAATTAATTTTAAGTTAAAAATTAATTCCAGAAATTATATGTTATTTAAAAAATATTTTACATAAGTTATAAATTTTCCAAAGACAAAATTTTCAGAACTTACAGAATCATACAACTCAGTCAAAAAATAATCAGATATTGATTTAAGTATTATTTTAGTTCCAAAACGAGACATTTATGACAATTTTGAGGCTAAAGCATCTTGTTGCCTCTTGCGATTAAAATTTTTTATATGGTCCCAAAGATAGTAATCACATGGATTAATAACTGGCGAATAATCTTGCTAATTCCAATGCATCAGAAATGTTATTTAAAGCAGCAAAAATGGGAAAACCACTCTTATATGTCTATCACAATAATGTACAGATGTACAATATGAATTTTAATAAATCTATCACCTTGAATGGAAACATATTAGTCATTATAAATAATACTGAAATATCTTATTGAAATGGAATCGAATGGATAACTTTTCCAAGGACAGAACTTTCAAAGCTTACAGAATCGTGCAATTCAATCAATAAATTATCAGATATTGATTTAAATATTCCTCCCACCCTCCAAGTCTTAGAATGAGCCATTTATAGAAATTTTGAGGCTAAAAACGACTTTTCACTTTTTGCGATTTAAATCCTTCACATAGTCCCAAAGATAGAAATCACATGGATTAATAACTGGTAAATGAGACTACTATTGCTATGTATCAGGAAACGATTTGGATATTGATATATAACCTTCCAAATTCAGTAAGAAGCTTATGTTGGTTTTTGAATGTCGATAACCTTCTCTATAAAAATAATATTTTCAATCATAAATATTGATACCGACAGCGAAAATGCATTATGGGAATTTGGAAAAAGAAATTAAAGAATGTTAAAATAATTTTCTTTCATGCCTTTTGTCATTACATTTCGTAGTGATATCTTACAAGGATCACAGATATTTCAATTCAAAGCTGTAGTTAGATTAAAACTCAATCTATATATATTTAAATAAAAAATATAGATATCCACTAGTTCACTAAATTTTCTGAATATAGAGAAATGGAGATGATCAAATGTGGAAAAATAGAGGAAGGACAAAAACCATCTAACTATCTCTTTTATTATTTCTAGAATTAAAGATACTTTTTGAAATTTTAATTAATTAAAACCCGAGTTAGATTTTGGCGTTTCTCTGCTACAACTATCTAAAATATTTATCAATCAAAATTTTACTAAATTAAAAAAAAAAAATCTTAATTTTTTTTTGCATAATGTTTTAATACATTTCATCATTGTACGTAAATTGAAAAAAGTTTTCAATATTTCTCCAAATATTTAATCGCTTGATTTTCTACCATTGCTGAGAGCCAAGGAAGAAAATTACTAATACTGCTTATTATCTACGGAATTTACATGAAGAATAAAAAGGTGAAATTACAGAAACTCGAAAATTAAAAAAAAAATATAAGAACAAATATTATGTTTTTGATTGCACATGACGATACCTAGGAAATTGATTTTTATTTGAATGGTTTAAATACATAATAAATATAGAACAAATATAAAGCTATTAAAATAATATGGCTTTAATGTTTGTCATATGATGTCATTTAATGCTTGTTTAATTTGATGCTTAAATTTTTTTTCTTGAAGGAATCATGACTATTAAATTATTCATAAGGAATTTAATTAAAGATAAACATAAGTCAGTATTTACAGAGAACCCCAATACTCCCGAAATACTGCTATTATTTTATATTTAATAAATAGTGATCTAAAGAATCAAAATTCCTTACTGGGGTAAATTCTCTTAATCTTGATGGGATTACTAGCTGTTGGTTTTCTTCTTCTTGGTGCAATCTGAAAATTTTCAAGTAAACTCAGGAATGCAAACATTTTGGCAAAATCTTGGAATCCTATGTATAATGGAACTTGGAAATCGTGGTCTAATCTGAAAATTGCCAAGCACATCTGAAAGTCGTAAGAATAAATAATCACTGAATTTTGACATTTATCTAAAAATTCGGTGTTAAGATCGCATACTAAAATTTGTAGGAATTCGAAGCTATCGCATGCCTTCTTGTTTAGGTGATATACAACATGGTAGAAAGTCCATAACAATCAACTCAAAAACCCAAACTTTTTATTTTGTACCAGTGATTTATTTTCATAGATAATGTATCATTTCTGTATGAATAAGGTTTATCCCCTTGTCACACAGCACTCATTTGGAGGTGATGGTTCATAAAGATAACAGAATTGTCTTGATGAGCATATGGTTGGAAAGCCCCAATTTGAAACCCATTGAAAATATGTGATTACACTTGAAAATACGATTACGAATATCAAATCATCAAATAAAATAAAATCAATTAAAGCCATTATTACTTCATGTATTGACTAAATAATAGAAAAGAATCATTTGCTCCATGACATTACTCAATAATAGAAAAGAACAAAACGCTGCAAGCATTCGGCGAAGATTTTCGTTATCCTGTTGTCTTAGGAAATAAGACTAAATATGGTCGAGAAATTGCAAAGGTAATTTTCGAATATACTAAAAATTACCATAAGTGTTTTTATCACTATATATTTTTCTTTCTAATAAAACTAATTCACATCTGAAATGTGTTTTGAATGTAGCATTGGTTGATTTAAAAGATATATCTACAGACAAGACACTGAGTAGATATAAAAGTAATTATTTTGTGTGAAATGTAATAGGCTCTTCAAATTTGAAAGGCATTCAAATGTCAAAATATGAGCGCAATGTCGGGCATCTTTTGAACGAAATTTTGCTTTTTGCATCATTTAGTTAACACTTACATATGCTTATGGAAAAACAAAACAAAAGTATTTTCATTTATGAATTTCGTTTAAAGCTTGACAGAAATCCAAAAGTGTGATTTTTAAGACCGTGTACATATTTCATTTGTTAGAATCGTTCAGTTTTTGAGTTAATTTATTCATAACACAGATTAACACATATTTTTCTATACAGGGATTTTGGTTCTATATTGGGTAGATTTATGAAAGTTTCGATTTCTCGATTGTTAGGATCAAAATTTATCTTCTTTCCATTTTTTAAACATAAAATAAAAACCTTACGTAATCGGCTTTGACGTGTAATTTTTATAATAATCCTTCTTTTAAATTTTCCAAAAAATATTATAAAAAGACTATAAGGGAAGTAAATTTTTGAGCTGAATCTCATTCTAAATTATTTTATTTACTAATACGAGGTCATTTATATAAATTTCTAAAATTTGGTTATTTCAAGAATTAAGCATTTAAGCCTAAGTATATTTAATGGAAAAGTAATCAAATGATGAAAGCTTGTTGAGTTTTAATTCTAAGACATTCTTCTAAAGTTTTTCTGAATCGGTCGTTAGTAAATTGCTAAAATCTAGTTTAAATGTTAAAAATGAATTTAAAATGGCATTTATTTTAATAAACCTGCAATTGTCCAGATTTATCTCAATTAAGCTGCTTAATTAAATTTAATTGCTCTAGAAAATTCTGTTTTATTGTATGTCTCATTTAGTTGTTCATACGCTGTCAGATTAATGATAATGGATTCTAAGTGCAAATTCTGGAAGCTTTTAAGAAGCTGACATTCTTGGTAAATGAGGCAATTATTATCTAAAAAAATGCTTAACAAGCTCAATTTCCTCTCCAAGCGTTATTAAAAAACTAATGAAAATCAACTATTTTTTCACCAAAATATAAGCATGAAAAACACGAGTTGCTTCTGATGGCTTGGTAAAACTAAGAAATGTTTATAAATACATTATTTAGTGGGCATTTGTTTTTATTTTTTGGATGTCCTTGTAAGTAAACATCTAATTAATATACTACCTTGGTTTCCTTTTTATATATATCCTTTAAATAAGCCTCTCTTATTTCTATGTTCTTTCGCTTTAAATTTTTATTTAGGATGTAATGGAGGTTTTCTCTTTTCCGATAATGTAGCCAATTTATCAGTTTAATGCAATATTTTTTAAATTCTTAAGAGGAGAGTTGACTGTTTCTGTTGTGTTTTTATGAATATTATATGATGAAAAGTTTTTTTTTTATTTAAGTATTATTAGTAGCTTATTAAGTATTGTTAGTAGCTGTTATTAGTAGCTTTTCCTCTTTCCCCATTAAAACCTGACTGTGCTACTAACGTTAATAACGTTTCTCTCGCAACGAGTTTGCAGCCCAAATAAATTATTTCAATGCATTTTCATTCTAAAAGCTTGTCGCGACAGCAAAGAAATGATAAATAAAACATTATTTAATAGTATATTAAGAAACGAAATATTACAGAATTTTCCCAGTTACCTTAATGAAATATTTAAGTCGAAATGATTTTCTAAATTAATTTTTTTTTTTGCAAATATTTAAAAAAAAAAAAAAAAAAAAAAAAAAATTGGGACATCACTAGTGTTTTAGAAGATATAACACAGTATTACAACCTAATAAGAAAAAAGCCTTTCCTGAATAATGTAAGTCCTTTGAAACATTTTTTTTATTCGGAAGAGGGAAGGTATATGAGCTTTCCATATCTAAGATCTTCATTAAACCAGTGCTGTCATTAACAATCACTACTTAATCACACACACACACACACACACACACACACACACACACACACACACACACACACACACACACACACACACACACACACACACACACACACACACAGACACAGACACACACAAGTATAGATTCCAAGTATATAGTCAAGTGAATTCTCTTTTTGGAATGTTGATCTCCTCCTGCATGCGCGATCATCCCACCCCGCATGCACATCTATTCGTACGCACGCACGCGCGCGCACACACGCACACATCGAAAAAACGATGCGATCCTTTTAGGTGATTCACGAATCGATTTATTTTTGGACTTCCTCATGAGAGCGGAAAGGCTGATTGGCAGGCCATGTGTCATCAATCGAAATAAATGGTAGTCAGAAGGAGTAATATCTGGAGAATATGACAGATGGAGTAAGACCGTCTATTTTAGTGTTTCCAAGCATATCTTCACCGGTCGTTAGACATGTGGCCGAGGTTTTTCATGCTAAAGGATGACTTTGTCGTGTCGTACTGTCGTTGTGTCTCATTCAGTGTTCAGCTGAAACGCTTCATTTCTTTTCGATCTCATCTCATGTCATGATTTCATTCAGTGTCAACAGCTCAAAATATATCACATTGAACTGATTCTACCAAATGTTGAGCATATTATTGGCACTTTGATCTGGCTCTCGGCGTGGAAGCATGCCCGTTCATTCTTCATGATTTTCTGTATTTAGGATTATCGTAGTGGACCCATTTTTTTAACGTCTGTCATAAAACGATGTAGAAATTAAATCCTATTCTGTCTTTGAAGCAGCTATTATCCATAAGCATTTCAATTAACTTTCCTTAAACTGCCTTAGCTAACGCCATTCAAGGTAAAAAAATACTTGGAGGGTCTCAGCGCCATCTATTGAGTTATTTAATATGCAACGGAAGTTCTATTTTTATTTTGGATAAAGGATTAATCCCAAATCATCCCTATTTTAATTAAAAAATTAATATTGCATTAGTTTCTGGGAAATTCATTATTAGTTAAATTTTTAATGAGATTATTTGTTGCTTCAATATAGGAAATTTTGTTATTACAAACTCTTTCGATCCTGTTAAATTGTGAGAAAATTAAATTTTTGAAAATTTTAGAGTTTAGATTAGAATGATAATTACGAAGTTTCGTTATTTTAAAGTTGAATTCATCTTTTATCTTAGATACAAACTATTGCTTTATCATTAGATATTTCGATTTTTAAATCCAGAAGGGTGGCCTCAAGTTGATTTTTATTTATTTCTGTTAGAATCAAATCTTTTGGATAGCAATTAGTCACAATATTGGTATTATCTAAGTTTATCAAAAGTAAGTCATCAATATACCTCCACCCGTTTATTAAATTATATTTAATTATTTTTCTCATAGTAATGTAGGAAAATATTAGTCAAAGCACTTGATAACACTGTTCCCATTGGAATGCCCTTTACTTGTTTACAAAAATTAATTCCATTAAAAACGTAATTTTCATTAATATTCAAATTACATTATTCTAGCCAGTTATTTTTAGGAATAACATCTTCAATTAAATATTCGTCATATATAAAAGTACAGACAGTTATTAATTTTTCATGAAGTAGATTGGTGTATAAATCAAATGTATTAAGTTTATTAATGTTATTATCCTTAAGAAAATCCAGTACTTCTTTGTTACTCTTAATTATAAAGTAATCTTCATCTTTGATTTTGTCCAGGATAATTTTTAAATATTTAAAGAAATATTTTCCCGTATAGTAATTATAACCGACAGTGCTGCAAGTCACGAATCTGAATTTTAATGGATTTTTATGAAATTTAACTGTTGGGAATAAATAAGGATAGTTTAGAGAGCAAGTCTTAATTTTGGTTATTTTTTTTGCGAAAGCTAGCATTCTTTTATTTAATAGCATATAAATTATCTAAAGCTAGCATCTTTTTCCCAGTGTTCTTCAAAATATAAGTTGCGTTAAAGTTATATTCATTAATTAATAGTTCTTTATAATAATATTTACAAATTAATCAGAAATTATTTGATGATTTATCTATTACTGTAATAACAAATTTTTCTTTTAAATTTTTTATTTCTTTCTTTAATGCTTTGCTAAAATAAATCCCGTGTCCTTTAGATCTGTCAATATCTGCATTCATTTTTATTTTAATTTCCTCTAAAATTCTTACTTTCCAATCTCCGAAACCTTAATTCAATTGAAACTGTGTAAAAATTACTCCGCAATCACTTCTACGTATCAAATGAAAGTGATTCCTTCGTTGCCCTTGACAAAGGTCAACACATGTTTTCAATTGACACGTGGCCAGAAATCCCATATTATATAAGATTAGTAATCATTTGTTTCGTCCCTTTTCTTACTTTTGCTTTTGTTCCGCGCTGTGGCGGACATGCTTCGTCCGCTTCTCTGCTTGCAAATAAATCATGCCTGTCTCTCGGGATGCGAAATTAAAAATACGTCTCGTCTATGTCTTCAAACCTGCCTTCTGCTGCAAAAAAAAAATAACGTTACACACGCACGCACGCACGCACACACACACACACGCACACACACACGCACACACGCGCACACACACACACACACACACACACACACACACACACACACACACACACACACACACACACACACACACACACACACACACACACACACACACACACACAGAAATTTTAAAATTTCGTTTTATTTCACAACGGGAGAAATAATTTACGTGTAAAGAAATACGTCAGTCTACATCACACGTAAGTAGAAAAGATAAAAAATTTTCCCTCCAATGATATTACTATGAGACTGATAGAGATTTCTTTGACACGTGTCGATTTAGAAAATGGAATTTTAGGTAACTCTAAAAGAATGTTGTAAGCATTAAGGATTTTTATCCTTTCACTCGGAGCGTGAGGAAAAGCTTACACTGACAGTTTTAGAGAGCGCGTGTAGAATTAATTGAATAAAAAGTGGGAAGTGATCAGAAAATAAGAGAACAACAAGTTAAAGTGGGCTAAATTAAGATAAAAATTAGGAAATTAATTAGGGTTCAAATTAGATTATGACATATCATTATATATATATATATATATATATATATATATATATATATATATATATAGATATATATATATATGTTAGCCATCTTTGTCGACAAGTTGATTTCACTTTAACAAGGAACTGTAATTTGTAAAGTATGCTTAAAATAGTGTATGAATATGTTACTATTTGATATAATTTTTCATTAGATAAGAACCATGTTATGCTGTTTTTCACTTTATCTTTCATTATTTAGGATGCATTTCATTCTATAGCATTTAAGAATATAAACCCGGCATTTAAGATGAAATAAAAGTAACCACCGAATTCAGATAAAAAATACATAGAATTAAAGACTATTCATCTTTTTCCAATTGTTCTTTTCTAAACCATTAAATTATTCATCATATATTTAATCCTTTCTAATTCCGTTCTTTCCAAATAATACTCGAGAGGGATTCGATTGATGTGAATATAATGATACTTAAGTCTTATTTGTAACGAGCTTTAGTTAAAAAGAGAATTAATTAATTGAATGCTAATGATTTGACTTAAGAAAATAGTTTTTAGATAAAGTCTTGTTTCCTATTCTTATTTTTGAAAGCTCAATAAGGATTTCGAGTTTTAATACTCTTAGGGAACGAAAAATCAGTTTGTTTTTAACAGGAGGGGGAAATTCAAATCGTTTGTGTTGAACAACATTGTTTATTATTTGATTCTCACTAATTTAAATTGACCTTGTGTTTTAGGAGATTCGAAGATATATATATATATATATATATATATATATATATATATATATATATATATATATATATATATTTATATATTTATATAATTAAGAATATATATATTATTCTTAATTTATTTTGAGAATTTTTTTTTGTTTTTAAATAATTTTCTCTTACCTCATTTTGAATTTTGATGTAGGATGTTCATGTATAAAATAAACAAAGATATATTTAAAGGGTATAAAACAAGGACTAATGAAATATAAATTATACCTTTTACAAAAGGTTATCAATTGAAAAACTTAAATGATTTGAACATGATTAAAATCGGAACATTGAATTTCAAATTTCAATGTCCAGAAAAGTAATCCATTTATCCTAAACTGATCTTTCTAATCTTCGTCTATGAGTTGTCTAATTTTTTCTCACAAGATTCGTTGATGGGATAAAATCTTTTAAACCAAAATGTAGACAATGTACCTTTACCTCACTCACAAGTGTCAGTGCTTTTAAGACATTGAACACTATAAGAATTACACCATTTTATTGAAAAAATTCGACTAGTTTATATTAAATATAGAGTTTTCATGACATATTATATAACATTTTAATATTACACCAGATTCAGTTTCTAGATTTTGTGTGACTCTTTTCAGCTTTGATGGGTGTTTCCCTAATTACAAAAAAAGTATTACGAATTAATTTTTGAATATAATAGAGTAAAATTTTTACTAATGAATACTCATGTTCTTAAATTTTTTCAGTTCAACAGATGACGCAACTAATTCAGGGAAGTTTATTTCCCATTAAATTATCAAAATGGCGTCAACGAAATCATGGCGAAAATGGTGTCAATGATGTCCACATTCATCCGAAATAACTCCAATAGATTTTTTTCGCGGGTGGTGATTACACAAAGAACCGAGTATTTGCAACGCCAGTTGAGAATATTGATATATCAAAGATAGGATTGCAGATGCTGTGTCCAGATGTGATAAGTGTTATGTTGAAGAATACTTAGCGGGAATTGGGATACTGCTTTAATGTTCTTCGATCTGCCAAGAAGGCTTACATTGAAATTTATTGACATAAATGGTTTGATAAAAAACCTTATACAGTTTATAGAACAGTATCTTTGCAATATATCGAAAAAATAAATTGCCAAATTGTAGTAGCTTTTTTTCATAGTCATTTGGAAGATATTGCGACCATAGTTTCCCAAATTGTGTCACGAGTCAATTTTTTGGTGGGCCGAGACAAGGATTTGAATGTATAAGCCTCTTGATATAATCTACTAAATCAATGCTATGTAATCTTCATTAAGTCCGTTATTAAATAGACTTACAGTAAAGTAATGTTTAATCATACATATTTTTTCTTCTTCACAGAATTAAATTTTGACCTCATAAAATATCATTCGGAGGGAATATGTGTCGTTCATCTCTTGGAAAATGTTTTGAGGTGACGTGGATTACTAAGATTCAGTTTCTAAGAAGTAGATTGCAATGTTGAAAAATTTGGGATTCTTTGTTATATTTGATTATTCTCAATTTTCATTCTGTAACTTAATTTCTATGATAATTAATGATGGCTTTGATAAAATTAATGTAAAGAGTTTTTACCCCTCCTCTTGAATTCCCTCTCCGAGAAGTACTTTAGATAAGGGGTGAGAAGCTTCCTGTATATTGTTGGTTACCGCAGTTCTGAATGGCACAAATGATGTGGGGTAGTTGCTATCTACCGATGACGGGACATGCCATCTGAGAAAGAGATTGTACCATAGGATGTAACAGCGGTTAAGACTCAACCATTGTTCCCACCTATTCTGTAGGGGCATCCAATCATTTAGATTTATTCCTGCTCCTCAGGATGGGTCAAATTAGTGGATTGTGATTATGATTCCTCTTCCTCTTCACAGCTGTCCATAGTCCATTAATAGTTTGCTGTTTTTTTCAAAATTCCATCGACTATACGTCCGTAGTGTAGTAGTATCTCTATTAATTGATATGAAACAGATATAATTAATTAATCCATTCTCTTCAAGAACGAACGTATAAGAGCGTGATTATTTCTTATATATTTTTCTTGCTGAATGTACCGATAAAAAAATGGTAAATTATTTCTTATTAGTTAGCAACAATATGTTGTTGATGCAATTAAGAGGAACTGAATTTTACTTTAAGTTTATTTTGTTTTTATTTATAAGATTGCTCTTACTATTTATTCCTTGTTATAGTTGTTGTGTTTTAAATTATCGCATCAAAAAAGACTGCATGTTGATGGCATTTTTCTTTTTCAGAATGCAATTAATATTTTCACGGCAAAATTATTTCCATTTTATAGAACCACATCATGCTTTGCCTTTTGATATTTTATTATTGCAGAGAAAAAACATCAAGGAATTTAGATTGTTCTCAATCCAAAAGAAAACGTAATTTGAATACATTTTAGTTGATACCAGAGTGTTAAGAAAAATTAGTGACAAGAAGTGCACGTTCAAAATATCCAAGAGACAAACGAGATGTTAGGACTTCATGAGTTCATTGATACATCGTGTGGATGCATCTTCGTTCTCTCTGAAAGCTCACCATAATTTTTCTGCGGTTATAGGCGGAAGAACCTCTAAAAATCCACTTAAGATTCAGAGACAAATGACAGTGCAAGACAGGTCATAAAAGTGTCTCATTACATCTTTTGATGGCGTTTGTCCTTTATCCGTTTTGTTTTGTCTGCTGAAGATAAAGCTGTTTTCCGAAAGGTTGACCTCGGCCTAAATTCCTTTTCAGTTTCTAGATGTGTGGCAATTGATTGTTGGAGGCAGTGTTGTATGTTTGAAAGAAAAAAATGAATATTGTTGTAATACTCCTTTGAAGAGATTTTTTTTCCAATTTTTCTAATACTCATTGTATAAATATAATGCAAAAGAAGATCAGTTAAGAATTCAAAAAGCCATTTCTATGTTCCCAAAGTTTCAGAATAATAAAATAACTGAAAATTAGTTAATTTAAAAATAGTGGCTTAAGAATTCAGGCTCTGAGTAAGCAAATAAAAATTATAAAACTATATTTTTAATAGAAACCAGCAAGAGTGTATCCTCGAAACTTTCTCGCATGCTTCTAGAAAAATGTCTTAGATAAAATTGGTTAAGGCATAGAATGTCACTGTTCGCATGAATAAACATTGAATGTTATTTGTTTGCAGAAGGCATAGGGAAACGTGTGCCATGGATCGACAGATGTCTAAATAACTGAATTAAATACGTCGAAAAGTTGATTTTGCATAGAATTTTAGAATTCATTTAAAGTCATTGTAAAATTTTGATCTCCTTTTATCTTTTTAAACAATGCTATTAATTTTTTGACTTATCCTTGTATATTTAAAATCTTTTTATCTCTGTCTTATCTATGCTATCTGTGTCTTTTATGAAAGAACACTATGCTTATCCTTCTCTGTTTTAGCCAACCGACAACTATTTTTCCTTCTCAATTTATTATATAATCATATAGTAAAATTTTTAATAAAATTATTTCGTTTCATATTCTGCACACATTTAGAAAGGGTAATTCTTTAAAAGTATAATTCTATAATTTCCATAAAAGTGAAAGAACTACACAAGTCTTGAAAGGAGACAAAAAGTAGGAGTTTCTGAAAAAGTAATATATATATATTTGAGCTATCTATAAGCTGTGTAACCAAGCCACATAAAATCGTTCAAATGCACACACACACACACACACACACACACACACACACACACACACACACACACACACACACACACACACACACACACACACACACACACACACACACACACACACACACACACACACACACACACACACACAAATCGTGATAATATAAAAGCAACGAATCAATGACCATTTCATTACTTTTTGAAATATCATGAGAAAGGCTTCTTTATTTTCAAAAAATTTCTTTTATTGGATTATATTGAACTTTGTTGCTGAAATTATTATTTCAAACTGAAAATTCCAGCATCAGGCTGATTGATTAATATGAGTTTCTAGATATTTTATTTTCACAGGAAGTATATATACCCATTCGTATAAAAATGAACGAAACTAAGTGAATAAAACTTTATATTACAAAAAAAGTATTTACTTCATTTACAGTCGACAGAGTTTGTTATATATCTATTTGTACTATTTACAAAAAAAAAAGAAGAATGTATAAGACATTATCTATTTTATTCATTTCTGAGCTGAATATTCGAGAAGAAAAAGATTTTCTGTCAGTATCATGTGACTGTAACACAGCTACAGATTTGATTTTGCTTAACTTTATTTTGTTATTCTACAAATACTATTTTCTTGTGTATCGAGGGAAACATTTCTTTATATAAAGAGAGAGGTTTTCATGCATCTTCATTGATTTGTCCGGTTCCATTTCTCGCTTTTCAAAGATTTACGACTTCCAAAGTAGTATATTTCATCACATATTCCAGTCCAGATTCCATTTTTTTCTATTTGAGATAAATGTAGCAATGTTAGATTGCCTATGAGTAATGCAGCCTTAGAAAGAAATTCTGCTTTCTCAATTTTTTTTTCATATTAGTCACGTAATTAATATAAATATTGATACACACTACTCTTTGCATTTTTTTCAGTAATGTGTCATGTTTGCAAATGCTTTTAAACTGCAATGTTTTTTTTCCCTTCGAATTTTGATATGCCTGCCTAAAATACCCTCTAACTTTTTATTACATGTTTCTTTTAATAAAAACAAGATAATTCTTCTGATTTTATACTAAGAACGTATGAATAAATTAGTTGAGTTATCATGTAGATTATAAGTAGTTATTACAATGTATGAAATAATGACATTGTAGAAATTATTTTCTTTAAGAGTTCTGAAAAAACACAGAAAACAAAATAGCATTTGTAACGTAACAGATTTAAACCATTGAAATTCTGTAATAAATTATTCTATTTTCAGTTCAAGGTTATCTTGAGAGAAGAAAATATTTCTTATAAAATTAATCAAAGTTTATCACTTCGAATATTGTATTGAATATTACATTATTAAAATGTTGTTCAAATCAGCATAAATTTAATAAGGGGAATTACGAGTTCTTTTAAAGTGTTTATTAATTTTTTAGCTAAACATTAAACTTTTAAGAGCTTCATTTTTAGAGGAGATATAGAAATGTGAATTAGACAAATTTGGAAGTGATAGTCCAGAATTTTAATTAAAAATTAAGCAGCTAAATAAATGAGATGTTAGTGTTGTACTTAAAAAATACTTCCCATGCCTATAAAATTCCTAGTATTGAATTCTAATATATAATGTTTATATTTGGTCGATTTCTTTCTTAAACCTGTAATTAGAAGTGGTTGTTATATGCATTGGCATGGCAGTCGCTGATACAACGGCTTTTCTTTTTTCTTTTTATCTATGATGGCTAAATCTTTAATTTTGCAGTTAAAAACTACAATATAAATATTTTTGTTTACATTATTTCATTTCTATAATGTTGTAATTGTGTCTTCCAAGTTTCATTCAAATCGTTCTCATCGTATAAATTGTTATTTTTTAGAGCCCATTGCGATTTTAGAAAACTAGGACTCTGTCATTTCCATCTTTGACAATCATTTACAATTTCTAAAGAAATCCTCTCGACATGAATATTTTATTTTGTACTAAACAATTAAATGGAATACAACTTAAAATATTTAAATAAATCCACTGATATTGGAGACATCAGCGTGTGGTGGCGGGTTGCAAGGATATTTTTTGATGGGTCGTAAGTAGGGATTGCAATACCGGTATACCGGGATACCGAATACTGGTATTTTGAGCCATTTGTACAATTTTGTAATACCGGTATTCACACGTTTAAATACCGGTTTTTCGGTATTTACTAGAAATTTTTAAAATTGTCTCCACTATATATTCAGGGATCGCCAACGTAGCAAATTAGTAAACGTTTTTGTTTTTATGTTTCCCTAACGGGCGAAATTAATTAACTAATTGATGGCTTAATTAATTGCTTAAATCTAAATTAGTGAAACATGGATTATCCTTGAAAGAAGAAATTGTATCCATAATGACTGATGGAGCAACAGTTATGAAAAAGTTTGGAAAGTTGATTGCTGCAAATCAGCAATTGTGCTATGCTCATGGAATTCAGTTAGGAGTAATAAATGTATTATACCAAAAAAATAAAGAACAGAAGAATCCAAATACTGTGGATATAGAAACAGTAAGAGTGAGAGTGATATTGACAATGAAGATAATGACAATGTAATTGTGGAAGAAGATATTGCTAATGAGGATGAAATATTAACCCATCAAGAATTGCTTCCAATATTTTTTAAAGTTCGAAAATTTTTTAAGATATTTAAACGTTTTCCTATAAAAGATGACATATTACTAAAATACATACTAACTGAAAATAAAACAGAATATATGTTAATATTAGATTTTAAAACACGTTGGAACCGTTTACTTCTAACAGCACACATCACTATATGAAGATTATATATTACATTGAAAAATCGCACAGAAGAAAGGCATATCGAAATAGAAAATATCTTATGGTATTTACATAATTATAATGATTTTAAAAATGAAAATGAAAAAGAAGAAAAGAAAAGAACCAATTCAAATCTGATTAAGTTTATAGTAAATTGTTTACCCACAAACCTATCCACATTCAAACGAATTCGAATATTATGATGATACTAATGTCGATACTGAAAGGAATTGTCTCTTGAACAAAAATTAGAATTACCGATAAATAAGAATTTCAACGAACCAAAATACAATACAGAAATCAGCTATATCCAAAACCATCCGATAATAAATCGATTTATTTGAAGATGAGGGATTTAGAGGTAAATACTTGGAAAAAGTATATCGCGCATTGCTAACAGTACCACTATCGTAAATGCCGAAAGAGCGTTTTCGACAGCTAGTAATTTTTGCACAAAATTACTTTTCAGGCTTAATGACAGTACAATTGATGCATTATGTTTTTTAAGATCACATTTCAAAAATCTGTATTAGTACCACAGACTGAATAGTGATATTTACAATTTTTTGTGATTTAAATAAATAAGTTGTTCTTTTACTTTTTTGTGATTCTTTATATACTGTTATAATTTATGTTACAAATTATTTTTTGTGATATTTACCCTTTCTAATAAAACTGGCAAATAAAACAAAGAAACACCTGTGTTTTCTTTCTTTTTCTAAAATTTCTAATACCGGTATTAAAACCGGTATCCCGGTATTAAGATCTAAAAAATACCGAATACCGGTATTGAAATTTTGGTCCGGTATTGCAATCCCTAGTCGTAAGTACGATCTGGATGTATCTTTCTACATTTTGTTAAAATATGATATGGTATTTAATTCTTTTCCCCATGAGATGTGGTAGAAAAAAAAGACAATAAGTGGCGCAATACGCAAACAAGCAACTTGTGTCGAATGTTAAGAAAGGAAAGAATAAAGCAAGCGTTTTTTGAACGCCCGATGCTAGATAAAATCAAAACTACTTTTTGAACAAAATAATCTATCACCAATTACTCCAATCTGCTACCTTGCTTAAGGTTACGTTTCAAAACTATACTTCAGGCACCGCCTTCTAGCCAAAATCTCTTTTCCTCTATGAGCGCTCAGCTCAGTTTGCGTAAGGATTAATAAAGAAGCGGTTTGTTATCACATAGGTATTTTGCCCGTTGCATTTGCGTATTCAAATATAACCATATTATATTTAATAATAAAGGATTTTTTCTTCATGAAAGTTCCTTTTCGATTCATAAAACCTCTTTTGGAAAGAACATGCATTGTTCATCTCTGAAAAAAATTTAATACACCGAGAATGAAATAGTTTGCCTTAAATTCAGTTTCTAAATTTGGGTCATACTGTTTAAAAGTGTGGACCTTTACTTTAAAAGTATTTAAAATCTGCAAATCTCGTAACTAAAAATAATAGTTTTATAATCTTTTTAAGCAATTATTTAGTCAAATAAAGAACTTATTTAAAGGAATTCTGTTCCCACTTTGCAAACGTAAAGTTCTCAACATTATATTCAAATGTAAAGTTTTCTTTCCATGGCCTAGGTTTACTTTTTTAAAAAAATATGTTTTCATTGAAAAAAGGATACAAAGATATATCGAATTTAAATTCCCCAATGCAACTACACACTTCCAAAGTCATTTATTTTAGAAAACGCAGCCAATGTAATCTTTGATCTTGATCCCTAAAGGGAATCTCTTGTAAATGCGACGTAAGAAAAGCATGGGAAAAAACAAAAGAGATAACACTCATTCCAAATGACAACATTCTTTTTTACCGAAGTGAAAAATGGCTCTTAACTGCCAAAGAAATCTTCGCTTGCATGAAGAATGACTTCAATATATTAAAGAGATTTTGAATGCTAATATATATTTTTCGCTCCTAAACGTACTATTTACATGTGAGATTTATACTTTTTCCGATCTAAGCAGTAGTTAGTGGCATCATTTTTGCAAATGGAGACTAAAAAAAATATGAAATACGAGTGAGTTGTGGGATTTGTATTTTACCGAGCAAAAATCGAATTCATGAATGACTCTCTAGAGATTTATACTATTTTTGAAATCGAAGTAGAAGAAAGGAGGGAGGTTATTTGGAAATGTTCGTATTTTGAACGGAAAGTTTTCCGCCTGACGTTGTTGATGATGGTTATATAATAAATTACCTTGATAAAATTTGCACTATTTTAGCAAGCTTAAGCACAAAAGAACAATAAATTTTAACACATTTTCTTAGCAATGGAATATAAATACTTGAAATAAACAAATATCTTTGCATAAAAGTTTAGAAGTAAATAATAAAGAAAATCATAAATCTTTTACTATTTATATATTATAAACATCTGGTATCGGGAAATTGTTGAGTTTATTTAATGTTCTATTCTCTTAAAATTATTTTTACTGATAATACGATTCATACAGCTAATCTTTCAAGAGTTTGCCATTTTATGATGACTACAATGTCAGTCTGGTCTTGGTCTTCAAATATTAAAAAAAAACATTTTGTGGCATTATTCATTTGTCGAATAGAAAGATTTGAATAGAATGCAAAGGTTAAAATATAAAGTGCTAAATAAGATGAATTAATAAACAATATATCTTGGAAAGTTTACAAAAATGAATTACATATTTAGAAAAACTATTGCGATATTTTGTACATTTTTATTATTACTGAAATGCTACACGTATAAACGTAAAATGCACGTTGAACAAAATATTGTTTTGCTAGTATAGCACATTTTTCTGTCAAGAAAGTGCCAGCATTAATGTGATATCATGCGTTATATACAGTATATGTGATTGCTATTCATAATATGTTGCTATGATGTCTCCTATGTAGGATGACAACATAATGCTTGACGACAACTGATATTTTTAATATAATGCTTGACGACAACTGATATTTTTAATACGACTGGTCCCATGTGTTAACACGAAAAGGTGGCAATATTTGCTAATACTTAAGTTTTAGTTTAATGATGATTAGTGCTGCGCTAATGAATAAGTATCCATTATTAACGCTCTTTCCATTTCAGATTAAAGTAAAACGGCGAGACGTTACAACATAGCATAAAAAACGTGCAATTGGATCTTAGAGGACATGTGCAATTTAATTTATGATTTGAATTATATGTGGTTATTCTGTGAATGATTATTTCTTTTAGTCACTCTTGAGTTACTGATTGGAATAAAATTTTAATAAGCCTCGTTGATTTATAGGAATAGTATTTAATTCTTTATGTCCCGAATCAATATACCATAAACTTTTAACTTTATTTTTTCCCATTATTAAACAAATTTTAGTTTAGGAAGTTTAAAGATAGAATAAAAAAACATCTTCAGTTAATTAAATTAAATTTCTTCAGTTAGTAATTAAAAAATAATAATTTTTCTTCAATTAATAAATATTTATTACTTGGCATCGAAGCAACATTCTTATGTTTTTGTGAATATCGATAGCAAAAACTGATAATAAAATATAAAACTATATCACATACTATATCATAATATATATATATATATATATATATATATATATATATATATATATATATATATATATATATATATATATATATATATATATATATATATATATATATATATATATATATATATATATATATATATATATATATATATATATATATATATATATATATATATATATATATATATATATATCGGCGGATTGTTTTAAACGATTCTGTTTATTTTCTTAATGTTTTATGAATTTAAAATTAAACATTGTTAATTAATCCATGTTTCAGATTCATTCTGAAGTACTTTTGAATTAAAATAACACAGAATAAAGGAAATTAAAAATGTATAATCTGCATAGCGTTACCCCAACTGGAGTAGAAAAATTCACGCATTTGCGTTAACGTAACTGGCGAAGAAAATTCACGCATGCGCATTGTGTTCTGATTGTTGACATGGCAACCAACGGATGATTTAAGTTATTTTTAGGTTAGTTGCATGCTTTTGTAAGTAAATTGTTAGTTATATATTTTTTGTATATGCTTATAGTTTTAAGTACATCGTTTTTTAAGTAGTTTTTTTTAACCTGTTTTCAATGATTTAAATCATTTTTAGGTTAGTTGTGTACTATTGTAATTAAATTGTATTTATGTTAGTTATATATTTTTTTGTATATGTTTATAGTTTTAAGTACATCGTTTTTTAAGTAGTTTTTTTAAACCTGTTTTAGACCGATTATTTTAAACGATTCATTTTATTTTCTTAGTGTTTAATGCATTTAAAATGAAACATTGTTCATTAATCGATCTGTTCATGATGAATCTGAGAAAATTTTGTTGACAAATTCTTGAGATATTACATAAATTAAGAAAGATATTCTTTAGTGCCCATAAAGTTTAAACGCTCAGTGACTCTATTATCAGTAATCATATTATTAAAAAAATGCTTTGTTTCAGCAAAAAAATATTATTATATTAATTGCAGATTAATCATTTGCACTTTAATTTAAAGCATAAATTCTACGAGGGGTAACAGAAAATTAGAGAGATACATATCACGTTATGACTGAAGGCCTTTATAATATTATGAGTGAATTATATGACTATCAAAATTTGAAGCTTTAAAATATTTGATGAAGAAGCTATTAAAGTAGGAATTACATAAAATATTTAATTATTAAAATTTTAACGAGCATTAAGATTGGGGAACCGGCTGGTCGCCAAAGGCGGCTAGTCAATAATAAAACATACATAAAGCAACGATCTAAGCATTTTGAAAACATGCGTAAAAGTACATGAAACGACGAAAACTTTGAAAGCTATTAAGAAATATAAATCCAAACAGAAGGACAACTGAACAGCTATATCTTCTCTATACTTTCTATAGTAAAGTGAGAGGGTACCCTCCCCCCCCTCCGAAATTTGATTTAGTTTTCTGTGCTGAAATTGCAAATGGAACAAATTGTTAATAGTTGAATGAACTTCAGAAAAAAAATCTGGTCAAACCTTTAAGATACCGCAAGGCTTTGAAATTTTGAACTCCGAGAGAGTTGGCAAGTGAATAACGCGATTAAAAAAACTAAAATTAATCTCATAAACAAAAACGTGTCAAATATATGATGTATGTATTAAGAGGTACCAATCAGTAACTGAGGGAGCTCTCCAAAAGAGTTTTTTTGGAATTCAAATTCACCGGACCATAATGACCGATAGCCGCCATTTCATACAATGCCTAGGCTCTTGAAGAGCTTTCAAGAACTCAACAAATTACTTATAAAGGCTTTCTTTTCCAGAAATTCCATTTCTATTTTTTTCATTTTCAAGTGTAGAATACACACAGATGATGTGAGTGCACATCCATAAAAATTGCGCCAATAACTATACAGATCAAATTTTTTTATTCAAATCTAAAAAAAAACTAATTTTTTTTAATATTTAGAATCAAATTAGATAATAATTTTTAATTATTGGAATTGGACTATAATTTTTAACCCTTATGTTCATTTTGTATAGTATAACCATACATACAACTTTATAAAAATATACTACCACTATAAAATAATTTTTATAAAGTTGTATTATGGTATACTATACAAAATGAGATGCTATACAAAATGAGGTATACTATACAAAATGTATAGTTACCTATATACATTTTTTTTTTTTTGCTTTTCTTCAAAAAAGCAATCTTGCCACAATAAGGGTTAATTATTGGATTTTTTAAAAATTTTTATATTAAAAGAAAAAAGGATTTCCAGAAATAAATAGCACCTGCTGTCGAAATTATTATTGTGAGTTCTGTTTTATTGAACCTAACCAGAGTAGATTTCTGTTCGATTAAGAAATTCAATTTAGGGCAAGGAGTTTGATTAATTTGATTATAATGAAAGAAAGAAAGGATTTCAATGGTTTGTTTTAAAACGACTCACCAGAATTCGCATTTGTTCCATATTTTTTAAGGTGGAGCTTTCAAGTTCCCCTTTAAAGTTCTCCAGTATACAAGGATTTTATCTCAATAATTATTAGCGTATTACATATTAAAATATAAAATCTATTTATGTATATTTATAATGGCTAAACCACTATTTTTGAAATAAAAGCTTTTTTTGTGGCTATTTGAAAACAGCTGTTGTAGCACCTCTTTTTCCCCTTGAGCAGAGAGTGCCCCCTTGTGGCGTTGAAAGACAAGCAGTTGAACGGGAGACCTGCATCCTGAGGTCGACTTTTTCTTGTGCGCAACCCTTGCGCTAACGCCGAATGCTTTCAGTTGGAAAGCATTCGGATGGTGGAATCCCTCCAGCATACTGTTTACTTTAACTTACTTGTCTATGTGTGTTTAAATTTTGTAGTGTAGCTGTGTTTGTGTAGATTAAAAATATTATATTTAAAACCGGGCAGTTCAGTAGAAAATCGCAACACACTCATTATACTGTTACGTTAAACAGAGAATAAAATAACACTGCTGTGACGTCTCTTAAGAGCAATAATGGTCAACGACCTTTTAGTGCAATATTTTTTTAATAGGTAATTACTTGCACACATCACATACACATATATAAAGATACAAAGTGGTTTCAGCATTTAAATTTGTTAACGGGCCATATTCCTTGAAACACATCACAGACACCGTTTAACATACAACACCCTTTTCACATCACTCCATCATCCATCATGGCGTCTCTCGTTCTGGTCTTTCTAGAGTTCGTTCATAGAGGGCGCTAGTCAGTACACTGCGTTTGGACATCTTATCTTTTGTAATACTGATATTTTTGTAGCACAGTAGCGTAAAAATGCATTATATATTTTCGTTTAAGAGGAAGATTTTTATTTTTATTTTTCAATGTTTTAAAATACTTTACACCCTAGTTTTAAATAACACCAATTTGAAATGTGCCTAGTGATTTCCGATTGGATAAAAAGACCCACGTCTGAGCCGGAACACAGCTTGAATATACATTGACTGAATCTATTCATTTCCACGCAGTTCCGTATGAGAGCATTTGATGCTCTATGGCAGTTTTGACATTCACCAAGCGTTCTATAATGGCGTATCGTCAGTACAAAAAATTCATAAATCCATGATCCCTGAACCAAATAAATCTATCCAATTTTTATGAACAAATCCATTATTATCAAATTAAATTTCGTGTGCATTAATCTAAAAAAAACCATACTGTCATTAAAAATAAAAACAATTTTAGGAAATAAAAGGAATGAAAGTTTTGAACCAGAAATCCTACAATTTTGTAACGAAGCTTTTCTGCCATACCACCTGAATGTTGGTATGGCAGAAAAGCTTGTTATTATTAAAAATTATTGTTTCTGAATTCAGAAGCATTTTGCTTATGAAAAACAATTCTCTAATGCAATGAATAAATTAGCATCGTGATTAAAGTTAAAATGTCAATATTTTTTGAAGATACTTTTATCATCAGTAGCATAAAAAATGCATACAAAAGTGACATTTAATGTAAGATAATGTAAGAGCTATGGCAAAAAATTATCTGAAGTTTAGTAAATAAAAAAAGGCAGATATCTTAAAAAAATACAAACATAAATAAAGAAAACCTCACATGTTTCCGATATCTTTTATCTCTAAAGTAAATTTGAAGTAACTCTTTTCTTTGTATATATATATATATATATATATATATATATATATATATAATAGAACGGAATTTATCCGATTTAATAAAATTGTAGCCACTTAGCACATCACTCAACTTTTAGAAAAAAAATGTTTAAAGGAATTAAAAGTTAAATTTAATTTCATCCTATAAATGGAATTTGTCAATATTTGTACAAAAATCTTTGTCGGAACAAAGGAGTACTTTTGTTCGAATAAAGGAGCATTCTTCTGGAAGCTAATTTTCAAAGGTTAAAGAGAAACGCTTAGGAAATGCTTTTGAGAACATAAAAGAAATAATTAATTAAAATAATAAAACTGAGAAACTGGAATCATTTGGAATAATTATCAATTAATTTATTTTCCCTCTTGCTTTGTTTAGGTATTTAAATGTAAATTAAAAGTTTGGATCAATAATTCATTAACTTTGTTTTTGTATGTTTAAATTTTTTGAGTAGATTGGCAGAAGATTTAATTTAATAAATGTAAAGGATGCACTATAATAAAATTCATTGAAATTTATTCTAAAGTACTTTAAGAGTAGTAGATTTGAACAAAGTGATATTGCTCTCCAGGATTAGAATGATGTGTTCTCAAATGACACTGCACTTGTTTTCGAATAATCAAGAGTCTAGATCTGAGGAAAAGCTGTTTAGCATAATAGACACTAGTAAAGGATAGCAAAGCTCCGCTTCTGTTTAATTGAAAAATATTTTTCATCTATTGAACATTTGATAGAGTAAACTGTAGAAAAGACTGGGAACGTTTCCCAATATTATCTTTCCATTCTGGCAGCACTGACTTTAATAATCACGTCACCATTCAGCCTGAAAGTGGAAAACATTACAATACTAGCAAATAGATACTAGAGTTTGAATTGCGTCATCGAGTGCTGACCATCCGTAAACATGTAATTGCTTATAAATTAGACTATATTATCAAGCTGAGGATTCGGTTTGAACTATAACTATTTATTAGTAAATTTTCTACATTATAGGAAACATAGCAACATTTAAATTGATATTAATCTGAACATTATTTTTCTGTATTGTTTCATTTATGTAAACAAGATACAAATGTTGTTTAACAATCCTTTAATTAATTGTGCCGTTGGATTGATGATGATGTAGTGTCCGCGTTACCACGGAAGGGGGCTGCAGTAGCTTCTGAGGGTAACAACCCCTGAGCACCCGAGGGCAGAAGTCTGACTTCGAGCTCATATGAAGATGAAATTCACACATTCGCTTGCACAACCCCTTTTTACAGGGTGGCACATTCACACACCTCACAGATAGAACACAGATGAACAACCATGCCCGAACCGGGAATCGAACCCGGGACGCCCAGATCACCAGGGGGAAGATGCGCTACCCTTATGCAAGGACGCCGCCGTTGCATTGATATGTATGCGATAATGCTTTTATTCATAGGTGAATTAAGATGAAGTTACTCTCCCTACAGAATTTCGTACAGAAATTTTACCCTGGCTTGATTGATCACTTAATATATCAAAAACATATATTTTTTATATGCCCTAAGGACCCTCTTACTAATATAACCAAAATCTTCTATCAAAGTTCAATCAAAATTGTGAAAGCATGATGCAAGGGAATGTTCGTAAGAGTTTTAATATTAAATTGAAGTAATGATTAAATATCGCTCTTCTTAAATCATTGCGTTACCTTTTAGCTGTACTCTACGCAATGATTAGAGAGTTTATGGATTATCAAGAGGTTACAAAAACTCTTCCACAACATCTAAAGAATTCTGCGATTAAATAATTGTTAAAAAATTACAATTTTATTATTAATAAAAGGGAGAATTTCCTTGCATTAAATGCCGACAAACATCAGTTAATGGTGCAAGAAAATGTTAACTTTTTTTAAAAAATCCTCCTACAGTAATAATATTAAGTGAATATGTGGTGAGTTAGCTTAAGTTTAGCTGTAGCCCAAAATTGAAAAGTCTTCTATCGAAATCAATGTACAATTATCGTTCTCTTCACATTCGTCTTCAAAATTAGAGACCTTATTCATGTGAAATAGCTCAGAATCAGTGTCCAATAGATTATGTATAACATCCTTTCTAACATATAAGTACATATATTAGTAAGGATGTATAACATGTATACTTATATATACTTATATACTTATGTGTTACCTTTCTTCCCAAACATTCTTAGCATGCATCCTTACTCCCGAAAACTTTTTCTCCAGCTATTTCAGAGTATAGCTTGCTTATATTATTTATTACTTCCCGAAATTTCCTTTACACTGATATTTAAAAAATAAATTAAGTTTTTGAATTTATGTGTGAATAATCCACCAGTAATAAAATAGAAAAATTACTCTTCATGATTTTTATTTATTTATTACCCAAAATTTGTGGTCTGTTATTATTACACATAGAACTGGACTGGTTGCAAAGATTTGTAATGCCGCGTATAGAGCCAGTGATTGAATTTGAATAATCATTATTTTGCTTCGCGAGTTATGTGGTGAAAAGCTTATAAGCCAGATAACAGCTAGGAAACACAGGCAATTGCTTTTGTCTTGTGGTCTTGTTACTCGGCTGCGAACCACAAGGTCCCATGTTCTATCCTCGCTCGTAACAATCCATTGCAGTTACTTTTAGCCGCCTCTCTGTATCTGGCATAAAACAAAATGTACATAAGAACATGGCGTGCTCCTAAAATACAAACAGATGACATTTTTTTAAAAAAATTTAAAATTAGCAAAATGTTTGAGATTTCAATACAAATAACTTTTTAAAATTCCGTACATTGTCCAGCGGTCTAACGACAGCTCACGGTGGATAAGGGTAGAATACATATGTTTATCAGGAAAAACGAAAGAAGATAAATCGATACAGAAAAAGTTGTGTAGTAAGTTCAAGAAAAATAATCAAAATTGTTAAATTTCAGAGTCTCAAAAGCGGTCATTGGCCCGTTTTGGTAGGTTTAGTAAGTAATTTAAATAAGTAATTTTTTGTGTGCACTTTGAAGTTGGTATAATTCAGAGGAAGATTTTAAAAATAATAACAGATGAATAAAAACTTATTATGATGCGATGTTTCGACTAGAGTTTTGAATTTCTTTTAAATATAAACATTTCTAAGAATCAATTTAAAATTTCTGTTACGTTTTCCTATAGTAGATAAATAAAATCTGTTAGCTTCTGAAAAATTCATATGAGAAATTCACTCACTTGGTTGATTTTTAGTTCAGTATCTGAAGTCCTATTTTAGAGATATTTCATGATTTATGTCAGAATATCAAGGCAGTATCAATTTTTGACCAGTCATAAAAGTGACTTGGAAACTCTCTTTACGCACCATAAACCATTTTAAGAGCATTCAATGCATTTCATAAAGTAAATCTCTTCTATATTATTCACGGCACATAAAAGTGATAAAGTTGTGCTACAAAGTAATAGTTTGGAGGCGTATGGTATATCTGAAATATGTAATGCATAGTTATATCATAAAGAAAGAATAAAGAACTAAGACTTGCACTGGTGTATTGCGTTTTTACTTTACTTTCTAAAAGAATTCAAACATTTTATTTTGAAATATACTTTTTGTTATGAATATGATATTATGCGGAAAACGCACATGCAATAAAAATGATGTGCATTATTAATAGCAGTTAAATAAAAAAATGAATTAAAAAATGAGTAACGATTTTTGAACTAATATTTGAAAATGACAGAAAAGAGATTTTTTTCTTTTTATACAAACTTGGGAAATGTTTACATTAAAAAAAAAACGAATGTTACGTTAAAAATGAAAAAAAAAGAATAATTTCCCCTTAAATCAAATATTAAAATTCTTGTGAATCATTTTCACCCCTTGTTTGCGAAAATTAAATATAATACTTACAATATGGCAAGTTTAAGAAATATTTTTGTACTAAGCCTGAGCTATGTGCAGTCTTTTAACAATCGAAATATGCAAAATATAAGTATAAAATATATTTTAAATGCTGGTAAAAAATAGAAAAGTAAAAGAAAAAAAAACCAGACGAATAAATTAAGAAGAAAAACAAACATTTTTATCATGATAATACACATTTCTTGAAAACCAAGATTTTAACATTCGTGATAAAAGGGTTGCTATTGATTGATTAAAGAACAGCTTTGTAAAATAAATAAAAATAAATTTTATAATTTAAAACGAAGGCAACAACTTATCTATTATGTATAATTATTCCTTAAAAACATGCTTAAAATTTCAAAAAAGGTTTTTGAAATATTTGAAATAATATTTGATTATTCTATAGAATATTTTCATATTGAATTTTTTTTGTATCTGTATATTTGTAGACAAGGAGCGTTGTTTTCAAAACTAGATGCAATCGCTATAAAATAATTCTTTATTGTGAAAAAAACCCCTTATTTTTAGGAGAAGAAGGCAAATTGATTTTATTATTGTGGCCATATTTCATATCATAAAATTCCCAGCCTACAGCTTATTAAAATAATAACATTTCACTTGTTGTTCCGCTTACGACATATGAAATATCAATATTTATTGAGAAATTTCTCAAAATTGAATATGTATTTCAAAAGTTTCTCGTATATATTAATTTACTTACTCAAACAGACGATGTATACAATAACCAACTCCAGAAATTGTTTTTTCCCCATAAGAAATAACAATAGCTTTAACAAGCTATTTTTTTCTAAAAACAATACACAAAACAATAGTTTGAATTTCTATGAAATTCGAAAGAAGATTTTTGATGAGTTTAAAAATTTGAATGTATTTTAAAATGAAAATACTTATAGGAATTTGATTTTCCTTTATTTGATTTATTTGAAGCATAATTACCAAGCACTTAGTGCATCCTATTATGTAGCAATTTTATATTCCACACGATTTTTGTTTTTAAAAATAATTATAAAACTTTAGCTAGCTTTGAAAATCTCAAGTATATGATTATTCCATTTTAGTTAGTCCCAAAATTTTCCATTAAAAAATTAAATAATAACAAAATAAGTTAATTATTATAAAAAAAGTTGTTGTTGCTTCTTATGGCACTTGCCACGGACAAGCCCGCTGTTACGAAGATAGAGATTTTAAGTCGGACGGGGAGAGTCTCTCGTTTTTATAGTAACGCCAACTAGGACCAAGAGTACGACTTTGTTACTCATTCGCTTGCACATCCCCTTTTTACAGGAGGGCACATTCACACATCTCACACATAAAACAACCATGCCCAAGCCGGGACTCGAAACCGGTACGCCCAGATCACGGGGAAGGCGCGCTACCCCTATGCCAGGACACCGGCATAATAAAAAATAATTTTTATATAGAATTTAATTAAAAATTATAAATTAACAGATTGACCAGACACATACTAAACAGCTGTTTTCACAGTTCTCTGCTTCCACATATAAAATAATTATAAATTTTCATCATGGAAAAGAATGCCATGCAGGCTACAACTTGCACATATTGACCATCATTGAATCAATACTGAAGTAGAAAACTATTTCGAAATTTTCATAATGAATTTCGTCTTGTGTGTTTTCGAATAAAATGCAGAATCATGCCTTGAAGAACAGTCACATATATTTATTTTGATATTAGCTATTATAAGATAAATAATAATATAGTGAATAAAATATAAAAAAAACAACTTCTAGTGTAATTCCATGGATGAGATGTTTTCCAACAACTAGCTCACGACTTTAACTGAATGTCTTGGTCCGTGCGTTGGCAATGATGTTCTTTGCCAATTTTCAATAAAAGAGTTTAGTTATATTAAATTAACGTACTGCTTTAAAGCTACATTAGGGCAGACTTGATAGTTTTGAACAATGGTCAGATGACGAGGACGATACCTGAGCTGACACCCCCTCTCCAAACTTCCATACCATACCAGCAGGAGGTTGTTTGGTCCTCAAGGATTTAACATGCACCAGATCCACTAACACCACGGTTCTCCGGTGTAATCGGAGAACCCTCAAACCTCAAACCCTCGGCTTCCGAAGCCGAGACCTTACCACTAGGCCATCGCGGCTTCAATAAAACTTCAGAGAAATAGTTCTCTTGAACAAAATATTTTATCTTCATATCCGATTTTAAAAGCTAAAGTATGAAAAATATGAATGATTTGTTTCCAAGACAATATTTATATCGAAATATTTTACGCATTTTCAATTTTTACTTATTTTGCCAAATATAATAGTATAGGAATGACTGTTAATTCAACTATTGTTTTTTTTTTCTTCGTTAATATTTGAATTACTTAGTTTTCTAGAATGATCTAAGAAGTCTTAGTTGCAAAATAAGAAAAGTTTGCTTTTGTGCTTAAATTTATTCAATGTTTTATGTTTAATGAATTATGTGGAATATAAGTATAGTACAGGCATATTGATAACAATTAAGACTAATTATCAATGAAAACTAATTTAAAGTTGAATTCTGCTCATTTCACTGCAAATAAATTTCTAATCCTGAGAAATGTGCAATAATAAATGAGACAAACCACAAAATGGAATTTTAATCAGCCAAAGGAATGGAAACCATGTCGGGGAAAAGATGAATAAATAGTATTGGTCCAGTCATTTATCAAGAGGTTTTGATTTGTGGCGAAATAAAGCTCTTAAGAAAATGAATTTAAGATAAGAACGGTGAATTTATGATTAATGTTTCTCCAAAATACCATTAGTGAAAGAATATAGACATAGGAATTCAGAAGTCTTTTATTTGCACACATATGGCTTTTATTTACTTACTTTCATACACTGATGATGTAGATGTATCAAAGTTTCTAAAACTAATATCGTGCAAAATTTAGTGAATATCCTCGTATTTTAAATGTCTTTGTTTGAATTTTCTATTATTTGTTTATTTAGAATAATCTATTGCAATATTAATTTAATAAAACAATATTAATTTAAAAAATTACTTTTGCATTAGTCACAAAACTGTTAAGTTATTTTGTTACTATTTTTCTTGAAGTTTTAGTGGAAGTAGCGTTTATTGCTGAAAAAAAAATTAATGCTTAGAAATTCTTGAACTTAATAAAGAAGAATATTCTAGAACTGATTTTCGTAATTTCTGCTTATAGAAGGGAAAATAGCATTTATAAAAAATATCCGTAAAGACTTTCGGGAAGATTTGTGGAAAGTACGAAAGATTACGAAAAGATTTCAAAATTGATTTATATGTTTTAGAGTTTTATGTATATTTACTCTCAATTTTTGTATCTCTCATCGCACTTTACTTTCTCCTATTCGAAAGGTATAAAAAAGAAACAATTCTAATTGTCAGGAAATTCGATTTCGAGATTATGACAAATATATGCTCGTTTCAGGCATTTCTTTATTCGATAAATATATATCTGAATGTTAGTCACTTTGCTTGTCTGAACACAATAGTTCAAAAACTCGATTGATTTTGGTACCTGATCTTTATTTTAAATGCTCAAGTTTTAAGTATAAAAAAAGCATGTCTATTTGACCGCAAATGACGCCGCGGTGACCTGGTGGCAAGCTTCCGGCTTGTGAGTCGTAGGGTTTCAAGTTCGAGACTCTATTCCACCGAAGAACCTTCGTGTAATGGGGGCTTTTGCACGTTAAATCCGTCAGGCCAAACGTCCCCCCGCTGGTGTGATGTGGTGTGGAGAAGGGGGTGCCAGTTCAGGTGTCGTCCTCATCATCTGACCGCGGTTCAAAATTACGAGGTCCGTCACAAAATTAGCTCTACAACGGGACGTTAATATAACTTAACTTAACTAAATTAACTGATAGCAAATGATTATAATAAATGTAAAATGTAGTTATAGATAGAATTTAGTATAGTGTTTATTATCTACAGTACACTACACAACCAATCCCGATCTAGCCCATCGACAAACGGTAAGATAAAGAAGTCGGTGGGGAAAATGGTCTCATTAAAAAAAACATTTCATTTTCACCCATAAACAGAGGTTGAATTTAATTATAAAACTATTTCAATGATCCCAGGTGCCGGAGAAAGTAAATAAAAATAAACTGTTGATAATTGTTCATCTCACACACCACGAAAATACAGTAGTTGTGAATTTAAGATATACAAAATTTAGAATGACATTAACAGCAACTTTTAACTGGGGAATATAGAGTAAAATATTGAAAGTTACAATAATCGCCACTATAAATGCAAAAACAAAACGAAATAAAATCCAAACAAACAGGCTAACAAATTCAAAACCAAATAACCAATTTTCCCAAAATGCAAAAATCCAAAGGTTAGAATTTAAAAGGTTAGGTTCTAGAGTTAAAATTTAAATAAAATTGAAGGCTCAGATATGGATCCCCATTCTGAATATCATTAATAATTAAAAGATTTATTGAAAAACACCCCGTTATTCCAAAAATATTTCCTCATACTTATTCGGAACTATCGATGAAGGCAAACTTTTGGGTTTTAGCGCAAGGACCAACTCGATGCAGTGAACAAGTGGCACCACAACCGTGGGTGTAGATAAAGAATGGAGATGACTATGATGATTCCAGTTGGGGGAATGTAAAATGTAGACCAGAGGTTGAAATAGCAAAGTTCTAACGTCGAATTAAGTTAAAAGACAGAGCACTAATCATTCTTGGTTCTGTCTATTGCATAGATTGCCCTTGAATTTTAATGTTTCTGAGAGCTTGAGGAGACATATCTTATTTATAAGTAGATTTTTTTAACCATTGCTGTTTAGTATGCTCAGAAGTTACCTATAAGTGGAAGTTTTGCTTAATGAGTACCTGAAGACATAATGACCAGTATTTCAATGAGCACCACAATCACATAAAGGCGAAGATAAATTCTGTTATTGTTGTAGTTTATAATGGCACTTGCCATCGACAAGCTCGTTGACGAAGTCAACGATTTTAAGCCAATGAACGTCTCTTGCTTTAGTAGTGCCAACTACGGTCAAGAGTACGTCTTAGCTACTCACACATCACATCGCTTGCACAACCACTTTTTACAGGGGGCCACATTCACACATCTCACAGATAGAACAGATGAAGAACAACCAAGCCCGAACCGGGACTCGAACCCAGGAAGCCCAGATGACGGGGAAGACGCGCTACCGCTATGCCAGGACGCCGGCAATTGTTATAATACTGTTTATCATCAGAAATGTAGACACATAACAAATTTTTAAACGAGTCCGCTCATGGGTTGACTGTCTATCCGCCTATAAATTTTTATGAGTGGAAACGCGACAACTCAATAAATGTGACAATCTAAATAAATGAAACTAGGTATGTAGTCTTGTAAATAAAATCGAAGTCGGAGTATTTCTGAGTCAGATTTTTACTTAAATCGGTCAAAAGCAAGTGTTAAAAATGTACGCTCGACTCCCTTCATTATAGACGAAGGTCAAAATTATTATATAGTGGAATTGAATTAAATTCTGGTTTTAATGGCTTTGATTTAGATCCTCAATTTTTATTCTGATAAGAGGAAGATAATACCATTATAAGAGAGCTACGAGAAAGTTTCGGATAGATAATTTCGGGTTTTTTTCTCTGAGAATACAAATATTAATTGGGATCTGTAAATTTTCAGTCTTTTAAGCTATTTTTACTTTTTTTTCCTATGTCAAGAGTTAAATTGGACGAAAACATTTTTTTTCATCAATGCGAGTAAACTGCGACCTTAGTATTTATGTGGTGAATATTGATAATTTCTCAATATACTGATACATGATGATAAGTAAGGTTTAAATGCATTGTGTACATTTGTAAAAAAGTGTAAATATGTTTGCATAAGTTAATAATATATTGTAATACAATTCAGAAAGTTAAAATATTCTCATTGATTTTGAAAACTTAAGTCACGCACGCACGCACGCACGCACGCACGCACGCACGCACGCACGCACGCACGCACGCACGCACGCACGCACGCACGCACGCACGCACGCACGCACACACACACACACACACACACACACACACACACACACCTTTATTATTAGCATTGATTTAACAGAATCTCATATTCTTTTATATGGTAAAATAAAATTTTGATAATAATATTCGGCCCCTGAAGCATTTTGCATATTAGGTCGAATGATGAAATAGTCAAAGTGTGGATCCAGGTATCCCGACATTCGAGATTTACTTTTTTTTACGAAATCATCTCCTGTATTAATCCATTTTTCTTAAAAATAACTAAGACTTTGTCTTCCTGCTTTGCTTAAAACTCAGCAATTTCTACGGATGATATTATGAATAAAAAATACAATAGAAATTAAATGAATGTTGCTTTATCATACACAACAGACATTGAACCGAACAGTCAAGACAGTATAGATAGTATATTAAAGACTATCATAACTAACACATTTGAAATAAAACAAACAATAAAAAACTATTTGACAATTCAACCTTTGTGATAATTCAACCTTTGTGAGAAAAGTTTGTGTGTCAACCTTTTGTGATAATTCAATATCCTTCTTTAATGAAAATACACTTAATCATTCCTAAAACTTTTATAAAAGCCATATATCAATACATTTCTTGGAAGTATTCTCGTATTGTTCAGTGGTTTTATTAATAGAGCCTTTCTCTATCGCAAATGTAAAACAAAGCTAGTCATTATAAAGCATTTTTTATTCTAATAATTCTCATTTTTCCCAATCACTCAAAATTTCCATTTGTTTTTTGAATTCGAAAAAATGCTTGCCAGGTACCGATGGTAAAATATCACTATTGCAACATTACACCTTTCGATATTTTCTTGCTTGAATGGAGAATGAATTTCGATTCCTGTGATTTAAAATCTACACCTAAGTTCTCATTGTTGTCAAAACTTTCGGATCCAAAACTGAATTCGTTTTTTTAACTTTGCTATACAAATATTGCAAACTCCATTATAGTATACGATTCATCGTGATCCGCAGTCAAATTTCTAAATAAACAAAATAAATGGTGGATTTTTTAAAAGAATTCTTTATTTACGTTTTAAAACAAACACGCTATACTAGAAAAAATCATTTGCAAAGCATTGAAAGACAAAAGAACAGATAGACAAAATAAATAAACTTTCACTTGGACATACAATAGATTAACTTTTTCAGCAAAGAATAATTACCTCCTTTGTTTTTTGCTTGTTGATATGAATTATGTTTACATCCTGCATGGACTCCTTAATCCTTTGCTTGCAAGTGTACTGACAATTGAAAGTATCTCCAATTGAAAATATTTGGAATAATAAAATGATCGAAAAAAAAAACTTAAGTGATTTATTTACTTTTAAAAATATCTGTGTTTTCATTTGGTTGAAATAAATAATTAGTATATTTTATTATATTATTTTCTGTGAATAATTTAAATAAATTAATGGTTGGTGATAGGATAAAACTTAGAAACATTTGGATTCAGCGATACAAATATGTAAATGTGTTTTATTTATATTATGCTTGTTATTAATTTATTTTTATTAAAGCGAATGACTAATGAAAAATGACAATAGCTAATTGTTGGATTTTAAAAATAATTATATAATATAAACAATTATTAAAATAATTATTTTAATAATTATTTATATTATATAATTTTTTATACATTATATACATTTTTTAAATAAATATATATAAATCTTATATATATTTTAAAAAAATATATAAGAACGTACATTATGAGATATGCACTGAAGAATAGCTTACGCTTATATGCTGTAATTTAATATAGATTTTTTTTTGTCTTTTAAAATTGTCTTATGAAAGAATAAATTATGCAGCTAATTATATTAGGGAACAGAAACAATATTATAAAGGGATATCAATCCTTATCAGGAAGCAAAATTACTTTTTTCCATCTTAACTTTTAATTCTTACTCCCATGTAAATCCAATGAATGATTTTGAAATATTATATTTTACTATATCAAAGGTGCAAACTTTGGGAAAAAGTTTATAAAAATATAAAGAAATGACAGTTTAATAAAAAATTCAATGATTAAAAATTTTTTTTTATTTGTTAAGCGTTTATAATTCAGGTTATAATTTGTAACGAAGTAGTAATATTTTAGCATTTATAATATTTTAATTGTATTTATAAGATAATATTAAATCCCAAAAAACTGTAGTTTTATTAATTATTTATTTTTTCTCAAATATTGCTTGATTTCAAAATAATTTTTTCGAGCCTAATTTAAATTTAACATTTAAGTTAAAATCTCAAAAAAAAAAAAAAAAAAAAAAACCGAAACTATTTAATAGAAATATCTTAACACTTAAACACAATATCTTAACACCGAATATTTCAAAATAGTAGGTAGAAGCAATAAACGAAAACTATGAGAAATGTTTTGTATGGATATAATAAAGTTTGATTGTTTTTTTAAAATATTGAACCAAATGAAAGAAGTTTATACTTTATTTCATTCTAAAACTCTATAAATTTTAAATTAAACCTCGTTGCAGATTTAAAAATGTTATTTATATTCTTACTTTATTTCATTAAAGCATCTCAGCTTCTTTCAATTCGGCATCTAGAATAGAAAGTATACACGTTACATTTAAGGTGATAACATAAGAGAAATACGATGTATTTCTTAATCACTCTTAAACTAAAAAGAAAGAGGAATCGTTAAGCTTAAGGTAAGGTCTTCTTTGCCACAAAAGATTAGTTAAAAGAACTGATGCAAACGGAAAACTTCTAAGCAGATTTACGAGGTTTTTTTACTTTCTTTTTTTCGTCACCTCTATCTCTGTTCTAAGCTCCAGAAGAAATTACTGAACATAACAGAAAAAAAAAGAAATGAGTTCTTTCGCACTTTCTTTTTATTTCTATTTCTGTTCTCTTTATTTCCTGAATTCTTCTATTTATTTTTTATTCCATTTTGGTGCCAAGAAGTCTTAAGTTAAGAAATTCTAACATTTCTTTGATCTCGTATTCTTGAGACTTAGGATACAGGAGAATGGAGATAATTTCTCTTACATTTCATCGTCTGCTTTAGTGTGAAGATTTGATAAATGTCTTTTTAAACATAAACGCTACCGTTTTTTCCCTTCTAACACACACACACACACACACACACACACACACACACACACACACACACACACACACACACACACACACACACACACACACACACACACACACACACACACACACACACACACACACACACACACACACACACACACACACACACACACACACACACACACACACACACACACACATCATTACGTAAAAAGTTTGGATTTAAAAAGTATTTACAAATTTTATTTCTGTTTTCATCTGTAACGTATTAGAAGGAATCGTTGTTTATCTTAAGAAGATTATAAATATACAGGGTGTTTCTAAACTCATAGGCAAAAATTTAAGGGGTGATAGGAAACATCTAAACAAGCAATTTTCTCCATACAATGCATGGGTGGCGAGCAAGCCATGAACCGCTTGGAGGTAACCATTATTGTCAGATGAAAGAACGAAACACCAAATGGATAGAGGAGAAAATAAATAGTTTTATTGACAACTTGTATGGCAAAATTGTAGAAATTGCTCAAAAGAGCAAACGTCTGCTGTAATGCAGGAGTTACACCTGCGACGTAGTGAGTGGCGCTCTTTTTGAAACACAACCGGCATTTCCCGAACGGAGCCGGCAGCAACAGAAATCCTGGCAACTAGGTCCTCGTCGGAGATGACGAGGACGAGACTTTCATAGACGAGATTTTTTAAATGGCCCCACAGTAAAAAGTCCTGAAGGGTGAGCGTGCCGGCCAAGGTGTGGGCCCACCCCAACCAATCCATTGACCATGGAATTTAGCGGCTAAAGTGCTCCGCACATCCAAGCTGAAATGGGGTGGTGTTCCTTTGTGCTGGAACCACATACGTAATTGCATGTTGGCTGCAACAGGTTGAAGTAACTCTAGTAAAACCTGTTGTAAAAATGTGAGGTATGTTCTGCCGTCTAGTCGGAATGGCAGAAGGTATGGGCCGATCAAATGGTCACCCACTATTCCAGCCCAAACATTGACATCGAAACGCTTCTGATACGCATGAGGATAGTGGCGCACGGATTGCTAGATGCCCACACATGAAGGCTGTAGTTATTAGAAATGCCTTCACGAGTAAAGGTACGTTCATCGGTGAATAATACATGTGTTCTAAAATCAGTCTAGGCTGCTAGCTGTTGCAAAATCCAACGTGCAAACTCGAAATGTGGCGCATAATCTGCAGGTATCAAGGCTTGCACTTTTTGTGCATAGTAGGGGTGTAAACCTTTGTTCTGTAGTACTCACCAAACAGTCGAATGAGGCACATTTACAGTACAGGAAACCTCTCGCGTGCTAATATCCGGACGATCTTCCACTCTTTGCAGGATGTCCTCTACAACTTGTAGCGTCAGCCCCAAGTATCATGCATGCCGGTGACAAAGGATCCCGTTTCACACAGGCACCGATGCAATCGTTTGAACATTTTTTGGTCTGGTGCGTGTCTTCTCGGGAAACGCTGCCTGTGCAATCTTGCGGCTTCAAAAGATTCCCATTCCCTAGACCATATCGAAAATGCACGTCCGCCTTTTCCCGATTACTGTACGTCGTCATACCTTCCGAAATTCACGGTCGAAATGACGATGTGTAAGAAAACTCGCGTTTTATGCTTTCCGTTACAGCGCCATCTAGTGGTTCACCGCCTTGCTCTCAACCCATGCATTTTATGGAGGAAATTGCTTGTTTAGATATTTTATATCACCCCTTAAATTTTTTCTTATGAGTTTTAAAACCTTATTTTATATATATATAATAATAATTATTATTATGGTTGAAGCAGAATGCATGTTCGAAGTAGTGAAGAGACTTTGCATTTTTAATTTCGTTTTATTCTCTTCCGGGAGACAAGCATGATTTATTTACAAGAAGACGCAGCGCGGCACAAAAGCAGAAGTAAAAAGGGGCGAAACAAATGATCACTAGTCTTATATAACATGGGATTTCCGGCCACGTGCCAATTCAATACACGTGTTGACCTTTGAGAAGGGCAAATGAAGTATCACTTTCATATGATAAGAAGAAGTGATTTCGCAGTAATTTTTACACAGCTTCATCCGTGGAATGAGATAAAAAAATAAGAGAATATTTTACTATGGACTAAATTAAGATAAAGTTTTGGAAATTAATTTTTGGATTAAATTAAGAGCTTAAAATATCGTTACATATAATCAAAAAGGCGTTTAAATAATTGTTTCAACACACAACTTTTCATCGCGCATATAAAGCCATTTTAAAGAAAAATTGCTGTTTTTCAATTTGTGATTTAATTTATTCAACATTAAAATGTCTCTTCTATCCTAAAATTACTAATCTGAAAATCCCATCACACCATCATAGAATTTCTTTTCTTCATTGATCGCTGCCTTTTTAATATGTCCTTCTTCATTCACTTTGCTTATATGGAATTGAATAATTTCTATCAAAAATATCGGATACATACAATACGGACATTTTTTGAACCTTTATTTCCTACAGAGCATCTCTTTTGAAATGTTATTTTGATGTAGTTAAAGTTATATCTTTTTTTTTGTGAAATGAGATTTTATTTTCTTGTTTCAGTGCTTAACCGAAAGCAAATATCACTAGGTTCCCTGTTTGATAAAAATAAACAATGTTTAGAAATATGTTCATTATCGGTTCCGACAATTTACTGTGTCACATGTGTTTCTTCGATTTCTTACAATCTTTTTAAGACAAATTTAACTATACTGACGAACATCTCAAAACAAAAGACAGAAGTAAATATATTTCATTTTTTCAATGAAAGAAGTGTAATTCTCCTAATTAAAAAGCAACAGCAAATTGTTTAAAGGCCGTGTTTGTATGCGAGGGGAAATATTTAATATTAAGATGCACAAGAAACAGACAAGTTTAAGCTTATAGAAACAAAATATTCAATGTCACCACCTTAATTTTAATTATAAGATTGAATGTATCAAGTCATATGACGTTGTATAATGAGTTCTAATAATCAGTGTTTGAGGATATAGACTAATTCTAAGAATATAAAAATATAAAAACTGGATATCGTAGCACGATGTTTTAGGTTTAAATCGTCTATTCTTTATTTTACTTTTTAAAAATATACTCTAATTATAACAGCGATAACGTGTACAAAATATGTAATTAATATCATCGCAAAGCACGTTAGTATAAACATAAGGACTAAAACAAATTTAATTATGAAATATATTTAAAAAAACTTATTAAAATTAGAGCAATATTTTCTCAGCACTAAAATATGCTTTTCTGAAATTAATATATTTTAGAATTCGTTATTGGAATAAAAATGATTTTTAAGCCGTAATTTTACTTAAAAATTCTAATTAATTTTTTTAGCTAGCGCTCTTTATTTTTTAAATAACTACATACTGAATTTGTTACCTTTATTTTGAACGAGTTTTGCATCTCACGCACAGGAAATTGGCAGTTAATATCCAACCTATAAACTTTATCATAAAGCCAAAGAATAAAACTCGGTATTTTATTTCTAGTGATCAACTTTCTTGTATTATTCAAAAAAGGATATTAAAATACAGGATATGTACGTTACGTTTTTATCATTACTTTTGTTAAAAAACTACTGAGTAAAAATATATGCACTGATATAAAAAAAACAAAAAACTTAACTATCATTGCCGTTGTTGGAACCAACATGAAATAATTGTTTTAATGCATCTATAATAATGTTAAAAAGGGCTAAAAAGTAAAAAAAAATCATATCAACTTAGATTTTATTACATATAATTTCACAGAAAAAATAATTTTTCCTGTTTAGCTACAATGTTTAAATGTCGATTTGGTGATAAAATATAAATATTTCCATCAAAAGGCTCACTAAAAATGGCTACTTATTTACGAAAAGGATTTGTGTTAAAGCATTTAAAGATATGATGATTTTATGCTTTTCAGCATTTTACTAATAATTTTTTTTATCGTTTTCATAGTATCCATCAGAAAAAAACAAAAAACGTTTCATATTATAGCATAAATTTTGAAAGGATTTTGCATTTTATACGGGTATTAAAATATAATTCAATTAATATTCAGGACGGATATGAAATATAATGCCATAACACTTCAGAAATACCTTGATGATATAAATGGCTGTTACATACTCGTAGAAAACAACACACAACTCTTAATCATAAAACTGACCATAAATTTATTATTTACTTTTTCTTTCAAGATAAAATCTTAAAACCGTAAAATATAATCCATTTAAAATAAAGAAACAAAAATAAATGAGTTTAATACATTGCTATAAAATGTTTATGATATGATTTAAAAGTATTATTTTTAAGGCTCATTACAAGGACAAAAAAAGTGATAAAATTACAACCAATGAAATTGTTTTTATCGGTGTATTAATGGTATAAGCCTCCAGGAAATAAAGGCCGTGATAAGCAAACTAAACATGTTAAAATGCTGATGTTAGTCACGCAATAAAACAGACAAGAAATTATACATATAACATAAAAAGAGTAAAATAATGTGACAGACTTGTGAAAAGAGAATTCTGTCATAAAATCTCCGCACAATTCCTATTTTCTTTTTTTTCCCCTCATTCTTACTACTACTTTTTCTTCTTAAATATATTTCAAAGAATATTTTATTGACTGTGTACACGTTTCATATTTCTCACAAACAAAAGAAGGTAACGCAAAGATGCTTCTTTTTAGCTTTACTGAAAATATAGAATAAGAGAACATCGAAAGATATATTATTTCACAAAATGCCGAAGAAGCAAGTTTACTCTAACGCCTTCGTGTGTTTTCACCACAAAGATTTATAAGGAAAAAAAATCTGTACTGTTTCACATTCGTCGAATTATAGATAAAGATGGCTGGAATATTTTGTCGGGTTTGGGTTCCAGTTTCTTAAAAGCCTTAGCTTGAATTTCAAATTGGATGTATTTTACAAAACTTGAACAAGATCTGTGATATTTATTCGATATCCATCTTACTTTGTTTTTGCTTATAGAGCTTTTTATTTTCAAGAACTTGAATAATATCATTTATAATAATTTTTATACTCTAAGGCAGGTATTTCTATCGAAACTGTGAATACTTACAGTTTAATATAATCTAAAAGAAATATCTTTAAAAAGTTTATATTATTTTTTATTTTAATTCGTTATTTTACCAATAAATTGATTTCTTTTTTTCGAAAAGAATATTTTATTTATTTTCATAAAATGATGAAATTAAAAATATGATCATGTGTGATCATGTTGTTGTTGTCATTGTTACTTATGGCATTTTACAAGCCTGCTGACGAACTGTCAGCGATTTAAGCCGAGTGTGCAGCAGTTTCTGAGGAGAAAACTTCTGAATACCCGAGGGCAGAAGTCTGATCTATCTCATACGAAAAATAACACACATTCGCTTGTTTGGGGGGGGGGGGGCTCTTCCACACACATCACAGATAGAACACAGGGTAAAAAACAACCATGCCCGAACCAGGACTCGAACCTGGGATGCCCAGATCAAGGGGAAGACGCGCTACCCTTAGGCCTGAACGCCGGCATGTGCGATCATTTTGAGAGACTTTTTCTTTTCAAATTAAGATTTTAAAAAATGCCACAAGTAAGAAAAGAGATTTATTAATTTTCACAATTTATTTAAGTGTAAATAAAGTGTTTCTTTTGTTTGAATAGAATCTCATTTATGTTCTAATGAATTTTTGTGTTATATCAATATGATTTCACCCTTCTCCTTCTTTCCAAATTTCCAGGAAAGTTAATTTTCTTTTTAGAAAAGACATTTTTTTTAAAAAAATTTTTATGATGCAGTTTTATTTATACCGCTTTGTTCATTAGTTTCAAATATTTTATTAAATTTTATATATTATTGCTATACACTCGATTGATTTAAACACTCATTATCATTTACCAATTTAAAAAAAAATATTGGGCTAATGAAGATGTTTATTTTCTAAAAAGATCGTAAGAATGGAAAAATAATACTTATTGCCTACTACCCGCCTTTGGCGATCAGCTATTTCAGCGGGGTTAAATTTAGCAAATATATTTTTAAAATTTAAATTTTAATAGATTCATAATATTTCAGAATCTTACAATGTTCCATTCATAGAGCTATGAATCTCCCGAATTTTCTGTCACCTCAAGAAAAATACGAGTTTTAATTTGTACGAGAAATGATTAAATTTCAAATAATGCAATAACTTTCTTGTTGAAATTAAACGTATTCATTAAAATATGAAGATAAAGTATAGAATCGTTAAATATTGAAGTTTAGTGTGCACTCCGTAATTTGTGTTATATTTAAGGGGATTATTCAATAAAAAATGTTTTAATATTCAGTAACATTTTGTGTATAATAATAAAAAAATTTCAAACTAAAATATTAATAATAATATTATTTATATAAATCCAGTTAAGTTATAGGAAGTTGCAGCAGAATTACTGGTAGTGATTCTAGCAATTCTTAAGCATGATTAATTTCTTAATTGAATTCATTCGTTAAACATAAGGACTTGAAGTGGATCTATAAACACTTAAAGAAATTTTGAAGGATAATAGTTAAAACATTATTTTTGCTGTAATGTATGAGTGAAAAAGAGGTTAACGATGAATCATGTCTTTTCAGTATTTTTCATCATTTTTTAATTTAAAGAAGGTAAAAATAATCTCTTTCCTTTTTCATGAAGGTATTTCATTTTAGAAATGTAATGAAAGTAAATAAAGGCACAATACTATTGTTCACTTCAGTTGCGCTCAGTATTGAGAATGAAGAGCTTGCAAATTAACTATACATAATTTTTTAAAATTTCTTAAAAATCAACTAACCTTTAATATTCCTCTACATTCTTCCTGAAGTTATTTTTTAACTTTAGAAATGTAATGAAAGTAAATAACGGCAAGCGAACTATAGTAAGCATACCACAATTGCAGATCCTAAATTAAATATTTGGTGGTTTGAGATGAGCAAGGATAGAACCTGGGACCTTGTGGTTTGCAATCCAGTAACATGACCATGATACAAAAGCAATTTCTCGTTTAGAGTTTTTGATAACTGGCTTATTAGCTTTCACCACAGACTATCTCCAGTGAGTTGGAGGTGAGACGAAAGATATTGCTGTTGAGTAGTGATGTATTAGCTGTTGATTCTAATGCGCCTGTACCCCTTTGAGTAGCGCCAAGCTTTATGGCGTACGTGTGTGGGTGAATGGTTGCAGATGCTGCCTCAAGCGAGTCTGACGACTTTGAGTTGCTGTGGGTAGATGGCGCCACAACAGCTGTACGAAAGTTGAAGGTTCATCATCCGAGGTCACCAATTTGGCGGTTTGAGATGCGCGAGGATAGAACCTGGGACCTTGTGGTTCGCAGTCCTGTAACATGACCATGATACAAAAGCAATTGCTCGGGTAGTGTAGTTGTTAACTGGCTTATAAGCTTTCACCACAAATATAAATTTTTCAGCCCTAAATCCCAATACTTTATAAGTATTTTCGAGATTAAATGATATGCGACTCATCTTCTGAAAGGTGATAAGAATCAATTTCTTTCTTGGAGATATATATTCCTTTCTTCAGAATAGATAAATTACGAAATTATTCACAATAAATATTCATTTCCATGAATATTCCATAAATATTCATTAAATATTCTATAAATATTCATTTGCTGAATACGAAATCCAAAATTGGCAATCTTTGCATTGGAAATTTATCTGAAGGACGACGAAGTTAAATTCTGGTTCATAATTGATTTTGGTCCAAACAAATTCTTTAAAATGAGTATGTTGTACCGTATGTGAACAGCAGAGATATGCGGTTTGACAAAAACATCAAACAAGATTTAAAGGGTGTAAATTTCAAAATGTAGTTTTTTGGGGGGAACTAGTAAATCGGATGACATAGCTTATATAATTTTTTAAAATTTAAAATAAATATTGAAAATAATTTTTTTTGCTAAGAATTGCTTTTGTTATTCTTCAAGATTTCTGTAAATACATTTGAATTTTCTAATTATAATAAACATTTTACACACTAGAATTTAAGAGCTATGAGTTAAGTTGGTAGCTGTAACATCAGATTCGGTATTTTCAGATAAATATATTTCGATAAGTTAGGAAAAGGAAATGAATAAAAGTTTCCCAGCTATGATTATTTTTTTTCACCACATACAATTGAATGTACATCACTAATAAAAAGAAAGAAGTGAGGTGAATTCACATAATTGTATTTATGTGAAATTAACATAATTGCATTTATTTTATTCATATTATTTTTACGTGACCTGTTTTCATTTTCACACTTTTCTTCCTCAACAAATGCATATGTTTATCTGAATTCGAAAATTTCCTGCCAGCTCATTGGAGCCAAGCAATATCCGTTCTGTTCCTAATTTCATGGATCTGCTTAATCACTGGTCTGCTTTGCCTCTAGAAATTAAAATGTTCATCTAAAATTGAGAAAAATTCAAGGTTTAAATATGATGATGTTTTAGATATGCTCTTAAAAGCATTAAAATCGTATTTCTACTATAGATATGTTTTATAATTTCGTAAGAATACTAGAATTCTTCTTAAAATGTAATTAAAAATTAAATAACATCATGAATAATGAAGACATTTACAGAAGTATGAAATTATATTAAAGACTACTATTTTGAAAAAAAAAATATTGCAGAAGATGTTTAGCAAAGACTTAAGCATTTTATTATTCTGAAAATAAGGTACACTTTATTTTTTTTTTCACTTTTTCTAAGCATTAGTTATATTTAGAACAATACAGAATTAATGCAAATTGAAAATTTCATTTTTCCACAAACAAAAAATAAGCTCTTAAAACAGGTGAATTTATTAATGCTAATAACAAAGATTAACATGGGTGAGTATTGTCGCTTGAAGGCCAAATCATTTAATACAGAGCTACTAAATTTGGTCAAACTTTATTTTGGGAGATTGTACGAGTTTTTTCATTTTTTGTAAGAATTTTAATTAATTAAAAACTAAGAAAATTTTTGATGTTTTGCCGCAATAACTTATAAAAGTATTATTGCATGAAACTGATTTTTTAACTGAATAAAAATTGTCTTTTTAATGCCATTTGCATGACGTTTTAATTCAAATGCCATATAAATTTTTCTGACTTTTTGAAATTCTCAAAAATATATCTTCTTCGCATTTCAACAATTCAATTTTCATTGTTAGAAAAAAATTCAAACCATTTTCATTGTTTCGTCAAAAACTTAATATCCTAAATTTCTTCCATTGATGAAAGCTAAGGAAGAAGAATTATGTGTACATGAAAGATACGAGAGTGAAATTATAGTAGCGCGAGCTTTACAAATAGTTTTTCATGTAAATACATTTTATTATTAATTTGAAGCCATGAAGCTTATTAGGATTTTTCGTATCCATGACGAATAGGGCAAAAGTAAATTTATTAAACTAATACGGTTTTGATACCTGCTACAATTTAAAAATATTTTCTTGGAGATATCTTAAACATTAATTTATATTACAAGACTAGAGAGTGTCGTCACCTGCTTCTTTCGTTTTTCGTTTTCGTCCCCAATGTTATTCTGGAATCATACATGTCTACTGGTTAGTGAGGTTTTATGAAGGATTGATTCCCTCTTTCTGGATAGCAAAAGTTAATAGAGACAAACTTAAAAAAAATATCACAAACAAAAAGCTCAATTCCAAATAAAAATAAGCAAATATTTTAGCATTAGTTAAAAGTCAGAAGGAATCTCATCATAATTATAATTTTTTCGACAAGAATTAAGAATTAAAATATAAAATTAAAAAAATTAAATAAAAACTTTTTTAAAACTGTTGAAAGATACATAATATAATATTTCATGTTGCTTAATTTTTACTAACAACGATCATCTTTAAAAACAATACTTTTAAAAGTTGCCTATTTTAGCATGGATTCTAATTCTAGTTCCAGATTTCGTTCAGAGAAATTATGCATACAACTGATCATGTAAAAATATTCCACTTTGATCTTTAATAATCAGACCAACTTTGTCAAAACTCTAACCTTGTGACTTATCGATGGTCATGCGAAAACTGGTCTCCATAAATCATTTTCATCCATTCCATCATTTTTAGCTTTTCTTTACAAATTGACAAATTTCACTCAGTCTTACTCGGTCATATCATATTTTCGTCATCTGTTATATTTGGACTCTGCATTACAATTTTAAAAAACAACGTAGATTGCTTAGGTATTTAGATACTTGCAAGCCGAGAAACGAAAAATTATCGTTTCTCGGTCGTAAAAGGAAAACAAACTGGAAAAATATTTATAAGTATTGCGACAAATGGGCGTCTAAAAGTCTAACAAATAATATTTTAAACTCCTTTGATGTTAAATTAGTTTAATTAAATATTTATTTTCCCTTCTTTATCATCATTTCACCGTTAAGTGAATATAAATACTTACCTCGACGTAAAAAGGATTTTCATTAAATATTTCAAGCACTACTAGCAAAACAAACTTCAAATATAATGGATCAGGTGACTTGCTATTTGCCAATCAAAAAAAGAATAAAAGGCAATGTTTATTTAATTTTTTTATATAATAGAAATATATTATTGATAATCTGTTATAGATAAATTAAACACAACCAAGATTTCCAGAGAACCATTTGATCTGTAAAGGTGATTGGTAAATAATATGCATAATTTACATTTTGATTTCGTTATGTATAAACATTTTTCTAATAAAATATTTTGCAAAAATGCCTATTAATTAAAAAATTAAATTTTTGTGACAAAAGAATCATTTTAAGAAACATGTTAAGAAAGACAATGATAGTAAAATTAATAATGAAAGCCAAAATATTTTCCAGATGGGAAAAAAAGTACCTCCGATTACCTTATCTAACTATTATAGCTTTAAAGCTGCAATGAATAAAAGCTTGTCTTTCTAAATAAAAATGAAACTTTTAGTAGCTCTATGTTACGCCTTTTATGCATAATTTTATCATTAATCAACTGATACATCAAGACCATTTTTCTTATATCGTTAATTTAACCTTTTCATGCAAGGTTAAACAGAACAAGAATTATTTATTAAGTGACGGGGTATTATCTTTCTTGATTCCTGGGAGTGTCAAATCTGTAAAGCTCTTGGGAATATTAGAAAAAAAAAACGTTAATGAGTTTCCTGTAATAATTTTTGAAATGTACTTACCTTGATACAAATTTTCTGATTTTGGGTTCAATCATGCTAGCCAAGATAAATATTAAAAAAAAAAAAAATACTTTTTAGCATTTCATTACTGTAATTTGCAAACTTATTGAAAGCGTCTTTTTGAATTAATTGAAAAGATTTATTCTGCAATAATTTCTTTATTTTTCAAGAAACTATCACACTAACTAAAGTTTTAAATATTTTTATATAAAGCTTAAAGAGAAAACTGGAGGAAGGCAGAAGAAGAATTCAATTAATAAGAAATATATTTATTCGAATTCCTTAACATTCTGTGAAAACTTCTTACTGAATTTACCCTTCTTTTTTTACACAAATGCAAAGAATGCGCCTTTTGTAGATATTTAAAAAATATAAAAATTATTCGAATTGCAAAAGAAAAATCTCCAAATATATGTTGAATATTCTCAATTAGCATTACATTTACTTAAACTTTTTAAAATTTATAGTTCTCTCAAACCAACAATAATGAGTGAGGAGATTTTAAAACATATGATTCTTAAAAGAATGAAACAACACTTGATGGCATTTAAAAACATCTTTTATTTCGAATATAACGGAATATACGAAATAACTTATGGGGAAAAGAATATTTAGAATGTTGGTCTCGGAAAATAAATGCGAATTTTTATATTAAACTAGTTGGTACCCGGCTCGTTGTTGCTGCTGCAGAATAAATAATTTTGGGAATATCGTTTGAAATTTAAAATAGCTGTCTTGCTTAATCAGGAATGATAGAAATAATATTTTTTTTATCGGCAATGAGTACATTTATGGAAATTTAATTTATCTATATCTATACTCTATATACTTATAATAAATCTCAATATGTGTGTGTGTGTGTGTGTGTGTGTGTGTGTGTGTGTGTTGGCGCTCTACAGGCCAGGTCATTTGACATACAGCTATCAAATTTTGTACATGTATACCTTAGAGGTCGGGAATGTGCACCTAGGGTCCCTTTTTTTGAAATTTTAATTAGAATTTTAATTATTAATTAAAAACTAACTTTCCCGCCAAAAAAATCTTCCATTTGCCCTACCGCCAACTTTTTCGCCAAAAAAATATTCCATTTCCCCAACCGCCAACTTTTTCGCCAAAAAAATATTCCATTTCCCCAACCGCCAAATGAGTAAGGCTTCAGGGTTTTTTTTCTCCTAACAGTAATGAGGCTAGGGTTAACGTTTTTCGGCGCATTATTTCAAACGATTCTGTTTATTTTCTTAATGTTTGATGCATTTAAAATTAAACATTGTTAATTAATCGATCTGCTCATGATGAATCTGAGAAAATTTTGTTGAAAAATTCTTGAGATATTACATAAATTAAGAAAGATATTCTTTAGTCCCCATAAGCTTTAAATGCTCAGTGACTCTGTTTTCAGTAATCATGTTATAAAAAAATGCTTTGATTCAGTAAAAAATATTTTTATATTAATTGCAGATTAATTCTTTCCACTTTAATTTAAAGCATAAATTCTACGGAAGCTAACAGAAAATTAGAGAGATACAGATTACGTTATGACTCAAGGCCTTTATAATATTATGATTGAGTTATATGACTAACAAAATTTGAAGTTTTAAAATATTTTGATGAAGAGGCTATTAAAGTAGGAATTGCATAAAATATTTAATTATTAAAATTTTAACAGACATTAAGATTGGCGAACAGGCTGGTCACCAAAGGCGGCTAGTGATATATAAAGGAAAAGTAGGAGGAATTTGTTTTTCCTTCTGCAGCGAAAACAAAAATAAATTTCTTGGCTGTTCGACTCGTTAGCATCCAGCATATAACTGGCCATGTATAAAGCAGGGATTTTCTTGTGCCTTTTTGACGGTCATCGAGAATACAGGTCGAAAGGAGAACTCCATTTGTTTGAAATCAAAAGGAATGTCGGTATAACCTTCTCGCAAATGCAAGCAATAAGTTGCCCAAGTTTCAGCACAATCGGTTGAACGGTATGGCAGTGAATAAGCTACGAACAAACAAAAATTTATTTCCATATATTAGATAAATGTGTTGCATCAGATTTATATAGTTTAAGACCTTATTTGGAGAATAATTTATTTAATGATTAGGAAATATATATATATATATATATAAATTGATAAAAATTAAAAAACAACAAACAAACGAAATTCCTTTCTCACATTCAAGCATTGATAAATTGTACTATTTGGAATAAATACGATGTAAATAAATTTTTTTAATGTTTTTAAAATTAACTAATGTTAATTTCTTTTTTAAACGGATATAACATGATAGTTTACGATGAGCTTAAAACTTAAGTTTGTGTTCTATTTTCCAAATTATTAAATGAATCACTACTCCAGTTTTTTTATTTGAGTCTTCATAGATACGGAATCTAAATTTAAGTAAATTAGTCTTTCAATATATATTTATGCAATGTTACTCCTCGAAACCATGCTAGATACACTCTTTTATTACAACACAACACAGAACAGAGAAACATATACATCAGGACATTGCGTCACGTCATTACATAGTCACTTGATCAGGCGGGATGGAAAAAAATGGGAGTAAAATATATCAACCACTAAATTCCATCTTTACAAACACGAAACAAGTTAAATAAACATAATGAAAAAACTAGTTTACTCAATTTTACCTTTTTAATAAAGTCAAATAATTAGCCAGTAATTTTATTGCAGCATGAGAATTCTTTCACGGGAAGAGCAGAATTGCCGTTAAAAAAAACTTTCGATGCTCGCACACATGCCCGAAGTTTTCCCAAACACCAGTATAATATTTTTTCAATCAAAATTACTCAGGCTTTCCTTTCTCGGCAATAAAATATGAATTTTATATGCTTTTCAGAAACCACTGGAAACAGTTTGATTCCAAAACTGCAATTCTGGCAAAATTGAAGTTTTTTAAAAAGTAGTAATGGATAATTTTTCAACAATTTTCAACAATAATTTTTCAACTATTCGTATGGAATTGATTGATAATGTATCGATAAATATTCTGTTCATATTAGAAAAATGTGATAAAATATAGTCCTTAAATTATAAAAAAAATTTAGTGCACATATCTGGTAATACATTTATCATCAAATTTCAGTTATACAGACATTCATTAACTATCCTGAGTGAAACTGATGTTAGCATCAAGAAGGGCGATGGAGGCGAAGGCTACGCATATTTAAATAACCCTTATTATGAACCTTAGAGAAAATGTTTGAAAGAAAATTGATAGTAATTTTATTATAATGATATTATATTTTAAGCGATAAGCGAAAAGTCCTGATTTCATCGAGTTCTTCTATACTTTAAATGAATGTAGAAGCACATATTTTGCTATTCATCCGATATGTTTGAACACATTTTTCTGCTACTTTCTAATCACAATAGAATTACTACTAGAGCAATTTATGGTTTTAATGATTAAGAAATATTTATTACTCTTTTACTGGAAAAGAAAGATTTTTCTTCAGTCTTATTAATTCTACATTATTACGGGAAAAAAACTATCCAATCCGTTGAGTGAGTGTCCAGTAAAAATTTAACAAAAGAAAAAAAATCCTCTTTATTCTACACGGAAATCAGCCAATTAAATAAGTAGCGCACACAAAGCAATACTAGTAGAAAAGAGCAGCAAGAGCAGAAGGTTGTTTATAAACTTTAGCAACCATACTAAGCGCTGAAAGGGAACACGCTGGATTTAATACTTCAAAAAAAAAAAAAAAAAAAATCCAGTCCCTTACTTTTTCTCTCTCTCGACTCAACTACTTTATAAAATTCTGGGTGCTGAAATCATTAAGAGTCAATAACAGAACATCGGAAGTTCAAGAAAAAACGCCGGAACTCAAATCTATACGAACTGCATTATCCTTCATTTTTGTCATTAAATTTGTCGCTACTATTGCCAAATTCGCCACTACGCCCTGGAGTCATTCCCTTGGTATTTAGTCAGCAGCCATTATGGTAAAACTCTCTTCCTTAGCAGTATTCTCATTGCACCGAGAAGCACTATTGCATATTCCTAATGATATAATTTTTTTCTTTCTTCTCGGAGAATTGTTCTTCGAGAAGAATATTGTTCTTTAGAAACGAAAGATATTCGAACCTCTAGTTAACTCGTAATGGCATGATTAAGCTTATCTTTGTTTGACCTATCTTTGTCTAGATGGACTGTATCAATTGTGCAAAATTTGTACATACAGAATACAACATTTTGGAGAAAAAAAAGTGCCAACTAAAATTAATATCGTAGTACGAAAAGCATTATTTATAACTTAACTATTGTGTTGAAAATGGTGCATAAATGAAAATAATTACTAAATTATTGCGTTTAAAATGGATTTTGAAATTTTAATTTAGATTTAAAAATTTCTCGGAAATAAAATGATCGGCAGCAACATCTTCATCACATAAAAAAAAATCTAACAATTGACGGACATCGTTAAGAACTGTAATGAAACACTTTTTGGGATGCTTCCGAAACTTACTTTTTACAGCTCCACCCACCTTAGGGTGCCGAACATTTCAGCAGCCTTTTAGTGAAAGGAAAGAAAGAAGCTATTAACAGCTGGATCGATGCCCTTCTGAAATGACCTACCACCCTGACCATTTTTGTCGATATTCAGCCACAGCTGACCAACCCTCATTCATGTCTGTCGTCAAAGTAACGAAATTGGTTATTGTCTCCCGTTTTCTTCCAGAATTATGAGGTCAAAGGAAATTGAATTCTTGGATCTATTGCGGCGTGGATACTGCTTGAAGACATTGAGAGAAGTATTTGGTGAGGAAAATGGCATGTAGGGTTAGAAATCAACGGGCTGTAAGAATGTCCATAAAAATAGAAAGGAATGCCAATAGTCTAGAAGCAAGCAATCTGTATGGTAGATAAAAAGCAAAAGCACTCTTTCATCTCTCCCTCCCCACCAAAGCAGGGAGTAAATGGAAGGTCGTTCTTTTAGTCCAAGCTATCGATTGAAGAGTTTCATAATTCACATGAATATATTATTATATTTATTCGCTTTAGGATTTATTTTTCAGTTGAACTACAGTTTCTGTACCATGCCTAATTTAACTGTAAAAAAATTGTTTACTTCACTTTACTGCATATTCAAAAACGAAGTTGTTTACAGGATGTTTAAATAGAACACAATACATGAAGATTATATATAAGAAACAAAAGTAAAAATTAAAGTGTAGGCATTTGAAATTAAAAGAATTTATCATACGAGATTTAACGTTTTTGTTTTATTAAAACAATTTGAAAGTTTTATTACATTTTTTATTCTTGATAATTATAAATATTCTTTAGTAGAAGTAATACACATTTTATTTTATTAATTAAAAGTCGTCATTTAGAATGCCAATATTCTCGCAAATTTATAAGATGGGAAATTAATGTTATTAACGCTGATCAAAGCATAGACATAATTATGATTTAATATTTGAGCTATTCATAACACTTTAAATATAAAGAAAGGTAGAAATAAATTTAAAAAATTGACCAATATTTCACTTATTTCGCACTATTATTAAACATAATAGAACTGATAAATTTTCTCCTCTTGAATTGAAAACCAATTTCCAAACAAAATTAATCAAACTTGAATGAAAGAGTTACAAACTAATTCATTGACAGATAATAGCTGTAGAGAAGAATTATCGAAAAACAATTAACAGTAGTTAATAGCTATTATATGCTCTATATCACTTGAAAATCAATTGACTTTGTTGCATATGTGGTCTAGTGAATCATGAATTTCAAACAGCATTTTCAATGATTTATTCTTAAACATTAAATCATAGAAAATTTGAAATATTATGAACAAAGATTTTGCTCTGAGAGTAAATTATTACGCGAATCCGAAGATTTCCAACCACACACTCGGTTGCCCTTTCGTTACCTGCCACATGGGTTACAACAATTATAAGACGACGCTCAACAGCACCATCTAGAGGAACAATAATCTAACAACCTTTATTTCAAAGAAAAGGAATGTATTTTATTTAAAAGAAAGGTATCAGGCAATAGCGACATAATTAAATCGCCATGAACAAAAGCTAGTGGCAGAGAAGAAATCGACATTTGGCTCTTAAACCAGTCTTGATTCAGGTAAATTCAGTTTCCTTCCCTTTCGTTATTCAGTTGATTTTCTGACGGAATTCAAGTTACTTTTTTCGCAAATGTATAATTGCGTTACCATCAAAGCAACTTTTAACAGTAATCATTTAAAGAGAATTAAATTTTTAAAAAAAATCGAAGTCTTTCGTAAAAAGAGAATCTTTAAGACATGTTGGTGAATAACATTACCAACCGAATATAAAACCTTAAATGAAATATTAAACTATGATTTTAAGTAACTTTAAGAGGCAAGCTAAAATATATTCTACCGTATATAAAAATGCAAGCAGAAAGTGGGACAATTTGAATCCACCTGGCTCTAAAGAATTAATGGTTCTTCCAGTAAAATATTTTGAAAGTTCAAGTTTTGATGGATATAAACCGTACTTATTCTATATTAAAAGTCTTATATGCATCTTTTTATCAAGCGATGCATTTCTGTAATTTATTGTTCACATCTTTCTTACGATTATATCACAAGAAAGAACTGCAGTTTACAAAAATTCTTCAAGTGCATCAAATTTTAATAATTACATAATTCTAAAACTAAATAATTGCAGATCTAAGAAAATTGGAAAGATTGTTAAAACCATATCTTAAATTCTGGTGGCAAAAACCAGTAAACTAACTTAAGTTTTTATGTTAAGCCTGAATCTTCATATTTTGAACATCAACTATTGGTGGTGTGGCGTCCAGGGAGACATTAGCCGAAAAAAAAAAAAGATTCGAATTTCACTTTAACAATGAAATTTATGAGGAAAATAGAAATTTAAGGACAAATAGTGTAAACAATTTCGTTAAAACAGGATTTTAACTTGGAGAAATCTTATAATAGTTATCAGTAATGAGACCAGTCATGACTATCAGATGAAAAAGAGAAGGCACTTACAATCGCGAATGCGCCAGAGCAGTAAAAATCCTAGTTAAAGTGATTAAAGATTGCTCCACTTTATATATAGAGAGCAGCAGAAGCAGTCGATATACATATCGTGTATTTTTTTTTAAGGAGAAACCTAGTAAATGACAGTCTTGAAGGTGGGTATTCTGAAGAGGATAAATCAAGATGTCCCAGAATATTTTTTTTTTCAAGTTGGGATTGGGTAAAGCAAATCAATATACAATGAGGATTTTTAAACTTTAAGCTTGTATTAGAAATTAAACCGATTAAACAGAAATATTTAAAAATTCTTGAGACATTGGCATAGTTTAGTGGTGCAGGATTGGTTGCGTCTAATACTTACGGTCTTAAAACATCGATTTCACACTTCAAGTATGCACTTAAGATTTTTTGGTTTTTGAAAGTAGGATATTTAAATATCTAGTAAAACAATGATTAGCTGTAAATGTTAAATGTATTTATGCATATTTAATTTGGCGCTACATTGGTTAGAACCGTGCTAGAATTTCGAAAGTTAGCAAATACACTTTGGGAGGCTCATGTAACCATCTGGGAGCGATCTTTTAAAAAATTTTCAGTTTAGGTATATTGGCGTTTCTTGCGATAATTAAAAATATACAAGAAAGTAACGGCACTCATTAAATTTCTATGCGATCTTCCTTAATTTTGACGATTTAAGAACGAACGATACTATTTATCTGCATAAAAGAATGAAGCTGCAATACTGAAAAAAGTAACGAAGTTTGAAGACGGATAACCTTAACAGTTACGTTTTTAATAGGAATTATGACGTCATGGTATTCGACTATTAGGAACATTCGTTTCTGAAATAAACCCAACAGGTTTGAGGATAGTAAAACACTTGCTTTTAGAATCAGTTTCTTTAAAATTCTTTGACGTAATTACCAACATTCAGTTAAATGAAGCATCCTGGTAATACAAAGAGGTAGTTTCTATAGTAACCGATTTTTATAAACTATCAAAGGAGTACACATCCTAGCGTGGCATTCCTATTTTTAATGTTGGTAAAGTCTGGCAATGAGAATATATTTAATCCATTATATTGCAGAAAGCAGACCGATTTATCTTAATTTGAGTTTATAAAATCTAAATAAGCACTGAAGCAATATTCTGTAAATGTTAAGATCCAAGCTCACTGGAAAGGAAATCAATTTGCATCAAATTAGATGCAATCTAAAGGCTTATAATAGCCTGAAAATGCACCAGGGAAATTTAAAAGTGCATCTACACGTTTAGGAAAATTCTTCGAAAAGGAAAAATCCAATTAATGAATTCTAATTACCTTAAGTAGCAAGTTTGGCTTCTGAAAATGTTTACAGACTGATTATAGACTAAACGCAATTCTAGTTAGTCCCATTTTTTGGAAGACGAAGATAGAGCACGAAGACAGCGTATCGGTAAAATGGACAAATACACGCCAAAAAACGAGATATTGAGAATGAATACCACTATCTGAAATCGAATAATTTGTGCAATGACCAATGTTGAATTTCATGTTCAATTATTCTTAGTTTAAATTCACACTAATGAAAGTCTTAAAGGTTTGTATTAGACACTTAAAATTACAAGAAACTTCGGAATCTAAAGATATTAAAGTAACATATTCAAGATATCTAGAACTCGTATATGATGCAAAATAATGCACAGTAACAACTTATGCAAGATGCAAATCTTCCGTTAATGCAAATAATTGATTTCAGAATTGAAAATTGAAAGTAATTAACACTCAAAACTATGGAGAACCAAATTTATTAATGAACTTCTTTGATAAGTTACAAGGAAACAATTTTTACAGTTTTATGGTATAAACATCAAAAATAATTTCTAAGCAAAATATTTGAATTGCATTACACACAGAGATATAACCTTCGGAATAGCAAGTCAAAAATCATATATAGCAATATAGAATGCTAAAGCTTGAGTATATAAAATACAATTAAATAAAATAGATAACGGAATTCATTGGCAGAAGGGAAAGTTTCATTTTAAAAAAGCATTACATAAAGCATTGATCGTTCATACGATTGAAAATTGAACTTGAAGATGCGAATTTGCTATTTTATGCTTATGATTACATTTAAAGTTCACCATATCCGTAAGTTTAGAATTGTATTTAAAGCATTTGCCCAAAGATCAATATAAAAATAAATGTTCGATTAGAGAATTTATCATCGGCTTCTCCCAAGATGAAGAGATACATACCAAGTTTAAGGGAAAATACGACCATAGTTTAAAAGGTTAAGTATACACTACAAAACTTCAATACAATATGATGCATAAGTGTTTCAGTCTTAATAAGGATTTAATAGTAGGATCAAACCTATTAATAATTAACATTTTACACTTGTGCAAGATCTGGTTTACATAAGATTGAATTTAACCTGCTAAGTTGACTACGGCAGTTCAGTTGGAAGAACAGCTATTCATTTTAACATAGAATGCAAAAAAAGAATTATGCAAGATTTAAAAGATTAAGCTCCGCATTCTCCGAGTCCATACACATTGAGATGGTTTAATTACAATAGTATTATGCACATTAGTTTCTCATGGATATTTCATTTGTATAGAAACTGTTCACTATTGGAAGAACAAATGCGAACAAATTGACAAATGCGAAGCTTTAAAAAGAGAGGCTTTTAAACTTTCCATTGCAACTATTTAAATTTGCTTTGCATTTTCTCTTAAAATAGTCAAGTAATGTTCGTTGTTTCAAATCCAAAATGCAACGTATTTTAAAGAAATTTCAAATATTTGTTTCCATGAAATGTTTCTATTACATTAAATGTTAATTGAGTAAATATAAAGTTAAATTAGACCTACAATTCGCCAAGGACAATTATTCTGCAAATTTTAGAAATTAAACATTCTCTGTACTATTAGATGATAAATACGAAGAATGTAATGGCTTAAAAACCAAGCATATCAACAGACTCGCGTAAACAGGATTGCAAATTAAACATAGGGTTACTACTCGAATGAAAAGTTGATTCTGGAACGAAGATGTTTCGTACATTTACACAAGAAAATTTCACACTTTTAGTTTTATACTTTCAATAATTAAAAGTATATTAAGTTACTTTAAAAACATGAAATGGATATATACAAAGCTTTAGAACACTTTAAAGTTCTATTACACAAATTTTAACTTACTAAGGCTGGATGATGTATTAAGTAAATGAAAAACTATTTAGACTATACTCTGAAGTAATTGAAACAAATTCTACCTCGGAAGACCAAGAATGAAATTGAATATTAAAGTTTCTAGTTGGCTTTAAAGTTAAATATTTAATATCTTACAAAGCTTTTACCGCGAAAAGTAAGGACAAACATGGATTTTTCGTTTGATTAAACAGGATTTTAAGGTTTATGAGAGATTAATTATCTTATCGTGGAGGGAACATTTGTTTATTTCCTAATGTCTTTTCTATATACCTTTGGCGACAAAACGCGATGTCACTGAAATTTAGACTAGAAGCTTTTCGGTTTACTGTTGATATCTTGAAGTTAAAGACTGCAGTAGAAAGTAAACCACGAAGTGGAAAATACGCGTAAGAAAATGCAAATCACACTAGCTAAATTCTATTGCGATTTACACCCATACACAACGATACAGTCAGTTTTAACTTATCTCTCTACGACTCGAGTTTAATGAAAGTTACGTTAAACTTAAATTATCATTGAGGCAGTTCATTTGCTCAAGTTGAAAAGGGAATAGATTACAACATTTTAAAGAAAGACGGGCTTGTTACACATTTTTCGTATAAAAGGTATTCAGAAGTTTACGCGTCGGGAATGCTTTTAATTACCACTTTAAAAAATCTGAATAGATTTGTTTATGAAGATACCAGCAAAACCAATGGAATTTACTGTGACGACTTTAAACTAACAGACCTATTCGTACTATTATCACTAAATCACCGATGTCGTTATTTAAATTGATAAAATTAAATATTAGATTGACTAAAAATATCTGGAAATTTATCGCAGTCAATATATTTCTGTACGAAGTACACTAGTCACTAGTTTTAAGTTCAAAAAGGCACTTTGACTTCGATGGTGATCAGGCATCGAGTTCAAAAATGCTTTCTAAAATTAGGAGACTGTTAGGTAACTGGCTAGCACAGCAACCAACAGTCTTTCACAAGACTAAGATTTAAATTCAACGATTCTCGCGAAAAAGTCTTCCAATAGAATAACTTCAGGATTTAATTTCTAGAATTTAATGCTATTTATCGAAATTCTAGAGAAATATTGAATGAATGCTTATTAGCGTTCGAATTTGCTTGTAGCCGACGTAGAAAATTCACAAAGTCTACAATTAGTTTCACGACCAAAAGGAGTCTTCAAACATTAATTTGATAATTAGTATTCAACTTAATTTTTAAATGCAATTCCACAGTTTTACTGGTATGCAGGGTATTGCAGCTTATATGCCCCGATAATTAGCGTTTTACTACAAATTAAAAAATCGAGATTAAACTGAATTAAATTTATCGATTGGACACATTCTTTGAAATTTCTATCGAGAGTTAATAGTTTGTTGTAGTTTCAAAATTAAATACACAGATCTCAAATACGGTATTTTAGCTCGCCTAAAAAGCTAACAGTCTAGACTAAGTGAGCGCCCGTATTTGAATTTATACCGCTTTAAAAGTACGTTAAACCTGCCAATTTGGGAAAAGTTCAGAATAAAACAAGTGAATGCAAAGAGAAAATTAGTTATCAAATCCGAGATATATACGGCTATGAACCTAGAGAAAGCAAGTTAACTCAATAGGAAATTAGAAAATTATGGAATCTCTGGTATGTATTAGCTAGACAAGTACCGTTACTAAAATGAATAAGTTCAATATAATGCAAGAAGTCCTACATAAGTAACATTACTGTGCTACCTAAACTTGGTTGAGTGTTCAAATATTTTACCAGATTCAGGTTTAAAGGTTGGGGCATGAACTGTTCCAAAATAAACTGCATCGAAATCGGGATACTTCGAATTATTTTTCAAGTTTTACTTTTAAAAATTGGACATTTTATAGTTCAACTGCATTAAGTTTTAACTGAAACGACAGATAATTCATTTTGTCTGAAACATTTTAACCAGATGTTGGCCAGGCATCACGATCAAAATGCTTCGGTTCTTAAAAGCAGAAGACGACCTGTTGGCTTGCCGGCGAAGCCACAAGCCACCTTCGGCTAAAGGAGAATATGATTAACTTAAGTTTTAAAATTAATCGCAAAATGAAGTTATGTTAACATAACGAAGCTATTATTACCAAAATGTCCAATTCAGACGGACAAGAATTCCGATAGAGAATAATGGACTTGTTTGGTTTAAACATTTTAGACGAGAAAAAGGGGAGGGGGTGATTAATTGCTACCTAGTAGTTGATTCAATTCACTAAATTTGCAGGTTTTTAAATTCGTTGGCAGATTGAAATCATTAGGTTATTTAACATGGAACTACAAATTTTGAATGACGTTTAGTTTATATTTTGGAAGCAGATGCATTTCACTAAAAATAAGGAAATGAATGCAATTTTCAGACATTTCGGGCGCTCACATGTTTAAGGGCGAGAAATTCGTTTTGTTGCTCAAGAGTTATAATTTCTTGATGCCCGTTTTATTCACAACTCAATAGATTTTGGGTCATCGAAATCCTTCACCACATTAAACGTATCGTCAACTGGCGATAGGCGATTCTAGGAGAAGCTAATCTAAAATTTTGAATCGGAAAAATTCCAAATAAAAACAAGTGAATTAGTCGAATTTTTATATTCCACAATTCTGCTGTCATTTACTTTTATTAAAATTTATTTTGCATTTCGACGTTTATAAAACGGGAGTAAATGCCCTTTCTCCTCAAAATATAGCATCGAGATCCAAGATTGGTGTTCGGTATCCATTCGCTTTTTGAAGATCTAAGGAGACATTTCTAGATTTTGTGCTTCGACTTATCTGCAAATTAACGAATCAAATTCTTGTATTAAAGAAACTAGTTCATTATGCTAAAAAGTTTAGAATGGATGAGGCATTTTAATTTAGAAATTCCATTTCAAGTTTAATCAGAAATAAGATCAATTTGAAGTCTTAAAGAAATTAAAGCATTGTTACGTAACCAAGAAGACAATATCCACGCTTAAATTTTGCTTCTTGGATCGATTTTATTCATACACCATCCAGCCTTGAGAAATTTATATTAACTTCAATATGTAATAATTAATACAGAAAATGCCACAATAACAAGGTGAAATACTAAATCGAAATATACTACTGTGCCATATGAAATATATACAATGGCCAAGTAATTAGTCTTTAAAAAGATAGAATTTAGATACTATTTAAATATCAAGGTTATAAATATTACAATTCATTAATATTCAATATTTAAATATTGAATAGACAATATTTAAAATTCACATTTCAATTTTAAGGTTGAAGCGAAGATACTTTAATTTTAAAAAATAAGAGAACTTCATTGAAATCCGAATATTCTAAAGTATGTCCGTTTTAAATTATAGTTTCTTAAGGAAGAAAGCTTGAACTACTGGTGTTGATATGCAAGTCAACAATATATAAACACCGGTGCAAATTTCGAGCTAGACATCTTATAGGATCAATTCTTGGATATTTGCAGGGTAGAAAGAATTCGTCAATATTCAATGACCATCACTCTGAATTAAAGGTAACCGAAATGAAGACCTTTAATTTATGCTTTACTCGAATGAAACGGACGACTAAGTTGTGTAGAACTTTAGTGGAAACTCGGAATGGATTATTTACAATCCACTGGGGAACGAATTAAGTGGATAGTTTTAAAGAAGTCATTCGATATAAACTTACGCGTTCTATTTTTCGAGTTCGATTCCAATGATAGTATCACGCGATTGAATTTCACGAGATTTCAGATAAGTTATTGGATGACTATCGGAAGACTAACCAAAAAAGAAAAGTGATATACGTGTAACTAGGGGATAAAACTGACCATTGTTATTTTAGCTAATATTTTAGGTTAAAGGAATTTAAGTTATATCGACATAAACTTGAACAAATTAATTTAGGTAAAAATCGTTAACATCTTTGCAGATATTTTCGCAATGCCTTCTGCATCCCGTTCAAAATTTAGATTTAATATCCGAGCAATTTAACAACATAATATATTTAAAGAAATAAACTAAAATCGAGGCTCGAATTTTAATATTCTCGCATTTCTTCAGAACTTTGAGAACTGATTTACAAACGATTGCATTAGTCTAAGATTATGCAAAATTACACAATTGAAACTAAGATAATGATTCATATTGAACGATTAGTTTTATCGATAAGCATTCCATAGAAGTTAAAATTTTGAACCGAGTCAAAATGCCGAAAAATAAATATATTTACCGTATTATTCATCTGGGGTATGAAAGGCAAAGTTCTTTCCCGCAGTATTTATCATTAACATTTTATTTAATGGTCTCCTTTATAACTGTATAAGCATTCCCATTATAGGAGAGAAATTATTAAGAAACAATGTCGGACATTGTTTAATAAATCCTCCGTTTCCTCATCCACTATGAAAAATTTCCGTTACCGTATACGAATTTAAATCTATCCTCGGAAATTTAGACTTTCGTTTCTAATATTTGAAATATAAATTGCACTCGACTAGTTGCAATCCTCGTACACCATACAGTCACTCAATAATTTAAGGCAGTTAACAGTGATCATTCGCTACATTTTCCATTTTCAAGACTTACGAACCCAATTCGTTGACATGTTAAATGCCGATTCCCTGGGGACCGATACTTTCCGCTTAGACCGCCGGTCCCAAACAGCCTAGTCGGAAAGTAAACAGGGACCTGTGTATTTAACATGTTAACTTCCAATCCACCCTACCCATTCTCCTCGCGTTATACAAGCGCTCAGTAAACCATAAGCCAGTCAAGTGCAATTTTTATTTTTAACTTAAACGGCTGCCGATAATTTAAATTTAACAGAGTCTTTGAATTTTGTCTTTTCGCTGCAAATCTTGCATATAATTTATGCTGTTAGATTAATTTATTCTAATTTTTGATATACATTACGTTCTTTTAAATAACCGATAATTAACATTAGCCTGGTTTTAGACTATGCCGCAAGGAAAGATACTTACATACTGCGATTTTAAATTCAGTGTCTTACCGATTTAGAAGTTCTCCACATCGAACACAAACTTAATATTCTATAGCATTTGCAAATTTAAAATTTATACTAACCAAGACCCGAATTCTTAAAATTAAATGCTTAAAGTTAGAATGAAATTAAGAATTTTATGAATATTGTAAAAGCAGTTTAAAATATCGGTTATATTTGCATTTTCCATTAAGCCTAGGAAACCTAAAGATAATTTTAGAGTTTGGAAACAATGGGAAGTATTTCAGAAGATCAACTATTGAAGTAGTTTCAAATTACTACGACCATAAAAGACGATTTCAACATACGCGATGTTTGGCGTCCTTTACTTACAACAGCGTTTTTATATAACGCGACAGTCGCTACCACGCATATCTATCGGGCTATTGTTTTAAGGATTTAAGTATAACTCGCCAAATATGTTAGAAATGAAACAGATTGAATAAGTACCAAACAAAGGAGTTTGTGATCTATTATCGTAACTTTGGATATATGTTAACATTCAAATAATGTTTTATTTAGAGATTTAATATACATTTATTTAAGTGTTACATCGATTACTTGTATTTGCTGCCAATTTTGACTGAATCGAACACACCTTATGGGAGCATGAATCTCCAAATAGTGTAAAATGTTGTCCGCTTCATTCGAGACAATTCAAGATTAGCTATACAAAATTAATATTTTAAAGATATTTACAGAAAAATTCGAAACCACTACTAGAGGCATTAAAGTTCCCTTGCATAATCATACAAAACTATTTAATTTTAGGTCTCGATGCGCATTTTTAAGAACATTTGTGATGAAAGTCGAGTTTTTGGTTAAGTATCAGTTCAGTCACATGAGAAAATGACGTATATTACTTATTTCAAAAAGTTTACAAATATAAACACATCAATATTTGAAGTTTTACCATCCAGCTGGTATCTATGGATTTCAGAATCAAGAATCGGCCAGATGCCCAACTTGATAGAGATTAAGGCCTTTCTTAATGCCGAGTGAACGGAGTGCGCCAAGACATCTGAAAAGAATTCTTTGGTTACATTCATTATATTTATCAAAGTTTAATAGTTGTATCAGTATGGCCAGAGTGACCATTAGCCATGCATAAAACCATTTATACGTTTAAAAACTAAATGCAACTGCTAAAAATTATCTAGGGTTTGGAAAATTTCCAATATAGAAATGACATAAATTATATTGGTTGCTCCAAGTATTAAATTGATACAAACTCCTTTGAAAATTCTAAGATTGGCTCTAGTTATTAACATTTTAAATTCGGTGTCACTTTCGATTAAAAATTTTCCATCACAGTTAAAAGACTGAAAGCGATTCTTTTGCAGTTTAAAAATCGAAGCGTTTACAAGGCATTAAAGACTAAAATTTTTATTTGTTATCCTCTAAATTAACAAGTTTCTCCAATAGAATAAAAATACAAGAAATTTACAGAATGCAATGCCAAACTCGGCCTATACATTCAATTGCATTACTGCATAATGCTCTTTGCATCAAATAACATTTATTTTGAATTACGAAGCGTATAAAGCACTTGAAATTTATCAGTAGTTAAGTATGGAACCTTGCTACTCCAATTTATGAGCAACAAGATATTCCAGGGAAACGAATGCTTTCCTGGATAAGATTATAGAAACGAATTACCGCTGTTCATGGATTGACAATCTGGTACCAAGTTTCTTGTAGTCGTAAGAATTTTGGATTAGAAAACAAGCTTTTTCACGAGACATTAACAGCATTTGATCAATTAGTAATTATTTCAAGACTGCGAAATAGAGGAATGTAATACGTACTGTGACAACGTCAAATCTTCAGCTAGCTAAAACCATTTAAGATTTCCGTTTAACTGGTTGCAAGGCTGAAGTACTCCGCTTACGATTAGAGCTTAATTGGCTGACTTGCAAGGTATTTAATATAAATGGGATATCCCATTTGAAACATTCAATTCTTAACAGAAATTGAGATACTGAAGCTTTGCAAAGCCAATTTTGCGTTTAATTGCTTACTATTTTGAATTTTAAATTTAAATAGCCAATCAATAATTCGGTGTCAAAATTGCATTGTAATTGAAGGGTTAATTTAATTTTAGGCCTGATGAATTTCGCAACAGCCATAAAAAGAATTTTACTTGCTTAAAATTCCGCGTCTGTGTGTAAAAGAAATATACGGACTCGGCCAACTATTTTATTTCAAGTTGATTCTTGCACAAGTAATTTTGCACGATAATCCACTTTATAGTTTATCTTATTTACTCAATCTGATAATCTAAATAAAACAGAACAGTTGTATCAAATTTTCCTTCCACATACAATTCAATCGAATCAAGTTTATGAAGATTTGTGTATATTCACTGATTAATAGACGATGGATTAAGAGAAATAAATCCTCAGTCTACTAGTTGTTCCGAGTTCTCTTCATGGAATTTCACAAAAACTCGTGGATCAGTAATACAGAAGATACCGAGACCTTCATTCTAGACATTCTGTAGAAAACTAGAAAGATTCATTTTTGACAAATGTAGGTCTTTATTCCGTCACGTTTGTTACCGATACATCAAGTTGAAACTAAGAAACATCTACCTTATTTTAGCCGTGCCATTCTTAATAGGGATGAATAAAATACTCGTGAGACATTAACATTCATACATTTTGGCAATTTAAGACTTGACAAATATTATCAATTATAACCTGGATCCAAATTAAATTAATCAGAAATCGGTAAATAAGCAAGAATATTAATAAAGTTAAATTTTGATGTCCAGCACTTCAAAACTTACCATTCAAGATTTACACTCCCAAATTTGGCCATAACATTTAAAACTCCAAAGATGAAATAGTCATTCTTATCTGCAGTTGATTTCGTCTACAATGTCTGCCATTTGAATTCGAATGGGGATAACCTACAAGAGAATAAGCGATTAAATTCCAACATAATATTTTTATATTGTGTATTATGTTAAGAAGCAAAACGATTAAGAACAGATACGACACGACCAAGAATCCACTCGAATCGAACGAAATCTGAAAATTAAGCCTTTGCAGTGAAGGCGATTTCAAGAAGCACACGTAAATTTTCCTCCCAAGGTCTTTTTTGGGGCTTTTGCAGTTTTTAACAATGTCATTTGAGCATTTAGATCAATTATGAAATTTTCTTGCATCGAGGTATTTATAGAGTCATTCTGTCCGAAAGTTTCAATCTTCCCGACAATAACATTAGGTTTACTCTAACTTAATCTAAACTGTATAGCAAAAGATAAACTAGCCAAACTGACTAATTTGAGCCCTTATGCTAAAATATGCATGATAATTATCATTTCAAATTATTAAGTTATCAGATAAAGCGATTGCAGCACATTTCGAATAAGTTTGCTGAAATAAACAATTTACTCCAGCTGTCTTCTGGAAGATCCTATTCAATAGTGGGGCAATACGACTCTCTGCCAATGAAAATTTTTAGGATAAATGTAATGAAAGATGGGTATTAATCTTAAACGGGTTTCTAGAAATGTTTCCGAATAGAAAATTAATGAGCTTAAAATTTTAGCGCATTAAAGATATTTATTGCAGAATATGCAAGATATTTCGCTTCTTGGTCCCTTAGGAGTTGAATTCTTAATGCAACAAAATAAAGAAATATGGATTTCTCACCTTGTGAGGAAAGTCAATCAACTTCTAGATTGCAAGGAATAGGGCGCTTCCAGTTTTCAGAATTTTACTATATAAATAATGCTCGATTAGGGTACTTAGCAGGTGTCCATTTTAAGTCACAGAACAGACGCTCGAAGATATTCAAAGTTTCTGCAAGAGAAAAAATGTGTAAGAAATGTGCCTAAGAAATGAAACTTTGCACTCTGACTGCTTTTAACACGAATTACTTCTTAAAGCAAACTTTTTGAACAACTCTTTCAGTTACATTTCCTAGTGCAAATGTTGATGTAACAATAAGTGGAGTCCCATTTGTGCGCTTGCATTTTAGAATATACCAATATACAAAGTATCGAGATTTAATCGCCATTAACTTCAATTATGCTTTGATTTCATATTTGCTTTTCACTATTAAAATCTGTAATTGCAGGAGAAAAGTATTGTTCCTAACATGCAGTTTGTAGGGCAAGAAGCGTCTGCTCGTACATACCAAGCATTAATTAGCTGCTAATTCAACTAGGACTACATCTCAAAAGAAACTAAAATTAATCTTTGTTTATTCGTAGATTAATGGCTTTAAGAGTCCTTATACAACATAATATAATATAGTGAACGATTTACTTCCAATTTTAAATTTGATTCGGGGGACTTTGAACTTGAGGGTTTCCCAGATAAACCGATCTTCGCCGTGCAATGAAAGCTACTCATGATTTCATTAAATAAGATAATCCTTTGAACTATTAAGCATTTTGGCCTTTGTTCAATTCGCTGAAGAAATCGTAGTTTGGTTTCAGAGGCGACCTCAACAAGATTATGGCATTTTGTAGCGACTAGAAGTCTGGTTTCGCTCAACGTCGGTTTTCTTTGATTATCATGATATTAGTAAAATTTATTCCAATATTTAAGTAAAAACTGCTTTCTTGCATTCTTATTAAATAAGGAGAAGTGGATGAATACTATTGTATGGGCATCAATCATAAGTCATTACAAATTCTCAACTAATTTCAATGTTACAACATGGATTTGACAACAAACAACTGGAGATGACAATCATTATTTATGGAGATAACTAGCATTTTAAAGGCACACCCAGCTCAAAAATAATTATTCTAGAATTAAAAACTTACTTAAATAAAAACATTTAAAACCAACACTTACCCATAGAAAAAAATGCAATCACGGTAACGGGTATAAATGAATCAGTTACAACGATGTTCAGCAACAAATTTCTTAAGAAACACAACATCCCCACAAATACACGAAATTACTTAACTTAAAAATGAAGACAAGCAACGATTAGTCTATTTTAAAGTATCTTGAATATCTTCTATCCAATCAAAAGGATCCATATTTTTTTTTTCTGTTAGACCATTCGGATTCATTTGCATAAAATTTATTTCTATTTGTTTCGGCGCCTTGATGGCATGGTGAGTGACACCACTTTTCGATAACAGATGATCACTAATTAAAGATATGATTTCATTGATAATCTCTTCTATATGTAGGCATGGCGCATTTTAAATTCATTATCGACGATTGAACATCCTCATTTCGATGTGAAGTGCACAGGTGCCTACTGCTGTGTAATTCCATCATTTGATCATGGTTCGAAATGTAACCCAAATTTGCCCTCGTGTATCATTTTGAAAGGTACAATTTCATGAATTTGTCCTAATTTAGTACAATTCTGAATTAAAAATTAAATGTAATGTTTCCAAATATTGAAAGATCTTTTTTTTTTCAACATTTAAAATTATTATTATCCCGTATATGGATGCAATTGCTTAAACTTTCATGAGGAAATTAGTGGGTTCGATTTTAGAAGTGCTTTGAAGCAACATCTTCGGTAACAAATCATTATGTCTAATATTTTCGTATCATATGATTATATCTAAAATTCATTTGTTGCCATTTCAGTATTTAGCGTTCTCGGCAGAATTAAATTCGAAATACAATCTGAACAGCATAGAATCGTAACCACCAACAATTGTCATGACCAATGACTTGTTATCATGCTTAGAGAGCGAACCAGTTATTCCATATGACATAAGGCGGGAAAGAAAGAAAAAGAAAGATAAGAACTATTTTCGTAAGTAAACACTCTTTTAATCTTTCTATCATCACGTGCCAAGAGTTCATTTTCGAAATTAAAGTTAATAAATTATATTTGAGGATTTGGACATTGGACAAAACGGGCGCCGTTATTTAAGAATGCTGCCGAATGTCCATGATTTGCCTCAAAGTTAGATTTTGAAAACGCAAAGATGTTTTTGAGGAATTTGTAGTAAGAAAATTAATTGATTTAAAAATATTTTTATTTACAGAATAAATAAATAAAAATTAAAAAAAAAACGTGTCTCATAAAAATATGAATTGATAGTGAATTATTTCCTTATTTTTTATAAAATATATTTTATCATCATTTAAGACTATCAGAAAAATGATTAAAGATTTCAGAAAATCCTTAATCATTTTTAATTGATAATAAGTGATATCGATGTATTTTATTTCTTTTGAATTTCATTCATCGGACGCCTCATATTGCCCAGTTAAAGAACTCCCTTTACATAGTTTCTTTTGAATCAAACATACTTGTGAAACATTTAACAGTTGATGTTTCTGTTAAGTTAAAATTTGATAAATAATTTTAAAAGAAATAGCAATTGACTATTCAGGGAAAATTCATTTTTCTTTAGATAATTCTATCCTTATTCTTTGATGTTTCTAAAATACTGTAATAACATAAAACATTTTATCAATTTACAAAAATCAATTCAGAAAAGAGAAAAAAGTCTGACCTTAGTAATTATAGCTTTAATTAATTAAGTTTGTTTTTCTTTGGTTTCAGTTTTAAGTTTCAACCAGCAATGAATTTTAATAAGATATCACACATTTATCTACCCTGCATGTTTTAAATTTTATTACAAATTCATTGTTTGTTTTTAAATAAGTACTAGAAAAATGTTATAATATTTCAGATTTTCTTGTGTAAATAGATTTGTAAGATGAGTCCAGTAGCAAAAATTGGTAAAATGCAATTTGATTTAAAATGAGCAGATTTTAAGGAATATCAAACAATGGATTTAAATAACAAAGAAATTTTATAATAAAACAAAACTAAACACATAGAAGGGGTTTGCTAGGGGAAGAAATATTGCCGCATTGAAGAGTCAGAAGTCGACTCTCCATAGCCGAATGGTCATAGCACTAGACTTATACTCAAGAGATCGTAGGTTCGAATCTCGATAGCGGCAATGCGATGTACAGATTGTGTAAATATTTGATTCCTTGATTTTATGTTTTCCTTTATTTCATGTTCCAGAAGATTCTGGAAATTTCTTTAGTTTACGAGATAAGTGTTCTGGACTTTTCTTACTGTCTCCAGAAAAGTATTCTGGAACTTTCCCTGATAGTATAAAAGCAGAGGATTTGTCAATCACTGTGTTCTCAGTTCAGAGTTGAGTTAATAAATTTCTTTAGCTCTATTTCTTTTGTGTGTCATGCGTTCCACACTAAAGTATCTACATGACAATATAATCACAAATACAAGTATTTATGACATGGTTCGGTTCTTTTGTATAGATAAAAATTGATCATCTCAATTATTCCCAAAGGAGGTGTCCTTGAATTTTTTCAAAAAAGGTTAAAATAATCTTTTTGTGACATGAATATAATAAAATTTCTTTTCCTGTAAGGGTATGAAAGTTAGTGAGTAAAAAGATACTATCATTGTGATTGATCCCTCATCAACAGCGGATAGGAAACAGAAACTGCATCTAATATAAAAATTAGAGTATAGAAATTTACAAATTTAGTATAAAGACAATATGCCAAGTTTCTTTCTTCTAACTCTAAGCGTGTTCAGAGACATCCAAAAATATTTTCAAAAGTGTGTTTTTTAGATTTCAATAGGTCCGTAAAATGTGGATTCAGGAAAATCTCGAATTGTTTGAGGATTATAATCGTTTCTCCTTTCTTATTTTCTAGCATACGAAAAAAACAAAGAATTAAATAATTGTATTCATTTTTCATCCAGAATTTTTAACTTTTCTCAAGAACTCCTGTAATCAATATGTAATACAATGGAACCAATTTCTATGTCAAACTTAGTTTTAAATAAAAACTCCTGTCGGGAGGTTTCTGAAATATCTTCTTATTTCTCTTCTATATTCTTCGTATTTCCGGTATCCCAAAAAATTCCAGAAATCTTTTATTCTAGAGAGTTGAATAAATATTTATCGTTAATCACTTCCATTCTTTGCAGTTAACGGATAATGTATCATATGCCGTTTATTTTAGAAAAAATTTAGTACATGCTGGATTTGGAGTTGATAGCTTCATAGGGTAATTTATTCGCATGAAACTGAGATCATTTGTAGCTGGCGAAAATGTTGTAAAAATATGTTTAACTGGAAAAAAGATGCCAAATTTTTAAAACTTAGTTTTAATTTTTAAATAAAAAAATCACTTTTTGCTTCAGATTTTTATGAATCTATATTTGTAGCTATTTATACTGCAGAAAATGATTAAAATTTTAACAATTTTTCTTAAATATTTCATAAATAAAATTTTTAGGTATTTATTAAATTTTTAATTCCTTTCTACTTTTTTTGTTAGTGGCTTAGAAAAAGACCTCTATTATCTGTTAAGCAAAAAATAAAATTTGCAAAATAAAAAGTTGTAATTAAAAATAGTTATAACTAAGCAGAAATAAAAGTAGTCATCTCTGTGAAAAAAATCGTTGATTTCTCTAAATTCTAACTTTCTCAAACTAATTACTTATAAAATATGCTGACAACAATTGCACGGAAAAGTTCCGTTATCCAAAATATGTATGTGTCCAAAATTAGACACTTAAACCAATTCATTATTATATTATTAACTCTTTGGACTTGGATGGTGTCTCTCACTCACCATTCAAGACATTGCGTCATTTTGACGTTTTATTTATTCAGTTCCTACTATTAGCTCACACTCTCTCTATATATATCTTGTTCAAATTTTCAATCGTTAATAAAATAGTACTTCTTATTTATCCACTCAAGTTCAAATACATTTTTTTAAACTTGTAGCAGATGGCACTTGATGTTAATACAGTTTTTTTCAAATATTAATTCATTAATTAAATTTGTCCAGTAATTTCTATTTGGTCGCCAAACTCTATTTTGCCTCTTAATATTGTAATTCCGTCATAAGTATATTCATATTTATATTAATTGTAATTTATACTTATAATAAAAATCAGTGTGTGTGTTGGGGCTCTACAGGCTAGACCATTTGATCTACAGATACTAAATTTGGTACATGTATACCTTGGAGGTCGGAAATGTGCAACTAGGGTACCTTTTTTTGAACTTTTAATTATTAATTAAAAACTAATTTTCCCACCAAAAAAATATTCATTCCCCACAACCAAATGAATAAATCTTCGGTTTTTTCCCCAGATTAGGCTTAACATATTTTTTATCTATTATTTCAAACGATTTTGTTTATTTTTTTAATGTTTGAGGCATTTAAAATGAAACATTGTTAATTAATCGATCTTTCAGATTCATTCTAAAGTACTTTTGAATTAAAATAAAACAGAATAAAGGAAATTAAAAATGTATAATCTGCATAGCGTTACCACAAATGACGTAGAAAAATTCAAGCATTTGCGTTACCATAACTGGCGTTGAAAATCCACGCATGCGTATTGTATTCTGATTGTTGACAACTATTTTCAACGGATTCGGACTTAATTTAAATTATTTTTATGTTAGTTGTGTGCTTTTGTAATTAAAAATTGTATTTATGTTAGTTATATATTTTTCGTATATGCTTATAGTTTTTTTTAACCTGTTTTCAACCGATTATTTTAAACGATTTTGTTTATTTTCTTAGTGTTTGATGCATTTAAAATTAAACATTATTAATGAATCGATCTGCTCATGATGAATCTGAGGAAATTTTGTTGACAAATTCTTGAGATATTACATAAATTAAGAAGGATATTCTTTATTGCCCATAAGTTTTAAATGCTCAGTGACTCTGTTTTCAGCAATTATATTATAAAAAAAGGCTTTGTTTCAGTAAAAAATATTATTATATTAATTGCAGATTAATCATTTTCACTTTAATTTAAAGAATAAATTCTATGGGAGCTAACAGAAAATTAGAGAGATACATATTACGTTATGACTGAAGGCCTTTATAATATTATATGACTATCAAAATTTGAAGTTTTAAAATATTTTGATAAAGAGGAATTAAAGTAGGAATTGCCTAAAATATTTAATTATTAAAATTTTAACGAACATTAAGATTGGCAAACCGGCTGGTCGCCAAAGGCGGCTAGTAATTTAATATAAACAGAATATCGACTCTATTCAGTGCCCAACAACCAATTTTTTTAACTTTATTAATTGATGTATATATCTAATAAAAATAAACTAAATGAAATCAATAATTATATTTTATGTAGTTTAAATCAATAAATGTTCCGATGAATTAGCAATTTAAAATTTCTATGCAGATCCTCGGGTTTTAGAGTCATATTTAATAAAATATTCTATAGTCACTAATATTTTAAAGTAAAAAAATGTCCTCACTTTTTCAATTAAAACTGATTGGATTATCAAAATTTGAATACCTCTATTCTATAAAAAAAGCACAATTTTAGGCCTCTCCATCGACCGTCTTGAGGAAAATACGGCAATCAGCATTTGGACTTTTCCGAGACTGATTGTTTAAAATAATGAAATTGTTTGATTGTCCTAAATGAATAATATTCAAAGTTTTATAACTCCGTCAAGTTTGATTGCAGAGGATTGAAATGTTTGTTTGTCAAGATTATTTTATTAATATGGTTTATAGGATCGAAGGACTATATAAAATTTAGACTTCATAATTGTTTTCAGAAGTACATTTATTGATTGAAATAAAGTAAATAAAATATTATTTATCGCATTTAAATCTGTTTGAAAGTAAAACTGTATTTTATACTGAATCAGAAAAATTTTTATGGAGTAATTCTTTGAAATATTGCATAAATTATAAAAAAAATATTTTGTGGTACGCAAATGTGTATATATATATATATATATATAATATTGCACATTCCTTCTACTCAGGCAAGTCGCATTTTTTCAAAGCAAAAGCGGTGCAAAAAATTTGTAAGTTACAAGTGCTTTTAAATTCAACAGATATTGCACCGTAAATAAAAAAAAAATGTGTTGTAATATTTAATGAAGGGAGTATGTGTTTGTAACACAGAAATGTAAATGTATATCTTCAAGATAAAAAAAAAATAAGTACAATTTTTTTTCCAGATTAATTAAACATTCTTTATTTGAATTTGTTGCTGAGTAGCATCTTAGCCGTTGCAGTTCTAGAGAACTGCCCCGTTGCCCAGGGAACACCGCGTGAAGGTATGCTACTCTCGTTCCCCGCCCACCAACCTTCCCTTCATCGCTGCATCTGACGGCTGTCTTGATTCCAAGACAGTATCTTTTAACTGACGACAGTCTGTGAAAGAGCATTTTGCAATCGATGACAATCTTTAAAACCGCATCTAGGCGCCGATGACAGTTTTTGATGCAGCATTCTGCAACCGAAGACAGTTTTCAACATTATTGGGCAGCTGAAAACAGTTTTGTTGTTACACTGCATTCTGCCGTTGTCTGTACTCAGCTGGCAAGTCCAGGGCCATGCAAAATTGGTAAACCGCATAGGACTCCACAACTGGGGTTCCTATAGGGGCCAGGCGTGCCGGCAAATCCAGTGCGTAGCACATTTTATAAAACGCAAGCGATTTTACGATTGGAGTCTCAATCTTCTGAACTAGATTAGGAACCAGTTCAGCAGGTAACTCCAGAGCTTGGCAGATCTTATAAACTGTATACGAACTCACAACAGCAACTCGTTGAACAGGTGGATGAGATGGTGTATCCGTATCAAGATTCAAAACTAGATTTGAATCAACGTCCCCAACAGGTGGTGCATCGGGGAAAAGGAAATACTCTAGTATTTTCCAAATCGTCATAAAGACGAGGAACGCAACGATGCCCGAAGCCTCATTGAAATTCTCGACAATAGCACTAAGCATCATTACTCAGAAAAAAAAAAGTCGCACAACATTCGGTTGCAAAACAGTAAATGAATTTTAATAGAAAGCAACAGAGCAGGGATTCATTGTTTGTTCTGTTAGATTGTTTGCATTTGTAATTTTGTTGAGCTTTTAAACAGTTATGCTGCTGTTTCAAACAAAGACAGCTGGTGTCTATTGATATATTTTGAGTTTATTAACAACTGAAATATGGTGAATAGTCATTACCATCTTAACAATTGAAAGCCAACAATAATGCTTTGGAAGTCTGTTAAGAGGGGGGGGGGATAGGAATTAATATTTAAAGGAATTGTAGACTGTAGAAATAAATATAAAAATTTATTGAAAAGTGATTATAAATTAGAAATTCTAAGGACAGTTAAAATTGCCCCATTTTATTTGAAATTGCACGGAAAATAGAAAAATAATATTTTCATTTCGCTTTGTAAGTGGGAAAATAATTGCACCTTCTTACATCCTATCTGGCATAGGAGACATGGAACAAAGAGGGTTAAGGTTACGAAAAGAAGTGGGGAACAAGAAAATGAGGGAAATTAGTGTTGAATTGTTTAATTACATATTTGGTAAATTTTAATACACTAATATTCATTTATAACCAGTCTTTTAAAGGGAAAAGAGTTTAAAATTAACTGAATAAAAAGGCATATTATCGAGAAAATATAAATTTTTTCCATGATAGTATGCGTTTCATTTAATTCTATCTTTTTGCTTCGATTTTATTCTGTATTTATAGAATTTCTGATGGTTTTTAACACGCCCCCCCCCTCACAAGGTAATTTCATGAAGAAAACTACGAATTCATTAAGGATTTGTTTTAATTAAACTCAGATAACTTATATGAATCATAAAAGAAAACGGAGACTTTCCGCAGTCTCGACGAGACATGATTTCTAAACAATTTGACTTTTCGAAGCTCTTTTTATTTCGTTGTTTTATCTTATTTCACTGATTCATAACATTGTATATTAGAAGTAATTAAAAATACTTAACCCTTTTATCGTCTAAACCGTTTTATTCTTCATTCGAAGGATATCAGTTCCAAAATTGACTTTTTCTGGTTCATCGTGGTTTTCTTAAACAAGATTTTTTCACTTAATGTTATGCAAGCAAATCATTACTATTTGTCATTTATTTTAAGCAAATAGATTGTTTCCAATACATTTAGAGTGTAAAATGCAGATTAATGCACTGAATTTATTAAAATTAATTTGAAACACCAATATCTATATTTTTAACTTTAAGTTGTTGAAATAACCGTTGAACTTTTTTCTAATTTCATATACTGAAATATGATAACCCGAATCGGTTATGGCAATCATTCGGAAATGATATAGTTTCTATCGATCGAGTTCAGTTGATCAACTTTTTATGAAAAATCACCCTACAGAAGTTCGGTAAACATAATTTATGAAGTAAGATATACTAATCCTCAACATCATGAATCATATTTATATTTATGAGCATGAGTTTTTGTATGTTTGTGAAGTAAAAGGAAAATTTGAAAATTCTCTTTTTATCCTTTCATGTTAATATCAACAATATGCAAACAACTTACTTTATGGTATTTTGGATGAGACAAATAAAAAGAAAAATAAAGAAGAATCGGATGATTAACATCAATTAAAATAAGTTCTACGAGTAAAAGACATTATTGAACAGGTAACTTAACTATCAGTTTGTATAAACTACAATTATTTTTTCTCAACCTGATATATACAAGAAAATCTAAATTTTCAGATAAAGATAAGAAAAATTGTTTATAAATTTAAAAATAATCTAGAATTTAACTATTTTAAAGCATGAGTAAAATAGTATTTCTTATCTTTTTTCTTTAATAATTCTACTCCTCACCTTTTTCCTTTAATTTTTTTGACCCTGAAATTTATATGGTACATATTGTTATTAATTTATTATAATCAGAAATAGATTTAATCACCATTTCGTAAAAATTAAAGATCAGACTATTATCTTACAGAAAATTTCTGAACAAAGTGCAATATTGTGTTACTAAATTACATTTCTAATCACATTTGATTATCAGAATTTTCCATCAGCAGGCAGAAATATATGTAATCTTTCAAAAAATCTCACTAATTAAAAAAACTACAACTTTGGATTTAAAAATATTTTGCATGATATTTTTTTAATCCTTTTTTATTGTAAATCGGAATGTTTAACTAAAAAAAGGAGAGAGAAACGATTGTAATAAAAAATGACACGAGAAAAAAAAATTGAATAAAATTCAATGGCAATAAAATTATGTAAGCAAAGCAGATTTTTAAAGACAAAGCTACCAAAAGACATATGTTAAGCAAAATTTCAACATTGTCTTTCTTTTTTTATTAAATTTATTTCACTCTTTTCTATTTAAATTTCATAAAATATTTTAATTAACTTAGTTCGGAAGCGTAAACTAAAAACAAAAAATCTTTTTCACAAAAATCTTTTTGATTTTTATTTATTAAATAACAAAAAACGTAAAGGTTGTCTACGGATTCAAAACACTTTTTTTACTAATGTGAGGGTTACAAATGGGATATTTTCAGAACGCCAGTAAGAAATACAAGAAAAACAAAACTGATTCTATGCAACTCCTGAAATCTAAGAAACAAAACAAATAGAATACATGGTAAGATGGATATCGAATAAATAATACACTTTTTATACAACCTCAGTGGAATACTTCAGATATGAAATCCACGCTAAGGCTTTTAAGGAACTCAAATCCTAACCTAATAAAAAATTCCACTCAGTTTTTCTGCAATTTGCCAAGCCATACAAAAGAGTAAACCGTTTCCATTTTTTATCTCATTATTTTGTCTCGAAAACACACACGGGCGGAAAGAAACACGTTTCTGAGGTAAATCTTGAAATAAGATATTTTTAATATTCCCTGATTTTATTTATCTCTGTAAATGTAAGAATAATGTTAGTCCATTCCACACGTGAGGAATTTGAGATATGTAGTTGATCAATAAAATATTTTGAGAGGAAAATTAGCTTTAAGAATATTAAAAAATTCTTTTCAGACTTCCAAATGGTATTTTATTTATTTTTGAGAGACTGAAACTTGACATACTCTGTGTTGCTTGTGTTGAAATTATTTCCACGGCTAATATTCTTCATGAAAAAATACTTTATCATATAATTTACAAAATGGTATAAATAGTATACAATCATACAAAAATAATTAATCATAATATTGTATAATTAAATTTTATAGGTATCTAACAAAGTTATCTTATAGTTATCGAAAAACTATATAGTTATCTTATCTGTGTAGTTATCTAACAATCTATCAAAAGATTAGATACCACTGGAACAATGTTTTGACAAAAGTTGATATTACAAATATTACTTATAAAGAGTTAAAAGAAAAATGTATGAATAGCTTATACACTTTTTATACTAAATTCCTCGTAATTGATTTAACAACTGATATTCAGAAGATGCTTATATTTCTTGTCAGAAAGGAGTTATATTCTAGTAAGAGCTAAATTTTCCCAGGTTTCAAAAGACCCTTACAGACCTTTTGTACGGGTCTTTTAAAGGGCCAACATCAAAGGTTTTTTAATATTTATATGTTAGGTTATTTAAAAATATTTTCAAATATTTGCTGCATTGAAGATTTTTGTCATCAAGGAACTGCTAACATTTCAAGTTTAAAGTAAATATTATTTAAAATCATTTATAGTATATGTTGTTCTTTTGAATAAAAAAGAGATGCTGAAGGTATTTGCAGCATTTACCTTTTTCATCATTATACTTCCAGCACATACCTATACATATTCATTTACGTGCTTTACTTTCGATACGATTTCGTATGTTAAATCAGAAGGCACCTTCAATTCCAATTTTTAAATTTAATTTAATAAAGAAATCAAGGATCTTTTGCAGTTTAGTAAGTATTATATTTGTTTAAATACAATATTTATGTATATCCTACTTATAAAGTTCCGTGAAATTTCAAATGAAAAATTTAAGATGTTTTGACAAGTTTTAGCTGAACATACTGATTTTAACTGTGTAGAGATTAACACACAAGCAGTAAAAGGATGTAAGTTTTAAAAATAAAAATTCTTATCAAGGTTTGAAAATTAAAAAAAAAATAAATTGGAATTTAATGAAAGAGCAAATCTGGGTGAATTTAATTATTCTGTGTGATTTGGATAAATCGTAAACTAACAAATTGATTCACAAGTTATTGTGCTGTTCCCTTATATAATTGAAATTTTATATAAAAATGAATTTTTTGTAAGATCTTATAAATAACGATTTTAACCTATTCGAAATTTTAAATATTTTTTACTTTTAAAATGAAATTTTATGCATATTAATATCGGATCTGCTATGTGTTGATTATAGGCCCATTCAAATGTTTCGTATAGAATCAATAATTGCCAATATAGCGAAACTGTGTATAACCACTTAAAGTAATTATAAATATTTTTAATTACATGTTCTCATCCGATAGTTTTATGCAGAATAATAATTGATATAATTCATTAAATTTTAAAATTTAGATAATTAATTAAATTTTGTAGATAATGTAGATATTGTAGATAATTTGCTTAGAAAATGATAGATTTTAGAAAATAATTTCAAGCATTAATATTCAAATATTTTTCATTCAATCATTGATTCTAGTTATTGTTTTATTCAAAAGCTTATTTGTTTTTCATGAAACAATTTACTAAGCAATTTATATAGAAATTTTATTGCCATTTTAAATTTGTATTTTTAAAACAAAACCCTGATGCATTATTTTCTAGCATTACTAAATAATTTTTGTATCTTCAATTTCATAACCAAGCCTTCAGACAGAAAGAAATTCAAAACTAAACAAAGGATAAAAGAAGTTTAATAAATTCAACAGGATTTCCTGGATTCTTCTGTTGAATACATAGAGTTAAAAAAGAAAGTCTAAAGTAGAATATACGCTTGATAGAAAAATATCTACTATTTCATCGAAGCAGACGATAAAATACGAGAGAATTTAAAATCATTTCCACTGTTTCCAAAATCTCGAGAATGCGAGGTCAAAGAAATGTCCAGGAAATTCCAACTTAAGCCTTTTTTTTGCTCCAAAAGGGTATAAAAATAAATAAAAGAATTTAGAAAGTAAAGAGATTCGGGAAAGAAATACAAAGAGTGAGAAAATTTATATCTACCTTTTCTATTTTTGCATTCAGTAATTTTCTTTTGAAAGTGAGATTCGGAAAGAAACGAAGGTAACGAAGAGAATAATCTGTAAATTTGCTCTGAAGTTTACCGTTTGCATCAGTTCTTTTAGCTAATCTCATACGGCAAAAAAGGCTTAAAGGTTTCTTTTTCTTTTAAATTTAAGGATGATTAAGAAGTCATCTTATTTATCTTGTACTCTTGCCTTTATTGAAATCTACACGCCTTCTGCTTGATATATTAAACTAAAAGAGGCTTAACATCTGTAATCGAGCAATATGAGAATCGACGAGTAGTTCTTAAACTCTCTTAAAGCGAATACTTTAATCTTAACTGAAACAATGTCAATATTTTAGAAGGATTTTCGGAAAGAACAAAAAGTAAATTCCACAAAAATTGAAACTCCTATTCAATAGTTGCACATTAAAAGCAAGATTCAAATTCTCTTAATAAGATATTTTCCAATAAAAAGACATTATTTTCGTTTTCTTATTGAAAACTTTTATTTTATTTCGATATTTCAAAGTAAATTAATAATATAAACAATGATATGTTAAAAATGCTTTCTTTTCGTTATATAATTCTACTTTTCATGCAAAAATATTTAAATATTATCTTGCTTAAATATAAGTCTTTTTCATTGAAAAATTTATTCTTTCAGATGAAAACATTTGGTCTCATCTCAAATGCACTCGCTCATAAAAAAATTATTATACCCAAACAAAGTATTTAACTATTGTTAATAAATTAAATGGTAATTAATTGTTTGATTTGATGAGTTTAAACTGGAATATATAAAATTTTGAGGTTTTTACTTAACCATTTCTCATTATTAGTGTTCAAGAATATATAAGAAAAATTTTTGCAAACACAAAATTCTAATTCACTTACCGTAAAATTTTTTAAAATTTATTTAATTTTCATAGATTTATTTTTTCTTTTGGTAGACCAAAAAAAGTTTAAATTCTGTAAAAGTCTTTTGTGAAAATTATTTTTCAGTTTTTGAATTGTATTTGAAATTTAGAAATTTCAAAATTATTTTTAGTCTCGTTTTAAGTTTGTGATTTTATTATAGTACAATCTACTTTTTGATTAGATGTGGTATTCTAATAAATTTACGATAGTTAAATTTTAATTCCTTATTCCCTATGTGTTCATTTATATTTTAGATTACTTATTTGAACTCTTTTTCATTATCGTAGCGCGTTTATCTTCCTTGTTATTATTTTTTTTACTGCTTTCAGCTTTATAATAGGATATTATAATAATAGTTAAATCAGCATAGAATGACAACGATTATTATCATAAAATTAATGATTAATATCAATGAAAAATTTAACATAGCACAATCTGAAATACTTTATTGAATTTAAAAAAAAATTCTCATTAATTATTTCACAAAATTCTTGCAATGTGCTTTCAATAAGATCGATTTTTGAATATCAATTTATTTTTAAAAAAATGTTTACTGTAATCTTATCACAAATATTATTAATATATCCATTTACTAAGAGTATATTTTTAGCACTCCGATTTTTATAATTTTGTTTTGATTTCCTAATTTTAGATTAAGATTGCTTTCTGATTTTCATGATGCCTGTAAAGCTTTCTTTTGGTTAGTTTTGGTGCCAGAAAGAATTTGACCTGTAAGACTACTTTAATAAATATGAATAAGGGGTATGGAAGACTTTATAAATATTAAGACTCAAACTTTTCAGCAGAAGTATATTATTAAAATCACGTAAAAATAATTTTTTTAACATTAATTGAAAATAATTCTTTAAATATTCCTTATATATTTATATTAATAATTCTTTATACAACTTAGTTATTAGGCTGTTATGATTAGAGTGGCATTCAGAATATTACAGCTTATTAGTAATTCTTCTCAGTTTCTTTCTGGCATGTTATATTAAGGAAGAGGGATTTATAGGGATTCGTAATGAATGGTTCAATGACCTTCTTTCAGACCGACCTTTTGATAATTTGCCGATTTTAACTATAGAAGTAAAAGCTCTTTAAACAGCTAGAATTTTGCAGTTTTACATCTTTCTCACTTACGAATCAAGATGCGTACTTTTTCTTGAAAAATTCCATGCTCTGACGGAAAACTTATATAAACAAGAAGCAATGAAGTGATTCAGCCAATTATTTCGAAGAAGTTTTATTTGCGGATTGAGTTCTATAGTGTTGCTCCTTGTAAATGACTTGGCTATATTCCTGCTAATTTGATTTGTGTTTTTTTTATGGAATAAAGTGTCGTGTTTCATTATACAGCTTGTTGTTTTAAATTCCGCATACATCTACCGGGTAAATCAGACGTACATTTTCCTTAACAATATTAATTAAATTTGAAAATTCACCTTTTATAAAAATTATCTTGATAGTCGCCTTTTTCAGATTGCATAGCTTTTTTTTCTCCTTTTTCATGTTGCAAGAGCAGTGAAGTTGAATTATTTCTGGCAATAACTGCTCTGATGATATTTAATAATCCTATAAAAATATTGCACTTTCTTTTGCCAATTTATAACTTTAAAACTAAATAATAAATTGATTGAATTTTTAGCATGTTTTCTCAGTGGTTTTATCTAGTTAATTCAGCTAAAAGATTGTATTCATTTTTATATTACATTTTATTATCATTATTCCAAATATGGTCTCCATGAAAACGTAGCAATTCACTAAAAATAAACACCATTTTGAAGCATTAGTACTCTTTTGAGCGCTTTCAACGTTATTTCCTTGGAAGAATATTTCCAATTATTTTAATTTTTTATTTCGTTTTTGTCTTTAGAGTTTAATACGATGTTTTGAAACTTCACTAGTAAATAAATAGAGTAGAAATCGTATAGGAATGTTGCATAAAAATGAAAAAAAAAGGAAGAGCTTTTTTCCCATAAACCATTAAAATATAAGCCTCATCAAATATAATATTTTGAGATATGAACAAAAAAGAAACTAATGTTTCGTACATATTTTTAAGAGAGTTGGTTAGCTTGTTAAAATCTTTATTTTTTGTTCCGGAAGAAATAATTTCATGGATTTGTTATCCATTATACAATGCGTAACTTCTTTTTTTCAGTTGTCAAGAGAAAATAAATTGATAAAAGTGAAAAAATCAGAAATACATATTCAATTTAGAAAATTTTCCTAAGAATTATTGATGTATGATATTTTCAAAAGAAAATAGAAGAGAACTTTTATTATTTTTAACAAGTTTTGGGCTGTGTGTTTTATGATATGAAATATAACGATAAAAGTGGTATCAAATTATTTCTTTCTATCAAAATCTTCTTTTTCCTTAAAAATATATTTTACCAATGATGAAAGAAAATACAGAAAGTTGATATCGCCATATATTCATTGTATTATTTTCTGCTTGTTAAAGATATTTTTCCTTGTTTCCATAGAAATCGAAGTATATATTACAATACAAAATAAAACAAAGAACAGAAAGAATATGTAATATTTTTTTTAACAAAATATATATTTACTTTTACTCTGCAAATGAATTTTTGTTTAAAGAAATGAATCACATGATAACTTGTCAAAACATTATGTCTGTTTTCTTTATCATTAGTAATTTTTATGATCGCAACAAGTTAAATTGTTTTACATATTTAGAAGTCGTTATAAAAAAAAGTATTCCTCCATTTATTATATTTTTTTTCTCTTTAACTCATAAAAATGAGGCAGTTTAAACATAACGTTGTAGTATACAACTTTCACACATAATTTAAACAGAAAATTTCTATGCAAGATTTCACACTAAGTTCTTTCTATTTAGTTTTTACAAATGGCACAAATTTCTTGATAGTTGTTTATGGATTTGATTATTTCATAGCAATGATTATAAACTCACAAACTGCTAAAATTTTTATTCCTAGTTGTTCCTGAAGTGCAAAACTAATTCTCTTAGTTTGTGATTACGTTTGGAAAATAAAGGCATGAATCTCATATATTTAAATTATACTTTTAAGAAGCAAATCAGTCAGTATTTTTAAAAGACTTAAGATATTCCTAAACACCATTTTAACCGTAAATTGGAACTGGTTTTCAAGTTCTGAAAAAAAAGATTTTTGTACTTAAATGGCTTTTATGTCTTTTGTTTTCACACGTTCTTTTGACACTGATTAAACATGAATTCACAAGAATTCCATTTTAAGATTAGGATTAAGATTATACCTGTATTTTACCTGTATTTGATAAAATAAGCGATTTTGCTAGTGGTTTTGAAAAATTTAAATTCGAAGCCTTTTTGTTTCTTTTCATAAGAGAACATATAAAATGAAACTCTCAGGTTTGAAAAAACAAATTTATATTTGAATAGACTATCAATTTTTTATTTGGAACATTGGAATGGTTTGGAAAGCTTTCGTTATTAAGCCCTTTTTTCCTACAAATGCGATTTCAATAAATTATTTTTGGATGATGCCCCTTCTTGTAACTGTTTTCAGATATCTATTCAATCTGTAAATTAAAATACTATAAGAACATATAATACATAATAGTTCTTTGTATTTTTAAAGTTTTATTTATTTAGTTGCTTCTCATTTAATGTGAAATTTTATTTACCAATATCCTAATTTGGCGAATACAATTTTCTCTTAGTGGCTGAAACAACAAAATAACGATATTAAAAAGTTAATAAATGAATAGAAAATTACATAATTTAAATTATTAATCTTTCTCTTCCAGAATAATTTTAGAATTTCTGGAATGCTTGGACCGGATAGTAATTTATAAATTGTACACTAATTTTATATGAAATATTCTCTGTCTTGCAGAGTTTTGAAATTATAAATTCAAAATTATTTCAAATTTAATAATTTGTCATTGATTTTTCATAATTAAGATGTGCGCTTCTCACTAGTTTTTCTTTCAAAAATACTGATTTTTATAGTTTAATTCAGTATCAGTAGTTTTTATTAAGTTTTGTTTGAATAGTGCATTTCTTACCATTAAGTATGAAAGCTAATAATCTATTTATTGATAAGTTTTTGAAAATAATAAATTAATTTATGAACTCCTGATATTTTTTTCAAAAAAGTATTTCTTTAATATATACAGAGAAATTTTAGAAATTTAAAAAATAAATATGTTTAACACTGAAAAATAATTTCAACTGCAATTTAATAATAACAGTTTTATTATTTAAAGATTTTTTTTCAAAGAAAACATGTTATATCAGAATTATATTAATCAATTGTTAATTCAAAACTTATTTAATTGTGAATTAAAACTTATTTAATTCAAACGCTTTTTTAGAGTCTTCTTCCAAAAGTTCTTTAGTATAATTTTGAATCTAAAATTGCCTGCATTTGTAATTTTGGTCGTAATGAAAGAAATACACAGCAAAGTAGCGATAACTAATAATCTAAATGCTGAAACTATTTAACTTTGAACAAAATAAGAAACATTTCTAAAACATTTCCACAATTCCTTTTTTTATTTCAAACTGGAAAAAAAGTTGTGCGGAAATAAATTGTGAAATATATAGCTTTTGAGATAGTAAATCTTTGAAAACCGGGAAAAAGGAATCGGACAAATCTTTGAAGTTGTTCGAAAATCCTTCTCTTTATTTGATACGAATAACCTTATTTTATTCATAAACAAATGTCTTGTGTAGAAAAAAAGGAGTATATAAGATATGGAACTGTGTTATGATTTCACAAATTTCAAAGAAAGACGGAACGTCTTTCTTTTGGAATTTGTAAGAGGAAAAATTCTGAGTTATATACAATTTATTTTCAAAACTTTATACGCAGTTATTTTTCAGATTTATGGAAATTGTAATTTAACTAAATTCTTTTTATAATATTTTTTTAAATGGTATATTCTTATTCAGCTTATTTTATTTTTGTGTGAAAAAAATGAGTGAACTGTAAAAATAATTTATAATTTACTGCCAAAACAAACATGGCAGAATGAGCTTTAAATATACAATTAATAGGATTAATTTTAACCAATTCTCTTATGATGAGCTAAATTAGTGTTTTTAAATATCGAAAATTTTCTCACATCAAGCCAGTAAACAATTTTAAAGCAAATAACAATATTAAACATTTATTAATATTCCTATGTAATTTCAATCAAATTAATTTTTGTTGATTGTAAAGGCAGTTTGTTTGTTAAATATTTGATGAGATATATATTATTACGAAATGCATAAGAAACCTTTCATTCCATTTTATTATACGAAATTTTTTAAGTAATTACTTAACCTTTTAGATGAATTAAATGCCCCGTTTCCAGTTAGAAAAAAAATCGCCAGTAACAAATACAGGAAAAATAGAATCGTGAAATATAAAGAATTAATACTAATAATTTATAAGATAAGGAACATTGTACTTTCCCTTATAATAAATTCTACTTTCCTTGTAATTTAAAAATGAAAATGTACAAATATGTACCTCGTCTTATATGTTTAATTCTACAAAAAAAGCATGAAAATAAGCACAAAAAATAATTAAAAAATTAAATAATCAATTAATGACTCTCTTTTGTGATTCTGAAAATCATTTTCGTAATGATAAGAGAAATTTAGCTCATATACTTTGATTGTACACAAGACTAAAGTCTCAAAACTTTTATCGCCAAAATCTTTGCACCTAAACATTTGGTGAATAGTTCTAGTATTAACAGATTAAGAATCCTTTTAGGCATCATTTCTATTCACCTGGAACATTTCTTTCCACACTTGAAAAGAGAGAAACTGCAGAAACTCTTCGTAATATCCATAGTTGTTAATGCCTGATAAATGCGAGGATAGAATCCGAAATGGAGTAAAATGAGGAACTTGCACAATGGGAAAATATTTCGCTAATAGGACTTCAATTCTGGTGTAAAATGGCCTTTGGCTATAAATATTTCTGTGTTGCATTTTCTCTAGTGCAAACGAAAACTAAAGTTTTGATAAATGTGTACAGGATTATAACTATTTCTGCGATAAAACTCATGCATTTTATTAAAATTCGTTCTTTCTTTTTGGGTTATCATTTTTACCATTTATTGTGTATTTGTTTTGATGTGTATTTGCATTGTGTATTTTTAAATTTTTTTCTTTATTTCCAATAATTTTTCTTTTTCTTCATTATTTATATTATTATTTTTTCTTCATTTTTATTTGATTCTCGGTAAACATTTTCTAATAGAATATTGAAGAATGAAAACATTATTTCCTCTTTTGTTTTATTGATTTTGCAAACTGTTTGAATTCTTTCCCTATTCCTTCATTTCTGGAATCTCCTACAAATCCTCCAAATCCTGTTATCTTTTTTTCGTAATTTGCAGGAAAAACGTCAGTTTTTAGTTTTACTTATGACTAAGAAATGAATATGAATACTAATCATGTAGTAGAAAAGTTTCTTTTAATTGATATTAAATACGAATAATATCCATTATTTATAAAGGCCATTTTCCATATTCATTCACTTTTCCTTGTCTTTATTGAGAGCAAGTTACAGTTTAGTTAAATGCATGTTGGACAGTAAAAGTTGTAAGAATCAAAAATGTTTTATTTCTTCTTCTTTTTTTTTTTTTTTAAATAATCCCGTAGTTTTAGAGTCAACCTAGTAAAATGAAATACAACCGTGGTCAGTAAAGTTGTCTTTTGACATTACAAGATCGTCCCGATGTTTACAATATGAATTAAAAACAGTGATGGCCTTATCCATTAGGCCTGCAGATCTGCAATTCTTCTGAAATATTTCTTTAAGTCCCATTTATCTTTGTATCAAATTTGCTAATTTTTTCTCTTTGAGAGAGTTTGATATTCTGTGCTCATATTATCTCTTTGAAAGTCCCATATTCAATGAGAGAAAAACAGCAACCCGCAAACAAAAGACAGAAAATCAATAAGCGAGCAAGAGAGATGCCAGATGGTGGTTATGCGTTCGGAAACCTATAAAAGCCAACTTTGTACACAATTGATTGATTAAATTAAAAATTAGTACCCAACTTTCCTCGCTTTGAATTTATATTTAACAGAGATGCAATCCCACCAAACCCGCCTTAAAGCATCTGAATATGAAACTATTGAATAACTTTCACAACGAGATGTACACCATCTTTCTTAATTCGACTAAGGATGATTTATAATGAAAGAATTTAAATACTATTTAAATCAGAAACGACATTTGAAGTTTTATTAATTATTCATATCGATGAAATATTTACATTCTTGAGGAACATTGATGGGAGGAAATGTTATTTCAGTCCTTATGGGTAATGTTGCATTTTAAAATTAGATTACTTCAACTTAGTCCGGTTTAAAAAAAAATCGATTTTTTTGAGAATGTAGTTTTAGCTCTTAATTTTTATTTTGGTTGTACAAAAGCTTTTTAATCATTGTTTAAAATTGTCTTTATTTGAAAATCTGAATAATGGTAGATATTAACGGCTACAAACCTTAACTCATTAACTGTACAAGTTACTCTTAACTGTAAAACTCATTTTTATGAAAAAAAAATCAAAAGTAAAGCTTTAAATATTTCTAAAAATTTGAGCACGTAAGGCTAGAGCAGGAATCATCTAGCTGTGCAGTAAAAGAGCCTTGTAATAGAAAAATTCATTATAAATGAAAAAAAAATGAATTATTTTAAAGATTTATCTCAGATTTAAAACGAAAAAAAAATCTGTAGTAATTTAAATTCCATTTATTTTGCAACTCGCTAATTTCATTTTAACTAAACAACAGAAAGGGCTGATATTATATCGATTCTTACCCATTTCAAAGATGCATAATTTTAATATATATTATCTTCATTATTAAAAGATAGATATTATCTGAATTTTATCATTCAATAAAATTAAGTTGGATATTATATTCATTATCTAAAAAACAAAATTTGTTTAATTTATTTTGAGATTCAGCTATTATAATTCTTGATCAAATAAGTATTGGAATTTAACTTCCCTTTTCAAATTATGCATGGTTTAATTCAAATTAATATTAAGCTTTAAATGAAGCATAAATAATAATAAATATATTACTCGAACATGCATCAAAAGCTTGTATTCAAGAAATTATTTGTAAATTCTTCAGAATTCATTGAAAACCATCTTCGAAATAAAATTATAAAAATATTTAATGAAAAAAATGACAATAAAGTTGGAGGCATTAAGTTAATTTTGGGAGAACTATAATTTAACAAAACTAAAAACTCTAAGCTGTATTGTTAATTTTACAAATTTATGCTTTCACAGTTTTCTTAATGTTTTATGCTTTCATAGTTGAACTGATTTTTTTTCCTAAAGATAATCAGACCTAAAACTTTTTTTAATTTCCAAAAACAAAGACAGTATAAAAGTTTACATTTTAACTAAAAGGCATTAAGTCAATTCAGTGGCTTTCGTATAATTAATTCGGTTTGCTTTTTAAATGTGATTATGTTTAATAATACTTAATCCTTATGTGTAATAAGCATTAAATTCACATCAATTGAATCTCTTCCGAACAGCATAAAAAAATGATTAACAAGGTTCAAATATGCAATGGGGTTTAAAAGATCACTGGAAGAACCATAAACAGTCTTTAATTTTGTTATTTGTTTCTTTTTAAAGTCGGTAATTACAGTTTTTTATTGTTACATGTTCATGCTTTTTTAACTGAAATAAAATGGAAATATTTCTTAAGTAATGAAAAATTAAAGAACAGTTTGAAAGGATTTTTATATATTGAAATATAAATAGAAAATTGAATTTAAGTTAAATTTTAACCGAATAAATTATAATTAAGCATGTAGAAATTTAATTGTAATAAATTAAATAATAATAATAATCGAAAATCGTATATGTTACATATTATTTGCAAATTGCTTTATGTTTCATGTGAAATGAATGAAAAAATTGTTTAGAATACTTTAGAGAGTATATTATTGGATCTATACCTATAAAATTTGTCATGTAATTATTGACAGAATGGACTTACTAAGAAAATTTTTTAAATTCAATTTGATTTTTAATTAATAAATAATGAAATTTTTCTCATCATAATTGGGACATGTTATTGCACTGAAACGATTTGCACAGCACTTTAAAACTTTAAACAAATTATGTTTTTACTAATATTATCTTTATTCCTATAGAATTTATTAATTAAAACATTATAAAATATTTTTAAATATTCTATGCAAAAAAGTTTAATTGTTTTATTTCTACTTTTATACTTACGTGCACATTGTTAGATATTGTAGGCATCTTTTTACATATTATTGTTGATATAATATTAAGAAAAAATTAAAAAATGGTATAAAGACGGATGATGCTTCGATATTTCTGACTACGGATTTGAATTCCTTTTAATTATTTTTTATTCGAACTGAAGAGAACATTTCTTTGAGACGAAGGAGTTAAGCTTAAGAAATATTTATGGGTATGAAATCAATTTTTCTTTGAGAAAAATGATTGTATTTAATGTACAAAATATAGTTCGGCATTACATTTATGATCATTACATTAAACACATTTATAACAATACACATTGTTAGTACATTTAAGTTATCACAGAATACATTGTTAGTACATTTAAGTTATCACAGAATACATTGTTAGTACATTTAAGTTATCACAGAATACATTGTTAGTACATTTAAGTTATCATAGAATTACAAAGAGTGTTGTTGATAGGTATCATTTATCTATGCGTCATGAACGCATTTGATTTTATAATAACATAAATACATTTGATTTCACTCTTATCAGTTCGAAATAACTAACCGACAGTGACGAACATTTGGTAACCTATGATAATAATAGAATTAATATTGAGGGTCATATCAACCAGTTTTGACGAAATATATGCTATTACAGCAAATTAAAGTATTGTTTTAAACTCTACTTGTGCAATAAGCATAGAAAATTCTGATGAGGCGATACAATATATATAGTCTTACACAATAAACATATGTCTGATATGTAGGTGAATTTTCGAAATCTGCTGGTTTGTTCACACCGAGGGGTGTGTTAAGATTTTATTTTGTAGAATTTCTGAAAAAAGGTTTAATGAGTGGTAAACATTGATGAGATATCAAGGTGTCATGAGTTTTCCTATAAAATGATAACTGGTCATTGCGATGAAGTAGCTCCGGGTGGGGAATGGTGTTGTATATTTTGCTCATTTCATGGAAGAGGTAAATGAAGTAACACTTTTTTTTAAATGTCTTTCAGATGAAGTGGGGTATGGCTGAAGAGAGCTCACCATTGATTACGTATTTAGATGCAACGGACTTTCATGTAAGCAACAAATTTACAAAATTGGGCTAGTGGTTGAGGGTTCTTTATTTTTGTCTTTTATTTTATATGGATTGAGAAATCACATGAAGATTGTTCATACAGGACGAGTATAAAAAAGATTATATATCTGTAATATAATAAAATAAATTACTTCATAATGAAAATTTTAAAGAAAGACAATAATAATTATTTTTAATTTATTGACATTCAAAATTTTCATTTGTAAAATAAAAGCCACATTTTTAAAATACCGAATAAATGAATTTTTTTTGCATATAATTTTCATACAATTAAAAAGTTAAAATTTGAAAAAAATAATTATGAAGGAGAATGTTTGCATTATTAATTTTTAATTAAATGTTATTGTTTCTAATAAGTATGAATTTTTATTTAAAATTATTCATTAAATTCATTTTTAATGACTTTTCAACAATTAAAGTATATACGTAACGATATAACGTAACGAATGAATAAATGCAAATTTATGAAACGAATGAATAAATAATATACAAAAAAAAATTTCATTCTATTTATGTCATGGTAATTTAAGCTGAAAATAAATAAAAGAAATTGCAAGTCTCTTTGTTAAAAAAAACATCAACTGTGAAACTCTTTCTAACTTAACAATATCCTTATCTGAATCTCTTATTTCTGAATTATTAAAAATATATATAGAGAATTTAAATTTTTGTAGAATTAATAAATATTTGCTTTGACAAAAGCAGTGAAAAAAAAACCGAATAAAAAGCATTGAATCAGTTATTACTTCTAAACTTTCGATTTACTACTACGCGTCTTTTAGTCTTTAAAAGTGTTTGCTGGAAAAAAGAAATATTTTATGAACTCCCCCCTAAACTTTATTGTATCGAAACGACTCTGACCATTAGAAAAAGATTAGACTTAAAAAAAAAACGAAAAAAAAAAAAAACAAAAACAAAAAAAAAAAACGACGCGCTTTTTTTAGGTAGGAAACTGGGCAGAAAAGTTAGGACTGGTATTTTCAGGAATAAATGGTATTTTGAGTCAAAAAATCTTTTAGAATATCCAAAAAATATTGTATATGAAACGGAAAATGGATCTGTTGTTAGAGCATCTTGTTCGATGTTTTTGACCGTGGACTGTCATTTAAAGCAATAATAACTTTACTTATATCTTTCAAAGTTATAAAGAAATGTGACATTTAAAGTATTCATGGCGATTGTGATTGGAAGATATATAAATAATCGCTTGCATATTTTTTCAGATTTTCTTATAGTAAACTTAAAATATAGCCCACAACTACTGATTTGCATCTGGAGCTCGCTGATGAAATTTCATACAAGAAATTTTCAATTAAAATTCCTCCAATGAAGCTGAATATTTGATGTTATGCGAGTGTCACCATTTTAAAACACTCTGGCTGGTTTTGTGAAAAAATTTCAGTTTAAGTTATATTTCTCATATGCAATAGGAAATAATCGAATTCAAATATTAGTATGCCACTAGTTAGTTTCAAATTTCATGCACCATAACTGCATTTAATACAAGGATTTCAGATTACAAATCATAACAAAATAATTTCTTTTCAATACTCTTCTTTGTTCTTCCAAAACTGATTCATGTAGAACATTGAATCAATTTCAAAAGACATGCAGAATAAGCGAAAGAGATTCTCCGAATTTAAATTTGAAAGTAAAATTTCCTTCAATTATTTACAAATATCTATCTTTTTGAATCTGTGGGTTTAACTATATTCTGTACACAGGCAAGGGAAATTCATTCAGCCCTTCTGGAGAAGTGAAACAAAAATGTTAATCCTAAGATGTCCAAATATTTTCGATAATATTAAGTAACACTGTAATTCTAAAAATATCTAAATGCTATTAATGGCTATTTTGTTGAACTTTATATATCTGGTTCAGCAATTGATAATAACAAGCATCTTAGTTGTTATAAAACCACATTTAATACTTTTAATTGCCTTTTGTTTTCAGTATAATATTTTCACCAAATCTTGCTGTATGTATATCAAGGCGTTCTCAATTACAGCTTCTTATCCTTAATATATCACTAAAGCATTAACGAAAGTCGTGGAAATTTGCATGCTCGTCTGTCCTAGAGTTTTGAATATTTGGAAACAAAAATCATTAAGTATGATATTTGGATTTTAAGTATTCAGCACAGTTTCAGAACGGTTATTTTAAATTTCATTACATGTAATACTTTTAACTTAACTTTATGTTACTTTTAATTTCCAAATTTATGGCTGTGATAAATTCTTTGAATGAAAGCAAGCAACTACAATTTTCTAGGACAAAAATTTGTTGTTATCCAAAAGTTTATGAAACTCTACTTATTGGGGAAAAAAAGAAAAGCTAGTTATGAACAGAAATAATTCAAGATATGTTTTAAATTATTAGACATTAAAAAATTAAAATATAAACAAACAACGTATTGTTTATTTAGGAATTTAAAAGTAAAACGTTCAAGGTTCTCCCAGAATTGGTTATAAGTGGAATAATTACCAAAAATATGAAAACAACAACAACAGCAACAGTACTAGAACATTCTAATTAAATAAGAACCAAAAGCACTGACAAATTCTTTATTTCGAATGTATTTAAAATAACAAGATATTATGTTAATTAGGCAATTACTTAGAAAAGCACCTAAAATTAAAAGAGATTTTCTTTAAATAATGTAACACTAAACGATCTTAGTTTTACTGTTCCTAATAATGGAGGTGCACTTATGTTCTTTTTGTTTTAGATTTTAGTTAATGGTGCCATTAATTTTGGCTTGTTTTTAATGGCGCATGACGATAAAATGAGTTTTGTTACAGCATTTTAAAGCAGTAATTACCTCATTTACCAACAAATGCCAGTTACTTAAAAGCTTTCAGCATTTATTACTATCAGATTATTAGTAAATGGAGAACTAAATGAAACGCGTTAACTATTAATTTGGAAATTTTCAGAACATTTGTGCTTAATTAAGTTAATTAAGTATCCTAACTGAAAAAAATTGATCAATAAGGAATATGTTTATATGTTTACTTAAAATTATATTTTAAAGTTTTAAATTTTAAAATATTGAAATTAAATTTCCTCAACTTAGAAGTCCCTGAAGAATAAAGATTTGAGGATTGGTAACATTGTAACAATTGTCAAGAGCAACAGAAACCTTCCATATGTTCAACATAGTTTTCTTTCAATATTCTGATGTCTGCAAACAATATGTTTTATAGCTGAACGCACTAAATATACATTATGCATATGCCAAAGAAGCTATTTTTTTATATTCGACAAATTTATGGTTTGTTATTGGTGAACATGTTCCTTAAAGAAACAATCATTACCATTATATGAGAAAGATGGTCAAATGGCTGTTAAAGAAGGACTTGTCACCCTTGCATTAGTCTAAGTTTGCCAATATACTTGATGAAAACTATAATTAAAATAACGAGCCATGTTATCCAGTTAAATTGTACCTGTTGCATCATATAAAAGCAGTTTGTAGATTTTTCAGGGATTTTTTTTTATTTATAAATTGTGGCAGTTGTGCTGTATTAGTTAATTAAAACTTTCCCTCATCCTTCCGTAAATTATTCCATGGCCAAATTGCGTCAATTTTCATTGAACAAGGAACAGCAATGCAATCTTCCGGACTGATTGGATTTCTACATCGTGCAGTTGTTAAATATATTCATTCGCTAAGTACTACAGAGTGCGACAAAAAATCTCGAGCAAAGTTACTACATCCTAAAATAGAAGTTAACTAATTTCTTTTTAATTTGTGTCCATTTCTTTTTGTCTATCACTTCAATTATAAGAAATTGTATAATGTATCTTACAGTTTGCGTATTGTTTTTGGCTTTTTTACAATGTCAGGCAAAATACTTGCTATTTTAGAGTTGTTTAAGCAAGGAAAACGACAATGTGAAATCGTTAGCTTGTTTAATGTGTCTCAGCAAACGGTGTTTGATGCAGCCTGTCGTTTCAAAAAGCTTGACAATGATATTCGGCTTCCAGGAATTGAACGAAAACGTACGGTGAACACTCTCAAACTCGTAAGGCCATCGAAAAGGGAGTTCAATGAAATTCGAGAGTTTCCATGATTAAGATCGCTCGTGAAGTGGGAATAATTGACCAATCAGTGAAACGAATGGCAAAAATAGAGCTTGGACTAAAGCCTTACAAGTTCTAAAACGTTCAGCTTCTCACTGAAGAAAACAAACTCGTGTGGTTCCAAAGATGTTGAAAACTTTTGAGATGGGCCGCAAGTCAGCGCTGGGAAAGATTTCTTTTCACTTATGAGAAGCTTTTACAGTCCAACGAGCCCATAATTCACAGAACAATCGGATCTGGTCTATAGATGTTTTAAGCACTTCAGCAATTGTTGAACATCATCAACATCCAAAGACGGTTATGATTTGAGGCGGAATTTGCGAGAGCGGCAAAACACCTATGACTTTTGTGGATGAGGGCGTTGAAATAAACGAAAAAGTGTACAAGCGGGACCTTCTAGAAGTGTTGTACTTCTGTGGGATAAAATATACTTCGTCAATGTAAAGTGGATGTTTCAACAAGACTCCACACCAGCTCAGAAGTTCCAAAAGACTCAAGAGGTAAGGTGCATTTTCAGGACATGATATCATCTGGAAAATGGGCACAAAACTCGCCGAATCTCAACCATATGGATTATAGTGTTATGGCCCATTTTAAAATCTAAGGCTTGCCCTGAACCACACAAAAATTTGGACTCTTTAAAGCAATATTTTCGGCGGGAATGGGATAAATTAAAGGTAGAAGACTTGTGGCTCAATGCTGAAAACTGCAATAAGCGTTTGCGCCTCTGCATCGTTGCAAAAGGCGGTCACGTTGAAACCAATTACATTTATTTATCAGTAAATGTCTACTTTTATTATTATTTCTTATATTTTGTTAATTAATTTTCTTTTATTAAAATTATGTTAAAAATTGTTATTCGGATTTTTTTCTGCTGCACCTTGTAGAGTAATACATTTTAATGACACGAAAAGCTGTTAGTATACTGACAATATCATGAGGTGATTGGCTAGCAACATATTTCTTGTGTATATAGAGTTACACTTTTATTCTACAGCAAGTGAAAATCAAAATTGTTGGCTGTTTTACTAACTCATTTTTCTATTTTTTCATGATTTCAAAGGGGATGGGGTACATGATGACATGAGGGTTGACAGTTGTTCCCAATTTGCATTCTTCCATTGCACGAAAGTTCTTATTTTGGCAGCTGAATTCTATTAAAGCACTTTGACTAAGATAATTTTGTCTTTTTAAATTCAGTGCAGTGATTAAAGAACTGAAACAGGGCTTATCCTCCTGTATTACCATCTATATTTTGCATATGTTGTGTCTATGCAGATCACATTTTTAGAATCACATTTATTTGGAACTACAACACTTTTTAATTCGTTTTAGAAGTAGCCCTTCAGTCTTGAGAATTACCAGCTTAAAATCGCACTTTTGCAAACTATAATCTCAGATAAACATATATTCAGCCTCACGTTTTATTTAAAAAGCAGTTTTTCTCTTAAACATTTGAATATCATATTGACATTTCCTTTCCAGTGGCTATCCTCCAAATAATATAGAACATCAATTAAAAAATCATTCTTTAATTTAAAATAGTAATAGATTTTTATGTTTCAAAAATTGTATTTCTAACTTAACTTTGGGCATTAGTATATAAATAAACTATTGAAATTAAAGTAAATATTTGTATTTGAATAGAATTATTTTATAATTATATTATAAAATACTTGCATTTGAGTTTTTAAATTGCTAATTTGAAATATTATGTCGTGAATACAATTCTTTGAATAAATAATAGTTTAAAAACTTCCATTATAAACGTATTGACTAAAATTTCAAGTTTGTCCGTGTTAGTTATATTTATTTAAAATTATCTTGGAATATATATTGGAATGCAAAGATCTATTTTTTTAGTTTGAATAAAGTAAAAGTTTTGAATTCGTGAGCTTGAGGTATAAGAAATATCTAAAACAGTTCCAGCGAAGTAGAATATTGCGTGGTATTTGAGTAAAAGTGTTCAGAAAGTTTCGATTTCTGTATGCATGCATTTATAACTGCGTGAGTAAAAGTGCTTTGAGTATGACAGTTTGATGATGAATTATGTCTGCTTAAGTTTAACAATGAGAAAATTTATTGTTTGCATGTTAAAATTCAAATAAAACTAGTTAAAATCATGAAATATTTTAAGATTGCATGTTATTATATGTTTATTTCGCATATATGGATTTTAAAATTGATAGTTTATTGCACAACATAATTTAAAGTTGATTATTTACTGTACAATATAATTTAAGTGATAATTTATTGTAAAGTATAATTTAAAATAGATAATTTACTTTACAGTATAATTTAAAATTGAAAACTTATTTCACAGTATAACTTAAAATTGACAATGAATCATACGAAATTAAAACAGTCGTACAGCTCTTATACTGTGCATGTTTGGTTTAAATCAATAAGTCAAGATTTTTCGATGCAATTTAAACATTGTTTTGCATAAAATTGGCATTGAAACAGCTAATGTATTATTTTTTTCTAACTCAAATTTTGTATAAGATTTTTAATTTAAGATTTTTTAATTAAACTCTGACTTATTTCTTTTGATATCTAAGATTGAACACTGTTTATTTTTTTAAAAAAATCGATAGTTCTCAGTAAGGGATGCTCAGTATTTTGGATAGTAAGATTTTCGATATGTGATCAATAAAAAAAATGAAACTTTTGGTACCATAAAAATCTTGGAACACTGCGCATTGGAATAGAAAAGTTTTGACCTATCATTAAGATAATAGTTCAAAATAATTGTTTTGTATTTTAAACTTTGAATATGATAATTTTGAAAAAAAAAACAATGAAGATTTAACATTGAGTTTTTAAATCCTATATATAACAGAGAAAGAGATAAAAAGTTTCAAAAATGATTTAAAGAGTTTTTCTCAAATAAGATATTCGCCGATAAAAATCAGTTAAAATTGGTTTAAATTTTGATTATTCTAGTTTAAAATTTATGTATTTCCTCTTTGAATTAAGATTCACCAAGATACGATTGTCAGGATGAAAATCAAAGAATCTTTAACCGACTATCTCTATTTCTTTCTTCTACGCTTTTTATTTGAAAGGATAAAATTCAATCTATTTTCAAATAACTATTGTATGTGATGTTAAAAATTATGAAATAATGTGAAAAACCCTTTATTATAAACAAAAATATAACCTGATATTATGTTTTATTTTATAATTTGTTTCTTTTAAATATATGTTCTATTGAAAGTGAATATAGCATATCACATTTATAAAATTATATACAAATGCAGATCTGTAAAATAAAATATTTCATTCTGTTTATGAGAAAGAATAAGTTTTGTTCATAGTTTTACTCTACTGGTGAAGAATTTCTGCAAAAATTAAAACTTTATTTCATTGCATATTTTTAAATTATTTAAAACCAGATTCTATATTATTTGTATCATGTTCTATACCTTTCTAAGTGGAAAAATGCATTACTGAAGTAAAGGATAAGATTCAGAATTTCATACCTTAAAATATTAAATATGTAATAATCAGTTGGTGGTTCAAGTAGCTATTGATTTTCTATTACTTGACACACAGGAATGACAACAACGCAGAATTATATTATTAAGACATTGCTCTTTTATGATACCTTATTTGATGGATCCAGCCATCATTTTCTCTCCTCATATCGATAATCGTTATCAGAATAATTACTATACCGCCAACCCCGATGAGCTACTCGTATTTTTAACTTGACATTTGGCCAGTTTTCCTGAGGGATCAATTAACGAAATTTCTGGTCTATGAAGTGTTGCAATTTATTCGCAAGAATAAATCAGACCAACGAATGAGTTGCTAAACTTTTAATATTTCTGCCTGACTAGATTTATCCGTAGGCTCAAAGAATTTCTATAAGAAGGCGGTTATCTACCAAAATTTTGGAACTTTCTAGCCATTGAAATTTATTAGATGATAACAATAGGGACTCTCTAATTTCGCAGATTATTGAAAAAATTAGGACAAAAAAACTTGTAAATATTTGAAATTGGCCCAATTAATAAATTAAATTGATAATTTGTGATTTTTTTGAACAATTTATTTTTTCGAAGATGGAATTCGGACAGAAGGGTTCCTTAGGATTAAATCTTGACATGAATCCTTGTCTCGTCGCCCAGAGAAGGACCTTAAGTATGGGGAGAAGAAACTTTCAGTATGGTGATTGGTTCTCGCTGTCTTGGTGGGTACAGGAATAGTATGGGATCTGCTACCCCCTAAAAATGATGGAACATTCTTCCTATAAGAGGGCTTGTACCGTGACCGGTTTTAGGACTCAAAAACAATTCCTACCTGTGCTGTTGAGGCGTTTCCCAATAATTCAAATTTTCTGTATGCCTTCAGGCTGATTGGAGTAGCTAGTTGCAGTTAATATATGCTAGAAATTGTTTACTTATAAAAAACACTACTCTACATTTTCGTTGAAAATAAATCAGAATTTAAGAAAGATAGTTAAAAAGAATTTGAAATCATAGAAAAGCAATATTTTTTCTTTCAGATATGTTTTTTGATTCAATTCAGTTCTTAAAAAGATCAAAGTCAGAAAGTAAATTTCTAGTGAACTTAGCATTTTTCTTTCGTACAAATATTGTGATTTTAATTATTTCCTTTTTTTCTTGTATTTTAATAATTTAAAATATATTTATAACTATTTATTCTAGAGAACATAAATTTATTTTTAGATTTTATTAATTATGTTGTCTTTGTTTTATATCATTACAGTATTAATCCATAAAAATAATTTATTTTAATTATTTACATTTAAATTGCCCGAAAATATGAGAGAATTTTTTAAAAAGAAAACAAATCGGGGAACTGTAACCGAAACTCTGCTTCAAATCATCAATTTTTAAAAATATATCTTATATATATAATATATTTCAATTAATATTTGACAGATTTTAATTAAGTCTATTTAACAATTAGAGGTCTATGATAATAAACGAGATCTACTTCTCTACTGGAATTTTTTGAATTCCTTATGAATAAGGTATTTCCGTTTAAAAATATCTGCCAATGGAATAGAAAGAAGAGAACGATTAAATCGTCTACGCTTAGGAATCGGAAAAATCGAATTATAGAACTTACGTTTTAGATATAAAATATTTAGTATATCAGTGTTTTTGCCAAAAATTATGGATATTATTAAGTAATGTCTGTAAGTTTTTCTTTAACTTTCTTATTCGTATTAAGGCAAAATGAAGCAGGAATATACTCCAGTTTCATTGAATACCGTGCAAAATCAGATATTATTTTTAGTGGCGTGAACTAGTTCTTAACCAAATTTTATTTATATTAGTAAGTCTTCAACAAAACTTTATTTCCTAATCTGTTGGAACTTCTATAACTACAAAACACTATATAATTAAATGCTATTTTTTGTGAACAGTAGATATTAATACCTTTTACAGCATATCATACAGATGTATAATATCTTTAAACAGAAAAATATTTTTTGACAATGAGATATTTTTTAAGCAATGTTTGTATTGTGGAATCATTCAAATTTCGTTAAGATTTCTGAAGCATAAAAATGATTTTATTATTCGTAATCAAAATGGTGTGTTCTCTTTAACTATTTCTTTTTACTCTCTCTCCTAAAAATGTTAAGGTTGCTCCTTTTAGTTACAATTAGCATTTCAAGCGCTGCATTCACAGTAGCTGAATTTGTTCTCATAGAGGCTGAATAAAGCTCTAAAAATTAATCTTATAGCAACTTTGGCCATTGCAAAAATTATTTAAAACTGCCCACGTAAATTTCCAGCTCATGAAAGTTGTAATAAATATATTTCACATTTGATGACTATAAATACTATAAATTTTAAATTAGACTGTTAGATGGCACCACCTGCATGAAATCAACATTTAATTGATTTAATATATCAAATGAGAACTAAGAATTTAAAAATTTCGAATTGTAGAAACTAGTGAAAAATAGATAATGGACTTACGTATTTATAAATATGAAGAAAGACAGATGCAAGCGTTTAAAATAAGTCAGCATGATGAAAAAATGGTGTTCGATTTGTTTTTTTACAATTATTTTTTTAATAATAATTTTTTCAATATTTTTTTGTCTTTTTTAAGCATTATAGTGCTAATTACTGGTAATGTTCATATGTTTAAAAGTTTCTCCGTTATAAAAGCTTTTTAAAATCAATAGAATGTAAAATAAAAAAAATAGAATGATTTTGCCCTAAACTGCACATTCTATGTTATATAATCAATGATGACTATATTCTATACATTCTGTATTATATGATTAATGCGCATTCTATGTTATACAATTATTGTAATTGCTTAAGCTCATTTAATTCAACAAACATATTATATAATTAATGACATAAAATAAAATTTAAAGATATATTGAATAAATTTTTATCAAAAATAGTAGACATTTTATAAATAGCAAACCATTTTTTATGGGTGCGTTATTTTTTAACAAGTCGTAATTTAAAACGGAGATGTTATCAGGAAAGAGTGGTATTGTAATGGAAATTCTATAAAAATGATTTATTCAAACAAGCAATTCTATTCAAGAGATAACGTTCCTACTTCGCAAGAGAAAAAGAATACAATGACCCATTTAAATTCAAAGCTTTTTCTCTCACCCAACTTTCATTATTTATTTTATATAACGTTATGCTAAAGGAAACAGAAACTCATCGAGTTTAAATTCCCCTATGCCATTTAACACTCCCACAATCTTTTACTTTAGCAAACGCAGTGAATTTAACCCTTGATTTTAATCCCAAAAGAGACTTCTTGTAAATACAGTATAAAAAAATTTGAAGACAAAAGAGATAAAAGGCATTTCATAGAAAAAATCCTTTATCGTACGTGAAAAATGTTTTTTAACTACTTGAAAAGCATTTATTTGCATAAACAAACACTTGAATACATTAAAAAGAATTTGACTGATAGTATGCTTATTTGCCTTTTTAAATATGCTACCTATATTTGTATTTGTATATTTTTTCTGTATATGTCTCAATTCTACATGCAACTGAGTGTTTGTAAATACAAGCTATAAATAGTGTGAAAACAAAGTGCTGAATTCAGAATTTTCTTTGTATAAACTGAATTCATAAATAATCCTCTTACGATTTGGGCTATTTATAAACTGCAAGGAAATAAAAGAATAATTTAATTGCAATTTATATCATGCACAGAAAATTTCCCACTTTTTCAAATTTGTTTGTGAATTTTATTAAATATATATTTAAGATAAAATTGCGCATTTCAATAAATTATAATACAATAAAATATAAAACAAAAGTAAAACAAATTGTAACTTTTTTATTCAATTTGTTATAAATACTTGAAATAAATGATTTTAAGTATTCGAACAATATTTATAAATAAAATTTAATAACCGTCGATAAAATTTAAGATCATTAATATTCTTTTGTATATTCAATATCCTATTTGAAATGAAATAATTTTCAAGTTCATATCACCCATATGAAATATAGGTACTAGTAACTCAATGAGGTCATTTAGAATAAAGGTTTTCTCATTCTTTAAAAAGGAAAAGATTAACTTAAGTAACTATTTTCAAAATTACTATTGTCATGCATACTATTGTCAAAATTTGTTAAGACAATTCAAGATAATTAATTATTCAAGATAAAGAAAATTTGAAGAGATTTTGAAATTTATCATTTTTCAATGTAGCATTCTTAACTATTTTCAAAATAATCAGCAATTTTGAAATATCTGCCTTTTTATAAACCTATCTATATCAGATTTAAAATATTAACGTTGTTTGCAAGAAGGTAGAATATTTTTTTTAATTTTAAAATTCATTCGCGACTTGCAGTAGAAAAATCGTAAAAAAGAATACAGTTATATGAAAGATGACGTTTATATTGAAAGTTTTTATTCCCGCCAAATGAACTATTTAATTTGAATGTGTTATGCATTTTATTTCAATAATATGCAAATGAGTTGTGTTTTAATGAAATTGTGTAGCATCCACATAGGCACACACATATACGCGGAACCAGAACGATTTCTTAATTTTGTTCGTCAATTGATATCATCAATCCATATGCAGTATTAAATAATCAGAATGATGCTCTGTGTTTACTGTATGAATATTATTTAAAATATTAATTTTGTTTGACCTGAAAAGATATGACTCATGAAATTTGATTGAAATTACAAAATTAATGTTATTAATATAATATGCGAACATCTGATGGCTGAAGGCAGCTAGTTATTTATAAAAAACGCATAATATCAGACTAAAGTAAGGATATCATATTTCGTACAAATTCTTCCTCAATTAAAACCTTTTAATATATTTAACTCTTTAAAGCAGATCTCTTTTTTTTTTAAACAGAAAGAACCAATAGCTGATTAAGGCATTTTTACGGTTCCAAATACAACAAATTATGAGATCTTACTTTTAAAAAAACATCGTTTTAGTCTTATATTTCTACAAATCTGTAAGTTATTCAACATGTTAATAATTTATCTTGGATTAATTTTTTTGCAAACTTCGTGAAAATATACAAGTGTCTATCAAAATATTGGAAACACCACAAAGGAATACAAAAATCTTTATTAATAGGGCGCAGGGCTACCTTTGCCATGTAATAAAGATAAAACAGCTTGGATTCGCCGTTGAATCATACAGGTGCTGAATAGTATTTAGAAAGATATTGCAAGATTCTTCGTGGAACTATTGTGAGTGTTCCGAGAGAGATGTCTTTGGAGGATATCAATTCCAGATTGAGCGGTTTAACGGTTCGATTATGTTGAAGTCTGGGACTGTACAAGCCAAGGAAGATGTTTCACTTCATCCCCGTGTTCATCAAACCCAGATTGAGCAAGACCCGCTGCACGAATAAAAGCATTATCATGCTGGAAAATTCCATCTCCTGCAGGAAACAGGTTTGCATCATAGGATGGACTTGGCCAGCTAAAAGTTCTTTGCAGTTCTCTACAGGGAGAGAACTTCTTTCAGTGCCTCTTAACTCTACTCCAGATGCTGATTCACTTTGGCAGCCTTTATTTTCTTTTTAGACATTACACTCCGCTTCAATATCAGTTACATTTGGGCCAGCAGCATGGCTGCCTATGCCATGACTGATCCACCTACATGCCTGACAGCTGAAAGGAGATAAATCCCATCATAAGCTTGTGCATGTATCTTCCAAACGTGCATTTGTCCTCTCGTTTGGAAAAGTGTGAAAGATGACTCGTCTGACCATATAACTTTTTCCCATTTACTATTCTACTAGGTTTGTGGTGGTGGTGGTATGTGGTTCGGTATTAACATCTGTTACAAGTTCCTTGGGAATTGCTACTCTGCCATAAATGCTCTGTTTATGAAGGTGCCTCTTAACTCTACTCCAGATGCTGATTCACTTTGGCAGCCTTTATTTTCTTTTTAGACATTACACTCCGCTTCAATATCAGTAGATCTCTTTCACTTAGCTTCTCCTTCCCTCCATTATTTTGCCTTGCCGAGCTTGATTTGTTGTGCTGTGTGTCTCTGTCATGACTTAAGATACAGTATCTCTGTAAATGACTAAAAGATGGGAGGTTTCAGTCGCAAATGCTCCAGCTAGTCGGAATTCTACTATTTATCCCATTTGAAAGTCTATGAAGTCTACTATTTTACGCTTTCAACTAAAATCCAAGGCCTATACAACTTTGTTAGATATGCCTATTTTCTCTTTCTCAACCCCCTTCATCCTAAAGTAGAATTTGTTGTTGTGTTAGCCACAAAAGCTGTGCGTTCACCTGCTGCTAGAGGTTTTAGGTCACATGTATTCTATATGGTTGAAGGTATTTTCGATGCTGTTCCTAATTTTCATTCATGTTTTCTTAATTAATAATTTGCTGTAATACCTTCCTATGTGCGTAGCTGCTTAAAAGAGTGCTTTTGATGTTTTGCAATATTCACCGCGTTAATCTCCAACAAAATTTACTAAAGCTACCTCATATTACCCATGTTATATATTTTTTATATATAAAATATACAAAAAATACATACCAGGGTAGCTAGGATTATATTTTAATGCTTACGAAGCACATTCTCAAATGTCACTTTTATATGCAGGTGTTTCTATTATTTTCATAACCTCCCTTAAATATTCTTTTATTTATTTTTTGAAAATGCCTACTAATGAAAAAGAAAAGTAAAGTAAAGTAATAATTTTCTAAAAGAATTAACCATAATTATTAGTTGATTATTTCCTTTCTCAATTATAGAAACATTTGAATAATATGATGTATTATAAGGAAATAAAAAAATGCAATTTTAATAATTATTACTTTATAAGGCCTATAAAATGAAATATAACACGATCAGTTAAAATAGTATTAATGTTCTTGTGAATTCTAAGCAAACACTTAATAATTATTCATTTAATAAAAATTTTAACAATTTAGTATAACCTCATACATATATATTACCATTATTTTACAGTTCCTAGAATTCTTATTTTTCCTGAAAATGTATTTACTTGGAAATTATGCAAGTATTTTCAATGGACCTGTCTATTTCCTCTTTTCAGATTGGTAATTCTAGGCAGCTGTCTAATCTGTATCAATGAAAATCCACCATTGAAAGGAACACTCATCCGCTAGGTGCTGAGGCATTTTTCTTCAATGCTGTAAAAATCAATTTCAGATTTATTAACTTACAACAGAAAGCGAAGCCGTACGAATCAAGAAAATTAATGTAAGAAATACAATTCCTATGTAGCTGAATGCTTCTCTTAGAGATATTTTATGATTTATAGAACTATGAGGCAATATCAATTTTTGGTAAGTCATAAAACTGAAACTTCTTTTACGCGCCATAAAGCATTTGTGGACTATAAGTGTATTTCATAAAGTAAATCACTATGTTCTTATTCACAGGACATAAAAGTAATACAGGTCCTTTACAAAGACATGCTCTGCAGGCATTCTATGTGTTTGAAAGATATGACGGATATTTAGAACATAAATAATAGATAAAGTACAAAGCCTCTATAGATGAGTTTCATTTTTACTCACCTAGCAGCATTGTACTTTAGTAATAGCAAAAATAAATTTAATATCGTAGGAATTATACGTTTTCCAATAGTAAATATTCTTTAATAGAATTTCATATATAATATGCATTAATGAAACGACAGAAGATAAATAATTTATAAATTTAACATAAAAGCGATCAAACTGTATCTTTTCCTTCGAGCCTTGCAATTTTTTTTTAAATTTGTAATAAATAAATGGCAATTTCTCTTAGAAATGAAAACAGTAGAAAAATGTGTGACTTACATTACTCATATATTGTTCATTTCAAGAATCTGAGATTCTTACTTCTTGACGATTTTAACTCAAAGGAGTGATATATTGTGAATAAAGTGCGCCATTTCCAGCTTTATTAAGCTTTGATATTCACCTAGTTATATGCATTTATTTTTAATCTCTTGCTCACGCTCATCTTTTTCGAACGTATAGTTAAGTTTTAATTCGAAACTTGAGCATTCATTGTTGTTCATATATCTAGTTTAAGTAGATTACCTGCAGATGCTACAGCATTTAATTATAATAATAAATGTGTTTCGTTGTTTTGCCAAATAAAAAGTTTCGCCTTCTTCATCATTAAACTCATCTCTATTTTAGTAAAGTTTCTCATCTCTATTTTAGTAACGAGTTTTCGTATCTGAGAATCTGGGAATATACAATATGGTTTATGATTTTTATAAAGTATTATTTATTTTCTGAGAATATGCAGAATTGTTTAGAATTATTATTCACTAGATGCTTAAATATTTAAGCGTATATTTATACAATATCGATTTACATCATATATTAATACAAATATTGCTCATTTGATTCTAAGATTTAAAATCAATATTATTATCTGTATTAGTATTATTTATTTTCTGAGAATATGTAGCATTGTTTAGAATTATGATTCACTATATGCTTAAATATATAAGCATATATTTATACAATATCAATTTGTAATGATGAATTTAATTCAAATTGATACAAATATCGCTCATTTGATTCTAAGATTTAAAATCAATATTATTATCTCTAAATAGAAAAAATAACTAAACTGAAAATTAAACAAGACAATTAAATAAAATTCCATTATTAAGAGAATTCTTCCATCGAATTAACAGTAGTCATCCAACAGAAAGCTTAGAACAAAACTTTCAATAACCCTAAAATATAAGCATATAGCGCGGGCGCGCGCATCTTAACGCCAGAAAATTTAAAGAAAGGTTAGAATAAAACTTGAAAGAATTTATAAATTACAAAATAGAAACAAAATATAAAAATATAAAAAAAAAGAAATTAGAGAATTAATCGAGCAGTTTAAAAATAACTTCGAGCCAAAAAGTCAAATTTTTATACAATATAAATTTTTATACAATAGTTAACAATATACATGTTTTATAACTTCTAGGAATAAATTATAAATTATTAAAGTGGAAAGTACAACTAATTCTTCTTCTCTCCAGACTGCTTCAAATTCTAAACCATATTAACATAACATGTGATAATTCCTGTCTTTGAGTTTGATAGTTAAACCAGTGGGAGTGGTCTTTCCAAAATTTTCTCGCATATTCTCTAATAAGTATGTCATGCCAGAGAATGTCTTACAGGGCATTGGTGTAGAATAGTTGCGAAATAAAAACTTGAATTGAGCATTTTTACTGAACCTATCGTGTCATCCTTGGCGAGTTATTAAGTGATTAATCCCTGGCATACATTAATAATATCCAAAAATTGAATTTGTGCTTTAGACACATTTTTCTCAATCGACAGAAACAGAAATTTGACACAAAATTGCAATTTTTATCACAAAATCACACATTAAATTTGATATAGTGAAGTCCCTGCATTTTGTAATGATCGCATTTGCATATTTCTAAAATTACACAGTACATATCGCATTACATATTTCTAAAAGGACTGGCATCCAGTTGTGGTGAATAGCATATAAGCCAGTTAACAACTACGCTACACGAGCATATGCTTTTGTATCCTGGTTATGTTACTGGACTGCGAACCACAAGGTTCCAGGTTCTATCCGCTCGCATCACTAGCCGCTAAATTGGTGACCTCCGGTGATGAACCTTCATCCTTCGTACAGCTGTTGTGGCGCCATCTATCCATAACTAAAGTCGTCAGACTCACTTGACGTAGAAACCACTCACCTACACACACTCGCTACTCAACTGGGTACAGGCCCATTAGACAACAGCTAAATACATCGCCACTCAACAGCCATATCGTTCGTCTCACCTCCGACTCACTGAAGGGAGAGTCTGTGATGAATAGCATATAAGCCAGTTAACAACTACGCTACATGAGCATATGCTTTTGTATCCTGCTTATGTTACTGAACTACGAACCACAAGGTGCCAGGTTCTATCCGCACGCATCACAATCCGCTAAACAGTCAATCCATTGCTGGATTTGAAAGAAAATTTGACAGGTGTTTACATTATAGATGTTAAATCTATGTATCGAATTTTATCCATCTAGCTCACTTCGTTTTATAATTATCGTGCTAGCCGGACAGACGGACTTCCTCATAACAGATTTTGCTTAAAATTTGTTTAAAAAATCTACAAACCTGGTGTAAAGACTGTATACCAAATTTTATCCGTCTAGCTCAAAGCGTTTTTGAGTTATTTTTGTCAGACAGACAGACAAACATTTTCCAAAAATGTGTTTTTTCGAAGTCAGCAAGGTCTGAAAGTAAAGATTCATCAAAATATCGAGTTCGAAGTTTTTGGCGTTTGCTATAATTTCTTATACAACATATAATTCACAAGTTAAAAGGTTAACGTTAATTCAATATTTGTTGTCAAGGTAATGAAAAAATTGTTCATCAATATAAATATATAGCCAAGAACATGTGACATTCTTCCATCTTTTAATTAAAGATTCTAGTCAAAACCTACTGAAATGTTTTACAAATATAAACGCACAGTTTTAAGGTTTACATTTTATATATTAACTTCTTGAGATATGTTCAATATATGTTGCTTTATCTATAGTTGTAAATCACAAAATGTTTTGAACTTCTAAAAGATCTTCCTGGAATATATTCACAAGAGTACGCACCGAATTTTTACCTGAAAATGAATTAAAAAAAATTGATTATGGAATTCCATTTATCTAAATCAATTCAAGTTACAAAAGCTGATATATAAAATAGGAAAATTCTAATTACACATGCATGAAAGATTTCCTAAGCTCAGTATTTTATGTTCCATATGAACAAATACTCTTTGATCTTTAAATTATGCAAATATTATAAATAGAAAATACTATTTACTCTAAGGCATATGAATGTTTAACAGTTTCTCAGAAACTCTTAAAATTTTCAGTAAAAAGATGGAGACGGTTAAGATATTCTAGGAAAATTACCTTTGAGGAATATTTTGATTTTAGAAACTAGTCCAATAAATGTGCAATTGATGTAGCTTTTAAATTTTAATAGTAATACTAGTTTATACATTGTAACGAAAATGTGAATAATAAGATAAACAGGACTCGAAACAATTTAAATCTTATCTTTAAAAGTATCCATATTCCTTTAAACAACAAAACTTTTCATATTATTTTTTTTATCAATGATGAATATTCTATAGTGCCTTTAGCTGACAGGCATTTAAATAATGGAATCTTTAAAAGATGTTGACTTACTAAAGAAATTAATTTGGTATTTTAAAGAAATGCTCTTTGCAATTAAATCTATTTTGCAAAAAAAGTCAAATAAAAGGTGATTTCTAAGTCTGTTTATAGTATTTCATTTGATCTAAAATATACCTTATTGAAAAGATCTTAAAAAACCCCTCTGTCAGCTTTTGTTTAAAGTTGTAAGAGATTTGCTTTAAGGTTAACGCTAACGTTTAAACAAAAGATTTAAAGTTAAAAAAATCATTTCATTTTCCCTCTCCTTGTACCAGTCTAAGTAATTAGATTTTTCTGTTTTTCTATTAGAATTTAATCTGTTTATATTTTTTCAGAATAGGTATTCTGCAAATTTAATTGAAATAAACCGAGAAGACAATTAATAAGATAGAACCATATTGCTTTAAAATTCACTTTTTAAACATTAATTTTTATATCCAATCGATTTCAAATGAAATTGGATAAATGTTGAAAAAGGAAAACAACTAATAATAAGGGCAGCAATAATGAGTAATGAAATACTAATATATACTCTGTTTGCCATAATTACTAATTGATAGGCTTAACTTTAATCGGGTTCAAGTTTAAGTATTTATTACACTTTAAATTTAATAAAACAGATTTTCGCTGCAGCGTCTTCCCCTGATTTTCATTTGTCCTTTCCTGCGTCGTGTTATCTGTTAACGAACAGCTACGCGCTCTTCTTTTACATTCTGTACTTTGAATCACTTGATCTGAACTTATATTTGCTATTTATGATTTATTGCCATAGTACGAAGTTGCACATATTTCTTTTGGTGTTTGAGTACCTTTGTGGAAAAACACTGCATTGTGTTCCTTCTTTTTATGCCTGAGTGTTTGTCTTCGATAGGATAAAAACCTTGAATAACCTTATATATCAATCAAATTTTACTTAAACATCTTTAAAATTAAACGAACCCGAACATAAAATTAAACCAACACATATATTAAAATGCTTAGATATAACACTTTCTTTACAGGATCGTTTTCTTTCAGGATGTTCTTTACAGTAGGAAGTAATTAATTGATAATATGAAGTAAACATTTTAATATTAGAATGCTAATTATAGTGTCGTCGCATTCCACTTTGCTATCAGTAATAGAATTAATGTCTAAAAGACTTCAAACTTTAGTAACTTCAAAAATTTAATTTTAATACAACATTGAAATTATAATATCAAAAACAAAACCAGCCTCAAACTTTCAATGGTAAAGGTCATTTTGGACAGTTTTTAAGAGTTTTATTATTGAAGATCAAGAACATTTGGTAATATTACAATAATTTATTATCGTTTTAAAAAACCCACTGAAGTTTTGTTGCGAAAAATGTAAGAAATTGGAAGGAAGACAATTATTGACTTTTTGGTTTCATTATATTATCAATCAAAATTAAAGTATTACTGCGAATCAGTAGTATCTCTTTCTTGCGCATCTAATTTCACAATAAGAAAGATACATTTACAAGATCTTTTTGATTCATGTAAATGAATGCCATGTCAGTGACCTCTGATCTAGACAAAATATTTGGCTAGCGTTTGCTTTTAATTTCTGAAACGAATCTGATAATTTTAGTTACAATAAAAAAAAAGGAAGTTTCTAAAAAATACAAAAAAAATATGGCATTAATAAAATAATTCCTAATAAAAAATCCTAATAAAATTTTTTTTATTAGGATCTAAAATTTAATAATTTTAGTAGAAAATTCAAATTTTGATGGAAAGCTAAAAATGGCGAAGTACTCATAAGACAATTCTCTCTTTGGAGCACTGATCTCGGAGTGACCGCTCTAGCCAGATTCGTAGCACTGTTACAGATAGTTAATAATGACTTGTTATTTGTCTGTGTGCAATTAATTTCTGTTAAGTGATAACTTTATGTACGTTTTGATTGCTTTTTGCTGTCTGTGTTTCGTGTTCTCTTATGTTAGAGAGCCGGGGCGGGCAGATTTTTCAGGGGTACTGATTACTTATAATTTTTAGAAGGTGTCGCGGTCCATTCAGCCACGTAGGTCTACAATATTTATTATAACTTAATAACAAATACGGAGCATTTATTTATTTACATAACTACAAACATAATAATAATAACTACAAATATAATAATACATTTCAAAGTACATTTATAAATTAAATCCTTTTCATTTAAAGTTAATTGTGGTAGCTATAGTTGGTAGATGACTTAAGCTACATACTGTCAGCCAATCTTGAATATCTCGATATATAATTACTAACAACTAATCTTGCACTGGATTCTAAGTGCTCGTTTGCGAGACAGGAAATATATATTATCTTAATTATATTCACAGTTAAAATTGCGGATTCACACAGGTACGTAGAGCCAAAGAACGATGTTAAAAGATGTGCAACTTTTTAAAAAAATTAGGATACTTTCCTTGGTCCATTAGATTCTAAAAGTTATTCTTAAGTTCAGAGCTAAGTGCTTTTAAAATTGTGTAATTTTGAAGGAGAAAAATTTAATTTTCATCAAGAGATAAAGAGAATATAATGTTTCATAAATACGTTTCTTTTCATAAGCTCGTCTTAGGTCTTAAAATGGCGGTCACCCCAAATACCTTTGCGGTTCACCGGTCGATCGCAATTGATTTAATGCCCATCTCTGTTATAGAGCTTCGGTATACGTTGTCGAGTTGGTTAGGTTTTTTTGTACTTCATACCCTCTTGTGATTTCTGCAACAATATAATATTAATTTAATAAGCAAATTGATGAAAATATATTTCCATTTTTTTTTTATAAAAGTCCGTGATTTTTCTTACTATATAAAAATTTCTTCACTAAAGTTTCGTACATTCCTTTCCAAAACATCATTTATTTTTATAATAATAATTTCCTTAAAGCAGCGTGATTTTTAAAAAGAGAGACGAAAATTTTTTGTAAAAAAAGCTACAACTTTTAACGTGAAATATAAAATTATTTGTGCACATGGAATACATTATTATAGCTGGATAGTTAATTTTTAAATTTTTTTTATTCCAGAAAAAAAATCACTTAAAAAGAAAAAAAGATTATTATTAAGATTATTGTTATGAAAAAATAGGTAACACCAGTAGGATAAAAAGACTTTTTTTAACCAATTTCATAATACATTATTAGATTATTATTAGAATTTTGAGGTTTTGACATAGTAATTTTTTAAAAGAATTTAATTAAGAAATTAAGAGGTCTATTAATTCACTTCAGAGCCAAAATATAATTCAAGGCTTAATGGATTTTTAACTTGATGAAAGTATTAATTAGTTAAAAAGTTTGAAATAATAGATTAGAAGTAAACAATATTTAATTTATAATAAAAGCATCAACGTTGATTGAGTTGAGATTGAAAAAATAAAAATTAACTCATTTTTGACGGAAGTGAAAATCATTTTTAATTATGAAACGAAGGACTTCGTTTTCATTTTCTAACATTAATCACTTTTGAAGGAGAATTAAAAAAAAGAAGTTTGAGTATTTGAAATCGAAAGTCACCTCTTGGAAGGTTAATTACGAAACAAAATTTTCGAAAGTTTTTCGAAGTTAGTTAAAAGCTAGTTAAAGCTAGAAAGTTAATTAAAAGCTAGGTAACAAAGATTTTTCTGATAAAGAAAATTTGAACCTTTGACTGTAAGTTCAGTCTTACTGTAATATTATTGAATATCAAAGAACTGATGATATATCATTTTTTCATTTTTCAGATACGGACGGAAAATTAAATCAATGAAGATTCATGGAGCTTGATACGGAATGAATCCAATGTTCGTGAGGATATTTCATGAGTTTTTTCAAATTTTCTTATTATTCAAAATTTTTCAAAACAATAAAACGGTTTTAAAATTTATTTCCTTAGGAACTATATTACAAAATGCTGTTTTCAACTCTTCTATAACACAATTAATTCGTTCCATTGTAATTATTATTTTGTTCTAAAACTAATATCAGACTCCCATGTTATAGAAAGTATGTCTGCAATTTTAAGCCGATTTTAGCAAAAATAATTATATTTACACATTATTATGTGGAAAACATGTTAATAGAATGTTCTATTAATTTGACCCTGTTAAATTTCAGATTTTTTGTGAGAATATATTTTCTCCTTGTACTAATTGTAGAGGAAGTGTGCTAAATTCTATTCGAAAACATTTTAAAATTTATATGATCAATACAAAAATGTTAAGCGATGTTAAATGTTAATGTTAGTGAAAATGTTTCATAACATATACTTGTATAGTAACTGAACATTCATAAATCTATACTACTAGGAAAAATAAAATAAAATGGCATTTAAAAGGAGAGATTTTTTTTTTTTAAATAAAGAATTTGAAGTTGAAAGCAAATAGCGTAAAAATGCTCTGAAGCGATGATAAAAATTTTCTACTGCAGTTTTAATCATATTTATATAAGTATTAATTTTTTTGAATATTAAATTTTTTTTTCTTTTTTATAACATGTGTTGTGCTTTAATATTGTGTTATATGTATCATACTCGAAGGAGTTTTACTTCTACCTTTTTATTTCAGGTTAGAAAAAAATATTTTTCTTTATTTAATGCGTAAATAAAATTTTAAATACTTTTTTAAAATTTTTTCTTTGTATTAATGATTTTTTTCTCTTTTTGGGTGTATTTTACAACTATTTATAGAAATCTTGAAATTAATTTATTCTCGGATTTAATGCCTAATGAGCTTTTGTTATCGAATGAAAGTAAAAATTAATAAATTAATTGATATGAAAACACTGAAAATACCAAAATATTACATTATAATTTGGAACATTCGGCTGTCTACATTTTCAGTACTTTGTACAGTCGGAAATTCACTGAAATATTGATTATCAAATTTCATCTGTAGGAAAAATCTACCTGAAATATATCGACATGAAACAAATAATTAAAAATGACTAGAAATGCTTGCATCGCCCTTCTCCTTCGGAAAAAGAGGAAGAAAAAGATTTGATTCTTCGAAAGGTCTTCGATATAAAGAGAAAAAAAAACAACTAAAAACTGAAATACTTACTATAATCTGAGGTTACTTGAGCTCTCTATAATATTTAATTACTATTTTGAGTCTAAGTAGAAAAATATAAAGTGTTGTGGTGTTTTAATTAGCATCTAAAATTTCTGTCAAATTTCAGAATTTATTGTTCAAATCTTAAATATATAATTGAATAAACCTGTTTTTTTATTTCCAAATTTCAGATTATATTGAAATTCATCACTTTTTTAAATTAATGATATCATAGAAAGTGAGACCCACATTATCTAAACATGAGGTAATGAGTAATGTAGTTACCTACTACCTAGTTAATAGATCTACTTTTTATTAATTTAGTTCGTTTATAAAGATAAAACATCGTTTTGAAAGTATTCCTAAAATCTTGTAAAAATATCTAAACATTTTAAACTTAAACTAATCAAATTTTTTGACAATTAATAGTAAAAAGATTCTCTTTTAAATTTTCGCAACTCTAGTGACGGTGCTACTTTTTCTACTAATTACTCCTACCAATTGGTATAAAGATTTAAACCAGGCTAAATTCCAACTTTTTCTTGCTTGCACAATTTTAAAATTTTCGAACCTTAATAATTTATTTATTTTTATAAGGGAAAAAAATCCAGACGAAATGGAAAGATGATGAGAGAAAAGAGGTGAAAGAAGTCCATAAATGGCTTCAATTCTGACCATCTTCCGAATATCTCTAGAAAGTTTTTTTTTTCAATTCAATTTATGATTGTCTTGGGAGAGCTTTAAAAATTCTGAACTTCCCCCAAATTTTCTTCCTTATCATAGAAACGTCAAAGGAAGTTGAAAGGAGAATTCCCCGTTCGATTTCAACGTTTTCATTAGTCAGTTTTATTTAGTTATATATCAGAGCTTCAACTAAAAACTGAGTTTATTCCAACCTAGTACTTTTTTTTCATATTTCGGCCTAAATACTTTTTTTACAATCTAAGTTGGTTGTATTGAAATTCTTTCCATGGGAAAAATTTTATTATTTAGCCATTAATTTATATTTTTTTTCGCAAGCAAACTTTGATGCACAAGACTTGTAATATTTTCCTTGTCAGATATAGCTGTGAATAGTAAAAGGAATGAAAAATCGAACAAAAATAATTGACATATCTAAATACAATAGATTAAAATGAACTTGAATGTTGGCCCATCTTTCAAAAGCCACAAATAAATACATCCACATCTGGTTGTCTTAAATATGATCTATGCTTTGCTTATCTCTGTTTTTCACAACCTTCTAATGATACAATTCGTCACAATCCATCATGTGTGCTATCTTCTCCTTTTAAAATTAATTACTAATTTAATTCTGAAAGATTTCAGATAAGAAGGGAGTTTAAAGATACATTGTATCAGACAATAACCAATTGACATCACTTAATGATCTTACAAGATCGGAAGACAGTTCCCACGGTAGACACAAAAAGCAGAGAAAGAATAGTTTCTTGAATTCGGAGAAGTAGGATTGAAATTTGCATATACACGAACGACAATTAGTTAGATCACGATGATGGATCTGAGAACAGGATTTGAGCCAAAATACATTCCCAGATTATGTTTTTCGAGTTATAAAAAAATAATGAACTTATAAATTAAAAATTTATAGAAAAATAATTACAAATTAAATAATAAATTAAAAGTTTATTAACTTAAATTAATTAACATTTTAAAATTTTTGAACTTAAATTAATTAAAAATTAAATAACTAAAAAAATTTGAACTTACAATAATAAATAAATAAAAAAAATAAATAAAAAAAAAATTGAAATCTGCTGTCACAAATTTCAAGTTTTCATGTGAGAACATTTTTTTTTTGATGAATTGCTTAGAGCTAGAAAGCGGTATTTGAAACTCAGAATCGAAACGGAAACGTTTTGATTTGATTCAAAATCCAAATGGACACGTTCTGTTATTGAAGTTGAGTGTTACGATTGAGAATCTGCAACTCTCTACTTACGTTTAAGCTCTCTTCGTTCCCGTTGTAAAGCTATTTTACGTTCATGTTTAATTCGATCAGCTTCTCATTTTAAATTTTCCTCATTCATTTTTGTTGATTGAAGGTTTTGTCTTTGAAGGTTTGAATGAAGATTTCGTTCCCTTTCATTTTTTCTTTGCAAGACTTCTTCGGGAGAAAGCTAATGGTGCCCCATTTATGATTTATTCATTGCCTACGCGATTTCGAGCTTCAACCCGCCCAACCAAAGTAACATCATATTCTTTTTTCTTTCACGTTTCTGTTTCTCGGCTCCTAATAACGTAAACGAAGTAAATGTGGTATCGTTCGATAGAAGACATCGAGAGAGTGTACCGATGCCAGTCGTAAAGAGAGTGTTTGCAAAAACAAGGTCCAAAGCCACGCTCGAAAATTCAAATTTTTACAACTTTGACAGCCCGTAACTCACGAATCATTCGAATTAGCAACGTGAAACTCGTATCGTTACTTGCATTTCGGCGAATACTATCCAACGATATGAGCAAATGTAATGTAACTCGAATTTGTAAATTTCAAGACCCGATCTCGGACCCTATCGAGACCAGAGTTTCGGTAAAAATGTCATTCGACTCTATTCATCGAAACGAATGTTTAGACGGGTCGCACTCGTCTCCATGTTGCATAGAAGCCGAGATATAACAACTTCCGGTCGGACAGTTGACGTTATGGCATCCCGATACCCATACTTTACGGTATCGATCCGACTTGACAAATATTAAGCAAAATCCGTACTGCGAACGGCAATGGATCCATAATTTTGGGGGGCTTAGAGGATCACCGGGGCTACTTGTAAGTGAAAACCCAATGTCTCTAACATATGTAGTTTACGAGATATAACGAAAACCATATGCGCATGCGCAATAGATGACTCCATGGGGGGTCTTCTATAACCCGTAAGATTACTATGGTGAAAACCCCATTGTCTCTAACAGCAGGTTAACCTTTCAAAAAAGCATCTGCTTTTAAAGAAGCATACATAATAATAATGCAATACTGGTAAAAGCAGGCGAAGCAGATGAAGATGAATATTGCCATATATGCTTTATTCATTACCTACGCGATTTCGAGCTTCAATTATTCATAACCCCGTAACGAAAACAATATCATGTTCTCACATGATAATAATAAATAAGAAAATTATGAGCTAAAATATTATTAGCTTCCAATCTGAGATTTGTTATCATCAATACCTACTAAGCATGTAATTTGATGTATTCGTGTTTAAATAATTTTCAATCAATGGTTTCAAAAATGGAATTTAAAAAGTAACCAGCGATAGATTTCTAACTAGACAGCCGCCTTGGATCACTGGTCCGAGGAGGGCCACAAGTAGAGCGATTAAAAATAATATATTTTCTTGGTATCCAAAGAAATAAATTAATGAAAAATACAAATTCTATATATAATTTATATATTGTCTTCCATATTAAAGTTTATTTCATTTATTAAAGACTTCAGTGACTTTAACACATCGGTTTTAATTATCGGCAATGCAGTAATTATGTTTATCCACATTTAAATTTCTTTGCAGACAAAATGAATACGTACAAACAGTCTCTGCTAATATTTACAGACGGAAAACAGTAATTGGGAATATCTAATTATTTTTAAAATCAAAAAATGGAACAGTATAAACATTTTTCAATTATAAAAAAATTGCTGGCTATACAGAATATATTTCTTCTTCATCATGCGGTTTTCAATGAATCGATGTAATTAATTTAACAATTACTCAACTTATTGATGTTTATATAAACAATTAAAATTAAATCGACAACCTTTAATTACCACGGCTGGTTTCATCCCTTTTTATGTTTCAAGCAGCTAAAAAAAATATTTCAAGTTTTTATGTGTCGTTTTTTTCTTCTCCTGTATGTCTAGCTGTTAAAATTAATTAACCTCATGTTACATTAGAGTTTCATGCTGTAGTTGGATGATGATCAAGTTTTATTTGGTAAAGACTTAAGGAAATTTTCTTCCGTTTCTTTCATTAAAAAATTATTTTTTAGAAAAAAAAGCGACTTTTTAATGATTTTATGGAAGCAAAGAAGGGGCAACAAGAATCTTCTTTTTTTTTTCCACCACCTTAAATGTTGTTATGGTTAAGCGAAATACGTTTTTAGAAAAAATTGTTCTATTAGGCTTTACTATGTTATGTAAGCGCTGGTGAATATTTAGAGGAAAAAGAAGTTTTCCTTAAATGTCAGGAAGTATGTAAAAATTTCCAAAGATAAATTGCTATTTATGGTTCTTTTTTATTAATAAGTTGTTATCCTGAATTTTTCTTGTCAATGACCAAATTTTGTCATGCTACGTCAATATTGTATGATAGAAAATATCTTTCAATTGTTGGAAATTTTAATTTTAAAATTTTAATGAAGCTTAAGAAGACCGATTTTCAGAATTAGGCCTATTTAAGAACATGATAATTCAAATTTGTCACGAATTAGTTGACTTTTATAAATTAGGAAACCTTCCAACTAAGTTCTAATTTTTCTTTGTTAAGAGAACATGATTGTTCTAAGTACTTTAAGTCTTTCATTTCAAATGCCTAAATAAGCATTTAAAAAATAAAACCTGTCTTCTTCATCATTCTAAAGTGTTTCATTCGAAACCACATTCATAACAAACAATGCAAGGCAAAATTTAATATAAAATGCTAATCCTTGAATACTGTATTGACACAGATCTGGATAACTTAAAAGACTCGAAAAATACTTTATGAGGAGAAACATTGTGAAATAAAGAGGCCGAGACTGAAATGGTGAACGCCAATTTTTTGTATTGAATACATTATTTGATTTCTTTTTGTAGCATAGGTGAAGAGGCATAACTTCAACGCATAAAAGAGAAGAATGAAGGCCAACTGAACATTTTATCCCTGATCTTATGTAACATGAAATTTCAAATGGGCAACGGAGGGATTATTTTCATTCGACACGTGGAACTACAAAGCTTCAGTTGAATTAATTAAACAGAAAAAAATTGAATAGCATCAAGAAACAAGAGAACAATTTAGAATCACCCGACATGGGCCGAATTAGGCAAAAATTTAGGAAATTAATTTGGATTAAATTAGATATTAAAATATCATTAAACACACACACACACACACACACACACACACACACACACACACACACACACACACACACACACACACACACACACACACACACACACACACACACACACACACCTATTATATATTAACTGCGCAAGGAAGCAATACTGCAGATTTTTAACAATATAACTGAAAAATCTAAAAATTCCAAATTAATGTGATTTTTCTAATTTAAAGATCATAAATAAATAAATCATATTTGATGTTTAGATAATATTTCTTAGAAAATTAACTAGTACCTTTTCAAATATTACGTAATTTGATAAATACATTGAATTTTAAGTCTTATTTAAACATATCATTGCTACTAATTGGCACTTTGAATAGTTCCTGTAACTGTTTTGTAATACTGATTATTTTTTAATTCAATGAAAATAATAAAATATCTGAGCTCGATAATTTTTTTGCTGCCCATCAGATTTTGTTATTGCATAAATATATAAAATCAAATGTTACAATACATCAAATACAGATTAAATAAAAATGTAAGATATTTTTCATAAAAAAAACATTAAATATTTTATAACTTAGATGAAACATATTCATTTAGACATTTTGTATTTTGAAATTGACTTTGCATTGAATATAGTTTAAAAAGATCTTTTTTGTAAATTTTTTCCAATGGTTTTGTTTGGAAATCCGCGAATAATAAATTATTCAAACAAGCAATTCTATTTAAGTGATAACATTTCCACTTTGCCAGTAGAAAAATATATCATCATCTATTCAAATGCAAGCTCTTTTGCTTAAGATTATTTATTTTGCGCTCCTTTAAGCAAAAGAAAACAAAGACGCATTGAATTTAAATTCCCCGATGCCACTACGCATTTCCAAACTCATTTATTTTAGCAAATGCAGCGAATATAATCCTCGATCCTAATCCCCAAAAGGACTTTTTGTAAATACAGTGCAAAAGACTGGAAAAAATAGAGATAAAAGCCATTTCATGCAAAAAATATTCTTTTTTCCTCAGTAATATAAAATTGACTCTAAAACGCCGGAAAAAATGCTCGTTCGCATAGACAATGATTTCAATACATAAAAGAAGCATTGATAATATATATGTTTTGCTCGATGTAATGTAATTTCATTGTTCAATCAATTTTAATTCTAGATGAATTCGCAATTCTGCCAACAATTCACTGATTTGAATAGAAAGAAAATGGTAAAAATGGAACGTAAGTTATAAATGGAATTCAATTTCTTTTTCTTGCAAAAAATCGAAATCATTAATGATTCTTTGTCGTTTTATGTTATTTTTCAAACTAAAAATGTCTTAAAATTTTGATGAAATTCTTACTACTCACAGACAGTTTTCTGATTACTTCCAAATACTTATATATATATAAGTATAGATTATATATATATCGAATATATATAATCTATACTTATAATAAAGCTCAATGTGTGTTGGCGCTCTACAGGTCAGGTCATTTGACATACAGCTATCAAATTTGGTACATGTATACCTTAGAGGTCGGGAATGTGCACCTGGGGTCCCATTTTTTGAAATTTTAATTAGAATTTTAATTATTAGTTAAAAACTAACTTTCCCGCCAAAAAAATCTTCCATTTTCCCCACCGCCAACTTTTCCGCCAAAAAAATCTTCCATTTTCCCCACCGCCAACTTTCAGTTATTTTTTCTCCCAACAGAATTGAGGCTAGGGTTAACATTTTTCGGCGGATTATTTCAAACGATTCTGTTTATTTTCTTAATGTTTTATGCATTTAAAATTAAACATTGTTAATTAATCCATGTTTCACATTCATTCTGAAGTACTTTTGAATTAAAATAACACAGAATAAAGGAAATTAAAAATGTATAATCTGCATAGCGTTACCCCAACTGGCGTAGAAAAATTCACGCACTTGCGTTAACGTAACGAGCGAAGAAAATTCACGCATGCGCATTGTTTTCTGACTGTTGACATGGCAACCAACGGATGATTTAAATTATTTTTGGGTTAGTTGCATGCTTTTTTAAGTAAATTGTATTTATGTTATATATTTTTTGTATATGCTTATAGTTTTAAGTACATCGTTTTATAAGTAGATTTTTTTAACCTGTTTTCAATTATTTAAATTATTTTTAGGTTAGTTGCATGCTTTTGTAATTAAATTGTATTTATGTCAGTTATATATTTTTTTGTATATGCTTATAGTTTTAAGTACATCGTTTTTTAAGTAGTTTTTTAAACCTGTTTTCGACCGATTATTTCAAACGATTCATTTTATTTTCTTAAAGTTTGATGCATTTAAAATGAAACATTGTTAATGAATCGATCTGTTCATGATGAATCTGAGAAAATTTTGTTGACAAATTCTTGAGATATTACATAACTTAAGAAAGATATTCTTTAGTGCCCATAAAGTTTAAACGCTCAGTGACTCTATTATCAGTAATCATATTATTAAAAAAATGCTTTGTTTCAGTAAAAAATATTATGATATTAATTGCAGTTTAGTCATTTCCATTTTAATTTTAAGCATAAATTCTACCGGAACTAACAGAAAATGAGAGAGATACATATTATGTTATGGCTGAAGGACTTTATATTATTATGAGTGAATTACATGACTATCAAAATTTGAAGCTTTAAAATATTTGATGAAGAAGCTATTAAAGTAGGAATTACATAAAATATTTAATTATTAAAATTTTAACGAGCATTAAGATTGGCGAACCGGCTGGTCGCCAAAGGCGGCTAGTATCTAATATTACTTCCAAATATTAGATAATGTAGATTTTTAATGAAACTAATAGCATTTAAGAGATTTAAAGCGCGTAAAGCAATAAATAGTAAAAAAAAATTAATATAAAAGGCTTTAAATGCTAAAAATAAATTTACGAAGAACGCTTAGGCATAAAATTTAACTCTTTAAAGGGCCATTTTTTTTCTAATAATATTATGTTAAAATATTTTTAGGCTTGAAATTAGAATAAGAAAAGGAATTCATTTAGCTTATTAGATAAATTTAATTTGATTAATTAATTAATATGGTTAATTAATAATTAAGTAACAATCAAGACACATCATTTTGTGTGAGATAAAAAATTGAAGCATCTAAGTTTCTGTCTTTCTAAAAAAAAATTGTCAGAACTTATATAACTTACATATTTTCATACAAATATTGATAAATCTGGTGGGAAGTATACTTCCCACGGCCTTAGAAAGAGTTAATAAGTTAAGTAAAAGTATGGATGGTTAATATTTACTTATATCAATGTATTAAAGATTTCATTACTGTACTGATAGAAATTTACTTGATATTTCATTATTTTATCAATTGTTAATCACAAATTAATTTATTTTTTATTTATTCAAAAATTCATTTACATTAGAAAAGTAATCCTTTAATTAAATAAAATGTAAATTATATTTTATTAATACATAAAACAACAAATATTTTTTTTATATAATTATTTTCCAAATTCAATCTTGAAACATAGTTTTTCGCTTAGCCACTTCCAGGTGGCGCCACTGTTGCAAAATAAAATCTTAGTTTAATTATTTGTAACTCTCTGGTGATAAAAACCAGATATTTTGATAAATATTCGCGTGGTAAAAAAAACACATATTTTATAGATATTCAAAATTTTAATTATAAAACGTGAAAACAGTAGGAAAAGGGTAAAATTTATTAGCTATCCTGACTTTATATTAAATATCACAATATCCAGCCTTTGTTGATCAGATAGCTCGCAGAAAATGTTGAATATATTTAGTTTCAAATGAATCTGATTTATATTTATAATTCGATATTCATGACTGTTCCAGAAAGCATTTTTGATCAGCAAATTGTGATTTCTATTAGAACTTTGCTATTTTAATCTTTCTATATCCATTTTGCTTGTTGTCTATATAAACTTTTCTCTTTCTGAGAATTTCCTCATAATCATTGTCTTGTGGATATGTGTGATGTATACTGAGTGATTATGGTGGTAGGGGGGGGGGGCTAACAATTGCCCTACAATATTACTAGATTCCACTTACACAAAAGGGTAGTTGTATGTTGAGGAGATATAAACGGGAATGAAAGTACGAGTTCAAAACAATAGCGTATTTAAAAGAACAACATTTAGGTTAAAAATAATAATAGTACTAAGCGCAGCCTATAACCATGCACACAGTCATGATGCATAAAAAAAAGCCAAAGTGTGTATAAGTGGAACGTTACTTTTAAGCATTATGATGCTTTTTCGGCATTGGCTGATAGATAGCATTATAAAAGCGGTGAAATAAGCATGCATGCAAATACAATTAACCAAACACAACTGATTATGATGCCACCAGATGGTTCAGTGGAGGTATTGGTTGTGTTTAATTTCATTTGAATATTTTACTTATAACTCGATGTTTATGATTTCTTTAACGGAGCACTTTTGATTATCAAATTATTTTTTATTAGAGCTGTATTTATTTAAAGGATTTTATAACTAATTTCCTTACTGTTTATAGGAACTTTTCTTTTGACGAGAAGTCCATTGTAATTCTAGTTTCATTTAAAACATGACTATTCTTATAATGGTCTTTAAGGTTCATTTGAATTTCATGGTACTGAAACCTCGCTTTCTTATTCCCCTGCACTACCACTGGGGACACCTCAAAAATGAGGATGAGAAGCTTCCGGTATGGTAGTTGGTTCTCTCTACCCTGGTGGGTGGAAAATGGTGGGAGTTGATTACATCCCATCGATGATATACTTCCCATTGGAAGGGTTCTATTGTGGCCAGTGTTGGCCTTTAGGACACAACCACAATTCCTACCAGTTTTGCTGTCGCGGTGATCTGATCATTCAATTTTATCCATGTGCATTTCGATTATCTCCCATGCAAACTGCCTAGATATTAATCAGAATCTTTGTTTTTTAGCTCTCAATAATAATAGGAATGTTATGGTATATTTTATAAGTGAATGGATATGGCTTTTAATTTCATTGCAAGATTAAAGAGCATTGTTACAAATATTGCATTGAAATATTCAGAGAAATGTTAAAATTTAAGGAAAAATTACAAGATAACTGAATTAAAATCCTCAAAAAACAATTTTATAGAGGTTATTAAGGTATCAAAATTACATTTTAGCAATGCACAATTCGAAAGCTATTGGTTATAAGGGCAAAATCTAACACAATTTTTTTAATTTGAATAAAATTTTAGTAATTACTTTTAAAATTTACGTGAAGGTGCACATTTTCTCTTTTTAAATTATATATGTGCTAAACTGGTCTCTCTAGGCTAAAAAGTCTGGTCTTTAGAGCACTAATAAATATGGTGACATTCTTCCCTATTGCCAATAAAGGTTAAATTAATAACTAATTAATTGATAATTAAACTTTGAAAATATTGTAGTAGTGGCCTTCAAAGAGAACACAAAATTGCTGAAAGTTTTAAATCGTTGGTACCGTTGGTTGCGATATGAAAATCGATAGTAAAATTCCAATCGTCATATTTAATAAAAATTCCTTCTTAATTTCTTAAAGTCCCATCTTTATGAAACATGCTAAGTTGAAAAAAAAGTTTAGGAACATTTGATTCGGAATTAAGAAGTATATTATGTACACGATTTGAAGTTCCTTTTCGGCTTAGTAACTTTTGTTATTTTTTTTATAATTGGAAAAGTTGAAATAAATGTATAAATGTTAACAAATAAATGTGTTTTTTACAAAATCTAACTTAAATTATTTTTTAAATGAAGAGCATATTAAAGATATGTGAAGCATATTTCATTTATTCAAGGAATGAATACACTTTGTGTTAAAATAAAATTTCGAATTTGCTAAATATTCTCTTAAAACCTTATTAAAAAAAAAACTCTGTTACATCCAATATCTTTAATTCCAAAGTAAACTTGACAAAATGTTTTTCTCCCGTATTATATAAGAATGGGATAAATCTCTGTAAAAATTCTATTGACAAGAGTTTAATAGGCAAAACGTTTATAAGAATAGGTTTTTATTTCAAAAAATAGACTTTTCAAGGTATTTGAATCAGGATAATCTGTATCTAATTTCAGCGAAATCACTAACTGACTACTCTGCCCCTCCCTAGGCACACAGATAAAACTGAATGACCGAGCCACCGTGACAGCAACACTGGGGGGAACTGTGGTAAAGTCCTAAGGGCCATCATCGGCCATGGCACAACCTTCCCAATGGAAGTACGTCCAGCCCTGAGAGGCAGATTGCCAAACTCCACCTCTTTCTGTACCCACCAGCGCAATGAGAACCAATTACCATACCGGAAGTTTCGCATCCTTATTTTTGAGGTGTCCCTATTGAGATTCAATTTCTCTGAAAAGATAATTTTATAACACATGCTCAAAAATTTTCAACAAACATTTAGAAAATAAAAGGATTATAACGGATAAAATAAGAAAAATTGGGAAATAATAATTTTTTATATTAATTAGACTAAAATTATAAAAGGCAGAAATCACAATTTTTCAAGTTACATGCCTTATATTGTATAAAATATATACTGCGCTGGTCATAAAAAAAAATATTTGATAATGTTTACAAAGTGAGTAAAGAGGTCGCCAATGCAGTATTCCCACAGTTTTATCTCATTTTTTTTTTTCAATTTCCCGATATTTGTACTTTTGATACTAAGAACATTCAAAATTTTTAGTTTTTAAGTGTCGATAATACAATAATTATGATAATTAAGAATAGTATGATAATAACGAATAAGAATATAATAAATATGATAAATATAAATACTGTACAATTAGTACATAAATTATCCAATCTGCGTTTCTAGTTACTTTAAAAATTAATTAATGCAATTATTCACTGAATACAGGGACTCATTTTATTGCTCAAATGAGTAAGAGATGTAATTGAATAAGTGTTTTTCCCGAAAAAATATCTTGCTTTTTTAAAAACTTTTTTGGTATTATTTAAACCACGAAAAAAGAAAAACCCACCTGAAAATGATACTTCATAATGCAAAGGTTTTAAACCAACGAAATTAACGCATATATCATATATAATTAAAATTCTTTAAATACGTCGTCTATTCAAATTAAATTGTAGCTCTGTTTTTAATGGCATAATTATATAATAATGCAGCTAATAAATTATACAAATAGTGACTAAAACCGGATTCTATTATCGATTTTATGTAACTGAACTTTATATATTAATTTTCGAGATAATTATCACGCTTCGCTTAAATTTACGAATTCCGCGTTAGCTGCAACTGAAATATTATTTTGAAATTTGAGGCTCCTAATATCTTAGATAGACAGATAAGAAAAGATTGGCAATTTATAAACCGCATATTCATTTAAAAGTTTACTAAAAATGTTCATATTTCATTTATAACAAAATATAAAAATAATTTCAATATTATCTGTATATCCAAGGAAAAACAGATAGAAAGCGTGCTTCATTCGATAAATTAGAATATTTTCAGAAGAAAAAGTAATTTTTTTTTGTTTGCCGTTAACGCTTATATTCATCGTGATCATCGTAAGCGAATCATTCACGTTCATTCCATGCCACACAAACACGCCAAGCATGGCAAATCAATCGCCAAGCATGTCGGTATTGCAAGGCACAGAAATTGATACAAAATTTCGTCCTAACTTTTATCATGGCATTCGCCAATTTGAATAAACATTCAGACAATGTGGATGTTGATACAGAATTCAGATGCATAGAGAGAGGTACAGAATTTGCGGTACTCTAACAAGGTATTCTCCCAGACGGTTCGAGTGAAGCTAGCATGAATAACGGCGAATAACAGCCTAAGTGGCTGCGTTAAAAATTAGAACGTTGTAGAAGGCCATTATTCCGCTAGTTGGACGTCGGATAGTGTTATTGGGTTTACGATCGGAATAAGATTATTTGGTTTTCATGCATTCCTTTATTTCATTGAAAAATCGTTCTTTTCTAACGCTAATTTCTCAAATCTGGCTTTTTAAAATAAAATATTTTAATTTTAATTTCAAGGTAATCATAGCAACGATAGAAATTTCTTTTGCGCTGTAATTGCTTCTTCTTTTGCAAGCGGTCATTTGATTTGAAATAGAGGAATGATACGCCACATCAAAGTAAATGGTAATTCTGATCTTCGAACTCGATTAACGCATTTCTAAGAGTAAGGAACATTTTAAGCCAGAGAGAGCATGTTTTATATAAAAAAGTAAAGCTGTAGCGAATAAGATTGTGTTGCACTTGGAATATCCCCCCCCCCCTGTCATCATTATTAACTTATCTTCAGTCGCTTGTCATAAGAAATTAAAAGATAATCAGATATGGTAAATTTTTTTCAAGTCCATCTTCTAACATATCAAAATAGACTCGTTTGATTGTACGCAATTCTTAAGTCACATCCATCAACTTATCAGAACCATGTTTTAACGTTATGGCCAATATTGAATTTTCCCTCAATGTTTAATTTGAATGATATGTGTATCTCTGCTAGTAATAAAGGAAAATGTGTGTGCGTGTGTGTGTGTTTGCGTTCAGTATAGACTTTTGAAACTAGATAACCAAATTTGACCCATATATATTTTTGAAAAAGAGAGAGAGAGTTTTATACCATCTTAAAACCCAAAGAATTATCTTTTAAATAATACCAATTTAATTTCTCTGCTATTTTTTTATTTTTAATTAATTTTTGGTAATATCTTTCAGTTTATTTTACACTATCTTGCATCATTCAAAGGAACTCAAATCTTTTTCATTCTTTCCACAGTGTTGATGATGAACCAATCTGACCAAGAGAATCATAGTGGATATATGTGTATAATATGAAATATGCAAGGAAGATACATATATGGCTTAATTTTAAAATATGAGTGAGTATTTTTCATTTTAAAATATGCTTTTAAGAAGTTTTCTGAAATTTACAATAATTGCAAATAAGGTTTAATTTTAAAAGTAAGAAACAATGAAGATATTTTAAAATCCGGTTATTTTAAAAAAAACTTCAGAAAGAAACTTTCTTTTATCAGTTAAATTTAATCACTTTCGTTTTAAATTAAGGTTCAAATATTAAGTGAAATGATAGAAAATTAGAGAGATGAGCAACATATGTTCAGAATGGTGTAAAACGTCTAAATTGGTTGGTGCTATTTATGTATATCAAAATGTGAAGTTTAAAAGTACATCGCTGAGGTAGGCATTAAGAGAAAACCGCTGAAAATAATTAATTGAAAATTTTAGCAGCAGTTAAATCTGGTGAAATATCTCGCAGCCAAAAGAGGCTTGTGCTAGATGTTTTGTTAAAAAAAAAAAAAAAAAAAAAAATGCTTAATTTCAGGCAAAATTATGTGGATTGTTTTTATATATCCTTAAATAAAATTTTTAATGCGCTTAATCTATTATTGTAAGCTTTTATAAATATAATCAGCTTTGATATGCTAAAAGTTGAAGAATTTTTCTTTCTTTCTCTCATGCTGAGTTTAAATTTTATTACATCAGAAGACAAAGCGGCGCACTTCGAGAAAGTTAATGTAAGAAATCTGATTCAAAGCCTTTTTTTTCTGGTTTGGTATTCATTTTTTTAGAAATTTTAATGATTTACTTAAGAATTATTACGCAATTCCTAACGAATCATGGAAAGGAATTTGAAACTCCCTTTACGCGTCATAAAGTGCAGGGTGGTTATAATTAAACTTCTCCTCTAAACAGCACCCTACAAAGCAAACGGGTGAACGGATTGCAACTAAATTTGATATATAGACGAGATGCTTTCATGGAATTTTGAAAAAAATTTGGACATTTTTGTTCCAAAATGTCCACCAGAGGGCGCCTTTTCCGGAAAAACATTAATTTTAACACATTAAAGTCCAAAATGGAATATTTCTGCGATGAAAAAACGATAATTAGACATTCAATTTGTTTGAAAAATTTAATGGGAATTTGTGATTTTTTTTTTTTTTTTTTTTTTTTTTGTAAACAGATAGGCGCTCTTCACTCAACGCATTTATTCATAAAAGTTTTTAACTGAAGTCTTAGATATTTCCTTTGAAATAGATTTTCTTTATTGCTTACCGAATAAAAATGTGTAGATTCTGACTGCAGCTATATTATTTTAAAAACAACAACGAAAAGAAAATGGATCAAAAACATACCTTAACTGTCAGGAGCATTTCTGAAATATAAATAGATTCATAGTTTTATTATCTCCTCGAATTCCAAACTTTGACTTAACATTAGCTATTGTCATATATTTGTAGCGCTTTGTGGTAAAAAGAAACAAAATGCAATTCTTTTCTAATGTGTCTATTTCTATGCACCCACTGGTAGATTAAAACAATATTTTTAAGGTTTCCTTCACCTGAGGTATCATTTAGATATATTTTCATACACAGTTTTTCTTTTAACCCTTTAAAAAGCCACTTTTTTCTAGTCATAATATGTTAAAATATTTTTAGGCTGGCAATTTGAATAAGAAAAGGGATTCATTTAGCTTATTAGATAAATTTAATTTGATTAATTAATTAATTTGGTTAATTAATAATTAAGTAATAAATCAAGACACATCATTTTGTCTGAGATAAAGAAATGAAGCATCTACGTTTCTGACTTACTAAAAAATTGTCAGAACTTATGCCAACCTACATAATTTCATACAAAGATTGATAAATTTGGTGGGAAGCATACTTCCCACTGCCCTAGAAAGGGTTAATCTGAATTGGAGAAGTTTTAATTTACCTTAGATGGAGCACAATCGACATAGAAATGAATAACGATAGTCGATAATAATTTTTCTGGCAGCACTTATTTCATTACTTAATTAAACAATTTGACATAAGATAAATAATTTTAAACATGAGATATTTCTAAACTATTTTCTAAAGTTTTTTTTTAATCTGCAAATAATCGTTTGAGACGGAAAGGATTAAAATTTATAAATTGTTTTTGTTTTGTGTTCTGCCTAAAGTTGTTAACACCTGACAATTATCATGATCATTAAATTATCCGACATTTTTTTTATTCGTTGTAATACCGATTTTCAATAAAAATAAATTGCCCATGTCTAAAATTTAAAATTTAATCTCATTTTAATAATTCTGCAGTGATTTAGCGGTAGATTTGACGTAAGTCATAGTAGAGGTTGTGTCTCGCTTCCAACACAAATTTATTGAACATGTAGATATGACATCAGTTACGCTTTTTATGAAGGGACAAATGTATTTGGGTTGGTGTGGCGTGAAAATTTGGAGAAGTGATTGTGTCTTCATATATTTTAGTTACATTAACATCCCGTTTTGAAACAACTGGAGATTTTATGGAAATGTGTTTTCATTTTAAATAGCCATTTTCACCTTATACTTCCTTTTTGTAATTTTGAACTGTGTTCAGATCAAAAATTTTCTGTCACATCTCTGCAATCCTTTTATTGACTCATAAGCTTTAGTCATCACCTAATTATAAGATATTATTTAAACAAATCTCGCCAAGTTTTGTTATGATGAAAAGAATTGTTTCATTGATATTAGAGCCCTCTCTATTAAAGTAAAGTTTCTTTTAAAATTACAAAAATATAGGTTGCATTATTTAGGTTATTTACATTTGCGTAAGAGAAGAAATAATTTATTTTAGATTGCAATTTTGAAATTTTTTTAGAAATGCACATGTATTGAAGATGCGTATTCTATGAAGTTTTCTTTTTGCAGATTAAATATATTATATTAATTTTCATTACAATTGTGTAATTAATTTATCTAGTGCGAATGTAAATGCAGAAAACAAAAATAACGTAGATATAAAAACACATTATATTGATTAAACAAATTTTTAAAATTGTTTTGCAACAGTGAAAAGTATTTTTAACACTTTTATTTTGTAATATATTATAAAAGCGGTTATATAAACTAAATAATATATCATATACTTACTTAAGGTTTTTTAATACTATATAGTCTATGTTAAATAAAATAAAAATTATTTTTAAGAGTTCGGAAGGGAAATAACGATGAAAGTAAAGAAATATTTCGAAATTTATGCAAAAAATATTCAAAATCAAACAAATAAACCAGAACAAATATAGAATACATTAAATTTTTTAATAAGAAAACATTCTGTATCTCTTGAATTATTCGAAAAAAGAATTTTTTTTTCTTGAAGAAATACTTTGAGCAACTTTCGGTAGCTACTATGAATAGAGGTAAAATATATAAACTTAAAAAAAAGAATTCGAAAGAAGAAAATAATTTTATCTCGTTGTCATCGTTATATTCTCTACCAAAAAAAATATCTAAGACTTTTTAATATAATAAGATATTTTCTACTTTTGTTTTTAAAAATATTGAATACGGATATTTATCTTCAAGAAATAATATGCATGAATATAAGACATGGAAATAATATGCATTTCAAACATTCTTCACAAACATTAGTTTCCTCCGAGCAACTGATAGAATAGCTCTTATGTAATCAATAACAAATCGATGAAATTATTTCTTCCACAACAACCAGTAATGATTGTAACAAGTTTTCTTTCACAAAGAAATAAGCACGAAATATTTGTTTAAAATCAGTATAAAATTTTGAAATGGATTTGAATGTCTTGTGAAGTGAAGTGTATCATTTTTTTTTGTTTCCAATTTCTTCAGTCATATTGGCATTTATTTACGATACTTTGTCCATTTCAATGGGAAGTCTCAAATTTCTATAATAATCTGCCATGCCTGAAACAAATAGAGAAATTAAAGTACTTACAAGCTTATAATATTGTCAAGAATTTTTGGGGATGAACATAAACATACTTGCAATTGATTCTGAAGTATAGGAATACTTATTCCCTAAATTAATACATAATTAAGTACAATAAAGTTGTTGTTGTTAAAAAAAATTATTTATTTTACTACAAGAGATGTTTCAATCATCAATTATTTAAGCACAAAAGATTTTGAAGAAACATATTCTGAAACTGGGTAATACTTAGTGAGAGGTTAGAGACAGTTTAATTTTTTTCATTTTAAAGTTTGCGTGAACTTTTGGTTCCTCGTAGTTAAATCAGTCTCTTTAAACTAATTTTTTTTGTACTAAAAACTGGCATCATCTATTAAATTTCTTAGATACCAAGAAAGAACAATAAAGATTAATACAGAAATGAAGCAACACAAATATAAATGCGAATATAGTTCTCTACGTTTTCGATTAATATATTGATTCAAATATCCTTTCTTTGGTGTTTGACTTCATTAAATACAACGAAGTAATTATTTAATGCTCAAAACTTGGCAATTTTAACAAGATAATGAAAAAAAAAATATCTTCATAAAATTCGAAATCAATTCGACTGCGATCAACTTCACTAAGTTAATTGTAAAATATTTTATCATAGAAAAGATATCCTATCTGAAATTATTTAACTATGGCATTTTTTTTTTCACCAAATATGTTCACGACAGTTTTTTAATACCTAAATTCTGTTTGTTTCAGTATCTAAGATGACGAGCTTTTGGCTAGTAAAAATTGTAACGGAAATGAAATGGATATCTTTAAAACGGTAAGTTTTAGAGTTTTAAGATGTTAAAATAACTATTTTTGAGAGGTAATTATTTTGGTAATTATGGTCATCAATTTCCATAAATAAGTCATACGATTTCCCATTTTGCGGAGGTTAAATTTATATTTGCGCTCTCAAAATCTTTGTTTGATGCCCATTTCTTTATTTATTTTTACTTCTTCTTTTCTCTGATTGAAAAGAAATTTTGGGGATATAGTGATTTCTCTCCAGAACATTTTTAATAATATTTTACAGCTTTATGTATTTACGAAGTTTCGGTTTAAGTGAAACTGTAAAAACGTTCATTGATTGAAGCCTTCTGAAAAGTTTGTATACATAGTTGCTTAATTTTAACTATTGCCATTCGATAAAAAGTAATAAGAGCGATTTCAATGCTACACACGTTAGCATTTTATACATATATAGATTCTTTCTGTTATTGATAGTTTAAACTAAGCCTTTATGAATGAAATCTTATAAGTTATAAAAACCTTTATGGCAGTTATTTGGAGTTATATAAAAATTGCACAGAAGCCTCAAAATTATGATCTAATAAGATGAGTAGAGTCGAACTTCATACAATTGCTGGAAACATGGGAGAACGGAATTCACAAATAAAAAAAGATTTTGGATAAAGGAAACAATAAGGGAAAGGGCATTCCTTTGCAACCAGGGGCGAATGGTGCTGAATTTATATGGAATTTTCTAAAGGCATCATCTATGCATTTACATATTACGGTTTAACCAATAATTAAGTTTTAAAACATGATATAACTTCAAATAATTTGACTATCGCAACCGATAGATGATATAGCAATAATATCAAGGCATCTTACCAAGGGAGATCATTGAAAATTAAAGATCATAACTTCGCGAATCATATACGTCGTGTCATTGGGGATCCACAGTGAGGTAAGATGGTAAAGAAAGATTGAAATTGCAGTTAAAAATTTTTACGCTCTTTTTTTGAAATTCTCAGCTGTGTTAATTACAATAGTGCCGTACCTTGATTATTGTTCTATTTGAATTTGCGATTTCTTTCCTTCCAAAAACTAATTTCTCCACAGTTAAGTTTAATTCTATTCTGAATATTATTTTATTGAAATTTATTCTATTTCATAAGAATTTACACACAAGCTAGAGATAGTGAAAAATATTTTTTGAAAAGCAACCGCAATAGAATCATTCATCTTGACGAGCTTCCAAGAAGAAAATGGAGTGATCTTATTCTTCCCGCCCTTCAATCATTGCGGAAACCAATCATTATGATTTGTCGAAAGAAGAGATTTATTTGGAGAAGGAATAACAAGTGCAATTACAGAAACTATAAGAGGAGCTATGCGAAAGGCAGAATGATTGGTGTAGTCTATGATTTCTTAGAAGGCGAAATATATCGCGCCTTAATGCATGGCGGACTATGTGGAAGTAGATAAGTATTTGTGTATGAGCACAATTTTAGAGAAAAAAATATATTGATGAACTTTATTAAATTGTATTCTTCTATCTCAGAGATGATTTAATAGTAATTTTCATTTTGATGTACGAGGAAAGGTGGTAAAATTATTTCTTTCAAGTAAATTCAATGATATTTTTTTTTACCAGACAAACTTATTCTATTAATGGCTTTCACACCAGAAATATGCATAATTATACGTATATCAATACTTGTAAAATTAATAATAAAGAAATATGTCGACAAAATCATTTTTACGTTAACAGAAATTTGTTTTGTTTTTATTATAATGTAATTCTGAGAAGTTAGGGACTGACCTGCTTCCTCAGATAGACGAATGTATTTACTGAGAAGAAAAGATATATGAAATAAAGAGTGAAATTTTAATATAAGTAAAAGTTATATATATGTATCTATGTCAGTTTGCTTCACATCTTCTAAACAACTCAAATAAATTCAATCAATTTTTGCATACTTATTATAGAAGACACGAGAAAGACTAATATCAAATTTTCAAAATACAATAATCAAATCCAGTATGCATTTAATTGGAAATTTACAAACCTTTCACCTATTTTGTATGTTGAACCATTCTACCATTTAAAAAAATTAGCTTTTATATGTCTTTTGTCTTAATATGCCTTTTAATTGTTTTTGACATATCTTAGTTATGAAGCAGTGATTTAATCATACTTGAAATTAAACTTATGTCACCAGCTCAAACTACGATAATTTTTTAAAAATATTTTCAGCATTTGTGCACAAATTTTGCAGTACTAATGAAATAAACATTTAAATTCTGTGGAAGAAATTAGCTATCGGTAGGTTTTCTTTAAAAAATCCTCACACTCAATAAATATGCTGATTAAAAATGTTTCAGCCGGCGTCTTAGCATAGGGGTAGCGCATCTTCCCCGTGATCTGGGTTTCCCGGGTTCGAGTCCCGGTTTGGGCATGGTTGTTCTTCCTGTTCTATCTGTGAGATGTGTGAATGTGCCCTCCTGTAAAAAGGGGTTGTGCAAGCGAATGAGTGATGCGTGAGTAGCAAAGTCGTACTCTTGGCCCTAGTTGGCGCTACGATAAAAACAAGAGGCGTCCCCCTTAGGCTTAAAACGGCTGTGTTTGAACAGCAGGCTTGTCCGTGGCAAGTGCCATAAGAAACAAACAAACAACAAAAATGTTTCAGGTGGAAATAGGACTTTATAAATTTTAATATATTATAAAATAATTTTTAGATTATACATCAAAAAACTTAAATCCCTAATAACGTTATATCAACTAATGCTGTAATTAAAGCGATCGTATTGGACACAGAGAATTTTCTTACTCAATATCTACGGAACGCTATTGAAAAATTTGGAGCTTCGAACCCAACATAGCTTGATCTGGCAACGTTTCATTCATACCCGTTTTCTAATTTAATAGTACTGTGTGATCATCATATGACTTACCATATTTTGAGGCGTCTGCAACTGAAACTAATCATAGAAATAAAACCAAATTTCAAATGTGCAGTGTGGTTTCAAATGTGCAGTAAAAGTATGATAAATTCTAAAAAAAGGGAACAATAATAATAACACCGATAGAAGAGAAATCAGCATTGTTCTCTTTAGGTAGAAAATGCAAATTTCATATGCTGCAGTAGGAAAATTAGGCAAATTTGGTACGAGACAACAGCGCCCTTCATTCTTTTTAGAAAGAGAAAAACCAACATTCAGCCAACAGTTCTTTGACTGACTGTTTATTAGAATCCATTATATATATATATCCTAATATGAGTGTACTTTATTACTAAATTTGTTTTAATATAAAACGGGTAATGCTGCAGAGACTCTTACGGAACTTATATGACACTGACAGCTACGATTGACAAATTTGAGGAAACTGATTGCTAAGAGTTACTAGAGAACGAAAAGCAATGTCAGACAAAACCATAACAAAAATTGTTACAAATATCTGCAGTGTCATTTAAAAGAAGTAATCACGAATGTCATAATCTAATGTAATATCTTGTACCCATTAAGTACAAGATATTACATTTGATTATGACACTCTTTAATTAAGTACAAAATGTAACACATTATATACAAGATATCACAAAAGAAGATGAACGTGGTCCAGGTGACCCGAATATCATTAATAATTAATAAAAAATGTCTACTGATAGTTTTATACTTATGCATTTCTGTATGCGACTTTTTTATAACTTGAAGATAATTGAAATTTTGTGTAATCCCGTTTTACATGCATTCATTGCATTTATTGATGCATTTTCAGTTACAGCGGCGTCCAAATCTCTTCTATCGGTGACTTTCAATACTGATATTTTTTCCTGCGTATATGTATTCCCATGCCTTTTACAGTGTACATATATTATTTGGTTTTTATTCCGCTCATTAGTTTCAGCTGGATTGCTTTAAAACAGAAGAATATATTTTATGACCTCCCCTCCCCTCCCCATGAAAACTCGTCAACTTATATCAAGCAATTCTTATGAGAATTCGCCAGAACAGGCTTATACCATACTTTTTGTTTATTTTATTCGAATTTTTTAAATTCGTAATAAATAGAAATAAAATGTTAGGACATCAGATTTATCCTTATTAATTTAATTTACTTAAATACTCACAAACCAAAATTTTAGAACTACCTGTGGATGTTTGAGAAGTGCTAGGCACTCGATATGAATATATAAAATGTTCATTTGCTGAATTCTTTGCAAATATTTAGGAGTAAATTTTTGTTTGACTTATTAAAATAGATTTCTAATGTAATGTAATTATAAATCTAAATAAGCCAATTCGAAAATGGAATTTACCCTGATTTATAAAAATAACCCCAAAACGAATGCAAGTTAATAAAGGAAATATTACAATCATTCATCAGAAATTCTTTATTCTAAGCGAAATAAGCCTTTTAAGGAAATGAGCTTGTGATCTGTGTGGAACATTCATTAATAATGTTTCCACAAAATATCATTAGCGAACAATTCGAGATATTAGGAATTCAGAAATGGGAATGTTTCTCTTTGTTTTTCCATTTACGTTCATTAATGACGTAGATATATTAAGCAACGATGAAATCAAGATAACAGAAAGAAACGAATTTTCCTATTTTTAGATGTAAATACGCCCAATTAATATTAATTCATGATTAATTATCTTTTTCTAAATTAGATGAACAAAATGTTATAAATATTTTTTGGCATTTCTACTATATGGACTTGAATGATAAAATATTCTTTTAGAATACAGAAAATTGAGCTTTTCATCGTGAAAAACTGAAATTTCGTTTAATATTGTTTTCCTTTTCAAAGTATCGAAAAGAGATTAATATTATATCGACTTTGAACTTTGAATTAAAATCTAATTTAATACTTAAATTTTAATTAACAATACATTAAATATGCAGATCTACATAAATATTTCAAAATAAATTTGCTCTCATAATGAAATTTCACCAAGGATTTCATCCATATATTTTAAAATTTTATCATTTTTTGTTTTTTTACTGTCCATAGTAGTTGACTACTTCAGAATAGCAAATAAGCTTGTCTAAATATTTTTAGCTCAAATAAAATGTATCTGCATCTTGGCTAATATACTTCAAACTGAAGAAGAAAAAATAATATGAAAATTACAATTTTTGAATGAATCTAGTATTTCCTCTTCAAATTAAACTGCATTTGTTTTTTTTCCTGAAGTTTTGAAAAATAATATTGGAAATATTTTAATTTTGATGACTCTGAGATATTTTCATGGAACTTGTCCAATTTCTTATTATTTTGCTATCAATATTTCAGATATAATTATCTTTAACCTTTTCTAGGCCCGTGGGAAGTATGCTTCCCACCAAATTTATCGATCTTCGAACAAAGTTATGAAGATTGACATAAGTTCTGACATATTTTTCAATAAGACAGAAACTTAGATGGTTCATTTCCTAATCTCACACAAAATTCCATGTTTTGATTTGTTACTTAATTATTAATTAACCAAATTAATTAATTAATCAAAATAAATTTATCTAATAAGTTAAATGAATCTCTTTTTTTAAGCCAATCTCAATTCTAAAATTATTTTAATATACCACAATTACAAAAAAAAAAAAAAAAATGGCCCTTTAAAGGGTTAACTTGATTTTTTTATTTACTATCAGGAGAATCAGAGTTTTATTAATCACACGAAAGAATTCTGATATCACTGCAATTTATTACACTAAAATTCTAATCTAGGTTTAATCAACTTTTAATGAATGGAAAATTTGTATTAGCATCAATTCGTTGCATGTTATTTGTGTTGTTTGTTTTTTAAGTTTCATTGACTTATTGTTTTATTTAGATTACTATATACTTTTAGTCTATTAGAATTATTAATTTATTAAAAATTTTCCATTTAAATTTTTTAATGACAATCAAAACTTTATTTTAAGTTATCAAAAATACTTTATTTAAAATTTTAATTACAATCATAATTTTATTGCTGATACTTGCAGTTCGATATTGAGGCCAATAAACTGCTAAAAAATTAAAAAACATAACTGAAATCGTATGCGATAAATCGCCAAATAAATGAGACAAACATAATTCACCTATATAGGAGAAATCTTAATGTCTAAAGTAAAATGGAGTTTGGCTTAAGCTGAAACTCTCCTAGTAAATAAGGGCACTTTAATATCAACATAAAAATTTATTAAACTTACTTTATTTATTATACGTACATTAATAAATAAAAATATATAATGTATACACACTGTAAAATAAAAAATAAAAATCTTAGTTGACAAACTTGTAGGTTCCTTCTCTCTCAGAGTTATACAAGGAATCACAATCTCCAATTTAGGCTACTTTCTCCTCTAAATTCATTAAAACTGGAAGTATGATGATGCAAAAGAGATATACAATGCAGCTGAAGAAACTTTTTCAACAGACAAGCATTACAAGCTTCATTAAAAACAGTAACGTGCTTTTATTATATTTAAAATTAGTTGCCATTAGAGAACAGATGGTAGCTGGGAATAATGGCTTTAAAAATAGAATAATTTATATATGACTTCATGTCCATGATTCAGTCAAACTGTCAAAAATTAAAACAGTGTTATTTCAATTGTCTTGCAGGTGTTCTTTTGACAGTGTACTTAAGCTTTCCTAAAGTAGATTAATCTCATGATGTTTTAGTGTTATTAATTTGTAAATTAGTCTATCTTCAAAAGTTTCATGGAATTGAAATTTTACTTTTTCTTATTCGTCTTGTAAACAACACAGATATTAAATAGGATGCTTCTACTTTGCTTTCAATAATGGAAGAAAATCATGGAATTTGATGAAACAAAGAAAAGAATTAGAGCTTCGGGGCAACCATGTTGTTGCAACTATTGTTGAAATTTAGACAAAAGAATATTTTTTAAAAAATTGCAAAAATTTAGGATATATTTTACACGATTATTAAATTAATAACATTAAAAGAACTTGAAAAAAAAATTAAAACAATATAGAATTTATTTTTGCGTATAATAGTTTCGGATGTTATAGAGGGAAAATGCAAAAATTCAGCTTAATTTTTATTTAATTAAAGCTTTAATGAAAATTTCAAAAAGATGGTTCTGAGGTGCACATTTTTACCCTCCAAGGTGCAAAATTTGTTAAAATGGTTTGGTGAATAGAACACTAACATAATCAGATGCAAACAGCCATTAATATGTATTATTAGTTGAGATAATGATTCAGATAAGAATTTTTATAAAAAATCCCATTAATGTTGAAAATGTATGTAAGTAGCAATAATTATGAAGAAGTAATTTTTGAAATATTTTAAGAACGGAAACATGATAATTTACGAAATAAATCACTAGTTCTTTGTGCCCTCTCTCTTTCTTTTAATATATAAATCGTTCTTCTAATATATTAATAATCGTTCAGTACTTATAAAAGCATTTCTGAATATTGCGCACAATTTTAAAAGTTTGAATAATTTAGAAGAAAGTTCTTTTAAAGTCTCTTTTGCATTTATCTAATGCATTTTTGAAAATTAACTTTTCATTTAACTATCAATACTGAATTTTCTGCAAAGTATAAATCTTTATCCGAAAAAAAGTTCAAAATGCACATCTTCCCGTAGTGAAAATAAAAATGTACCAATAGAAAATATCTGCAGAACTGTACGATTCTAGAAGGACTATTACATACTTACGAAGGTTTGTGGAAATGTAAATATTTTTGTTGTCTCCCAGTATTTTTATTAAAACATGTAAGTTTGACGATCAATGTGTTGTTCCATTATAATATTCTGGCATATTTGGCGGACACTGATTACAGAAAGTCAATGACAGTAGACCTAGAAATAAAACGCAATTGAAATTAGGACTACTAATTAAAGTAAAAATACCTCTACTACTAATAAAAATGAATGTGTGTGTGTGTGTGTGTGTGTGTGTGTTGACAATACATAGGGCAGACAGCGATTTTTTTCCATTTTTTTTAATAATATCTTAATCAATTAATAATTAAGCTGAATCTTAGCTTTTAAGGGTGATAATTTCCAAAAATACTATTGCACAAAAATTAAAAAAAAAAAAAATTCTTAACAATTTAATAGTCAAGCAATTTTTTGAAAATTTTTTGCTCTTTTCTAAAAATATTTTTAGCTTAATTTTTAATTATGGCTGCCCTGGAATTCCAAACTTTTTCAGCATTTCACAAAGTATTTAATTACATAATTTTTTTCCGCTGTTGAAAATTAAAGAAGATGAATTTTGTTTAATATCTGTGTAGTCTACAAGACAAATCAAACACTAAAGCTACAATATCGTAAAATTTGAAATGTAGTTGAAATCGGATATTGACGTTTTTAACAGCGCTATGATGTTATGGGACTATTTCCATTAGGAACTTTTATGAGCAGAATACACAGAACTTAAGTAAGACAATCAAAATAACACGACTTTAATATCAGGCAGTTGGCATGAAGGCATGAAGTTGCATCTAAATGATTTACCTGAAAGCAATTGTAACTGATATTTGCGGCGAACCAGGTGATTAAGAGAAAATTTTTTTTAAAAAATAAAATATAAATAGACGAATCAATTACGAAATAATATTAAGATATAATTGTTTCTGACTAATGGTTTAAATCTCTTTTAATTTTTTTCCGTGTTTTGTTTTTCTGTATTCAAAATGTATAATGATGAAATTAAATAAGGGATAATATTAAGAACTAATTGTTTCTGACTAATGGTTTAAATCTCTTAATTTTTTTCCGTGTTTTGTTTTTCTGTATTCAAAATGCATAATGATGAAATTAAATAAGTGATAATATTAAGATATAATTGATTCTGACAAATGGTTTAAATCTCCTTTAATTTTTTTGCGTGTTTTGTTTTTCTGTATTCAAAATGTATAATGATGAAATTAAATGAGGGATAATATTAAGATATAATTGTTTCTGATAAATGGTTCGAATCTCCTTTAATTTTTTTGCGTGTTTTGTTTTTCTGTACTCAAAATGTATAATGATGAAATTTTCTTTCTGATGACCGCCAAATTTTTCTGTATACTATTTTTAGCGAAGCGTTCACGTAATCATGAATGTACATTTTATTTTTATCCTTTTTCTTCCTGAATAAGGGCAGAAAATACAGGTTTAAAATGTCATTTAGCATTAATGTTTGTACTAAAATACATTTCACAGCATACATTTTCAACTTCTCTGTCTAGAAAATCTTAATTTCTCGAAGCATAGTAAAGATATGATCAAATTTTTCTGCATAAAAATACTACACTTTTTAAATTCTAATAAAAAACAAAGAATTATTGCGCAAACACTAATTAATTAATTAAGTTATTAACTACTTACTAAAGAACTATTATTAATTGATGCTGGTTTTACTCCAAAAGTCACAAACTTCTTTTAAATTCTAATAAAAGACAAAGAATTATTGCGCTAACACTTAACAATTAATTGACTTAATTACTTACTAAAGAACTATTATTAATTGAGGCTAATTTTACTCCAAAAGACACAAACTTCTTTTATTGAAAATTAATCTAAAAGATTAACAGCTATTTTCATATTATTAATTTTTTTAAATTTATAATTAACGATAAGACTTTTATATCAAACGGGTTAAATTTCCTAACACAAAAGAAATGTGCTTAGACAACGTGCTTAGCTCTTGCCCTCAATTGAAAACTTCAGATTTTTCTCAATACATCTGAATCTCTTTAAATATGGTTTGATTAAATTACACTAAATTAAAAAAACAAATACACTATTAACATGGTTAAAAAGTTAAAATAGAATTGTCAAATTGAATATTAAGATTAATTGTAATAAGTGATATTTATACAGGCAGAATTTGATGTACAGTATATTAGTGATATTCTGGATAGAGAATTGCCATCTCTGGAGTAGAAAATTTAATTTGTAGAGCTTATAACCTTGAATAAAATCGAAATACGTCACCCGGATTTCCGAAACACGTGCTACTTAAATTGATAAGAAGTCTGACGTAGTTCTATAGTCAAGAATTGAAAACAAATCTGTTTCAGATCCGGGATCTCTTATTTGCATAAGCCATGGAATTTTCCCAAGAAATAAATTAGTGCTATGGGACGTTATCATGTGTTCATAAAACTAATTACTACTTGAATAAATTCTAATCTCGACAATTTTAATTATTTAGACTTCGAGACAAGCATCTATTGACGTCAAAGACCTCCACAGTTGACGGAGAATAGTTTCTAGTATGGTCATATGACATATAATCCACAGAAGACATGTCCTGACATTCTTGATTTCTGAATATGGGACTCATATGTTATGGTTGATAAATTTCAAGTTCAATAATGAAGTTTTTCAAGAAATGATTAATAATAGAGAATTCATGAGGCGCTAATTCTGTTAAATTTATTTATCTATTTATCATCAATATTAAGAAAGTTATAGGAAAATAAAAATTTGAAGCACCCATCATTTCCTCCCTTTCTAGCTAAATGATCCATCTAGGAATTTATAAGAGGATTTAATATTTTTCATAATATATTCCAAGCCGGTTAAAATCCAAATAGAACTGCTCTAGTTTTATCTCTTTTATTGGTGATAAATGCATTATATAAATTTCTTACATGTTTTTTTAAATATTTTCTCAAAGAAATATAATTTTGAATCTGAAAGAAATTCTTATTTTTTTGTTTAAAGAACTCAGAATAAGGAATTGATTATTGAAATGAATCAATTAAAAATACTGATTCATTTCATCGTAAAATACCAGATCAATCTATTTTGAAACATTACTTAATCAATGATTTATTTGATTTTTGTGAATAGTGATTTCAAAAGAATTTTTTTTTCTCTTTAGTGAATAGAATTTTTTCGTGTATAGAATTTTCAAAAGGGTTTCATTTTTCCCTTTAATGAAATTTTCAATACATTTTAATTTTCTTTCTTTTTGTATGAAAGTCATCGATAAATCAAATTGTTTACAATTGATAGATGCATAAAAATCTAATTTTTTAATTTGGATAGGAGATTCCAGATCTACAAATAATACTGACAATATACTTTTATTTTTTCGTTTCACTCTCGCTTTTTTTAAAATAAAATAATTGCTTCTTACTAGTTTTTTCCCTTCAGATTCAATTTCAAATCGAGATTTACTGAAAATGAATCCGTTCATTGAATAATTTTCTAATGTATACATTAATTAAAAATGTATGTGGCTCAAACATGAATGCGTGATTTCAATGACAATGATATGTCATTTCCTTTGCTTATAACAGAAGGGGAAAAAAGGAGAAATAATTAAACAAATTGTTCTACGAATCTGTATTTTTTGTTCATTTCTATATAAAGTAAATTACAATACGTAGTTTTAGATTGATTAAGATTATATATATATATATATATATATATATATATATATATATATATATATATATATATATATATATATATATATATATATATATATATATATATATATATATATATAATTTACTGAAAAAAATCGTTGAGTTATAGTTGAAGTATTTCCAAATTGTTTTATACATGTCAGCATAGTATTGCCTATTGTTTTCGATTCAAAATAAAATAAAAGCCATGAATTTAAATGAATCATTATTATTTTGATATATTTTTTCTGAGATTACTTTAAAGAAAATTATCTCTTTAGAAATGCTGGGAAAATCGAGAAATGCATTCAACGCTTCAACTTTTTTCAGATACTTTTTATGATAAGAGATGTAAGTCAATTTTAATATGAGACGAATTCAAGAATGCTGAACAATATTTTTATAAGTCTCGTCAGAAATCTCAGATTCGAATAAAAGTAGCTGAGATCATATTTATCGTCATAGAGTACAAGAGAATAAACTTGTTTATACTTTAATGTGTACGAAGCGTACAGAGAAAGTACTATAAATGACCAAAAAAAAAATTACAAATTCAAGATTTTGAAGAATCTAAACATTTCCGACATCCGTTTGTCTGTCTGTCTGTGAACACGATAATTGAACTCAATGGATGTTATGTGGTATAATCTTTACATTTAATTTAACCATTTGGATTAAATTTTGAATAAAATACACTAAGAGAAAACCGGTCTGTCCAAATATAAGTTAATACTGTCACTATAAAAGGGACAAAGCAATGTAGGTAGGTAATGTATACAGATTTAAAATTTAAAATGTCGACTCAAATATATCAGTGGAGAAGCCATTTATAAGCTTGTAATTTTAGAAGAATCTCAACAAGATAACTAAAAATTGCAATAACTTAAATATGTTAACATTGTTGCGTGATTTTGTGACTACAGTTGTGGTTGATGTTAAATTTTAATTTCAATAATTTTAATTCAATAATAAATTTTAATTTCAATAATTTGTAAAAAGGGGAGAAATTACACATTTGTTTTCTAATGCTTGTGTATTAATAGTATCTCAGCCATTAACACCAAAGATCATTCGCTATTATGCTCTTTTGTAACTATGGTTCATCAATGGGAATGCAGTTAGCAATATACTAATACATTTATTATAGATTCTGCGAGAAAGTTTCGGGAAAATTACTATCGCTGATTTGAAATGAATCTTGTCTCTTCCATCGTACGTCTCCATCTCTCTATTTTTTTTTATTTCCCTTAGAAAATTTATGGATTTTTTTAAATTCAAGAGATACGTAAAATACTGAGAGTCAGAATAACTATTTATTGTTCAAAGTGTAATATGAAAAATGAATTATTCCATAAAATATTTGTAAAAATACATTTTTCAATGTATGAATTTATATTGTTTGATGAAACAAAAAACAAAAAATACTTTGCAGCAAAATCTCATATTCAGAAAAAATACCGATTTCCAATTGATAAAATTATTTCTTAATTATTACTATTAAATATTTTCAAAGCATTTATGGTTGAATAATTTATATGAAACAAAAAAATCTATTAACATCATTATATTAAGTTATAATTTGTAATTAGAAAAGTAATTCTAAAATTTCCATCAAATGGCAGTCTGAAGAACTATGGGCCATATACGATATTTTATTTAATAGAATGTTAATCAGTAATATCTTATTCACAAATGAATTGATGTTTTTCCATATATAAAAAGCTTCAGAAGGGAACAACATGTCTCTGCTTTGAAAATTTAAGCAAAAACTGAATATTAGACTAATGACAAATCACAAAATGTTTCTTTCCGCATGTAAGGAATTTTTGCTTATAACTATAAAAAAACTTTGAAAATTAATGCAAAACAAATTCTTAAAACTCATAGAATTAACAAATAGGTATTTTAAAGCCAATGCGGCCCTCCTCTAATTCTCTATAAATATTTTATGATTTTGAAAAAAATAGTTCTCTGAGGATGAAAATGTAAGTAATTTATCTGAGAGAATGGAAAAATCGCAATTATTTGTAATAAAACTAATTAATAACATAGTTTTATATCGAGATGACCATACTTTATCAACAAATCTTATCTCAGTAACGTAGGATCAACATTAGTAAAGACTCCATTTCGAATCTCAGTTTCTGTTATAAAATGTCTAGCCATGTGGGTACCATATTTAAAAGAAACGGTTCCTAAACGTTATCTATATCCGGGTGTAAATGATTATCGATAAAAATTAATTTGCAGATAGTTATTGATGACGTCAAACATTCTTTGTTGTGAGAGGACATGCGCATGGAGATATCCTGCTACTTGAACGAAAGTAAAGAATTTGTAATATAGTATAGCGTTTGTCCAAGTATTGATAGAGATAATTACTTTAAGAAAACCCGAATTTAAGAAAAGGGTTGTTAGCCGTCAATTAGCATGCGGATGTAAATTCTGTTTTAGATATTCTTTCAAACATCAATCTGTAGGAAATTTGTTATGACGTCAAACACTCTTTGTTGTTAGATGTGTTTTGAGAAATCGTTGACTGTTATTGATACTAAAGTAACAAAGTTGAAAAGCATAACCTATCATGTTGACATCCAACAAGAGATATATGGAAAAGTTTCGCTATAGGTATCAAAAAATTTGATTAAGTAATCTTCCTTTTAAAAAATACTATATATGTCATGAGTTACTTTTTTATTTTTAAATAATTTAGGAATTGTTGCGGCTATTCTGAGAAAAACCATGTTTCTGAAAATTTGAAAAACGTTATTTCAACTTGCCACTCAAATAAAAACTGAACTTGTTTCTCCTCAAAATAGAAAGTTTACAGATGATGCTAGTGGAAGGAAAGGCGATTCATCTGGAATTATAATTTTTTTTCCAGTTATGTAGGAGAAGAAAAAATAAAACTTTTCTCATCCTAGATTCTATATTAACTATACGAGTCGAGAATTAAAATCAGAAAATTAATTTTCTTTAATTTGAAAGCAGATTTTATCGAGAGGGAAAAATTTAATCTTGAAGTTTTGATAGACTTCCATATATTTTATTTTTATTGACTTATCCGTGATGTTATCGCCCTTTTAGCATATTGTAAATCTAGTATGTTAAACGCCAAATAAAAAAAAAGACATACATATGCTATATATGTATATAAACATTATCAATATTAGAAGTAGAAATAAACTCATAAATCAAATAAATTACAGATATGTGAAACAAGCAAACGATGTATTATTTTCTCATCTGGAGATGAAACAAATGTTTACCTCAAAAGGAATTCTAGCATTTTCTGAAAATAGTATCGAACAATTAAGTAAAAAGATGCCACTTATATGCCAACATGTGTATGCCAATGAGGAAAGATGGGAAAGACGATATAAACTCTAGGTACTAAATTAAAAACTTCAAAAGCATAATAGATCAAATACACACACACACACACACACACACACACACACACACACACACACACACACACACACACACAAACACAAACACACACTTCCGGTTTAAAGATTTTTATCTCCAAATTAAATTTATTAAGTAATTCAGAAGACAAACTTTTTGAAAGAATTAAGTTTCATGACAAAAAAAAAAATCAAATATTTGAATGAAAAACGTCTGAAGAAAAGCTAATTTGAATAGAAAGAAGATTTTAAAGTATAAAAAAAGATTTTCTTTAAAAAATAAAAGAAATAATTCATTTAATGGCAGAAACCTAAAATCTAACAACTTATAATAATTGAATCGATAGAAGTTTTTTAAGTAAGTTGAATAATAAGAAGATTTTAGTCTTATGCATTTTATATCAATGTTATGAAAAAGAATAGTGTTATAATGAAAGTGTATAGCGCACACACAAACTGCGCGCTCGCGAAGAGAGAGAGATTCTAGAGTTATTTACAGGAAATATATTTTTTAATTTGACCAGCTAAATTTTTAGTTTTTTATATTTAATCTTTTTTTGATACCAAATATCTCTTGCGCAATCTGTCTTTATTTGATGTCTGTATCTCATAATCAAAATATTTTTGCATAATCAAAATATTTGGTTTAGAAAACAAACAAGAGATAAAGACTTCGATATTTACAAAATTGAATTAAAATGCGTGTTTTCCAAATAAATTGAATTTAAATGAAATTCATCCTTTTAATTTAAGAATGTTTTAATTATATTTCTATATGTTACAGGTAACATATTTCTTAATACAAAAAAGGGCCTTAACAACGTCTTTTAATATCAGCATTCTGGAGCTTTGTCATTTGGCTACAAAGTCACTAAATCGCTCTAATGAGTAGTAATGTTTTCACATATAAAGTGGCAATTAGCAGCTTATGAATCAACTCTTAATGTAAAAGGTGTGCCCTTCGAAAATTTACATATTCACCAATTTCTCAAGCATGATTTCTTGGTGTCTGTCTGGGGGATAGTAAAATCAGTTTTGTAGAGCAAAATATTATTAGTATATATTTTAAGTTAGAACAAATAATGTTCACACTAATAACATAAAATAATAGTTTCTAAAGGATTCATAATACATATGAAAGGCAATATGAAACAATGAAATGATGCAAGTTAAAAAAATTCCGAAATTTGCTTTTAAAAATGGACAAATTAGCAATGTTTTGTATAATGTTGTAAAGATTGTAAATATTTGACAGTTCTATAAGTAGCTCATGACAATTTGTAAAGAGGTGGCTAATGTAAATATTCTTATATTTATTGAGAGCAGTGTTTTTCCTTTTGCCTAACAGTTTCAACCCCCGGGGGCACCACGAAATGAGGATGAGATGCTTCCGACATGGTGGTTAGATCTCGCCACCCTGGAGGGTACACAGATAGGCGGGGGATCTGACTCCTCCCATCGATGATGGGACGTACTTTCTTCGGGGAGGGTTGTACCGTGGCCGGTGATGACCCTTAGGACCACAGTTCCCGTCAGTGTTGCTGTTGCGGCGGTCCGGTCATTCAGTTTTATGGCTTAAATCCGTATGCCTTCGTGGCGGGTCGAAGAGTCAGATGCCTTGCCTAACAGTTTCGCTTTTATAACAAATATTTTACCTCTATTTGTCAGATCTGTATTTATGACACTCAAAAGTCAGATATGAGTAAGTACGACATATTTATTTGAGATTAAGATCAAAAAGCAACATTTTATGGATGTTCAGTATTAAAATAAAAATATCACACAAGTCTGGAATTAATACAGATCACTTTTGCAATCAAAGATTCATATGGTACTTCTTTCGTTTTTGAAACAAGAAAATTTTAAATCCCTTTTACAAAGTCACTGAATTTTTAAAAAAATATAAAACATATTATTCAAATGTTGTGCTTGTTCAAGGAGACAGATGATCCTTTCGATGGAAATTCAAATCGTGTTTAGGCGGGTAATTTAATCTCTGAAATAACAACTTTCTTTTTATCTTTCAAGACAAAAATAATATTTCTTCCTATATCATCTGGAAATATAAATTTCAGGAAATATTTTTTCCTGAATTATGCACGAATTCTTATATATCTGAAGAAAAACAGAAGAAAAATAATTTGTTTCAAAATATCTTTTTACGTAAATTAGGACGTGATTCAGTAGTATAAACTGATATTTTTTTATTATTTATGCCTAACATTAATTATTTAAATAGAAATCTCGAAATATTTGTTGTCAGAAATAAGTGAATTTAAGGGAAGGCTCGTTTCAAGTTCATAATCCAATTATAAAAAAATTCTGCGATGGAGAATTATGAAAATCAATTGAAATTAAAATCTGTGAAGTTAAAAAAAATAGTTTCTAATTATAATCGAAATGCGTAATTCGAAAAGGAATCATAACTGAAGTAAAGTTCACTCTTTCAATTTTCTCAATTTTTGCAACTTAATGTTTAATTGTGTAAAGTCAAAAATTCCTTGGAAAATTTTATTCCATGTTAAGCTCAGTTGTTTTATGTCTAATACTGAAAATGAACATCTAAATCGCATATTCCTTGTTTTCTTTATATCTACAGTGTGTTAAGGCTTTAATTTTTATTATCAAATACTTATACTATATTTATTTTTTGGTATATTGTTTATATTCTAGAATTCTTGCAAACCAATTCATACAATAATTGAACCAGGAAAGAGGGAAATAAAGTATCATTTCGTTGTGATGATATAAACGTTACAGATTCATCAAAGATTTTTAATAAATATTAAATAATAAAAAAAAATTAGAAAATTTGACTTTGGTATTTATAAAATAAGCTTATGTATCAATAACCGAATTTTAAAGAGGCAAATTAAAAATCGTAAAAATATGGATTAAATATCAAAATTCACACAAGGACTTTTGATTTCCTTAGTAATTACGTTTTAAAAATTGTTTCAATTTCTTTCTTTATTATATTCCATATAAAAATAAATACCACAGATAAATTTTATTTCTATTAAATAAAATACCAAACGATAGAAAATAAAATACTTTAATATCTATTTGAAAAACTATGAGTTAAAGGTGTTATTTTTAAAAAAAATGTCTTTAAAAAGTGCCGGAGAAAAAATAATTGCTGGAAGTATAAAAAGTATTTATTAAAAAAAAAAATAAACGGAAATTAGTTGAGAATTTAAAAGGGTAATCTTTGTAAATGCCCACACATAAATGTGTTCGCAATCACATACACACACCAAAAAAATATGAATATAAAATGTATATATAAATGAATAATGTGTATGTATAAAAAGAAAAGGAAATGTGTTGAAGATTTAAAATGATAAATTTCGCAAATGCTCAAACATAAACATGTTCGGTAATCATGCATACAAAAAAAAAAAAAAAAAAAAATGTATGGACGTTATGTTCTTATGTGCTCTTTTGAATTTGGACAGCCACATACTTCTAATTTATATTTGTAATGACTAAATACTTAAATAATTTTCATGTCATGTATTCTATACATTCAGTTTTGTCAACTAGAGAATTCAGCTTTTCAATAATAAACTCCAAGATGATAATTTTTTTTCCATTTTTCAACAAAATTGGAGTAAAATATTGTTGAATGCATTGAAACGAAACTATTTTGAGTAAAATTGTTCAATAAATGTTTATATAGATAGCTAAAATAAATAAAAATAATTGGAGAAAGCATTCTTTATAAACAAACTGAGGAATTAAATATTTTTATTCGTATTATTATAGCAAATTATATTCAGAAACAGAAATAACTATGAAATTTTGCACTCGGAAAAAAAAAATGTTTATAATTCCAAGTATCAACTATTGTTTGGAGTGGTCAGTTAAATGTCATTTTTATTGTTTTTTCCTCCAAACAAAATATTTAATAACTTTAGCCTTTAAATTAGTGGTTTTGACCCTGTTTTTTGTATTCAATTATCGTTTCTAGAAATTATGATATTCCCAAAATAGCCCTAATAAGAAGTGATATTTAACTGTTAAAGGATAAAATCAATGTAACGGATAAAACAATATAATGGATGAAAAATTGTATTTTTATCCATTACATTCGTTTTATCCGTATCTAAATTTTTCTGAATTTATCTTAAATACTATTTTTTCTATAGATGACTATAGATTTCTACCACAATTTTATGCATTAATTAGCTCGATGAAAAATATGAAATAAAATAATTTCAGTTTCAAAAGGTTTTACTAAAAATATCTTAGTAAATTTCGCATATTGCACATTCATATTCACTTTAACTTTGATGATTCATCGTATCCTCATGTAGCCGACCCCCATATTATTAAACAAACAGATGTTAAAGGGATTTCTTATCTCTGTAGATAGTGGGAGGACCTGTTAAGAGTGTCACAGGCGGATTTATTAGATTCTACCAATGACATTCTGTATATCTGCTTTTCATTCCCGCCTCTCTAGTATACTGATAATTCAGATAAACCTCCAGGAGCATATAAACTCTTCAAATGTTAATTTTTGTTTTGTTTCTAGAAATTTTATATTCGTACTACAAAGTCTGTTTGAAAGTCTTGATTTAAAATGAAATCAATTCTTGGAGTTTTAATACTTGTTTTTTTCGTAATTTGGTTTTGCGCCTGCGAAGATGGTATTAATTTTAGAAGCGGATTACCGTCCATACTTCAAAGACATTTCGATGCATTTAATTATAATGAACATTGTGTGAAGGAGAAAATAAAATACGTATCAACTGATGGTAAGAAATTTTTTCAAATGATTTTTTTATGAATATATTATTTTTTTTTAGGTTTGTTTGCTTAAAGATTTTTATTTATTTATTTCATCTCTTTTGCTCTGTAATTTATCCAAGTAGAATTTAATTTTTAAATACAAATGAAATTTCGATGAATTTTCTATATTTTTATTGCAGATTGAGTTTACGTTTTGTATATTAAGTTAAAGTATTAGTATATTTATATATGCAAAGTATATATAAATATACTATATAAAGTATATTTATATATACAAAGTATATTTAGAGTTTAGTTCTATTTGAGATTAAAGATTTCATATGAAAAATAAACAAACAAACAAACAAAAACTGAATTCGCAGATAAACTTTTAAATACTTAATATTATAGATAATAAGATATATTTTAAAAATAATATTGATAAAATATTTAATAAATGAAGAAAATAAAATATGAAAGGTAACGAAAGGGCTTCGAAGGAATGTGAATAAACTAATGAAACATTTAACAAATATAATTGTTTTTCTCTAATGAAAATAATGATTTTTAATTACTTTTCTTTTGAAAAAAATTAATTAATGTGTAAAATATTGTTTATTCACTATATATTATGCAATCATCTAATGAACGTTTTTAAAATAATTTATAAATTTATTTCAAAATAAATTATGTAGCTACTATTTACATATTGCATTCAAGTGCGATAATTGACAACTACATACGATTTTTTCTGCTTTAAATTTGTTCATTGCCCTTTCTCAAGAGTTAGATGTGCTGTGGGATACAATCAAATATTAACAATATGAAAAAAATGTAAAATTTGTTTGAGACGACCGAATATGTCGCTGAAATATCTTATAGATTTGATAAGAAAATTTAAAAATTTCAAATATAGTACCTTTTATTTAATAATGCTTTCATAAGCACTTTTATGCTGAAAACAAATTTGCTCAGTCTGTTTAAAATATTATTCTGTCATCATATTTCCTTAAATGAGTTTTAAAAAAATTTGAAAATAAGATTTTTAAAATGTGACTTCAGTTCAAATTTAATTATTTAGTTATAATCATATAATATTTGGGAAGTAAATTATTATCATTATCAATTTGTTTCATATCTTAATTTGTCTTTAATATTTAAGAAATAAATTATTTTTAAATAAATGTCATTTACAGTACATTTTTTTACCGTACTTCCTATGCAAAAATGTTAAAAAACATTAATAAGAAACACGTTGCTTTTCGAAAGTTGGTATTTGTGTTTTAAATTGTACTTCCTGATTCTTGCTAACTTCCTGATTATTATTTCTTATGTTTGATAAATGGAGGATGAATAAATTTAAGTCAGATTTCTAAATGAATGGTATATATATTACATGTGGCACAAATTTACTATTTTTAATGGTACGATTTTTTAAAACAAGTAATTTAAATTATTATGAAATATCCTTTTTTAAAAGGGTTTTTGTATTAATATTCATTATTTAAATATGTAATTTTTTTCATTCTTCTGATTTTTTCTTAAAATACTTCATAGAGCGTACGGTCTACTCTTAAATGGTTTAGTTATATTCAAAAATGTTATATTAAATAATGTTTCAGTTCGACAAAGAGACGTATTTTTAAATTTTTTTATTTGACAGAAATCTTACGAAGGAGTTAAGAAAATGTAACTGATTGAAATTTTGGTTAAAAAAAAAGAATTATTTGTAAAATTCCAACAAAATGATAACAATTTTAATGCCCTTCAACAGATCGCATCCTTGTGAATTTACACTTTCAAACATAACGTGAAAAAAAAAAGTACTCGGCTGCATTCTGAGTCTGACTTCGTCTTGCAGTTAATGAAGTCCAATTTAGTGCATTTGGTAACAGTAAAACAGGCTCATTTCTTATTTTAATCTGCATTTTTAATTAATCTTAAAATTTATTATAATAAATTTTTACAAACTATTTATAATATTTTAAATATATTTATGCTTTATTATGATGTTTAATTTGCAAATATCAATGAATAATGTAGATTTGAATTGTTATATATATTTAATTTAATTTTAACGCTTCATTCAGGATATATTTTTCGTCGTTGCAATTCTTTATTAAGCATATAAATTTTTGATCAATTTTTATGTGGTGCAAAATTTAAAATTGATGCTAAATTAACATATTAATTACATAAAATTAAGATTTATTTCGGTGCTCTTACGTGATTTTTTTTTAATAAATGCGAAGAAAAATTTTTACAATTTCTCAAAAATTATAAAATTATGAAACTTACAACTAAAATAAAAGTTTTTTTATGTATTTATTTAAAAAAACAATTTTAATATTTTTTGTTTTTATTTATTTATATTTTAGTAACAATATGTATTATTAGCTGAAAATTATTTTAGAAAATTATATGTAAGTGCTAACTTATTGGGCGAGCCTTACATGTGCATTATAACTAATAACTGCATGCTACAAAAAATTATATTATTAGTTTATTAAATCATTTTTTTAGTTAAAATGTTTCGAATTCATTAATATTAACCTTATATCCAAAATTTCTTTAGATGAACATATTTGGAAGAAGTTAAAAAATATTTTTATCAAAGAAAAAATGCTTGATATTTTTATTAGAAAAATTACTTTGCTTACATAGAGCAATAAAAAAAATCATTATTATTTTCCTTTCAAATATAAAAAAGCGAAGAAGAAGTGTTTTAGAATTCCTTCTAAGAAATTCTTAGAAATTCGTTCTAAGTAGGAGGTTTTAAATTCTGTTCTGGAGAATTGTGACTTCTTTAGTACTGAATTGTAAATGTTCAGTATTTATACTTAATGATAACTTTAATAACTTTTCATGTCCTTTCTTTCAATTTATTTTGAATAGCACGATTTGCAAGAAATTTTAATGTAGAATATATATTGATAAAAAGGGACTTATTTTTATTACCGAATGTTATAATGTGTTTTTACTGCAGAATGTTGTTATAATGTGATTTGTGTTCATAACATATTGCTTAATTCTTAGTATAGCCATTTTGCACATTCTAATACTCTTAAATTTAAAACACACACAAAAAAAATTTAAAACCTTTTAAATAATTTTCTTGAATTATATGCACTATTCAAAACACATATATTTTTTGTAAAGCAAAATAAAATGTCCTGCATTTTAGGGTCATATTCTATTATGCGTAGATATGTAACTTAAAACAGGTATTATTAAAATATTTTCATGACATTTTTTTTTCAGAAATGGTTGAATTTTTCTTATATATAAATTTGAATTTTTAATTAAAATGATATTTTGAAACTTCCTGAAGTGATTTTAGTAGCGATTTTTATAGTTATGCATTTCTTATCAATATCTTGACATGTGGGAAAAATCAAGTTAGGTCAAAAGACCTTAATTTCATAAAAGCTCATTGCCAAAAATGGGGCGATCATAAATAAAACAATATATTCTATAAAATAAGAAAATTTTACATTACATTTTAATTTACTTAACTTTCGTTTTGTCATTTAATTTATGTTTTTATATTTACAAAGAATCTTAATAATATTAGTGTATGGGGCAAATCTACTTTTGCGAAAGCTGATTTTTAAAAAAAATTCTAAAGCAGTTATCAGCATGACACAGTTTTTACTTTTTTTATTTGTGAATATGGCAGTAAAAATTTTTTTGACCAAACATTGCTGTGGAGAGTTGATAACTTTTATCAGTTTGATATAAAAATGTTTGCATGTATGTAACGCAAGATTTAACATTTTAAAGGTTTATTTAATCTCTACAGAAAATTTGGCTATATTTAGGATGTAGAATTTTTATTAACCATTACTGTAATTCTGAAATAAAATAAAATCATTTTCTTTGAAATTGTAGCTCGTATGATGTCTAAAATCTTTTTTCCGTATTGATAAGGGGAAAATTTATTCTAAAAACGATATGAAATAGTACGTAAATTTCTTATAACGTACCAGAGTAAACGCATTCACTTATAATAAAAGCGTATATACATAAAAATAATAATGTTTATAATAAGTGTTTCGGCTTTTTGCGGTTTAAAGTGCTGATTTTGGTAGAGATATACTTCGGAGCCTGAAAATATATACCTTTTTTGTGAAATTCTGATATATATATATATCGTTAAAATATATTAATTTAGTTTTTGCACAATATTTATAAATTTCATAATTTTTCAACTATATATTTATGCTGGATTTGTAAAAATTGCTTGTTACTATAGTAATTGAATATAATTCGTTTCTACAAAAGTTTAATCACATATTTAAACGATTACTGCAGGCTAAAGCATGGAGATTCCCTTCTTCGACAATGCTGTTGCGATATTCCAATTACTTATTATTAAATTTTTAATATAGAAAATTAACTTTTAGGGTAGTTTTGTTCAGTGAACAGTGGCTCAGTAAATGTTTTAGTAAACTCGCCTTTAAAAGTGTGCCTGTATTTATATTCAATAGATATTCAATAAGTTAGTACGAATTTCCCAAAAGTCATAACCATTTTGAAATCTTAATGAGAATTTTAGTTTGATAGCCTCAGTTCATTTTCGAGTCTATTACAAAATGAATTTTTTTCTTAATATCACTACTATTTATTTAAAAATTATATCATCGGCATCATATACAAAATTTATTCATGATATTAATTTAGTTTTTATATGAATTTCATATGAATGTCTAAAATCATGACATTCGACAAATAATTGCATAATTCATCAAAATGCAAATTACAAATACTCATTTGATTTGAGATAAAATGAATTCATTATTTGACAATAATGAAAAATGAATTCATTATTTGACAATGATGAAAAATGAATTCATTCATTTTGAAAACTGGTTCTGTATATATATTTAAGATTTATGGTTCTTGATTTTTGTAAAATAATTTTGTATTGTTCATCCAAAAAGTATCCTGATTCCTGTTATTGCTCGTAATCTATAAAAGTTAAATTGGGCAGAAAAAATTGACTACATTTAGAAGAACATGTCCTTCAAAAATATGTGAATTGCATTTGAATCAGGGAAAATCTTCATATTTCTTTTTACTTAATCTTCAAATATCTTATTTCCAACCCTTACTGTTTTGTCTTTTATTTGATTCTGCATGATAAAAAAAAATCCCCAGATATAAAATGTTATACGATTCGGCTTAAAATAATCACAGAGAAAATTTTTTTAGGAACAGATTTAATATATTCAAATGTAGCAAATATGTCACTCTATTAAAACTTCCCTTGCCTTAAGTTTTTTATTCAATCATGAATATGTTTCTAAGAAATTTCTGTTTTAAGAAAGATAATTTATTTTTTATGTTTCCAATTATCAGCAATGAAACAAAACTAAACAAGAATTTGAAATATTTGATTTTATTTTTATATTTAATTGCACATAAATAATAGATAAAAAAAATTTTTTTTGAAGCATATAATTGTAAAATGAAGAATTTTACGTTTAGCTATTAATATTAATAAAATTAGCCCAAATTAAAAATATATGGAGCAGCTGAAAATGCTTTTTTTCTGAAACATTCCTTTATAATTAAAATACAAGAAACAAAACGCTGGTGATTTGCATGATCAAGTTTCCATTAAAAGATATTTTAAATTATTTTTAGGAATTTTTTTAGCATTTTATATTAGTAAAAATTATTAATTAGAGGTGCTAATTAGTAAAACGCTTATAATTTTTTGTTTAATAAAAAAAATTGCATATTTTGCTAAAACAATGGCATTGCTTTACAATGGACAAAATGTTGGTTTTGTATTTTATTCAATATATTTTATTTATCTATATATTTCCTGCTATATGAAATTTTGTACTTAATGCATAATTTTACAAAAGTGCTTGTTTCATTAATTAAAGGTTTCACAATTCATCTTTTAAAATATAATGGCTTCCATTTATCCCATCGAAATTTCGTTTGAATTACCTACCCTACTTTACAACATTGCTTTAGATTACAATAATCTAAAACAATGTTGAAAGATATGATTCCTTTCCAGTTTTCCTTTCCAGTTTTACCATTTTTTATTTCTGCCAGAGAAATCATTTGCAAAATTTAAATGAGCTTTCCCTCAAAACTAAATAAATAAATAGAAGCCGAAAATTTTTGCTATTATGAAAGTCTTTGCGTATTGCTATTTATATTTAATTGATGGAAAGAAAGAAAATTAGAAATCGTGATGATTTAGATCTTTCCCTTATGATTGGCATCAAAATGCGTTGTTGTTCAAAGCTTTTTCTTGCAAATATATATATATATATATATATATATATATATATATATATATATAGCTTTAATGTTTATAAAAGTACATTGTTGTCTTGTTTATTATATAATTTGTTACATAATAAAAAATACTTTTACAGATTAATTATATCTTGTAAATATTATATCTTATAAATATAAAAAAAATCCTAGAAATCTCATATAACATTAGGAATCCAAATTTTTAAATACTTATAACTAATCAAATCTTTATTTAAAATTTCAAAATATTCGACGTATTTGATTTGATTTAAATTTGAAGAATTCAAATATGTATTAGAAATTTTTTTGATGCTGTTTGATAAAAAGAACTTGAGCAAATCTAAATATGAAATCGACCCTCAAAAGAAGATATATTTCTTAGTCTTACAGAAAACATATTTCTATAGCAATAGATATTCACAGCTTTATTGTAAAGTTTCAGAATAAAGAGCAGTGTTCTAACACATTTTTAACAGATTATATTAAATAACGTTTCATTTTTATTGATTGATTATGTTGTTATTTATGGCACTTCACAAGCCCGCTGACTGAGTCAGCGATTTAAGCCGAGTTCGTGCAATAGCTTCTGAGGACCCCTGAACACCCGAGAGCAGAAGTCTGACTTCTAACTCATATGAAGATGACACTCACACACTCGCTTGCACAACCCCTTTTTTTACGGGGTTTTTACTCTTTCACACACCTCGCAGATAGAATACATGAAGAAGAACCATGCCCGAACTAGGACTCGAACCTAGGACGCCCAGATGACCGGGAAGGCGCGCTACCCCTAGGCCACGGCACCAGCTTGATTGATTATTCATAAGCTAAAAGAAATCATTGAATATATTAATATCAATATGATTTATGTTAAAATTTCAAATTAGTTCAGCAAAACCGTAAAGAGAAAGTATTTTTTTTTTTTCATTTTGTGTCGAAAGAGCAAAAACGTTTGCACAATATTTTGAACCTTAAAGTAATATTACCTTTATTCTTTTCTTTTTTCCAGTCTCATTAACACGGATGGACAAGGAAATGTTGCCCTTTATCACAGCAAAATTATCGACATATGAATATGATGCCAACAAAGTAGAAGTTTATTTAGAGTTCCACGGACTTTCGGAAAAGAAAACAGCTTCCCTAGATAATCGAAAATTTATCATAGATGTGCAGCCGTTTGGGAATAAAGAAAAGAGTTTTAACACAACTTCATCTCCTGCTTCAGTGATTGAAAATGCGGTAGAGCTGACATTCGAAATAACCTCGTTATACAATACATCGAAAGAGGATCATGTTTTAGAACTAAATTTTACTTTCAATATCCTGCGGAAAAATGGAAGAACAGCAAAATCCCTTATGAAAAATCCCTTAAAAGCTTTCCTCCTTGTTTACGAGACAGTAGAATCTTGCAGCTTTCTGGATTTTGTTAATCGTGAAAGACGATTTCGAAGATCCATAACGGTTAATCAAGTGAACAGTGATGCAAAAGTTGGTTTAAAACCCTTCACTGCATCAGCAGATTTTGCTTTATGTAAAGTCACCCCTTTCCCTGTCAATTTTACGGAAATAGGGTTAGACTGGATAGTCTATCCGGAGGTGCAGGATATCGGTTCATGCAGGGGAATATGCCCTATGAAAAGTGTCGTAACAGGGTACGGATTAATCCAAACTATATGCTTTGAAAACACTAAAAGAGGACAGCCACCATCTTGTTACCCCAGTGAATTTGGAAGCATGACTATCATTTATACTGATTATTTGGATAATAGACCAGTCATAGCCAAATTCTCTGATATGATAGTCAAGAAATGTAAATGCATATAAGACTTAAATGGAATTTTAAAGTTTTAATGCATACTTAAACTAATCAAAGATACAAATTCCATCTTTGAAAAACTTTTGTTTTCTTATTATTTAAAATGTATTCTTAAAAAATATATCTCAATCGATTAAAAAAAATTCTTTTAAAAATATAATGATTTTTTTTATTGTATATTGAATGAAACAATTAATTGCATTATAAATATTATAGATTCAAAATAAGAGAAAGTAGAATTTAATAATCAAAATACATCATTTTCGTTTTTCAACTACTGAGTAGTGAAATTAATATATTAAAATTCATTAATTAATTACTTTTTAATCCTTAATAAGGATAGTGATTTGTTTAATATCTTACTTGCCTAGAATTTTAAACTCTTAAGATTGTAGAATTTTAATTTTCACTAACAAAAATATTAGTGCATTAATAGAATATATATTATGCATCGATTTTTAAGACAAATTTATGTTAACCAGAGATGAACTAGAGAAAAACATTGTTATTGGCTTGAAAGTAAGATTTCAAAATTATCGAAATTATCCTGTATACAATATTTTCATTTTTTTTCAAAATTAGATATTTCAGAAAATATTCTTATGTTTAAGAAATGAATTCAGATGAAATTCATTACGATATTTTTATTATGATTATTTATGTGTCTGAATTGTAAAATACTTCAAGTAAAATGTCATTCTTTAAATGTATTATATTTGTATTGATATATAATAAATAAACATTTTAGAAGGGATTATTACATTAATTATATTTCTTTCAATGTGCCATTTATTTCTGTATTCATCTCTTACTTATAGCTAATCGCGTTGAATTTTGCATTGCAAACTCATTTACATTGAATCTTACATTTAAGTAATGATTTCAGGCGAAATTCATTACGCAAATTTTATTGTGATCATTTAAGTGTCTGAACTGTAAAATAATCCCTACTAAAATGTGATTCTTTGTATTAATATATGATAAATAAAATTTTTGAAAAGGATTATTTCAAGTTATATTTATTTCTGTGTTCATCTCTTTCTTACAGCTAGTTGCAGATAAAAAAAATTAAATGATATTTTTCTTTAAAGTTTTGTTGAGATGAAGTCTTTCATCAACCGCATCTGCTAAGCTGCCACTCCTCTCACCACTTTTCTAACTAAGGAAACGGTAAGGTTAAAATAAAAATTTAATAAATAATATTAAAAGATAAAGAGTTGAGGACAAAGAAATTAAATCAATAGTTACGATTTCAATGTTATTTTTAGTTAAGAAAAATCTAAAAACAATCTTTATTTACTCATAATTTTTTAATTCATTAAAATTTAATATTTTAACAAAACATTAATAGAATTTCAATATACTAAAATATAACGCATAAGATTTTTCATTTTGAAATTTTAATATTTTCAGCTAACATCTTCGAAAATTAGCATCGGATCGATATGTTTGCCGGTTTTAAATCTCATAATTAAAATAGAATATAATAATTGCATAGATATTATGTTTTCTATGCAATTATTATATTCTATTTTAATTACAAACATGATCGCGTGCACAAAAATAAATTTGTCAGATTTTTACTTTCTCGTATACGTAGTATAGAGACAGTAATCGTCAAAAAATTTGAACTCGAGAATTTGACGAAATGTCCACATTTCAAACCTCCCTGATTTTGAAAAAGGGGAAAAAAAAAAAAAAAAAAAAAAAAGAAAGAAAGAAAAAAGAAAAAAAAAAAATGGAACTCAATAACGCTTTGAATTAGACTGTTGATATTTAGTATGTTGTCTTTAAACCAAATTGTATATTTCTATCAAATCTTGAGTAAATTCTGTTCAAAGGAGGTCCATCTGTAATGCTGTTGCCAAATATAAGTTTTCACGGTAACTACAAAACGAAGAAAGCTAGATAGCTAAGATTAGGCACACATATTTAATATCTGCAACGTAGACTCCTGTCAAAGTTTGAGACAGTATAAATAATGAGCTGACAGTCTGTCGGTCTGTACTCTGAGAAACATGGTAAGGTGATAATTCAAAAACATAATGACTTAAATTTATCAAATTAGGTGAATTTCCTGACTGCAAGTGCAGTTTTGTATCATATCTTTGCTTCAATAGATTGAGAAAAACGGACCTAAAAAACTAATTCTATTTTCAGATAGTATTAACTGTATGCCAGAGATTAATCGCCAAAAAACTCGCTAAGGCTGACACGATAGATTCAGTAAAAACGCTAATTCTAGCCAAAAGTTAATATTTCGTAAATATTGTCATTTAAGGTGTACTTTAGAAGGATAAGTTTATTAGATATTATTTGAAAGAAATTTTAAGAAGTCCACTACCACTTTTTATTTTTACTATTTGCTTAATTATTTTCCTCTGTGCTTCCCTTAAGGAATAGATGTTTGTGATGACTAGCATAATTTTTTGTTATAATTAATTTATAATTATGAAAAGCTATAAAAGAAGAAAAAAAATTTTTACAATTTTTTTTCTATTCTTTTGACAGAAACTTTACATTATTACGATTTCTAATCTTGTAACAAAGTATAAATATACAATGAGTATATTTATACTTTAAAACTTGGTAGAGATTTTGGATTGTGATAAAAAATATTAAAAAACCCAGAAAACTCTAAAATAATAAAAGGATAAATAAATCTTATTTTTTTAAATTTTTTTAAATTTATATTGATACAATTTAAATATGGTAAGTTTTATACTATACTAATGTCAAACATTTTTTCAAATATATTGAATTTTCAAATTCATTATATCACTAATGAAAAAGGCGTAATAGTGATTTTTTTCTCACTTTTGCAAGTATCCTAAGGTGCAAAATCATATATCAGTTAGGGAATAGAGATAAAAAAAATTCTCATTAATAAATTATGTTATTGTCTTTCTAAAAAAAGAAAATATTTATTTTACATATCATTAATAATTTAGTATAGCAATTACTATCATTATTGGCAATATAGAAGTTCTTGATAGCTTAAAGTCTCTATTAGAATATTTTTTCTTTAATTATTTAGGAAATAATTAAAAAAAAGTTTGTCTATAATTCTTTGGATAAGCTGATTGTCTTTAAAATCAAATACGACATGTCATACTATCCTATTGTATTTTCAAATATCTTGAGGCAGAGCATGCTATTTATTACAATATACAACAGCATGTCATCATAGAAAAGGCAATGATAAACACTTCCAGAATTAACTGTATTATTTTTACATGAATCATATTTCACAGTAATAATTCATTCTTCACTTTAGTCACAAGCAAAAGTAGTAAAAAATATAAAATGAAAATGATAAAGACAAACTGTTTACTTCTCATTAGATAGTTTTTGATATTTCTTAATTGTAGAAACAAAACATGTGTTATCAACTATAGTTTTTCCTGAACTGTTGTCTGGTGTTTAATGAAAGAATTACAACATATCTTAATCTGAAATAGTATAGAAATACAATTTTTTCCTGCGTACCTTCAACTATTCTTTCGTTCTATTAAGACAAAAAAAGTTTTGTTTTTGTATGAGAAGGATGAAAGTTTCATTTATAATTTAACTTCACTATTTATGCAAGATAGTATTTTTTATTATATTTGTTTCACACTCAAACACATAGACAGAAAAAGAGGGAGAGACATAGAGGTTGATATGACATAAATAAAATATGTCATAAAAACAAGCTAAATCTATAGCAGAGAGAAAAATAATAAATAATGAATAAAATAGAATGATTAATAAATAAACAATAAAATAAAAGAAATTAAAGCAAACTGAACTTATGTAGAGATTTTGAAGTGATGTCCTAAATTTTATGCATTAGCCAAAACATGTTTTCCTTTAAAATATATTTTAAGATTTCTTATTTACGTTTACTTCGGAAATTTAAAAATATCTCAAACAGACATAAAGAGCATTAATTTCAAGGCCTTTTGTCAGAATTATTTACATAATTAATGATGGTCATGTTGTGTCCGTGTTACCACAGAAAGAGGGTGCAGTATCTTCTGAGGGTAAGGATCTCTGAGCACCCTAGGATAGAAGTCTGACTTCTAGCTCTTATGAAGACGAAACTCACACACTCACTTGCACAAGCCTTTTTCACAGGGGGATTTTTTCACACAGCTCATAGATAAAACACAAGTTCAGAACAACCATTCCTGAACCAAGATTCGAACCCGGGAGACCCAGATCACGGGGAAAACGTACTACCCCTATGCCAGGACGTCGGTACATAATTAATACTACATTTTTTATTTTAAGCCAGTAAAATAAAAAGGGTACTATTAATTATATAAAGAAAAATGGCAGATATAGCTAGTAAAACGAAGTGAGTTAGCAAGTGAAAAGATATATACATTTTCATATACATATTTTCTCATCACTACAAGAATAAATACCTAATTGATTTTGGTTTCTAAATTAAATCAAGGGTGTTGAAACTCAAGATAATTAATACCGCTTCCTTTAATAATGAGATCGATTTTATCTTTTGTTACAAGAGGAACATCTAATTTTACAGCTCTGATGGATCACTCTGTGTTCTCTTTCTAAAAGCTTATCCGAAAAGTAATCACACTCTTCACCACATTGTTATTTGAATCTAAAGCTTTATCTCGAAAAATAATTGAATGCGTTATCTTTTCGACGGTATTGGTAATACTATCATAAAGAATTGGTTCACACACTCATGTGAACATATGGTATAATTGAATGAGTCGGTTCACACACTCATGTGGATATATGATATAATTGAATAAACTGGTTCACTGCAAATAGTAATATGAGTATTGTGATCTAAAATTGATTTCTTTACAAGTGTTCCTTGCACGCAGCTATTACAAGGATGTATCTCCGTCTTCAGCGATAAGCCATTTTCATGCAATATTGCCTTTATTGTTATTGCCTTATTGCAACTACTGGAAGCGGGAATTTGTTTACTTATACAACATATTGTCATCCTCATTTGTCCATGATTCAGTAAAAGTAAGGAAATAAAGAAAACAGAAAGAGTTTTTTAATGTTTTTAACAATAAACTGATTGCCTATTAAATTCGAATAAAATGAAAAAAAAAAAAAAAAAAAAACCTCACGAACATTATAATTTGAAACAGGGTAGAAAGTGGTAATGCATTTAATTTAGAGCTTTCTACTTAACATTTGATTATTAATTTTCAGTGCTTTTTTCTCTTTTCCTTCTTAAACTTCATTTAAAATTTTTTTTATAGTAATTTTAGTTGAATATTTGCTTTATTGAATTTTATCTACATGTAGTGCAATATATAATACAGGCAAAAGTCACATATACACATACATACAATATATATATATATATATATATATATATATATATATATATATATATATATATATATATATATATATATATATATATATATATATATGTCAGTTAAGCTCAATTTGTATAAGAATAAAAATTAAGGAAAAGTTCATTTGGACTCAATCATTGAAAGTTTTACTTGAAATATTATATAAGATTTTTTTGATAATCCTACTGTAAGTATTAATTATTCGCCCTTAAAATTATCCATATTTTTCTTAATACTGAAATTGAGAACGTTTTTGAAATGATAGATTGATTTTTATATAATATGAAATTTACTTAGGTATTTGGAATTTATCTTTGTACAACTACATCTCCTTTAAAATTTCCATAAGAGATTACTTCAAAACAATTTAATATGAATTTAATACTTGCACTTTTGTGAGCGTTAGTCCTAACAGCAAAGAAAAAAAAATCTATTTTTCCACTGCATTTATGTATTGAAAGTTTTATTTTCCGAATTTGAACTATTTATACAAGATTTTGTTTAATCAGCATTAAAACATTGCTATTAAATATTTGCTTTATTAGCATAAAGAAATTACCAATAAAGATTTATTTGCAATTTTTGCATTATCAAAATTACAATTATATGTCTTTTTATTTCATACGGTTTAGATGCTAACTAAAATGGTTAAAATATTTTAATGGTGCACATTTTCGGTTAACTCGATAAAACTAAAATCCTTAGCATGGTTACTACCTTCAAACGGACTTAAAAAATAAAAATCCTTACTTATATGACGTTTTATTTTTACTCCCATAAATCGCATCCAAACTAAACATAAATGTGTAATTCATCACCATTCTGTGACGAATAAGAAAGAGAAAGATACTAAATAATTAATAGTCCAATAGAAATATTAGGAATAATACCAAAATATGCTAGCAATGCATCACAGCGATTTTATTGGCATATGCTTTTGGCTTCACTGTCCAAAACACACTTCAAATTCTGTATCGGTTATGTTCCCAATTAAGGCAAAAAAGGCAGGTGGGTTTTCGAATTTAAATAACAAGCAATTGATTTGAGAGGAAAAGGTTTAATAAGTAATAAGGTAATAAAAATACCTATAGATTGAACTGTAAAACATATAATAGCTTAATTAAATTAGGGGTAAAGTTAAGAAAAGTACAGTTTTGGACAAATGGGGAAATTTGAATTTTACAAGCTGCAGAAAATTTAAAGAGTAAGGATGTGTCAGATTAAAATAAAGAAAAAAAAAAAAAAAAAAGAGGTGACCCCAACCAGTCAAATTTGAATCCATAGAATAGTTTGGTTTATGAGAATCATACATAAGATTAACATTTATTAAAAAATTTTAATTTTGCAATCTTCATGCAATTTGTCCGTTTTAAAACTTAATGTTATTGTCTGTGGGCCCCAGAAAAAGTTAGATAAATACACTTAAATGTATCCTTTTCTGTAATTAAAAAGATTGGAATTTATTTAATGTATATTTTTTATGTTCTTTAATGCCTTATTTCTGTATTATTCTTTCTCAAAAGTTTTGCTTTTTATAATATACAGAGCCATACACTTTCTCTGTTAGAATAAAAGGAAATATGAAAAAAAAGTTTTCCAGCCCGGATTGTTTGTAGAATAAATTTCATGGGGTTTAAATTATTAGGATTATGTGTAATTGAAGGCATGTCTAAAATTTATTACTAGTTTGACTTAGGAAATGTAACAACATTATAATGCAAGATCAAAGTTGCAGTTTTAGAATAGAAGTGATAAACGAGAATATTATGAGGATTATTTGAAATTGAAATCAGGCAAAATATTCCTCTGAGGTAATTTATACATTTTCACTTAGTTATGAGTTTCAGAGAAACTCTTTATGTTAAAGTTTTCAGACAGCCTCAGGCAATCATAACAAAATATAGTATAATATTTAACACAGACTGCAATGTTATAAAACGGAATTTCAATTGTCTCAAAACTTTTAAGGATATCACGATAAATGCTTTACATGTCCAAGGAAATGTGAAAGAAAGAGATTGAAATTATTATTTTCCCATTCGTTTCGGCAAAATGAAACTAGCATCTCTTTAGGACTACTGTACCCAACAGAGGACAGATACCAAATCCATTGTCGCCGTAACGATACCACCAACGTGCTAAGGAGTAAAGATATTCAAAATGAAATATTATTATAAAACCCACATTGTTAAACCATTTGCATTTCTTAATGATTATGGTTGTAGCTAGCTGCAACCATAGCAAAAAATTTTATTATTCAGAATTCGCCTTGTCTTTCAATCTTTTCTTGAAATACCCATGTCTTCCATAAGCATATGCACATTTTCGGTATGTTGTAATTTTGAACATTATGCCTTTATCTGATTCGACCAAAAATTATGAATATGTTGAATGAAAAACCATTGGTTTCCGAAAAAGAAAATCATGATTCTGTAGCTTAATTCTGCACTCTAATTTTCAATGGAAGCAGGATCGAAGTATTTAGAAGTGAGCGTTTTTTTTTCTTCTTTCTAGAAATATTTGGCTGAGGCAATTATTTCATGCTTGTAACAAATGTAATTTACAAATATCTGAAATAAATTTCGCTTCGATTTAGTAATGATCAATTAAAACAAATTTTAATGTTAAATCCTTATTATTTCTGTTTGGTTATGTCTCTTAATAAAGGATTATAAAAACGAGATTTCTGTTTAAGATGCTTTAATTATGTTTTGTTGCTTATTACGCATATCTTTAATTTGAATGCAGATTTTTTTTGAAATGTACCCGTAAATTGATTAAAGGTAAGTAAAAATTCAATTTATTAATTATTCCTATTGCCTGCTTGAAATGTTTTAAATATTAAGTATATTCAAGCATTTATATGCTTATAAATATTAGATTTCAACAGAATATCTAGATTTCTGGTATAACAACAATTCTGCTTCATATACTTATGTTGAAGGAAAATTGATAGTTTAAAAGGAATTAACTATTTTAATTTCAATTCTGGTTGGTGAATATTGCTTTGACCAAATAAATTTAATTGTATTTGAAACTTTCTTCTTAACAATAATTCAACAACTTTCTATTAAGAACATATTTAATAGAATCAGACTTTATAATGTCGAATATCTGCTTATTTATTATTTCGATGAGTGTTTCGACTGTTTCGTAAAACGAATCACTTGTAGTCGAAAAAAAAAATAATATTTTTCAAAATTCTGAGTCATTTCTTTATCTTTTGTTCAAATAGGAATGTCGAAATTACTTTAAAACTTCCTATGCGTTTTGGTTTTAGGTAGCAAAACTATCTATTTAGACTTATGCCCCAACTAATCATAAAAATATGATTTAAAATTGAATAATATCCTAAATCTCTTTTATATAGTTCTAATTTTCTCAATGATATAATCAGTCTTTATTAAAAAAAATTACTGCTTTACGTGTTTTAGAAATAGATGAATCAATTGATTGGAAAGGTTGTATGCTCTATACGATATAGAAACAGATCATTTGATTGAAAATGTTTCGCAAAAGTAATTCATAATTTCAATAAAAGAAATTTTGGAATCGATTGATTACAATAAATGAATTATTTATTCACATTTTAAAAGAATTACCAACAATATCAAACCAGAAATAGTTTGTATTATTATCTGTTCTTCAAGTGTCTTTTTGCGTATATATAATTGTAAGATATTATTGTAATTGTAAGATATTATTTACAATGATAATGATTTGCTATCTAAAATCAATTAAGCAATTTTAAAAGTAAAAGAAGTTATGTCAAAGATATTAAATTATGAATTTATTTATTATTTTAAATCATGTTGAGAGATTATTATAATGATGCTTCATCTACACAGAATTTTTTGACAATAGATCAGTCGATATAATAGATCTGAGAAATTTTTTAATTTGTTGTCAATAAAATATAATTGTTGCCATAATTCTTAAAAAAATGCTGAAATTTTAGATTATGCTCATTAAAAAGCTGATTTTCTGAATACATTATCAAAATGCATGCTCAGAAAAAATGGAAATAAATATATAACAGGCATTATATTTATTCTGAATTTAATAGATATTCTTATATATATTTAAAATAATTTATCCTGAATACATTTAAATGCCAAAGCACAAAAGAATGGGCGGAAGTTGCATCTAATTTGTTGTTCGAAAATAACTTTGTTGGTTATGTTACATCTCTTCAATTTAACAACTAAAATCACTAAGGAGAACGAAACTTGCAAACTGAGAAAAAAATGAATATCATCAATCTCTTTTAATATCTGGGGAATAATTTGTATATTATGGGGTAAAGTGGAATTTTAGAATGAAAAAAAGCTAGAATCAAAGTTGGGTTAGCTGGTCTTAACTATAGCTGGGTTATGCATCATAAGAGCAGAACATCAATCTTGCAGTAAAGATGAATTTTAGCATGAAGCTATCGAGAAGCGAAAAATTTCAAATAATTTTCTAGGTTCTCTCGGATTTATTAACAGCATTCTTACCAATTTTGCTTTAAAACTTTAATAAAATATCTTAAAGCAATTTTTATGAGGAAATAAATAGATTCTCCAGGTCATTTAAATAATTTCAGAAGTCTAAAGGAGTTCATCTGAAGCTGCCTCAGTTTTAATTTAATAAAAAATGAACTAGTGAATTAATTTTTATTAGAATGAATGTTTTACAATCAAAGCGCTTCCAGAAATGATAAATATCTGTAAGCAAAATAGAATCTTTGTTTTTGTATACATTAATGATGGTATGAGGAAGTTCCACAGCTTTGCCCGTAAAGCTGCTCTGGATAAAAGAAATGGGTTCGAATAAAATTTAACTTTTGTAAGATTGCCGATTGCTATTATACATTCTTGTTGTATTTCAATGCATTAAAAGATAAAGTCATTTTATCTTCCTAAAATTTATTTTACAGAAAGAATATTTGATTGTTAATTATGTATTTTTTATGAGGCAAACAATCAATAGCTTAAGAAGCTTAATATCAACAGAGAAGCTTAAAAGAAATTGCCCTTTATTGCATACATATCGAAGTCATTTAGTTTTATGCAATTATTTTACTATGGATTCTTCTACGTTTTACTTTCTTTATTTAATTTGAACCATGACAACATAATTTTTTTCGCTTCATCCTAAGTCACCCGAATTCTGCAAGAAAATATGAAAGAAAGAGAACATAACCGGATAGGGTAACTCGAGTATTAAATCAACGATTAACATAGTTAATTAAATCTCACTGCCTTTAGAAACCGATAATATTTAATCATTTATTAAACAAAATAACCATTTTTTTCATTTTGTGTGCAAACAAACAGTTTCTGTCTATTTTGAGGTAGAGAAATTTTTTGTGAGAATCTGGAGATATGGGATTTTAGATACCTTTATGATTTTAACTTCCGTGGAATTTTACCTGTTTTTATTCAAAACATGTTAGCATATTGCGTATAGATAATAAATATATCAATAGTATCAATTAGCATAGATAATACTTATTCTGATGTATATTGCCGAGATGAAGGTGTGCCATAAGGTTGCGCTACGAATGTTACTTTGTTATTGTAAAAATTAATCAAATCCTATTGATCGTATCCCTTTCCCAGTGAATAAAAATATTAACATTGATGATATATAGATTTATTGTTTAGCAAGAGTCGTGGATGTTATTGAAAAACAATTGCAGACAGCAATTTACAATATGGTATCTTCGTATAATCGCAACAGGTTTCGTTTTCAATTCAGAAAACAATGTGTGTACACTTCTGTAGAAGGCCTTAGCATCCAGAGCAAAAACTATCACTCTGTTGTATCACGAGCTTTTAAGGATAAATAGGAATTTCGTGGTCTTAGATTTGAGGATCAACTGACTTTCATTCCTCATATTCATCATCTTCGACACAAGCGTCTTCGATCGCTTAATATTCTATTGCTTGGAGAGCTGATCATACCTGTCTTTTATTTGTAGCATCATCAGATACAGATTAGTTTATGGGTCTATTGTATATAGTTGTATTGTATATTGTATACACTGTATTCTAATCTGTCACATCTGAATTCCGCCGACCACCAAACCATTCAATTGTGTAGTGGTGCTTTCAGAACTTCTTTAATCAGCAGTTTGTATGTCGAGAGTCGCGAACCTTCTCTATTATGCAAGTAGAATATGCTCCCTTCTGACCTTTTCTTTCGAATTTTAAGCTATCATTCTCAACCTCTACGAAAAAGCATTTCAAATCATAATTATACTCTTTTATTCTATGTTCATTCTTCCTGTATCCCTCCAATGAGAATACGCATTAACTGATTACTTTCCAGATAGATTCTGTAATATCAATGTATTTGAAAATTTTCTTCATACTTCTCCGTAATTTGTATATAAAATCCCTTTGTTACACCCGTTCCAAAACTTAACAAAAGCAGGCACTGCAAACTTGGTTTTTAATTCCATTTTTAACTTTCACCGACAAATGTTATGCGCTTATATACCAATTTTTGCAGACAGTTCCAAGTTTGATAGCCATGTTGTTTGCTCCTTTACATTTGCTGATGAAATTTTCAGATGGAAGATTCATACATTTTCCTTTTTTTTCTCTCTTTGTATTCAGCATCGAAGTTACTATCATTTATCTTGTCATTTAATATATGTGGAAGATTTCGAAAAAGATTATTATTTACGAGTTCTCATCAAGCTGTCACTTGCTCAAACCTAGATTATTCATTCATATTTAAAATTCAATTTCAACATCAAAATTTACTTCAAAATAATAGATTCTTGCCCATGTTAATATCCTAGGAATTGAAAAAGCCGATTCGGCTGCAAAATCTAGAAATCAACATCTTTTGCAGCCTCTTTTTTATGTTGATGTGAGGGTATAAATTCGAAAATGTCTTTTTCAAAATTAAAGTTAATGTTCAATGTTAAAACTAATGATACATATTGTTGTTATTTTGTGCAACGTACTTACGTACGTTGACGTTAAACGCCTTTTTCCTTAATAAATCAGTCTATGTATATCCTTTCAACTAATAAGGGATCTTTGTGTTTCCAAGTTCTGGAATATTTTGTGGCGAAAAGTCACTATGAGGATATTTTTAATTATACGATATAGTTTAATATATTATTCAGTTCTGAATTTGTTACGATTAAAACATTTTAGTTCCGACATATTTAATTACACAAAACCACATATCAACATCTACCTTTTTAAAAAGAAGCAGGTGTTTTACATGGTATTTGATTTTTTTTTCCTCTTGAATCTTTGTTTACTTCTATCATTTAGTTTTATTCACTGTACGTTGCTTTTTTAATTTACTTTTTGGACAAAATTACAATAATGTTCTAAATTTTAAGCTTCGGTGCTATTTATCTTACAAAAAGAATCTTGTGCCAGAATAATTCCCAAGTCATCCTAATCAAATTTCAGTTAGGCGAAATTTTATTTGCTAACTATTTTCACTCGGATGCCTCTTCTCGGGCTTTATTCAAGACTGTGCATCGTTTTAAAGATTTTTAATTTTAATTGTTAAAAATACCTGCAGAGCGGTGAGATGATGCAGATTACTTTTACAGGGAAATTCAACTTAAAATAATCCTCTGTATAATTTCGGAGCCATAAACAAGTTTTTGTATTAAGTGAATAATTTTGGGACAAGTAATGATTGTTTTCAGAAACACTCATTTGTCATATTATAAATTTCTGCTATGTGTACTTGGCGCATGAAACTAGTGAAACAATAACATGCTGACATTTTTCTGTCTCAGGTTTTATGAATGAAAGGTCATAATGCGAGATAAATAATGCATTTTATAAGTAATTATTTAATGACAACAATTTCTACAAAACAACAAGTTCTGACGCTTTCAAATACTTTTCCATAAAATTAAATATATTGTAAATATACAAATATCGCTTATACTGCACATAACATTAATCATCCTGTGAACCCTGAAAAAGATGAGAACTCAATGTCTATTCCATTTTTAGAAATATTGTTATAATATAGAAAATAAATGGCGTTTCTATTTATGATGAAAATGCTTTTTCAAAGTTGATTGTTAAATCGCCATATTCTCGATTAATTTCTGTTTAAGCAATGATATATTGGAAAGCAAATAAGACATGTTTGATTTTTCAGAAACGTCACCACATAAATGTAATTATAATAACAAGATGATAGGACCTACTGTATGTAAGCACGATATGAGTTTCATATGTTCTTTATGCTTTATTAAAATTATTATGCATTTGTGTTTTACTTCAAAGATGCTTCAAAAATTTTTTCACAGTAAAACAATAGATCGATTGTGATCTTTCTTCAAATGATACTTAAACTTCTAAAATTTCAAATCTTGATATTAAAAATAGAATTTAACTGCATTTTCGTAAAAATTAATTCTAATGATCAAAATGAGCTTTTTTTAATGCTCTCGTATATTGGGTACAAGATATTGTGGTGAGTCGCAAAAAGTCCATGACTTTGCACCATTTAAACGAATCATAGCATTTAATTACGAAACTTCACCAAAAAATATTTTTGAAATTAACATCTTGTTTCGATCATGTGTTAGTACATATGTGAATGCAATAATTTACTTATTAAATAGCTATGAAAATGAAATTTTGTTCTTACAAATCTAAAGGTTTTGATATGAACAATTTCTTAGATTTTACTAATATAGTCGTAGTTACATAACCAGATATAATGAATTAGACAATTTTTACTTAAAAAGCACTACTACGTTCTACTTGATCGTATTAATAGAAATAATTAAAAGATTTACACGCAAGAGCTTTCATCTCATTTCTGACGGTGAAAGGCGCAGTTTGGCCGAGATTGGCCCTTGCGCCAAAAAAATCCAAACCAAAACCAAACTGACGGTGAAAGACGCCATAACTTATCAGAAATTTTAATTAGCTTTATATAAAAAATATGACTATGCTTCCGAATATTATTTTTTCATTTGACAAGAACTCCAGTGGATGCATTTTGACTAAAACTAATTATATGATTTAACTTTATTTATCGAAAATTATAATGTTTATTCATGAACAATTATATTAAGAAAAACATCTTTAAAATATTCTAAAGCGAGAGAATGTATTTATCTTTAAACTAGCTATCGCTATGCATATTTTAAAATCCAAAAACATAAAAATCATCTTTAAAAACAAAAGTCGAAAGGGTTGAGTTTGACTAGAAAGATTTCATAAGGTAAACAATTTTAATTCAATATTTAGAGTGTAAAATGGATATAATGAGATAGGCAGTCTTGCCCCATTCATCTGTCTTGACTACTCTATAAAGAATCAAGATACCATATTCGAGTTTACTCCGTCCAAGGTTGGTTGAATGACTATTGTCTAGTCAACAATAGGAGGCGGGAACCAGAGGACGGCCAGAGGATTTCCAACGGTGAAGAGTAACTGTATATACGCCAGGGTCAACCCCTCCGTGTGTTTTTCATATCACAGGAATGAAAGTAATCGTTATTGGTTGGCTGGTACTAGTAACGCGGTAGAAAATGTGACCTTAAACCGCCTACAGAAAATACACAGACAATAGTTAGTGCTTATTCAATCACATCTCATATATTCCTTATGCTTTTCTTAGGTAGCAATTATCAAAGCTAATAACAAATTTACTTTAAGACGAATATCCAGACATTCAGAATAATTTCAATTGTAAATTATAAGTCATCAGTTCTGAAATACAGTTTAATTAAGTTTTTATAAGGGTTCCGCATCTTTTCACCAAATTCTATTATTTGCGTTATATATATATAAATATATATATATATAATAAAGACTCCTTACTTTGCTTATATATAATCCTTACCTTTAGAAGTATCAGTTATTAAAAATTATAAACCATTTTGAAAAAACTAGTATTATTCGTGTAGATTTCAGGAACACATACATTTTCATTGATCAGAATGCAAAATATGATTGCCTGCAATTTCTTCATTGCTTTTAGTTAGCATGTAAGTAAGGATTAATTTTTCTTCAGTAAGCACTTAATTATAAAATGAATATAAACTTATGGCAATCTCGTACCATCCATTTACCCAGCTAATTCTCTAAAGCATCAATTACCGACTTTAATAAAGGCCAATAGCTTCAAATTGGAATTCTCGCTATCTAGAAATTTGAATTTCCCTTCTTTTAGTAAAATGTCTTATTCTCACAACAAAATGTCTAAAATTTTTAGACAGTATGTAATTAGAGTATGGATAAAATTATAAAATTGTGGATGCCAAGAAAGGTTAAAAGTGTAAAGCATTTAATATAATAACTTAAGCGATTAATTTTTGACGACTAATTTTTGCAATCAAAGCTATAATTCTCAAGACAATATCTATGCATGTTTGATCTTACAAGAAACAAGTGAATATATATTCTTGGAAAATGTATATCGTTTCTTGAAATTACCTAGTTTCATCAATGCATAAATATCTTTCATTAATTTCCGTTTTAAACTGTTTTTTAAAGGCGAGCATAAAATTTAATTAAGAATTTAATAAATTCAAAACAGTCTAATAGGAATAAAAAACATTCAAAATATCAAATGATAAAAAGGATTTATTATGCCAATTTTTTTTTCTTTTTCTTAGAAAATATGGAATAATTTTTTTTTGTGGAAAGTAAAAGAAAAAAAAAAAAAACGTATTAATATTTGTAAAAAGCGCATATATGAAATTTACATTTTAATGCAACATTTGTCTATGCATATATTTAATCGAAATGCTTTCAAACCTATATTCCTAACTGTCTTAGCATGCTACTTATTCATTCAAATAAAATAATTCATTTTGCCTTATAAAAGATTAAATAATATGGATTTCTTATAATAGCAAGGGTTAATTGGCTATATTAGCCCTTTCGATAATACATCTTCATTCAATAGTACTTACAAGTAATTCTTTTATAAATTATATGCATAAATAAGAAAAATAAATTCCTCCGATTTTGTATTTACTAAATAAATTAAAACATTTAATATAAAAGAGCTTTTAATTAATTTCAGATACCTGTAAAACAGAAATCGGTGAACAGAGAAGTTCAATGTATGAATTAGTTTTTCACACAGCATGGAAAAACATTTTTTAAACATCAAATTTTGATTTAAGGTTAAGGCTGCAATCTATGTCAAAGATTTAAATTGGCTTTATTTACTTCAAATTTTTTATTTCTCAGCAGTAAGATTGAATAACTCATGGGTTAAAAATATTGAATTTCTCTCTTTTTATTTCAAATAATAAAGGATATGGCTTCCAGTTCAAACAATAAGCAAAAATATTCCGAAATAGTTTTGAAACAACTGACAGCATAACATACAAAGTATGAGCCTTTGCAAAAGCCTTTGATATAAAGTCTTTATTTTACAGAAATCTATTGCAAAGAAATAATGTATACTTATATAATTCGACAAATGATAATTTCGATACATTGTAAAGACGGTTATAAAGTTTTAATTAAAACCACTTTCGTCATTAAATTTCAATATAAGCACCCTTGGTAGCTCGAAGAAAGTATAAGCATTATTCAAATTTTCTCCACGTATTGTCCACCATTTTGCTCATGACACTGGACATATCTGTGATCCTAATTTTGAGCGCATCAATTTTTTTCAAAGAGTGTTGCAAACATTTTGCCCTTTACATATCTTTGAAAGAATAATATTGAATAAGCGTGAAAATTATTGAGACTAATTTTGACTTTTTGATAACTATTGAATGTAAAGTCACTCTTTTGCATTAGTTTCGCCATCTGCTGTACAAAAGAAAAAAATAAGCCATTATTCTACATGCGATTTATTATAAAAATGTTACGACATTATATTCATATTCCTTCTTAATATTTTTTTTCTGCAATTGGGGAGAGTTACTTTGTGAACACTCTGTATTTTATCAATTAAACATATTATCATCATTATCAATTATTATTTAATAAGATGGAAAACAGCAAATACTTATTATGCTATTACTAAGAATACAGCTAGGAAATGCTATCTTAATGACAATTGAAGATGTGCATATAGTATTTCGCTCTGCGACACATTTAATTAAAAAAGTAATAATTAAGTTTTTTAGACAAAAAGATAAGAACTAACTTCATGAAAATCACCAAAACAATCTTTGGTAAAGTATCAAACCTGATATAACTAAAGAATGACAGTAGTTTTTGTAAAATTCTGCGTTAGTATCAATTAAACAATTTTCCTCGAACATAATTCCTTGCTTAAAAATAGTCGGCTTCTGCACTATTAATGATAAAAAAAGGGTTGAAACTTGTATTGTTTAAATATTTCAAATATTATATATGAAAGAAATTTTTTCTTGTTAAGTAAACTCTCTCATAATATGCATTTTGTAAAAGTTTACTTTGAAAATTGAGATATATGGTTAAGTATTAAAGCGATAGATGAAAGATTTCCAGAAATAAAAGGATTAACCCTTTAAACGCTGAAAGTACTTTATTGTACCGTTTCAACCATGTGATATCTTTGTAATATAACTATTTTTTTCTGTGCGATATTCAAAAGAACAGAAAGAGCGTAGATCCAGTTGCAAGCAGTAGATATCAGCTAAAGACAGAAATGAAAAATCTTTAATTATTAAATAAATCATGTTATTTTGATTAATTTAAAGCGTTTTTTTCTCTTTCTGTGCTTATGGCAACGGCAACGTCGTGATGTTTCGGAGTTCTACAGGGTGGTCACGAGCACCTCCACATCATAATTTGGAATAGTTACTTTAATTTGTAAGTTTAGGAAAAGATTAAATTTAATTGAACTAATTTGGACTAGCACATAATGCTCTAACGTCATGAGATTTGGTATAATTGCTAGATTAGTACTTTTAAGGTATAATTATTAATTTAAAATAATATTTAGATTATTTATGGAGTAACTAGAACTTTAATGGAATTACATTACACGTGCCTGTTACTATATGTATTGATTTAATTATTTGGAATTATTTATTTTCGAAAAAAATGAAGAAAATTTCACGCGCGTAGCTCATCGTAGCTATCTAAAGTCGAAACAGGAATAATTTTGAGATTTTAATCCACCAGATTGATAACAGAGTTAGTGAATTCTCAGCCTTTTTACAGCCGAGAAATTTATATATACTTGTCAATTGCAGTCCTAGGTCTTTTCCTAGAGCTGGGCATAGCCGGATCATATGCTGGCCTCTGAAGAAACTCGTTACGAATCTGGGGTAATTTTTCGAAGAACTTAATTGATATTCTTTTGATAAATTCCGAAACAGCTTCAATTTGAAGATCGTCATGAAGTATTTTTCTTCTGACGTACTAGGAGGCATTAACAATTGTCATCAGATGTTTGTTTTGAAAAACTTGCAATTTCTTCATATTTCAGGCAAACAAAACTTGAAAGCCATACATTAGAATTGATCTTAAAATTGCTATGTAGAGCAGAAGCTTGGGCCTAATCGAGAGTTTTCTCCATGGAGAAATTAAGCTGTTGAGTTTAACACTCATAAGTGTAGCTTTGGTGAGGGCCGCTATAATATCATTATTAAAGATTAATTTAGCGTCTAAACACTATGTATTTGTATTCATTTACAAAGCGTACGGGCTGTCGAAAATTTGGATGGGGGCTAGATCGAGTATTAACAATTTTTTAGTAAATAGGAGGCACGCGCATTTATTCGGGTTTACTTTTATTTTCCAGCCGATGAGTCAGCACTGTAAAAGGGTTATATACTTTTGTAGTTGAGTAGTGACTGTTTGTGGGTCCTTATGCTGTGTTAGAATGGCGGTATCGTCTGCAAAAATTGCTAAATGACAATTCCTAACTCTCGGTAGATCGTAAACATAAATGTTAAAAAGTGATGGAGAGAGCAAACTTCCATGTGCACAGCCACTCAGGATTGGTCTTGGGGACGAAATTATATTGTTTTTTCGTACTCTAAAATTACGAGAAGATAGGTACGAGAGTAAAATTTTGAAAAATTGCATACACTTGCATAAAAACCCTTCGTGCCAAATTTTATCAAAGGCTTTGGCTACATCCAGAAAAAGTGCGCCTGTAGTTTGGGACTTCACAAAGCCACCATGAATCAATTCTGTAACACGAACAAACTGGTGATTCATCGACAGGTTTTTGCGAAATTCGAATTGTTCGGAAATTATAATATTAATGTCGCTGAGAATTGATTCAGGCGTTTGAGAAGCATAGATTCGTACACTTTGTTCAAGCTACTGTGTAGCAAGATGGGACGAAAATTTTGATATAGAGACAAATCAAAGTTTGGTTTTGGATTAGGGACAACTACAGCTGCTTTCCTGCATTCGAGGAAATAGCATAATTCTAGCAATTTGTTAAGTAAAAATATTAAGTGTAAAATAAACCTAGGGAGGAGATTTTTAAGCATGCGATGACTAATTTGATCCAATCCTGGCAATTTATTCGACTTAGGGATTTTCATGAATTTCTTGATATCCGTTGGGAAAACCGAAATATGATCATTTGCATGTGTTTTGGAAAAGAATCTCTGCAGCTAATCTATGACGTACCTCCTCAGTGGGGAGGTTGGAGAGGCATGCGTCTGCATGTGGTGCAGACTGGTTTTGTAGGCTATCAGCCAAGACTTCCGTCTTTCCGATGGGAACCAGAGCGAGTCCACGTTTCCCCTTTTAATGAGGGGACAGGGGTGAATGGTTTTCTGAGAAAGAAAGAGCGTCTCCACAACTCTCGGCCTGTGCTTACTATGAATGAAATATTATCTAATGATGCAAAAATACTATTGGTTTTCATTCATCCTATCCAACTTGTAACAGATCTTCCCATTCTGTATAGCGATAAGGAGTTATTGTAACATGTGTTTGCTTTAAAACAAGTTTCGTATGGGAACTTGATTGGCCAACGGTAATCGATACCAGATCAATTGAAGAAACATTTCCAGAGAATGAATTTTTCTGCGGTTCAAAGTTAAGGACGAAATTTAGACAACGATGATATTTCATGACATTCTGTTCATAAAGTAATCCATAGCTTTATATATTCGGATATTTTATAAGAAACGAATTTCAAAATTGCCAACAATTCATCAGAAATACGACGAAACTCAGCGCAATATATTTTCATCTTGGCATAAAAGTTGGTAGATTGGAGGAAACTCTTTTCACTTGCCAAAAAAAAGTTTTCAAGTGATGTGGTATTACAAATAAAAATTGGAAGACAATTATTATTAATTTTAAAAAATTGTATTAAAAACAAGATTTATTGAGTAAAATTGAAAAAAAAATAGATGTATTGCCTATAATAAAAATATTAGTCGAAATTTTGAATTTAAAAGGGAAAATCCAATATTTTTTTATAAATCTAACGCGAACATATAGCACAAATGACCTTGTATCTGTAATTCTTCCAGCATTACTACAATTATCACAGTTTTAATTTACAGCAATAGAAGCTTTATTAATCTGGGGATTTACATTTAAAATTCGGTTTTCAGCTCATTGAAGAAACTTATTGCTCAATTAAAATTTTTGCTCTGTCGACATAATTAGTTTTTATAATGAAATAGATGAATTTTTTGTCTCTATTAATATCAATGGAAAAAGTAAGATTTTCATTTCATTTTAATTCAGGAGTTATTATGACTTGTATATTTTTATTGTCAGATGTGATGATTAAGAAAGAAATAAAAGAAACTACGTCAAAATTCAAAAATTTTGATCCCCAGTTTTTTTTTAATGATTCCATTTAATCATTTTTCATGAATGTATTTTTGGAAATTTAAATTTATTTCGAAAAAAAATTTAACTCCAAATTATTTGAAAATTTTACTTTTCCGTCATCAGGAATGTCTGTTTATGATCGGATAGTATAAATCATTTCCCAATTCAGAAATTGAGAAAATAATTTCAAATGCCAGATTGCTCGATTTTCCACCATATTCATGATAATTTTGCCCATAATTAAACTTTAATCGGAAATACCCATAGTTAAAAGAATATATTTGCTAAGTTTGTTTTTATATCAATATGTCCTTTTTTTTGTATTTGCATACTTTTTCTCATTGTTTATAAAACTCAATAACTTAAGATTTTATGATAAATATATTTTTTAGTTATATTATTTTGTAGAAATTTCTGATTTCTAGAGAAATGATTTAAAAAAAACAAGTATTATAAAATTATTGTAAGTTAATTTTGAATAATTTTTATAACAGAAACAATAGGGAAAACTTTTTTAAATCTTAAAATGCATAAAACATATCACTTAACCATCGGAAGATTTATATATCCAGTAGTCTCAATTTCTGAGAAAAACAGATACAGAAAAAATGCAAATTTACCATTGCTAAGCGTGATATGTAAATTTGATATTTTTGTGGTCGGAGTGATTATGATTCATTGTTTGTTGGTTTAATTTGGACTCCAAATACAGCTCCGAGTTAGCAAAAAGCAAATTATTTACCGTTTTTAAGGCCTTCAAATTACAAAGTGACGCGTTCTGGCTGGGAGAGAATGTCAGAAAAGCATCGCAAGCAGAAAATCAAACGTGTCTTTTGTAAGCCCTTTTTTGTAACCAATTGAAATTAAAATTTGACTCAAAACTACAACAGTGTTCACAAAATTACATGCCAAATTTCATACATTTAAATCTTTGCATTTTTAACTTACCGCGTTTGCATATACAGACGAGACAGACGGTGGAATAATTGTCAGATTCTCTTCTAAATGTAATACATGTCTCCAATTTAGATACAAATGCTATATACCAAATTTTATCCAAATAACCCTCTTCGTGTTGCAGTTGTATTAATTTATATTCTAATGGCTGTATATACATAGCGCATATACATAGATGGACATAGTAGCTGGATATAAATCGTCTAGATCATAGGATTGAATTTGAATTATTTGAACTTGAATTGTCTGACCATTTTTTAATTATGATTTTTACGGACACGCAAACCATCATATTTCCGAAAACGTGTTTTTTGGACGGAAGTCTAAAAGGTAAAAATGAGTCAAAACCCCAAATTTGATATTTTTTGTTGTTTGTTTTGTTGTTAAAACTTGTTTATTACTTAGCCTTTATTAAATAAATAAAACATTGCTTAGTGTTATTTGGTTCTGAAATTTCTGATGAAACTGCCAGCAGCATTTCTAAAATTTCTCCTGATGTCAAATTTAGCTGGGTTCTTTATTGATTTGTTTAATGAAATCATTAATGTTGAATATAATTATATTATTTAATTTAAATCGAAAATAAGAAATAAAATCGATCTCATTTCTAGTTTGCGATTTTCACGCGAAAATAAATAAAATGTTTGTGAATTAAAAAAAAATATTATTTTGACTTGAAAAAATTATTTTAGAAGAAAAATTGATAAAAACAGTTATTGATGTAATTCATATCTAATCATGCATTTAAGAATTTGTATTTTCTGAATAAAACAATAAGAAATGTGTTTTATTAAATTTGATTTTTTTTTGTCGTGAGTGCTTTATCTTAACAACAATCATGTAAGAGATAGCAATAAGTAAAATATTTCTTAGGGAGCCTAATTTAAAAGTAAATCTCAGAATTTTCTGTTAATTTTGTTTAATTTTTATTGGTTCCATTAAATAAAAATTCTGACAAAAATAAATGAAATATTTGCCTTTTATTAAAGTTTGAGAATTTAAGGATTTAGGCAAATCTTTAAATTCTCAAACCTAAAAAAAAATAATCTGAATAAGCACCAAAAAGCAAATTGCAAAGGAAATTAATTGGAATAATTTTAAAAGCTAATTAATGTTTTTAATTTGTTTTAAAGATTCTACAAAAAGTTTCAAAATAAATTAATTACACTATTTGGATAAAAAAAAATAATATATATTGATAAAGATGAAAAGGGAGCAGTTCTTTTATGTAGAAATAAACTTCAAAACTGCCGAGAGTTTTTTTAATAGAGCAATGACAAAGAATAGATCCGATGAGCATATTATTTTAACTATTCAATTCCTTTGTGAAAAAAAGAAATTTTTTCACCAGTTTTCACATTTTTTTTTTTTTTTTCGAAATTCTGTTGTGCAACTGAAAGGATTAAATTTCAATTACAAAGATACAATGGTTTTAAATAATTAAATTATAGAAGAAACATAACTCTTTCTGTTCTGAAATTATGTATCTTAAGTATTGACTTTACTGCATATAATATTAAAATTGGAAACAAATATACCTGATAGTGTCTATGCCACTCAAGTATTTTAAAAAATATATGCAGAATATTTAAATAACTAAAATTAAAAAAAAAGATTTACGTAATTTTTCCATGATAAATTTCGATAATCTTATTAAAAAACAATAATTTTTATATCATTTTTAAAAGCAAATATCTTTTTAAGAATTTCAGTTTATCTAGTGTGCATTTTTTTTAACCTCAAGTTCGACAATTTTAATGTATATTATACGTATTATAGTTTTTAATTTTTTTCTAGCAATCGGTTAGCTTGCCCAGAATGTTGAATGTATTAAATTTCATATAAATCTCTTAATGTCAAAGGATCAAAATTTGATAGCTGTCAAAGATGTGGGTATTAACATCCCTAAAGAGACGTGCCCAATTGCATCCTAATACCGTTAGAGACATGTCTCGCCTGGCAGACTGAGCAGAATAAAAAGCAGTTTCTGGAACAGAATTGATGTATAGGATTTGAAGCAATTTTTTATAGAAAAATAACAATTTTTAACATTTTGCTATATATTATATTGCACAAATTGGTGCAAAAAACGACTTGAAGAAAGCATGAAAATGAACTGTTAACTTTATAAAAAAAATTATGTAACTACCAATCCCAGAAATAATAAAACAAAAATAAAAAGAATTATTGCTTTATGAATGTATATATTGTATAACTTTAGAATATGTAAGTTACTAAGATCTGTGATGTTTGCTTTATTTTGTTAACATATTTTGTAGAAACTAAATTATACATGACATTATCATAATTTTTTTTGTCTACTTCGTATCTGATATATATATAAGGTAAATATTTCTAAGCAGAAGGCGATTCCCAACTATTTTTAAAATTATTTTTAAACTTATGAAATTAAAAGAACATAACTTATCTTGCGTGAAACGTCGATAAATTGTTTGAAAATATTCAATTGTATCTGAATTTATACTGTAATAAATATCATTTATGATCCGAATACATTGTGATCATTTGTGAGGGCTTTTAACAATATAGGTGATAACTAGACGAAAATGTCTTTGAAATGAGAATTTGAAATTTTCATTACTGTGCTTTCGATTTTATTTAGATTCAAAATAGAGTTTAATGGTTGAGTATATATTTTTTTTTGAATTAAAAAAAAAACTGAAAGCTAGAAACTAATTTCCAGCATCATCACTGAGAACTTCAAATACGAAGAAATAAATAAACATGACTAATATTAGAAAACATTGAATACTTATAAAAATATCATATATTTGCTGCATTTCAAAAAATAAATATTTAAATATTATCAATGAGAAGAATATAAGAATAATAAGAATTTAAGAATAATATAAAATCACAATTATTAATTTCATTTTTTTATTGTTTCAAATCTTAAATTTCTTTATTACACTGCTATTATAATTTTACAGTTAACTTGGTTATGAGGGAAATGAGTTAGGAAGTGTTTCTACGAAGCTTCCTTAGCAGTTATTAAGGAAATCGAAATTTTTAAAAATAGAAAGTGCACTGGGAAGCAATAATATAAAAATACTTTAGGCTGACAAGAAATGTAAAGAAAGGTTTCTCCTGTTATAATATAGACAAGTATTCTTACATAGTATTCGAATACTAGAAACATTGTAATTTCCAATACAAATAATAAAATCCCTTTTTTCCAAGAAGTGTCACCAGTGCATAAATTAAAAAGAGAGAAATTTCATTGAAATATTCTTCAGTGCTAGCAATTTTCAGCAGAATTCAAATTTTTATCACATGTAACATAATGGAAAAAGGTAATATCAAAAATATACATGGAATGAATCTCAATTTGAAATAATTTATTGCATTAGTAGTTGTTATAGAATAAGTAAATGTTGTAAAAATTACATGAATAAATCTGATAAGTAATATAATAATACAACAGATAAATGTTATTAATTTAAAGCACATGATCTAGTATATAAATTATTCAATATGCTGAACTGATAAGATTTATTTTAAAAACGGAGTAAAATATATTGTGGTTCATGTGTTTAATCTGAAACGAAACATAATCCATAACAAGTGAATAACTGATACCTGTAATTTAAAAAAAAACCCCTCAATTTTAATAAATATTTAGATAATTCCTAACAATTAATCATAAATAGGACCTATAATTATTAATTCAACAGGTACTCTGTTTCCTTTTTGTATTTTTTAAAATCTTTGACAGTTAGTAATTTTATTATAGTATGGCAGTTAAAGACTTTGCTCGTGAAACTTAAGAATGGCATAGCACCAAACAAATCTATTCGGATATATTATCAACGGTCATGAATCAAAGTTAACTATATCTGGCCCCTAATACACGACACAAGTTACTTCAATGATGATTAACCACAAATTACTTGGTTAATTGGCAACATTTTAATTTGTTGCAATTTAAAATGTTCATGCTTCATTACTAAAATGTAAATATTAACCTATTTACCGCTATATTATGCTTCATTACTAAAATGTAAATAAAACTATTTACCGCTTAGTATTTTTTATCATAATTAAAAAATAGAATATGCATTCTATAAACTACTTAGTAAATTCTTAATAGTACACGCTTGTTAATAATCTAATTTTGCGCAAGATCTTATTTTTATATTTCTAACCAAAAATGAATTCTAGAGGTTTAAATATGAAAGTATACCATGTTGTACCTTTGGCTACCATGCGGTGTTGTTCCTTTAATAAGGTCAAAGACACAATATTTCTTATTAAGAAGAAAGTAGGGAGGCTACAGTCAAGATCATTTTTACAGATTGTGTGGAAGATGTAATTTTTGTATGCCATATCTATTTGATTTTTGGTCTTATAGACTATCGCAAGAGCTTTCCATCCTAATCTTTAAAAAAACATTGTATTGGTGTTTAGATAAATATATTTTGTGAGCCAGAAGTAATTTTTATTCGTTTCTCAGCTGACTGAAAGTTTGCTCTAGCTACAAAAATTAATAAAACAATTTCTGAGCATACTTTAATCTATAACCTGTATGAACAATATTGTACATTATTTCAGTTTTAAGTAGTTTAATCTTTAGATTACTTTTAATAGATGACTCTTTTTTACGTATAGTTGTTCGATTTTCAGATTACTTTATTTTTCTTCAATTATTTTAGCACTTTATCCGTGATATTCACTAAATCTTGAAAGACATGCACTGTTACTCCTTAACCCTACAGTGTATCGTGTAGCCATTTGGATATACGTTTTTATTTACATTTTTAAGCTTCAATGATTGTTCCAGTTGGAAACAATCAGTGACTGGAAATCCTTTTTTAAATGCTTTTTGATAAATTTTTGTGGAAAACACCCATATATGGCAATAGCAGTGCTAGAATAAAATTGGAAGCTTTGAAAAATACCAAGATGTTTGCTGCACGAATAATTTTATTTCTAAAAAGACTGTCAAAATATCTTCTTTTGCGTTGTAAGAATTATATTGTTAAAAAGGGATTTTCAGTTTTATTGCTGAATTGTTATAATGTGATCTATGTCACTGGAGTATTGGAGTATATTTCACAATGTAGCAAGATGGCACATTAATTTTTTCTTTAATTTCCCGAAAATATAATTAAAATGTTTTTAAAAATATTTTTCCTAAATTATATGCAGCTATTCGAAATAAACATTTTTTTTTTTTTTTTTTTTTTGCAAAAGCTAAAATTTTATGCATTCTGGATTTAACAACTACTAACCATATCAGCACATATATGATGTAGCTAAATTAATGTTCTTAATTTGTGATACCAAATAATATCATCGAATGTTTGTCCCCTTCCTATGTTTATTTTCTTTAATAAGAATATCTCTACTGATGAAAAGTTACTTCTTTCATCTGTAACTAACTGACAGAGTGATGATTCATCCAGATCTCATGCATAATTCAGCCATTGCAAGCTCCTTAAGACAGATTATGACCCAATCTTGTCAGTCTAAATATACCATTGGCATCCCCAATGATATCTTTAAAAATTTTAGATCTTTCTGAAAGCTCAGCGAAGAATAGAAGAAAAATAAAGGAAAAGGGTATATAAAAGATTTCCAAAGGCACTTCTGAAAAACTAGTCTTAATGCCTTTTCAATCAAAGGATGTCCCCAAAGTAACATAACCATAGAAAGGAATTCAAAAGAAGCTATGCTGCTTTAGCACAAAAGATTGAGAAAAAGATGAATTCTGAATGTAATGTTAATTTTTTTCCCTCAAATTTCGATGTTCTTTTAAATTAAAATATATGTTGCTGTTTAATAGCCTTCCTAATAACTTCTTTTGTATTTGGAACGATTATCACTAAAATTTTAAATAAAATTATTATTTCAATAATTATTCTATACAAAATACTTATTCTGTAAATTAACTTTTCTATCATTAGAAAAATCCAAAATGTATTTAGTTTACGAACAATAAATTCTTGTTTTATAATTTGTCCTTTTGTTTAAAAAAATATCTTTACCATAACTACTGGAGCTATTATAAATGCATTGAAATATTGTGGAAATTCTGTATTGAGGAGTTTTTGTGAATAAATTCGTATAGAATAAATATTTTCTTAACATACTTGATCCGAATTTGTATTAAAAAGAATTCCGAAATACCCAAAGAAATGAAAGACTAAATGGTTTGAAAGCTAAAATTAACTCCAGATAGATAACTAAAATTAATTTAATCCTTATGTTTTCAATATTAATGGGTTAAAATTTTTTGTTTTATCTCTATCGAAATCAGCAATCTTCACACTTCTTTACATTAGTCAAAATGCATTTAATTTATAATTTTCATTTCTCATATATGAACATAAATATTGAGGCTGCAACAGCACTTGTCTTAATTTTCTATGTTTTATTCAATCTTGTTTAATTATCCAAACGTATTTTTTTGACAGAATATCTAAAATGCATGAAAATAAGCAATTTCGTGAGAATAACGGTATTAGAGTGAAATACTTGATCTGAAATGATCGAGTTTTCTTATTTAGATAGATATCATTTAACCCTGCTGAAATTTAAAAAAAAAAAATGGCTGAAACTAATGAAGGACCATTAAAATTCTGCTTGTTCCCTCAATGTTCAGATTAAAGTTTATGTAATCGATCCATAAAAAAGTTGGAATTCGGACTTATCCTGCTATTTTTACTAATTGCGTTTTTATTCCAATTATAAAAAATAACTATATTAGCATAAGAGAAACATTTTAATGGAAGTGTAAATTTATTGATATTACCCACATTTCTTATTTTCATTTATGCTATCCGCAAGATTTCTAGTATACAGTTTCAAAAGGAAAATAATGTCTTATGTCGTGAAAAGATTTACTTTTTGTTGTTTCAGACAACGAACTTAATGGTGGAGACATGGAAAAATCACACTTTTCATTTAATTTTCCACTCCGGTTCGTTATTTAGCAAAATAGTTTTGTCCCAATAAAATTTTAAACATCTACAGGTTTTTATATTTTGATGATAGAATAGATCAAGTTGTGAAATTTTGATTTTCTTTATTTTAAGATAACAGCTATCTAGAACAAACAGTCTGTTCATTAGATTATATTCCATAATCTAATTACCTTTGAAATGGTCTCTTCACACCTTTATTACTCTATTATTTTTTTGAGTGTCAATTTTTTTAACTCCAATATATTAATACAATACACTCTCAAGTATCGGGTTCACGACTATCCGGCCTTGTTTTAGACAAAGGCAAGACGAAATAACAAAGAATAACAAATAGAAATAACAAAGGCAAGACGCTGCATTGGTAATACTGCCAAGGCATTGGAAGCGGAATGAAAGGCAGAAGTAGTCATCTACTAGTAATTTTTTCAAAAACTAAAAACTGTAAGTTTTGATTCTTATCTTAGGGTTACCTTTTCATATCTGAGTAATCATTTATCAATCAAAAATAAAATCGGTTTGAGTCAATATTTTTAAGAACTAACCCTACGATTTACGTTAATGTTTTGTTTATCTTTCGTGACTTTAAGTTAGGCATTAGAAAATTTATGTTAAAATGTGAACAATTTATATCCTTCAACTTACTTTTTCTCGAAGAAATTCTTGAAATGTGCAGTGCAGTATATAAACATAAATAAATTACCAGTACAGAGCCATCTATTTTAACTCAACACATTACCGGCAACTGCTTCTATGATTCGCATTCATATTCTGTGTGGATTGAGATAAATGGAGGGCTTAATACTCAATAAGAAGTGATAAAATACGCATTATAATACTAAGTTTTGGTATAAAAACTTTGTCTTCTGGTATTGGCGGGCAAAGAAAGGAGTTCATAAAACTCCGGCCTATCCGGATGTTTCTGTTATCCCGCCTGCCATTCTGCCATAATAGGCCGGATACTCGGGAATGTACTGTACGATAAAAATGTTTGCTGAATATAATATATGGAAATGTATAAAAATTTAGTTCTTGTAATTTTTCAGCAATAATTTAATGACTAGAATAAGTATAAAATCTAATTTTGAACATCATTTAAAGTATTTTTTTCATATGAAATTATATATTTAATCATCCATTTTAGAAATCGGCTATAAGACTACTAGTAGAATGGACCTTTTCTACATATATTTAAACGTTTTTCATTGTTTTAAGAATTCAATCTGCATTATTTCTTTTAAGGATTGTTTTTGGAGACAATCAGCAGCCAATAAGTATTATCATTTAATTTTGTTTTCATAACGATAACCACCCATGTCAGCGACTAGATATTACTCACAGCATGTATTAAATTTGTTATTTTAGAATTAGTAAAAGGACCAGAGACGGACTTCCTTTAACGCATCTTCCGACAAAGAATGTTTGACGTCATCAACAGCTATCTCTAAACTCATTCATATCAATAATTATCTGCGACTGAATTCATATCCGGATCTTAGATGGTGACTAGCATCCATTTGCTTAAATCTGGTAACAAATCTTTAATACTGATAATTATACACGTCATTACTAAGATATTTGGTAAACTACATTTAAAATTCTTTACTTCAGTTATCCAAAGACATATCTCTTAATATATGTATTCCAAGACCCGAATTTTTGTCGTCAGCCACAGCTCTCTGCAAACTGATTATATCATTAATTTTCTAAAACCGGATTTATAGCCGGGTACAACATTACGACTATTGATTTTAAATGTATCTTTTTGGTTTGAAAATCCATAATTAAAACTTGTATTTGTCAGATTTGTTAAAAAATATTTTCTTGCTTTGTTTGATAAATCTAATTTCACATTACTGAGATTCAATTTAACGGAAGAACATGTTTTATCGAGTAAAAAAATACATAATTAAGTATTTCATTGAAAATAACAATTTTATCAAGCTGCAGTTGCTTTTAACTTCTCATTAAGTGTTTGTAATTCTATCCTTTCAGAATTAGTTTTTGTAAGGCTATAACACTTTATTGTTACTTTGGTATTAAAATAAAAAATATGTTGATTCTACATTCTTTAAGAATTTATTTTCATGAATTTCTGAAAAAAATTTCCTAAGATAGACAGAAAATTCTTACACCTTGATAGACAAAATTTTTGAGTTATCATTTATATAAAATTTAAATGTACATAAATTCATAATATTAGTTCAGCTAATAATTAAAAAGATATTAATGCTTCAAGGCTAATATAGGCTAGTAATTATTTATAACAAGTATAAGGTTCTGGATAAAAAACACCCAAAAGGCTTTTATAAAAGAACATCTTTTTAATATTATCTAGAAACTTTATGCTGATATCAGTTTTTTTGCATTAGATAAATTATTGAACTAAGAATGCTTTGCTCTGTTTTTGACATTAATAATTAATAATTGAATTAAGCTAAACTAATTAATAATTGTTTAAAAATACTTTTCATTCACTATTAGTTAATTAATTAAATAAATTCTGAATCAGTATTTTTATTAAATACGTTGTTTCCCAACAAATTATTTATGATTTTTATCAATAATTTTTGAATATTTTAGATTTTAAAACCTCACTTTGAATAGAATTATTAAAATAAAACAAGTAATTCCATTTTGATTACAAAGCCAGATTAATTTTGAAAATTTGGATTTATAAGCAATACAGAAAATATGAATTGTTGTATGATGGAAAAACTAGTTACAAAAAAGCAAGTTTATTATTCTGCAAGTTATTAAGATAAACGGAATCTCATCTACTTTTATTAGACTTCGAAATGTTGTTCTGTTTTCAGAATATTCTAAAACATTCCTTGTATTGAAATTACCTATCAGCTCCAACAATTAATAGTATCTGCAAGTTCCTTAATAGCTTCTGGCTCTTTAAATACTTTGAAATTTATGGAATTTTTTTAAAAAAGAATATTTGGAAATTAGCAGTATTTTAACTCGCTTATTGAAATAAATTCGAGATTAATTCTGTATTGTAAAGAAACGCTTTTCTTAAATTTTATTTTTTTTGCTATTAATTTAAACATGTATTTTTCAAATTTGTTTACATTTAATGGAAAAAAGTGACAAAATAATGGGTGAATGAAAAGAATTTTCAAACAATTTTTTTTTCTGATACTGAATTTAAGTTTATTTTTTCTTTCAAAATACGTAGAGCTAAAACCTTTGGTTTTCTTTAATGCAATATATATGTTACTGGGTGTACACAAATAAATGATGATGGGTAAACATCTATTAAGCCCTTTAAATGCCAGACATCGGGTCATATAGCCAGGGAAATTACTTGTACTTTATTGTAAAGTGACTGTGTTGAATTTATTGTGACATGTTACATCACCCCCAGCGGCAAAATAAGGAAATTGCAAAAATAACTTTAAAAACAAAGGAGATCTGCCTAAAAGTCCTGTATAAAAATTTACTCAATACTATAATGAAAATACAGGAAAAAATTTCTTTGAGTTATCCATAAAATTGTCGGAGATATTTGTGACTGAAATTATCAACTTTCTGTGATTAGAAAATGGGTTCATCGTAAAATTGAAGAATGTATTATTGGGTATTCGGAGGCAGCATGTGATCGATGACTATACTGTAGATGATTATGATGCATAATGATTGATGATGCAGGATGATTAAGAATATAAATGCATATTGGGGCTGATGGTTGATTTTTTGGACATGCCATGCTTTTATATGGGAACATATTTCTTTTTTCCTTTTTTGATATTCCACGTCTTTTCCATTTCCTACGTACCAAATTGAATACTGCATATTTGCTTTTGAAGCTTTTTCTACACAAAATTTATCAGAATAGAAAGTTTAAATTGTGAATTGTGAATCTTCTATCTGTACAGGCCCGAAGTGTTAGTGAGGTATTTGGATAGTTAAACGAAGGCAATGAGTTCGGATATTCAGATTCTTCCCTTCCGTATGCGTTTTATTGTTTTTCCTTATTTCCTTCAATTTTCGAATTTTACGACACCGTTGCTTAAATTGCATTACATTTTTCAATTTCAGCTTAATTATTCAATTTTAGGATGAACCCTTTTACCAAGTCGCGGAAAAATCAGAATTTTAAGTGTAAATAATTCTACCAATTTATCTCTTTTTTTTGTTTTGTTATATTTCCAACTTTTTTCTTTCTTCGCTAGGGGCGCTGTAACTGGTCTCAACATATTCAACATAGTCACTTTACTGTAGGTTCACATTACTTCTTTGGTTGTACGAGACCCGTTTAGAATTTGAAGTACTGAATTCTGGGTGAGCGTTAAATGAACTTCAACGGTCACCCAGTATAACCCCAGTGTAAAGAAATGTAATACACATATTACATCTAAGGGGATTAATCGGTTATTTATAATAATAAACGATAAAAGAGATTAATCATATTGGCAGTGATATATATAAATAAAGGAATGCTATACAGATATATTTCACATATATGTTTATTTATCTTATTTATGTTAAATCGTATCCATAAATTTTTAAATGGAACATGTAATGCTGCAATGCGCGCTGCTGATTCTAAACAATATAAAAATGACGAAGAATATAATAAATGACACGTTTTTTTAAATATATATATATTGCTCAATATATTTTACCCGCATGTTGGAATTAGACTGGTAATCTGGTCATAAATTTCATTTTTTCGTTACATCATATTCGATCATTTCTTTTCATTTTTGATTATAAGAGGATTGCAAGACAGAAAGTATCTGAAATCAATGCGAGGGCATGAGATTATGCATTCAATGCAAAACAGAAATTTAAAATTATTTGCTCTGATGGAGATGAAAAAAATCTTAAATTCAATTTCTTTTTCTTACGTGATCAGAACTCTTAGCATTAAAATAAGTTATTTAAGTTTAAAAAATCTTTTTAAAAGTTATTAAGTTTTTATTTAAAAAAAAAGAGTTGTATATTATTTTTATTTACCATTCTTCTAAAGTTCTGTTCAAGTTGTGTATTTGTTTCAGCTATTCAGATAAAAGATCAATGAAATTACGAAATAGAACTTTTACTATTTTATTTATTTATGGTCCTGTTGTAAAGGATACAGAAAATATAATTTTTGTTGTTTACACATTCGGCTAAAATTTCTCTCCAAAGTATTGCTCAGGTAAGGTGAAGAGAAATATAAAAGAAGAGTTATGTTGTATAGAATCTTGATAAACGCATTATGATTTCTATGATGTTTTAACGTTAATTAAATCGAAAAGTTCCAAAGATTTTTCAGCCTACTATTAAGTCATAGTATTAACTATAACTTTCAAGTACAAATATACATTACTTAAGAATATTCAACTCTTCTTAAAGACGCACATATTATTTATATAATTTCACTCGGAACATCATATATTTAATCAATCGTCATATTTCTGAAATTACATAAATATTTCAATTTTAATAACTGATTTTCTCTTTTATGCATTTTAATATGACTGAATAAAAATAGGGTCGTGTAAAGAAATAATGGTAGGTAATTTTATTATTACTATGCATATGAATTAATAATTCAATAATAATGCTGCTTTTAATTTCATTCCGCCCGAAAGAATGTTGATAAATTGTATTTATTTATTTTGTCCCTCATAATTGTTAAAATTTATTCAACGCTAAGTATATCTGGTATCTATATTGATTCATTGATCTGCATACAATCAAAAATTTTGACCAAAAAAACACATTATCTGTTTTAAACAGTTTATTCTATAAAAAATAGAGCTGCATTGATTTCTAGTCTGCGATTTTTAACGAAAGTAAATAAAACTTTTTCAATCCAAAAATAAAAAGAATTATGAAAAAAAAAAAATATTTCAGAAGAAAAAAACAATAAATAAATACTCTGCTTCAAGAAATTGAAGAAAAGTTCTAAGTTAAAGAAAAGGTTTTTAAAAAAAAAATGTCCTTTTCTAAATAGAGCGAAATGAATCTCAAATAATTACCTTTAATTTGTTCAATCTTTACTTAAAAGAAATCATTAAGAAATTGCAATAAGTAAAACATCTAATCGTAAGTATAATTTTAAAAAATTTTAAATCTTCAAACTTTAAAAATTCATCTAAATAAGCTTCAAAAAGACATTTGAGAATGGAATTGTTAAAAAAAACTTTACAAACTAATTAATACTTTTTAAATTTTACTCAAAGATTCCACAAAAAGCTTAAACAGACATTAATTTACTCTTAAAAAACTATCTCTAAATGATAACATTAAGATTGAAAGGAAGCAACTGTTTTAAGTAAAAAGAAAATAAAAAGCTGCTAAAACTATTTTAAAATAAAACCTTGACAAAGAGTAGATCCGATGTGTGTTTTTTAATCCTACAATTAAAACTTTGCAAGAAAAAGTTTTTCGCTGTTTTTACAGTTCGTCTTTAAAATTTTCCTGTGCAATTGAAAAAATTTCATTCCATTTACAAATGCATAATAGCCATCGCTAATTAAAACATTGATGAAACAAATATCGATTTCTTCCTGTATTATCTATAATCGAGACTTGTGGAGTTAAGCATAAATATGCATGGGAGGATGAGTAGAATTATTTTAATGGGACTTTTAAGTTATTAGAAGTTTAATAAGATTTTGATTAACATTGATTAAAAAGATTTGAGATTAAATATTGTTTCAAAGTTTCTCCAGCTGAACTGTTACATTTTTGAGACAAAATAAGCAACTTTTAGATGTCGTTGAAATACGTAATTGCACATTATCAGATAACAGTTTTTGTCTTGATTTTAAGCTATGCAGGGGAGATTTTCCTTTCGTAAATGTAAAATCTTTAAATGTTAAAGACGGAACAAGTTCTAGAACCTTCTTTTCTTCTTCATACCAACCTTTTCTATTGCACTCTCGAAATCTTTATACTTATAAAATCTCTGTTTTTTTAAAACTTCAATTTTAGGATAGTACATTTAAAAATGAATGAAACTACATTTTATTTCCGACATACTTTTTTGACTTATTTGTAGATTTTTTTTTATTATAAAAGACGACTTTATCTCTAATTCAACTGTGTGTATTCTCAGTGTATCAAGATTTAAGAAAAAAAAAATAAAGTTATATAACACTAATCATCATTTATCATATAAAAACATAAAAACGCAAAATTTTAAAAACATTTTAAAATTTTGATTGAATCAATACACATTGTATAGGCGATATTGACACATTTTTGCGATACGGTTTGATTTCTAATAGAGGAAAGTATAAGGTTTTACATTTTCCCTTATAATTTTTCAGGATTAGCAGATTGTTAATCTTATGTACAAGGTAAATTAAAAGAACGTGTTTATAATGCTGTCAATTTTACTGAATAACAAATATGGAATATAATAGCTTGATGCAAATTTTGTTATTAATTGTTTGTATGTTGCTTTTAATTTATAACTCCTTGCCCGTGTTTTTTTAAATTTTTGAGTGACATTCATTTGCACATTCTTAATTTCTGAGTCAAAACATTCAGAAGTTAAAAATGTTTGCATTATCTTTCGAATACAGTTTCAGACGTCATATACAAACACATATAGGAAACTTGTTTCCGAAAATTGTGAGACCATTGACGTCAACCGCTTGTTTCCCGAAATTTGAACAATGAAAATGCTTTCCGTAGATGAAATGTGAAACTATACAAATAATAATTAGTTTCATGAACAGAAGATAACATACAATAACGTTTATTTATTTTACTTGAAAAGTTCTGAGAATGCAAATAAGCAAAACTTTGATGCATTTTCTGCAAATAATAGAAACCGGATTTGAAACAGATTTGCTGCCGAATTTCGATTGAAGACTCTATGTCAGAAATGATATGTTTTGGGAAATTCTATTGAATACGTCAAAGGTTTCGTCAAAGGCTTACTTCTTTACAGTACAGATCAAATTCCCACCACTAAAGACTTCATTTATCTCTATGAAAATATCACAAGTATATTACTGCCACTTAAATTCTGTATATAATGTATATAATTAAATATAATTTCTAATTTGCCAAATTTATTATAAGTTTTGACTATAAAAATAGTACATTCTGTTTTTATTATTATGTTTATTATTCTGTTTTATTATTATTAACTTATTTCATGACATCATTTCTTTCGAGGAAAATCTGGCTGTTTATCTGGCTAAAAATCTGTGCTCTCATTAAATAGGATCACGTTATTGATCAATGATTGGAATTTTTCTGGGCTATCAAGTTAAAATTTAAATTGAAAAGAAAAAATTATCATCTTCCACACAAATTCTTATGTGAATCTCTGTTTTGAGCTTATTGATAGATATTCTTCAGATAAATCTTATGTATAGAGTCCCAAAGAGGGTCATAAACGTTTAAAATTAGTTATTTAAATCAATGATTAACTTTTGGATTAATTTTTCCGAATGAAGTTTGTATGTTTTTTGGAGTAAAAAGAAATCATGAAATATTATGTAGATGGAATAATTCAATGCCTTTTATTAGAAATTTTTAAGCATAGTCTTCTTATTCAGAAACATTTGGATATAACTCTGTAATGAGCTTAGAAAATTAAAATTAAAAACTGTAGAGAAAAATCTAATGCTTGTCAAGGGAAAAAAAAAGCCTAAGCTTTATGAATTTTGAAAATGACAACAAAAAAAAAAGTACTGAAAACAGTTTAATGGAGTTTGACCCTATAGTTTGAAATATCATGTTATGGTAATGTTTTAAGCCTGTTTTGTCTATCTTTATTTTATTTTTAATTTTTCAAATAAAAATATAGAAAGTATTGCAACAGTTTTTTAAAAAAATCATTCGAGATTTTGAAAAATCTGCAATTTTTGATCCCAAAAAATAATTTTTAGAACTCATCATTTTTTTTAACTCCAAGCCATTTTGAGCTAGATGAGTGAAATTTGGTACATGGAGTGACGATAAAATCCCAAATTTCCAAGAAATTTTGAACAAAATTCATTCAGAAGAAATATGTTGCTCTCGCTGGCCGAGAATAAATGAGCACCATCATTACAAAACATAAAGAACTATACAGATAAAATTTTGTACACAAGTGTGACATCTAAATTGTAGATTCATGTCAAATTTTGAATCAAATCAGATAAGGATTTAGTCTATCTGTATGTCCCTTCACGTGCATGCAAGTGAATTAATTCAAAAATGCAGTGACCTAAATTAATGAAACTAGGTTTGGGTCTTATGATTGCATTATGCCAAATTTTGTTCTATGCCAAATTTTGTTTACAATCGATCGAGAAAAATAAGAATCAAAAATATATATATATATATAATTTTTCTGATACTTATGTTATGATCTCTCGTCAGCAAATAATCACTCAGAATCACACACTAGAAATGTTAGATTCACGCCATTTTTTAAGTGTAAAGGAGTTGAACACACATTTTCTTTCAGTTCACTTAATTGAAAATCAGCCAGCAAGTTATTCTGGTTCCAGATGTTATTTTCGTTGCCTCTTAAACTTTAGTTGATATTATAAAATATAAAGAAGTGTTACAATGAAGTCATTTAATGAATATACAATCTTTTTAAAAAGTTTTCCACTCTTAAAAATTTTGTAATATTTGATACAATGCAAGATTTATGATAATCTAAAATTATTTAAGAACACAACTTTTCTCTCAATATATATTATTATTATTGAATATTTGGCAGACAACATTTTTTAGGTTATTTTTAAAAATAAATGTGAGATAATTTTTAAAGGTTATAATAATAAATTTTCGAAAAAGACGCTTTTCTGGAAAATTGAAAAAAATATAATAATTGTAACAAAGAATCAGCATCTTCTTATAGATTTCATTTTTATTTTCTTTTTGACATACAGCAAATTATACTTACTCAAGATATTTTCTAATTTTTGCATTGATGGAACTTAAAGCTATCATATATTTATAACTTTACATATTTATCATTGTTCCATATTTTCATTAACAACAGTTATTATTTATAAATAATATTCCAAATTGCTTACACTAAGCTAAAAAAATTGGCAATATTTTCCTTGGACGTGGGTCTAAAATACGAATTAAAAATCTACGGCTCATTATTATGAAATTTTTTAATGTAGTGAGAATACATCTTCCTAAGATACCTCTTCTAATTGAGAAATTTAGATAAATATTAGACGCAAATATTTAATTTTATGTTTCGACAATTTGCTAGATTTGGACTGGATAGCTAGTTTTGTTACTTATTTATTGCATTCATATATAAATTGGCAGACAGGTTGATTAAAACGCACATTTGCAAGGAAAAAAAAGAATTTTTTAAGCAGGAAATCCGAAATTAAATAGCTTGAATCGTAAAAACGAGGTAAAATTTGAAATTTATTAAATCTGAAACGCAAATGTGATGAATTTACAACAATTTTATCATCATAATTCTGTCTCTTTTGTAACTAAGAAAGTAAACAGAATTCATATCAATTATAAATCCATTTCAATCAACCAATTTTTTTTATGAAAATGCTTTTTTAATTCTGATATCATGTTTTGAAGCTTTGACATTGAATACGCCTTCTACAGTTCTGTAAATTAACTTTAATATTTTTTGAGATTAATTAAACTTCTAATTGTAGTTATTTTTTTATCGTTTATAAAGTTAGAATTTTTTATTATTATTTTGAAGTTAGGCGTGAGATATTTTCACGCTTCTCGTAAATTTGGTGGCTAAATGACTAAGCCAACAGATTTCTAATTCACCTTTTTCTTCAGTCTTTCACACTATATTCTCGAGATCCTGGTATTAAACTTTTTTTTTCAATTCAAGAAAACATTGGGAAAGGTTAATATAGTTATATTTTATTTTCAACATATTCTTTCTGCATTAATTCTTGAAAACGTTTTGTTATAAAAGATGGATTTACCACGTCACATGGTCCATCGTCTTCAATATTTGCATATTAAAAAATGTTGCTACACTAATTATTGGCTTCCTAGTGTGGTAAGGACAAGAAGAAAAAAATAAAATAAAGCCATTTAAAATCATATGCTATTCATTATATAAAGCAAAAAAATAATAATTCTTCGAACTTTAAAAATTTCATCTGAATAAATAAAAATTGCATAAAAGTAAAAATAGTATAAAACATATTTTTCACTTTGTTTAGATTTATTGGAAGAAAAATTTTAACGGTTTGCTTTCCTTTATTTTTCAGAGTACCCGGTGATTAATATTATGCTCAAGATAACTTAAAACAAGATGCTTACAATAGTCCTTATTTTACAGAATAACAAATATCTAGAAACATTGGAATATTTTGGTGAGATACTATCTTAGAGTATATGATTATATTTTTATAAATTTTTTCCCATGAAGTCTGATTGACAATACTCAGAAACTAAGAATGAATATATTATCTTATCTACCAGTTTCGGGTCCATATGCACATATGGGAAACTTGTGAGACCATTGACGTCAAACGATCGTTATCTCGTACACTCTATAATTAAAACTGTCTCCTTAAATGAATTTGAATCTATTCAAATGGTGATCAATTATATAAACAGAAGATAAAATAACTTAAATTTATTAGGTTGGAAAATGCTAAGAGGTGAAATAAGAAAAGCTTTGTTGCTTATTATGCAGATAAGCGAACCCGGATTTAAAACAGATTTCATTGAAGGGTCTACGTTAGAACGTTTATAATTTAAAGCAACATGTTGTTAGGAAATCCTGTTGACGTATTTCGGCTACACCAAAGTTTTCTTTCTTCAAATTGTACTGTAAAGAAGTAACGGATAAGGGAATGTCAATTCTCAACCCCCCTGGCTGTATGAATGAGAATCCCTATAGAAATTGTAGTTACAAATCTTACAACCAAAAAAGAACGGAAAATCTCAGCTTTACTTCTTTTAAACGGAAGGAAACGAATTAGTGAAAAAAGTTATTTGAACTTGCAGTCCAAAGTATCCTAGCACGCTAATGCTTTAAATTTTTATCATTATACTGGATATTTTGTTCTATTAAATAATTTATTTAAAATATTAAATTAATCCCACAATTATTCAAAAAATTAAATCAATCCACATAATTATTAAATAATGATTATGCACAAAATTTGATCTGGCTAGTTCTTTGTGTATTTGAGTTATCACACACACAGAAAGACCAAATTTTAGTAATAGGTGATTCAAACGCAGGAAGCTCTAAACGTAAGTCTTCTTCAAAATCTTGTAGTCGAAATTTTTCACAATCTTCCACAAAATTTCCCATTATTCTTTCTCCATTTTATGACATTATGACAAAATATTGAAGTTTCCCTGCAAAAAACCCCCCTTCTAAAAAGCTATGACTATTTGTTTGAGCCTGGAACAACAATTCACCTCAAGGTATTTTAGAAAGTTTTTTTTTTTTTAATTTAAAAGAAATATCATTTTTTATCATCACTTACATAGTAATTCTCAAATATTTCATTTTCTAAAAACCTTTCTTTCATTTAAACATAGCAACAACTTAGACGTTGAAACAGAGATACTTCATATCCTCTTCGCCCTCAATTTTATAAACTTTTTGAAGGAAAAAAAACTGGTCTTTTTTTTTTTAATCTAAAAAAAAAAAATGTTTTTATGAAGGAGAAGACGGAAATTTTCTTGAGTTTTACCCAATAAATCTTCATCATTATCCAACTGCAAGAGTGTAGTTTTAATTTAACTTGGCATTAATTAACTCAAATAACAGAACAAGTTGAAAAAAAAAAAAGAACAAAAAAACTTAGAAAAACATTTTTAATTGTTTGAAGTAGAAAAAAATGACGAAACTAGACGCGGTAATTAAAGTTTGTCGTATTAATTTTAACAGTTCATATAAGCATCAATAAATTAAGAACCTTGTTCAATTTATTTCATCGGTTAATTGAGAGTCATGGAATGAAAGTATATAAAAGCGACTATACCGCAAACCAATTTTTTTAGTCATTGTTAAATTTGTATACTACATTATTTTAAGGTTTTGAAAATATTCATACACGCGTAATTATAAAATACTAAAATACTGTATAAACAAAAAAATGTTTCGCTTACTATCATTTTAAAACGATAATTGTTTTCTTTGTGTGAATATCAGCAGATCAAGTTAAAAATGCTCGAAAGTAAAATAAAGTGCAGGAAGCATCTTGACAAGGAATATTAGTACATCTTCATTGTTTTCCAAATTAAGTTACATCCTTTGAAATGATCAAATTTAAATATTGTATTAGATAGTAAAAGTTACTGTCGTGAAATCTCAAGACTATTTATCAAGTTAAAAAAAGTATGATCTAAGTATTTATTATCAGTGCTTTATGGAATAATTATTTGATTATTCTAAATACATCATCATCATTCTTTCCTATTTCTAATATGAAATGAATACACAATATTTACTGTTTAAGATATTTATTTTATTCTGTAAGAACCCTTTACCTTCTTCCATCTCTCAGGAAGTCTCATTATACCTTTTCCCCAAAATTTTTGTGTTTTGGACAAGAAATAATCCTCGAATTGCGCTCTTATTTCGCTGGTGGATTTAAAGCGCGTATCGCGAAGAGCATTTTATAAGGACAGAAAGAAGTAATAGTCAGATGGAGCGAGATCTGGAAAGTATGGAGGATACGGTAAAACATCCCAATTAAATTTTAAGAGCTTCTCTCTTACGACTAATGCAATATGTGATCTCGCGTTGTCATAGTGAAAAACAACGCATCATCAATTCATTAATTCTGGCCATTTTTTTTGCTATGGCAGCTTTCAACTGATCTAATTGATGAAAGTATTTCGTAGAATTTATTGTTTCACCTTGAGAAAGAAGCTCGTAGAAAATTTCCAATTCCACCAAATGGACAAAATAACTTTTTTTGGGGTGTAGTAGAGCTCTGGTAGACTGAAACCGATGACATAGACGGCTAATAGATAAGCCTGCATGTTTGCACAAGAAGAGCCAAATAAGGCCATTCATAGCGTGACGAGAAAAACTTTTGGGATAACCTAATACATAAATTATGTTACTTCCGACAAATTGAAATTGTATGTGTCGAATTGAATATGGTTATAGATTCTGGTTTATTACTAAGGAAGGCATCTTTGTTTTGAAGAAGAGAACAAATAGTTTTTTGATTATAATTTTGTCAAATTTCATGAGGGCGATATAGACAAGAACTTATCACTCCTTTCCGTAAATAATTATTTTAAAAGGCTTTACTATTCAATTTTTCTTATCTCACTATCATAGAGATATTCATAAGCTCACTCTAATTCTTGCGTCTTTTATGTTGTGTGGTGCATTCCAAGTACAATGAATGTATTTTGCAAGCATGCGTTCGTTGAAAAGATATAAATATTATGAATCAATTAATTATTGATTAAAGGAATCATTGTTACCTGTATGATCTTTTACTCGAATTACAGACATTAAGATATTTCTACTGGTTGATTCTATTCAAATATATCAGTATATTATTTCAGATTTTCAAAACTAAAATAATAAGTTTTATAAAAATTTTGATCTTTATTTCGTCATTTACTACAAACTCTTCACCGGCGTTCTTTATTGCTCTTTATTATTTTAATGTAGTCTTCTTGCAGAATTTCATAAACACAAATATTCTATTTGCTTCATTCTTTTCGATTACATTTTCAAAAATTAAATTAATTTGTGAAATGTACATTTGTTCGTATGATATAAATCTGTTGCTAAAATCTTATACATTTTCTCTCATTATATAAATTTGAAGTGCATTGACAGGAGATTTTGTAAATTGAAGTGAGGCATTTAGTATGAAGTAAATGAACAATTTGAACTGTAAGGTTTATGTAAAGTGTAAGAGAATTAAATTTCTATTTCTTATAGCTTTCTTTTGGCTAAAAAGTAAAAAAAAAACTTTTTTTTATATATCAGGAGAGAAATGTCGTAAAAAGTATTTTTTTTCCTTACCGTGGTAAGATAACCAATGGAATCAATTCTTCTTACGCTGAAGAAAGAGAGACGTTTTAGCCGGAAATTTGAAAAAGTGAAAGAAAAATCGGGTGGAAATAAACTTAAGGTCCCAGTAGGCAACTAAATAAAGTTAGCTAATGAAAATTTGAAGTTGGGTGGGGAATTCTTCCTTTATTTAGAGTGTCGTTTCAATGATAAAACGCGGATTTCTAGAGACATTTAGAATGTTTGGTGTTCTGTCGTAATTAGAAATTGCTTTGATGAAATTATGAAGATATTTTCAAAGGATAAATACAGGACGTGGCAAAAAAAACTCGGACAAAGGTATTACTTCTATAGAAGTTAATGAATTACTTTTTAATTTTTGTTCACTTCTGTCTACCACTTCAATTATACATATTTTATTATATATCTTTTAGTTTACTCATTTTTTTGACTTTTTTTTAATGCCAAGCAAAATATATGCTATTTTAGAGTTGTTTAACCAAGGAAAACGACAGTTTGAAGTCGTTCATTTGCTTAATATGCCTCGGCTAACAGTGTCTGATGCAATCTATAGTTTCAAAGAGCTTCGCAATGATGGTCAAAGTCCAGGAAGTGAACACATACCATATGGTGAACACTTTCAATAGCCATAAGGTTATCAAAAATCGAGTTCAATGAAATTCGAGGGTTTCCATGAGAAAGATCACTCGTGAGCTATGAATAAAGGATCGATCAGTGCAACGAATAGCAAAAACAGAGCTTGGACTAACAAGTTTTAAAAAAATTCAGTTTTTGACTAAATCAAACAAACTCGTGCGGCTCCAAAGACGCCGAAAACTTTTAAGACGGGTCTAACAAAAAATCAAGCAACTTCTGAAAATTTTTTAATTGATAATTCTTCTACAATATTGCTTTAAATCTTCCTCTTTATTTATTTTTAATTAGTTTTATACAAATTCTTAATCTTTAATCCACGTGCATTTAAACCATTTAGGAGTATTTGAATGAAATAAAGACTGAAATTTTATACTATTTTTTCAAAACTGGCAATACATATTGTTGTTAGAAAGAGTCAAAATCAGTACTTGAAAATCACTTTTTAGTCCCTAAATACTATGCAATAGCTACTATAGAAAAACTTTAAATACAAAAGTTGTTTGCCTTAATGAGTAGCCAATACAGATAATTTGATTTATTTTCTTTTTTTAAATACTAAGAAAGTTATAAGGAAATGGAAATTTCCACCCCTCCATCCCGATCTAGATGGACTATTTAGAAACTCATCATCATAATATAAGAACTTTTGAACGAAGGGCGCTTTTAGATGCTTGGGACCATTAATGGTAAAGATTTGCTGAAATTTTCCAATGTTGTGTCATGAGAAACCATTGCAATTGGTATCCTTCTGATAAGGAAGCTACCTAAAAAATATTTTAAGGCGCAAATTTCATACAGACCATGAAAATGATTTATGAATAATATGAGTAGTTTGCTAAATTCCAATAAGAAATCTAATAAATCCTAAAAATAGGAATTATTAGTGCCATAAGAGAGTTGTTGCAAAATCCATCGCTTTTTATAAGTAATTTTACCGTCTTAAAAAAATTTGAAAACTCTTGATGGGCAATTAATAAAAGTATGAAGAAAATTAATAAAAATGCTCTAAAGAAACTCCTGTAAATTTCATTTTAATCTCAACGAGTCTATATTCATCGATTTTACTAAAATGATTAAATGAAAAAGAATGTCTAATTAGTTTTTTCACTCAGATTCAGTAATATTACCTAAAGAATAAATTCAAAATTTTTGAATGCTCTTTTTTGAAAAAATCTCATGTTTTAGCTTTTAATTAAAATATTAAAGTTTAAAAAAAAATTTCTTCGTAATTAACTTTATTTGAAACGACTTTCACTTTAATATTTTTAGACATGTTCTTAAGAAATCCGCCAGTAAAACTGATTAATTTTAATAAGTGAACTAGAAAGGTCCTGTTTGAAGACTAAAAATATTTTTTTTTCTTCCTACAAGATTGCGTCATTATTATTTAGAAAAATATCCCTTAATACTACGATTACGTATTAAATAATATTTGATTTTTAATCTATTAGATAAAACTTCCTTTAACTAATTAAGAGATTTCTCAACACTGAGTAATCCATTAATTTCTAAAATATATTTTAGAGTTAGAGCACTTTTAATCAAGTTCTTAACTTCTTAACAAAGTTCTTATGAAAAAAAAATCTTTAAGGAGATGTAAATTTAAAAAAAAAATCTATTAAGATTATAACGAATTAGTAAGAACACTATTTAAAATCACATTTTTATTCTTGTCGTCTTAAGTATTTTTTTATAAAAAATGCAATTAATCTACTTTAAATAATATTCAATTTTTTTAATTCCTTTCTTCTTTCGGAATAGAAAAAAAAAATTACACAGAAAGAATCATTCAGTAAAAATCATCACCGTAAAAGCATCATTTTAAATTTTCTATTAAAAAGTGCACCTTTTCGAAAAAAAAAAAAATCTCCAAATCCCGTCATATAAATTCCATTGTATTTTGACGTTATAATGAGAATAAATGGTGTTTTGGAAGAGGAAATTTTAGATGTATGTAAATTTTGAAGGAATAAAATAAAAAATATGTTTTTTGTGATTGTATTTCCTAAAAGACTGACATTTGGAAACTAGTTTTATTAATTTTTGTTTCTTATTGAATTAATTCTAAATTTTAATTTCCACTGATAATAAAAACTCGACCGAAAGCCAATAACGAAAAGTCATTAGTTTGTTTTCACCAGTTTCTTGCGTTCTTCCTCATCAAAAGTTTAGAAAAATCACCATATCATCATTTTTTATCACCAAAATGATTGACGAAAAATGATGATACGTATACATTACTTCGCAAGACACTTCTAAATAAGGGGAGAAAATGCCTAAAAGTTTACAAAATTGCATGTTCCATTGAATACGTCCTTGTTATTACTATTTATTTCATAATATTAATGGTACATGAAAATCCTTGAAGTCGCTCTGTCTTTTGGAGACAAATATCATAGTTTCTAACAGAAATAAAAGAAGTTGACAGTTGAATCAGCAAACCACTCTTTAAATTGTCATAAATTATTCACCTTGATGATATTCAAGTATTTATAAAGGAATTAAGTATTTATAAAGGAAAGGAAAAGGATATTCAAGTATTTATAAAGGAAAGGAAAAGGATATTCAAGTATTTATAAAGGAAAGGAAAAGGATATTCAAGTATTTATAAAGGAAAGCATTAATTACTGCAACTAAAAAAAGTAGCTGTTTGATCACTTACTATTCATATAAACGAATTTGGTGTTTTCCGAAGAAATTGTAAACTTCTCTGTTTCCATTACAAGATCCATAACCTCACCCTTTTAAATGGTAAATAATATGTACATTGAGAAATAGCACTAAAGTTCAGGTTCTGAATATTATTCCCTCTATAAAAGTATTTCACAGATCTGTTATTATCATTTATTATTTTTTCCCATAACTAATTATTTCAGAAAGAGAATATACACCGAAGAACCATTCAAACTGCCAACTTAATATTTACCCTAAAAAGAAGCTACCTAATTTGGTGTAGTGCTCTCACGAGTATGCAGAAGTGGCACAAAACATGGCATGGACTGAACGTTCGACTAATATCTGAAGAGTAATGCAGGCAATTAAAATCATGAATTCCGTAGGGCAGTCCACAAACCTACAGGAATGTGATATTGTAGAGATCTCTTCTGACGCTTTAAATGATTATAGATATGTTTGTTTTATCTGGGTATTTAGGTGACCAATGGAAATATCTGAAGCGAAAAAAGTGTTCCCGGTGCCAGTTAGTAGCAAATTTCGACACGTTTAATGTCACATTGTTTTGCTGGAATTGTAGAAATTCGTCAGAACGAAAAATACACATTAATGTGTATGGATGAACGAACAGGATGTTTAATATTATTATTAAATTAATATTAATACTAAATTAGTTATAAATATTTGTACTTAATTACATTTGATGGTGTTTCAGATGTTTTTGTTACCGGTTACAATAAAAATTTTTACTTCGGACCTACTAATTGGAATGAACTGTGTCAAAACTCAAGGAGAAAAATCTATCTACTTATTGTATTATTTTTGGGTTACAAATTTTTTGTGCACAAATAATATTAAAATGTACTTAATTTTGAAGATTTAGTTTTATTTTATTCTGTTATATAAAAAAGTGATACGTTTAATTAAATATTTAATGCATTTGATAAATTATCGTAAATAATATCCAAAAGGTAATGCAGTTAGTTGAAAAAAAATATTATCAGCTCATATAAAGATACAATTTTTTATCTTAATGATAACAATAACACTATTAAGTTACTTTTTTTATATATTATTTCTTAAGAATGGTAAAATAATGATATCTTTCAATAGAAAGAACATGAGATGAATGATATAAATTGTTTAATAAAAATGGTAACATGATGTTAAAATTTGTCCTTTTTCTGATTTTTTTTTTTTTTTTTTTTTTTTTTGTAAATTGTTTTGATATTCGTAGTATTAGAAGTTACATTCCCTCATTGTTCTCTAATATTCCATATCGAATTTAAAGATTTATTAAACTTCTTTATTCTTCTTCATTCTCAAAAAAAAAAAAAAAAAGACATTTTTCTTTATTTCCTAATCAGGCATCTAAATATCAAATAAAGTTTTATTCATAAAAAAAAAAAACATTGTAAAATGTACCTCTATATTTTAAGTAAGACGGTTTCTAAATATTTAGAGGACTTTTTATTTATTGTATTTTAAATTAAAAACAGGTAACAAAGAATTGATAAAAAAATCGTATGACATTTTTAGTATCATGCAGTTTGAAATTCTAATTATGTGAAATAAATACAACTTCTCATGCAGGTATCTTAAATCCTTTCATGATTCTGAGAAGTTTTGCATGAGTTGGAAGAGGCAAGTAATTCTAGTCATTTAACCTCAGCAAACAATAACTTAAAAAAAAATGTCCTTCTATAAGTAAATTCATTTACAGTTATAAATGCATACATGTAGATGATGAAACAATTTAAATATTTTTATTTAAACAACAAGAAATGTTTAGTTTTCCTAGAATCCTCTAGATTTTACTTACATCTCAATAATTCAAATAGAACTATGCTATTATTAATTTCTTTCATTCTGAATTTCACGTAAAACGCAGAATCCGGCCGAAATTAATTTTCTGATCAAAGTTTCGCTTTCTTTAATAGTTTTTGTAAAAGTTAGTAATTTATTAAATAGTCCTTAATAAAATTTTAGACGTTAATTCATTCAACCAACAAATTCTATTCAAGAGATGACATTATCGTTTTGCAGGTCAAAAGGCATGATCTCTTGAAACACAAGTATTTCCTCTACCTCCAGATATTATTATTATACAAAAATATCCAAAGCTAAGTTAAAATGCATTTTTCACTAAGCAATTAAAAGCTCTTTTTAAACTTTTAAGTAAATATAACAGCATGTTTTAAGTTCCTGATATAGACTATTGATTGTTATTTATTATCAATATAATGTCCTCATTTTTCAATAACTGCTATGTAAATCTTGAAATCTACGAATCATTAGAAATAGTTTTATTTTTGCGACAAACAGTTGATTCCGCTTGGCATGGAGAAATTTTATTAAGTAATGCAGCCATTCATCCTCCAATTTTTTGGGTCAAATGAATACATGCATTTGTGAAACAAAAATGCGTCACGAAATCCTTCAAATATTCTTATATCCAGGAATAATTACTTATGAGCGGTGAACTCTCTTACTTTTATTGTAGTGTTCATCATGTACAGTGCCCGAAAAAATTATAAGGACACGCGAAAAATCGCCAAATCTAAAAGCCTTGTTTACAGAATCGTATGCAAATTTTTGCAGCAAAAATAGAAGTAAAACTAAAATATTTTATGCGTAAAGTAATTAAAATTTTCAATTTTAAATCTACTAAAATTTAAATTTTAATTTTTAAACCTAAATGAAAATGGAAAAAAGTATAAGGACATTGCTTTTTTCTCCAGTAATTATTTAAAAATTTGCATATTTGAAAGCATAAAATGACAATTCCGAGTTAAAAGATTCATTTGCAAAAAGAATTTCCCATTCGGCGACTTTCAGTGTGAATTTTTAAACGATGCCCAAAAGAACTCAAATTTCCGACTCTGAAAAAGGAAAAATTGTTGCTTTTCGAGAATGTGGATTAAGTGGATAGGAAATTTCAAAAAGAATCAAAAGATCTAAAACGGTGGTTTATAATTTTTAAAAAAATCCTGGGATGTATTATATGAAAAAGCGAACTGGGAGACTAAAAATTCTCACTCGTCGACAAAAAAGAATGATTGTAAGGAGATCTTGCGAGAAAAGAGAAACCGCAAATGAAGTTAGACAAAATTTGAGTTTACCATGCTCAACAAGGACTGTTCAAAATGTTTTGAGTAAACATCCTCAAGTTTCTTATGGGAAATTAGTGTCACCCCCCCCTCTTACAAATCATCATAAGAGAAGAAGAATTTACTTTGCCAAAAAATACATTTCTCTTGGTCAAAAGTGGGCTGATGTAATTTTTTCGGACGAAAAAAAGTACAATCTTGATGCACCTGATGGTTTTCGTTATTTTTGGTATGATCTGCGAAAGACCAAGGAAGTGTTTTCCAGGCGTCAATATGGTGGTGGCTCGGTTATGGTATGGGGCGCTTTTGCGGCAAATGGAACCACTCCAATTGTATTTATCAACCGTAAAATGGAATCGGACAGGTATGTTGATATGTTAGAAGAAAGTTTATTACCTGAAGCGCACTAATTACTTCAGGGGACAATATTTTTCAGCAGGATAATGCTTCGATACACGTTTCTACGAGTGCAAAACTCTATTTTGAAGCTAATTCTGTAAATTTACTTGATTGGCCGGCGATCTTAATCCAATCGGAAACTTATGGGGACTTCTAGCCCGAGAAGTTTATAAAAACGGCACACAGTATAATGTACACAAGATCTTGTCGTCGCTATCAAAGACGCTTGGGAAAAAATATATGTGGATATTTTAAAAGATCTTTCAGGATCTATGACCTCTCGGCTTATTCAAGTGATTGAAAAAAAGGTAGTTTTCTTGATTATTGAAACATTTTTTTAAGTATTTTACAACATGTCCTTATAATTTTTTCCGTATTTCCTTTAATGTTAAATTTTGTAAAATCAATATTTTGAAGCTAAATTATGTTTTTTATGTGGTATAAGTGTTATCACAAAATTATGCAGCAGAAGTAAGAAATATAAAAAGTTCATTTAGGTGAAATAGAAATAAAGCATATTTTCATGCAATTACATGTTGTCCTTATACTTTTTTCGCGCACTGTATTATGTAGTATGATAAATTTTTATCATCGTAAGAATGATAAGACATTCTTCTCTAAAAGCTTTGTTGCTTCACTCATTTGATGTAAATGAGGATTTTTAAAGGATTGTCGAGAATAAACTGAAATTCTTCAGCATCTACAATGTGAAATTATCTGCATATTTAAAAAACATTAGTGCAGATTTTGTGTATCTATCTGCTTAGAAAATACTGCTTAAAATTTTAAGATCTTGTAGAACAGCAAATTTAATTTAAAAAATCTAGAAAATTTAAATGGTGATACAATATTACTTATCAAATTTTGTACAAATGTTAAAGAACAACAATCAAACTTGGGGCTCATAGTTTTTTATGTATCCAAATTAAATGCCTCTAAGTTCTTCAGGCTTTCTATATGTTTGTATAGTTTCGAATCTGTATTTTAAATATTAAAAAATGGATTTAAAATGATATTTGTTTAGTTGAACAAATTTTTTTTGTCGATAAAATTTATTTCATTTATATTTCTTAGTTAAATTTAAAAGTTCTGAAAAGTTCAGAACAAGATGCCCAATTTCGCTGATAACTTAACAATATTGAACCCTTTTTTTATGTGGAAATCTTGAAAGCATTTAAGAAGGATAAGATAATTACTGCTATAGGAAGCCTTAACAAGCTTCTTTAAAAATAAACAACATAAACTGTGAGCTTAATTAATTTATAAAATAAAAAGATAATTCTATAATCATTTTCAGGAATATTAAAAATAAGATATCGTTTGTCAAGAGAAAATTTAATTTTTTAGATGTCGGCATGGATAATTACTTAATTAATATAATACTTTAATCTCATAAGCTATATTTAAAAAAAAAAAATTAACTTAAATGTCAATGTCCTAGGATTCCATTTTTTTATAATAACGAGCATTATTTTTCTTTTATATATGTTTGCCACTCTCTCCGTTTATACAACGCTAAACAGCAATATTTTATTTTCAAATTTTTATATAGATAATTAAGTTTTTGCAACTTAAATTTTTTTTAAAGCTCCATTTTTTAACATACGGCATTTCGTGTTTTTTCTGTTATAATTAATATTTTTTTTTCATAAATGGTTTTATAAATTATTTTGTATTATGAAAATTTAAGTCCCTTGATTATCATACTTGTAAATTTTCATTCAAAATATTTATTACAAAAGTTGGAATATAGATACTACGCGAAGCGCTAAATAATATATAATATGAAATTAAATTTAAATTAATTATTCAGAAATTTTAATTTTCTTAAAATAGTTTGTTTAACAATTTTTGTTAAAAATATTAAAATGTTTGGAAGAATGTGTCGTGAAAATTTCTTTGAGTCAACTTAAACTATCTACGTGACATCACTTGTCTAGTTCTAAATGATGTAAAATTTTCGAAAATTTTTATTTGGGAAAACAAAAAGCATTTGGAACTAGGAGAGTAGTCTTGTAGTTATTACCACTAAAATTGTCTGCAATTTCTACAATTAATGTATTAAGCTTAATTAATGCTTTCATAACAAATGTTGTTATCGGAAGAATATTATTTATATATGGAAGCATGTTACAAATTATACTAACAAATGCTATAAATCTAATAATCTTAATAATCAATTAAAACCGTATCCTTAATATTGTCTTTTTAATTTAAAACTACGAATACTTAACATTAATTTAAATTATAATTATAGAAGACAAGCATGCCTTACAAGAAGATTTAAATAAGATAATGGCAATTCATTTTCACTAAGTGTACGTCAAATATTAAGCACAGAGTTAACATCAGAATAAAATTCTCAGTTTGCAAAATGAAAATTGATAGGAAGTTACAGAATATGGTTAGAAACATAAAGTTAATTAAGTGAAAAGTTATTAAATTGAGTATATGTAAATTAAATTAAATTGCAGTATAACTATATTTCTCCGGGAAGCATGCTTACAATGTATACCCAGAAAAAATCATGTATCCAGTAATATTAATTTCTAGCCATACGATATTACATGTTTATTGTAAAATTGAATAAATGTTATATTTCTTGTATCATGAATGAGTTAAAAGACAACTTTTTTTTCAAAGACACAAGGAATACTAGACTAATCGACTTTCCACTGTCAAGAACATTGAACGAAATCCTTCTGCAACCTGACGTTACAGTTGCTACACAGATGCTGCTTCTTTTTCTTCCCTTCCTTATCTAGTGTTTGGTGGAGTTCTTTAAGTATTTCCTTTGACCCAGATACTATTTGTTTCGGAAACATGAACCCTAATCTCTCTGTCCAGTCGTCTACTTCAAAAGAAAGGTTTTATCTTTAGCTTAAAGCCTAATCTTTCTCGAATGGTGATAGTCTTTTATATATAAAACTTTTGAAAGGCATTTATAAAATATTTCTTGACGTTTGAATTTGCCAACAAAAGTTTTGTAGAGAAAAAGATTCGTAGTTGTAAACCGAAAAGTTCAGAAAATGTAACAGTCTTTAATGTGTTTTACTGGTTTCGTTTTATTGCTTTTAAAATGTTAAGTTTCTTCAGTTGCTATAAAATTTAAAATGCTAAATAGACATCGTACAAATTTAGTAATTTTTACTAGTTCATAGAGGAATTAATAAGTCACAAAAAAATGTTTCAAGGATTTATCCTAAATAAAAGGATCATATAGTTTTTTGTATGTTTTTATCCATGGTTGAAAATAAGTTCATTTCATTGCTTTAAATTTATGTTAATTTAAAACAATCATTTTTAATCATAAACAAATTACGTTAGCAAATCTCTTTTAATGTCTTTTTCTCAAGTTTCCTTTGGACTTATTTTATCTGTGATACTGAAATTCATGTATTAATTTCCAATTGCATGAAAAATCATTGTTTTTCAATGCAGTTAAAAAATTCGCCACTATTTTAAAAGTAAAAACGTTACTTTGAGGCTCAAAAAAATGTATGGTAATTTGCCATCTTTATCTTGAAAATCTTTCGGTAATTTGCCAGTCTTTATTTGTGAGATAAGTCTAACTATTTATTCATATTTTATATGATTTCTTTAATTACATTATCTAGATAATTCCCACTATATAGTGAGATTTAGCAGCATTATTTCAATATGATAATGTATGATAAGTAATTCATTTGGCAAGATATAACTTTTAATGCGTAGATAATATACATATGTCTGATAACTATGAATGTATTCTGTGTAATACCTATAAGGTTTCCGAATAAGCTGAATTCAAAAAAATGCTTCTCTATAGGCAATTTTCATTTCATTAGGTTCGTATCAATCTGCTTTTCATATTTATCGTTTATGAACAAAATCCATGATATGCACAGATTCTAAATGAGCGGTGAATGCTTTTATCATCAACTATAATTACACGAAATTACGACTGAAATAATGACGCCCTAGAGAAGTCGTGAGTAATCGATTCAATTTCTCGTTATCATATTACACCAGTTTTACTTGAGTTGGGCATAAAAAAATAGGTGTCAAATCATTGCACTTCGTTTTTCGTGATCCCTAAAAAAATCCTTAATCCTTAATCCGTGATCCTTAATATTTATCAATTATGAATAAAATCATTGATATGCACACATTGATCACAGATTCTAAATGAGCGGTGCATGCTTTTTATCATCAATTATAATTACACGAAATTACGACTGAAATAATGACGCCATAGAGAAGTCGCGAGTAATCGATTCGATTTCTCGTTATTATATTACATCAGTTTTACTTGAGTTGGACATAAAAAAATAGGTGTCAAATCATTGCACTTCGTTTTTCATTATTCTCGTGTTCTCGTGATCCTTAAAAAATGATGTATGCTTACTGGCGGGAGTGTGAAACACAAATAGAGACAAATGTTCCAAAACATACAAGTCGAAGATATTAATGACATTATTTAAATTGAAATCACATTAATTAAAATGAGAAAAAAATACTGTGCATTACTTAAAAGGAAAATACATTTCTTTAAAAATAAGTAGATACACAAAATCGAAAGTATATTGATGTAAATTTAATAATTAAATTTAATTAATATCCATGGATGTTCTTTGAATGAAGACTGACGAAAATTAAATACCATGAATCGAAAAGTTAGATGAGCTGGTATTTGCTTTATTTGTAGCAAAATATTACCGATCTTCTTAAAATCTTCTTTCTGCATTTCGTAAACGAATAAGTGAATTTAAAGGAGCGATAGCGATTCGCTTATTCTATTCAATTCCAGTTGTAAATGAATGAATGACAAGAACTTTATTTTAACAAAACGTTCACCTTAGAATCATCAGCAATGCTAACATGCAAAATTATAGTTCAGAATCATTGTCAGAATTTTTGTCCTACTTGACTAAATTAATGCTAGTACTGTGTAACTTAAAGAGGGAATAAATTAACTCTAATGCTTGATTTCGTTGAGACACAACTGAAATTCTCAATTCTTTTGTTGATTTGCCTTCAATAGTTCTTAATCTACTTATTACTTTGGCCAATGAAAAACATCTTTAATCAAATAATATCCATTTTGCTGTCAAATAAATAATTTGTCTTCTGTCTTTATTGCAAGATCATCTAATAACTCATACTAATTCAAGGTGACATCATTGATTTTGTGCGCCTATACGATAATAATTTAAATATTACACTGTTAATGGTTTTGTAAAATAACATTTGAATAATTATCCATTAAAGTTAGAGTTGGCATGTAAATAACTGCTGATAAATATTGAATTAAGATATTTCTTTTTGATAAGATTTGGTTCTCTCGATAATTGAGGATTGGACTCAGCGCTCTTATCTCCTATTTTAGTTAAAGGGAAAAAGACAATTTTCAACTGCAGCCTCTTTTTAGTTAGAAAATGTTAGTGCTGTTTTTGTATTCAGAATGCACTTTAATTTTTATACTCTATTGATTTCTTTTCTTTTCTAATATATATATAATTTATAAATATCAGTGAAATATTTTTACAGAAACAAACGAAAATCATTCATCAAATCATCTTTTTTTGCTAAAGGAAGAAATAAATGTCTGAGGACTTCTTGTTTCTGATTCAAACATTAAAACGTAAATGTATGATGACTTCTTGTTTCTTAACCGAACATTAAAACGAATAATCACAAGATACTCGCATCCAATATATCTTTGAGATAAATAACAAGTTGGATTTTTTATTGAAGTCACTAGTCCATCGTCTGGAAGAATCTCTGTTCTCGACGAAAACTCGCTGTAATTTTCAATGTTTACAGACAGAAAAACTTTTAAGAGTCTATTTAAAGTTCAGAAATAAATGATAATGCATGTCAGATCGTAAAAGTATCTTGTTGCATACATTTCTTCATTGTTCAATTTCTTTTGTAGAGAGCATATAAAGTTGCTTCCTGTTGGATACAATATACATTTTCTGATTCTGAGTCTCTCATTAACTTTCTAATGTGTCACAATCACTGAATGAAGCAATTTTGCACTTTTGAAAGAAGTACATTGATAATAAATAATATATATATATATATATATATATATATATATATATATATATATATATATATTCGTCCAATGTTTTTTTCAATTTTAACTTACTAACAATATAACTATACTGTGAACGAGAATCTACTAATTCTACAAGGAGAGTTGTGGATTTCTCAAGCTTTTAAAAGGGTAAATAATGTTGGTTCCTTTGAGTTACTATTTATAAAAATTACATTTAATAACTATGAAAACAAGTTTTTTTTTATTTTATAAGGGAATTTTTAAAAAAGAAATTTTATAACAGCAATTAAAACAAGTTAATTATTGTGGAAATAGCACTCATATTGATTAACATTTGAATATTACTCTCTTGCTATTTGGTTTCATTACAAATGACGTAATCTGCAATAATAATATAGAAATACCCATCTTTAATGCAGTTTTAAAGGGTTCCTTTAACACAGGCCCTTTATGTGTTTTGCTTAAAATGCAGCAAGTCATCAATTTTTTAAAATTTTTTTTTTATTTTGATTTTGAAGTTGTTAAATATTTTTAACTTAAACTTGAGTTAACTAATTTATTAACCGAATTGAACTTGAATATTGTATTTTAAATTTTTAATTTTGTTAACATCTATTGTCAAGAATGGGAGAGTGCTTAATTTATTTATATATTATTTAGTCCCAGAGTGTTAGTTTTAGTTAAAGAATTAAATTATTTAAGAGATAATAATGAATGGTAACTATAGAATAAACTAATTATTTTGAGAAATCAAACACAAAGCAGGCACAACCATTTTCTTGTACCGTTATTTGATCCTTTTACTTGACCATTGACGCCATCAGGTACTTTTAGGCTTTTCTCATCACAGCCTTAAAATAAAAAAGAATTTTTGATTTGATGCCTCTAATGAACTGTCAGATAACATAAACATTTCAAAAAATCTATGAAAGAATATATCTTTTAAAAGTTTTTCTCCAATAAATTAAAGTCATTGAGTTGAAATTTATTTTCTAATGAAAATTACCATACGAGACGATATTACACTTTGCATTTATTTTTTGTCACAATTATTTTGTTTTGCTCTTGATGCCTTACATGGACAATTTTGTTTGCTAAATATTTTTTAATTTAATATTCAACTGTGATTAAAAACTAATTTCATGTACGTTATTGATCATCAGCTATATTTTTCGTGCATTGCTCTTAATCTAAAGTAGAAGTAAAAAATGTTGATGTTCTCTTATATACCTTTGAGATGTTTCTGTTGGGTGATTTTTATCATTGGCTTCCTAAAACTCTCATCATTAAAGTGGGATATAGAAATACTCTTAATACATAGTATAATTTGTGAGGCAAGTGACGTATTCCTCTTCACCCTTCAGAATTTTTACGAAGAAAATCTTTATCAAGTGACTTTCATATCAAATCAATAGCACTGTTATATTTAAAGCATGAGTGCATATCAAGACATTTATAAATAGAACTAAGCACAACTTATGAGAAATTCAAATTTCATATCATTTCGATTGCTATAATATTTTCAAAATGAAGATGTCCAAGCCATAAACGATGGACTATTAAAGGTGAAATCTCAATTCGATAAAGTTCAGACACAAATCGGAAACAAATCCATGTCTCTGCTTATCCAATATCAGATCATGCAGTAGCTGATTGGGCTGATATTAATATATCTGGTCTCTGTGAATAATATTGACCAGCTTTGCTAAGTTTCATATTTTCAGCCTGAAATAAAGTACTGACTATTAAAAGTTGTATTGCATCATGGGGAATTAAACAAATGACATATTAATATCAGCCAAAGTTATTGTTGGGTTGATGTCAAAATGGTTTCAAATAAACAATTGTTTGAGTTGATAGATTCCTAACAAATTCATTTGGAGGAAAATATTTGGAAATGGAGGGATCTTCAGTAAATTATAGTTTCTTTTGAAATGAAAATATGAAAACGAAATGCAATCAATGAAGAGATTTTTATACGGCATAAATAGAGTAAGATATTTGATACATAATATACGTATTGAAATGGATGAAGTTAACGATCTCGAATGATTTCTGGAGCTTTGAAATGAATGATAGCCTATAAAGAACAAATCCTGTCGATACTGCTACGTTCAGTGGTGGTGGGGTGGTCGGCTGTACGCAAGAACAAGAAGAAAGAAGAAGCCTGTAAAGAACAAAATACCGTTCCTCAGCGTCAGTGGATTTCAAGAATATATTTCAATTTTATAGCAACCAATCTAAAGTAAGAAATATTTTGAAAACGAAACGAAATAGTTTCGGAATCGCAACTAAAAATTATTCCTTATTCAAACTAAAATAAAAAAGCAACAGGAAAAACATCATAGTATTTAGAGAGCGCAAATGCAGCTACTTCTAAAATACAGATGAATAAAGATCAAAGTAATAAAAAACAAGCTAATAGGAAAATCAAACTAAACCAAATAAAAAAGAATCCGGCCTGAAGACTTTTTCAAGGGTCAGCCTCAGGCAGGGATTCAAAGAAAGGGATTTTTTCTATGAAGGAAATCCAGATAAAGGTCTAATAATGATTCCTCGTGACCCTAAAATCCCCTGAAATTAGGCCCAAGAGATATACCATTTTAACAGAAAGGGAAATACAAAACAATAAATTAGAAGAATACATCCACTAATAAGCAAAATACAATAACAAAAATACCATATAATAACACTCAAAGTAGTAATGCAAACAAAAAGACATACCAGCTTTTTTTTATTAGGTTTAATTTGATTTTCCTATTAGCTTGATTTTCATTACTTTGACTTCAATTTTATATATATAATTGATGACATTTATAGTGCGAATATTGAATACGAGATACTTTTCTCAAAAGTTATCCTTAAGCCACTTAACGTAAGTGGAGAATACCTAAACTTTATTTCTATGTTTCGCATTGATGGTATCTCAATAAATTTCGCTTCAACTGATTGAATTTAATCTTATAAACCTATCTGTCAAAGTCCAATATAAGTTTCTTTAATTTATGCATTCTTTCAAGTCTCTAGTCCTATAAATTAATGTATGTGATTTTTTTGAGAAACGCAATGAAATTAAGTATATATTTTTATTTTTTGCATCAAATAGATTTAAAAATCCTTAATAAAACCAAAATATATGTTGAATTTCAAAAAAAAAAAAAAAAAACCCTTGGAAAGTGGTTTTTGGGGAGAAAAAGAAGTATAAAACAAAAGCCTTCTAGTTTAAAAGCTTAACAAATAATTTGCTTAAAGGTTTGGAGATTGCTTAATAAACACATTTAATAGTTCCAGAACTAATAAAGGAGCTCCCCTTATACACAATCTTTAAATATTAGGGTTGGTCTGATCATTTTAATTTTTTTTCACATTGTGAAACATTAACGCAACTATACAATAATTTCTAAATGAAACTTTCTTATTCCCTAGTTCAGGAACCGAAGATCACATTAATAAATTCTTGTAACAAATTTGAATAAATAAGATATATTAAATCTTATTTTTCAATGTTTTTCATAAGAAAATTCCACTAAAATATAAGATTTGAGTAAAATTGCATTTAAAGTTGTACAATAGTACTATGCAAGTATAAAAATCAATGTAAATTGTTATTGAATAATCTTAGAAACAAAAATTCAAGCTGTTTCCTTAAGAAGAATATTCATAAATCAAGAATATTAAATAAAAACAGTGTCTAAGGCTCTTGGGAAAAAAACAAACGAACCGACCTCTCAATGTAATCATCTCCTTTAACTTTTAAGCTTAACTCTTAATCTTATCTCTTATTAGAAACTTTAACTAAAATTTTGGTTAAGTGAGCAGAACTCAGTTAAGTGTAAAGTGAGTCATTGGTGAGTCGTTTTTACTATTCTAACAAGAGAAAAGGCAGCATATAATACAATTATCCTGAAAATTAGGCTAGAAACTCTCTCGCAAACCAAATTAGCTTTGTATTTTCAAGAAGACAATTTCCGCTTCAACTGTCTTTTCGATTACTATCTCCGAATTTTATGAACGAACTTTCAACATCATTTGGATTCTCCTTCAAAGTTTTGTGTTTGTCTAAGAGATGCTATATACTATTTTAAAGTCACTGATCTTAGAAGTATTGTCGAGACCCAATTCACTTGAGTGAGAGAAATCGAATAGAAATTGATATTGGAAAAAACAGTTCATCTTGAAATATTTGAAAATCAAAATAATTAGTTATTAAAATTTTTTGAAGCTTTAAGGTAATATAATTAATTATTAAATATCGGTAATAACTAGTTATTAAATATTTGAAACCTTTAGGTGATATAGCTAATTATTAAATATTTGTAATAACTAGTTATTAAATATTAGCAACTAAGTATTTTTAGATTGTATGAGGAATATATTATAAAAATAGAGTTACAAAAAGTGCCTTGTAAAATCCATTGGTTAAAATTTATTTTAGAATATATATATTTTTTTAATTTTTTTCAAGAATAATTAATGTAATAATAATTAATAATTTAAACACAAAATTAACAAAACATAATTAATTGTTAACAAAAATAATCAATGGCTTACGAATTTAAAATGTGTTTAACCAAATGAAGTATATTCCTCACCTTAATAATGAATAAAAGAATAGTAAACAAATCCTTTGTCTTTATGGACATGCTAATTTTTACCGCAAATGCAAATGAAATTCAATAAATAAATAATGTTATTGATATCAATAAAGAAAAAGTGTAGTTAAACTCATAGTAAACATAAGAAAAAGATAGGTAGAAAGAAATTCAAATGTTTTATTAAATAAATAATGTTTTTGATATCAATTATAAATAAAGAAAAAGGGCAGCTGGACTCATAGTAAACATTAAGAAAAAAAAATGTAAAAAATTCAAACTATTATATAAATATATAAGCAATGATTTTCTAATAACGAATGATAAAAATATCTCTATTCTTCGATATTTCTTTAAGAAACGATAATAAAGCATCATCAAATGCTTTAAGCAATGAAAAGATAATGCCATCGAAATAAATTCTTAATTAGCTTTAAATTAATGAAACAATCAGAACTGAAAGAAATTTAATGAATGTCTTAAGATTTACCGTATAAATAAATATATCTAATTCAATCTTAGCCTGCACTAATGAATCTTTTATACATGTAGTAACCGTTTGCTTCTTATTTGAAGTCAGGTAAATATAACACAGAAGCATTCGTCGCCAAAGGTCAATTTAGACCAGAAAAAAATTGCCTTTCAAAAATAGGTTTCCTCTGTAGATATTATTTATTTCGGCTCCTATTCTCAACATTGATCGAGCATTATCAGTCATGAATTTTTACTAATAGTTTCTGCAGTTTCTCTCAGTATAAGTAAGGAAACTTATATTCCAAAGGATTACAAATGTTTCTTGAAGCAGCAGATGTTTCTCATACCATTAATATTAGAAACTGTGTAGCATATATTTAGATACGAATATTTGGCAATAAAAGCTTTATATGAGTATTTAGTATATCTTTGTACTGTGTGGACTAAATAAAATTATGAAATTAAACTGACGATTAAGAATTTTTCGTTTGTTTATGATTATAAATAACAATGTCATATAATTACAGACAATTAACTGTGTGACAAAAATCATTTCTGGTCAGTATTTATTTTTAAATTTTCATGAATATATTTTCACCTCACATTAAGCACTATTAGAATTAATATTTTATAGTTTCTTATATTCAGCATTCTATTTTTCTTCCTTTATTTGTAAATGATGAATTTTGTTACTGAATAAGGAAACTTAAATCCTCTAAACAGCTTTATTAGTACTAAAAAATTGCTAAAATTAGAAAGTACCTAGAGATTAATTATGTTTAACATAAAGATATACATGTCATAAAATATTCAGTCAACAAACATTCCTTAAAATCAACCTAAAATGAATTTCGTTCAATTTACTTCAGGTTATTAATAAACGAACTTGAACTTCTGTATTTTGGAGATATGACAGGAAAGTAGAGTGGGAATGAAAGAATGCTTTCTGTAAATTTTTTATTGTCACAAGACTAGTAATGGATTTATCTCTTTTCGCAGCATTAATTAATATTTACATCTGGAAATTTTTTAAATGCTCATTTCAGTCTTTAATGTTCAATCTAACTTTCTAATTTTGGTTTCAAAATATTTTAAACTTATTTATTTGCACAATAATTGCAAAACTTAAAGAGTCTAAATAGAAAATAAATGCATTTCAAAATTATATTGCAAAGAGAATTATAATTCCGTCGATAATTATTTGTAAAATTTTGAAATTATAATTGTGGGTTTTACTACATTTTGCTTTATTCCTGAAGTAAAATTTCCAGAAAAAAGCATACAGGCATTCTATAAGCTTTGCGAAACTATAAGGCAGTTCCAAGCTTTATTTATTTTATTTTCTTTCCTAGAAAATTCGATCTATTTGTGTGTAAAGCGAAACTGTCCCTATCGCAAAAGGAGAAATATTTTTCAACATTTTAGTGATTTGTCTGATTCCTTTTCTCGCTTATCAAAAATTTACGATATCGGAAGCTATATATTTCATGATTTATTCTAGCGAAGCTTTCATTTTATTCAATTTAAAATGAATGTGAAAATGTGGCATGCTGGAGAATACTATAAACTTGGAAAGAAAAATGCTCTCAAAACTTGGTCATATTGTTATGAATGTAAGTTGTCGAAGTATATATATATATAGATAGTTAAGCGCATATTGCCGTTTATATTTTATTCAGTATATATATATATATATATATATATATATATATATATATATATATATATATATATATATATATATATATATATATATATATATATATAATATAATCTGCAAATAATCTGAATTTGGATTCAAAATTTTGTAAGAAATTTTTTGCTAATGAATAATTTATCAAGCGTATTTCATTTCAGTTCCAGTATTGAAAGAAATTGTTTGACTAAATGCTGATTTGATATTTTTCGAATTGAAGTAAGCCTTAAAAACAAAAATAATTACCTTATATAAAAAAATTAAACATTTTTGTTAATTTAACGGAAATATTTTCAGTTTTTGTGCTGGTGACCTTTTCTACATAATAATAATAATCTTTCTGCATTTATCTACATTTTTTTACTCATTTCCTCACAAATATATCATACAAATGTAAATATATTCCTCCTGATATTCTAAAATTTTCCTTAATTTCATTTTTAAGTTTTTGAAGTTCTTGACTATGTGTATCATTCATGAATAGTTTAATTAGTAATTGCTGATATAAATTAAAATTGTAAGAACTGATTGGCGTTTATTTAAATTACGAGTACTGTTCAGTAAAGAATGATTATATTTTTTTAAAACTTTATAAAAAAAGCAAATAAATAAATAATAATAATACGTGTGTAGTTGGATAAATAAAGTATAGATGGTGCCTGTCTCATGGTTATGATGCTACTGCAGCGACGTGACAGCTGGCCATTTATTCGTTGTTTAACATTTTAAGACAATAATGTGTGTAATACGCGAGAAATACACTAAAGTTTTGTATTTGCCTTAAAATATCACTACTGAAGCCCATGTGGTGGTACTGGAAATTTATGGAATGTCTATCCTTCTCTATAGAACTGCTAGAAGTTGTTTAAAATGTTTAAAGAAGGTTAAAAAACGGTGGACAGGTACTTCAATAACTACTCTAACTGAAGTAAACACCAACTCAGGTGTTGTGTTAGTGAAGGAAGATAGTCGAATCACATTAAGGCTCATATTAGAAAGATTAAATATTTCCCTGAGTGTCACTAGCAAGTTATTTCCAGAGAAACTGAATATGACGCTTATTTGTGTGTAATGCGTTTCGATAATGCTCTTCATTATCTAATAAAAATCTGCTTCGGAAGTTTACCTTATCCTTCTTATTGCTTTGATTTAGAGCTGTTCGATTTTTTAAAATGAATTTGAGGAAACCCTTATAGAGTAAAATTTTTTCTATATCAATGACAATGTTGAGCACTGCGGTGGTGATTTCGAAACAGTTACTAATAATGAGGAATGTTTTGAGAAAATTCATCAAAATTTGGAGGATATGTATTGGTAATTATTTTATTAATTTCTCTACTGAATAATCAATGTATTAGTAACCAGTGATTAATTACAATATATTATCCTAAAGTTATCTTGAAGGAAAAAAATATTTCTTTAAAAATTAATGTATGTTTAAAGAATTATTTTTTACTTCTAATATACTATTACTTTAAAAGTACTCTATCACTGAAAGTTTAATAGTTGCAAATATGTCTTGTTTTTATTTTTTATTAATCATTTGATAGAATAATGATTTGCCTTTTATTGGCTCTGGAAGAAAGCTTAATTAACTATTTAGGATGAAATGGAAGAAACTTTCAGGTGATATGTTACGTATAGGGATTGCAATACCGGACCAAAATTTCAATACCGGTATTCGGTATTTTTTAAATCTTAATACCGGGATACCGGTTTTAATACCGGTATTAGAAATTTTAGAAAAAGAAAGAAAAAAAAGGTGTTTCTTTGTTTTATTTGCCAGTTTTGTTAGAGAGTCTAAATATCACAAAAAATAATTTGTAACTTATGAATTATAACAGTATATAATCACAAAAAAGTAAAGGAACATCTTATTTATTTAAATCACAAAAAAAGTGTAAATATCACTATTCAGTCTGTGGTATTATTACAAATTTTTGAAATGTAATCTTAAAAAAAATAATAATAATGCATCAATTGTACTGTCATTAAGCCTGAAAAGTAATTTTGTGTAAAAATTACCAGCTGTCGAAAACGCTCTTTCGGCATCTACGCTAGCTGGTGGTACTGTTAGCAATGCGAGATATATTTTTTTCAAGTATTTACCTCTAAATCCCACATCTTCAAATAAATCAATTTTCCGTCGGATGGTTTTGGATATAGCTCATTTCTGTATTGTATTTTGGTTCGTTGAAATTTTTTTTATTTATCGCTAATTCTAATTTTTGTTCAAGAGACAATTCCTTTTCTCTATCGACAGTAGTGACATCATAATCTTCGATAATTGAACCGAATTCTTCTGAATGTGGATAGGTTTGTGGGTAAACAATTTTAAGAAAATTTGCTCTTGAACATTTGAACTGGTTATTTTCTTTTCTTCTTTTTCATTTTCATTTTTAAAATCATTATAATTATGTAAATACCTTAAGACATTTTCTATTTCGGTATGCCTTTCTCCTGTGCGATTTTTCAATGTAATATATAATTCTTTAGATAGTGATGTGTGCTGTTCTTTCAGTGACTGCAACATGAAATTTATTGTTGCATTTGCTGTTATTAGAATCTCTCCGACATGCCTCAATAGTCAGTTTTATTAGAAGTAGAGCTGATATAGTTCTGGATATTAAGTCGAATTCACTATCTGAAAAAATAATTTACAGATTTAAGTCGATTATTGCTTTTTGGATTGGATTTCTCAGTTTCAAAAATCGTTCCATCATTTGGAGTAAACTGTTCCAACGTGTTTTAGAATCTAATATTAACATATATTCTGTTTTATTTTCAGTTAGTATATATTTTAGTAATATATCCTTTTTTATAGGGGAACGTTTAAATATCTTAACAATTTTTCGAACTTTATAAATTATAGGAAGCAATTCTTGATAGATTAATATTTCATCGTCATTAGCAATATCTTCTTCAACAATTACATTGTCATTATCTTCATTGTCAATATCACTCTCACTCTTACTCTCTTCAAAGTTGGAATCCGAAGTTTCTATATCCACAGTATTTGGATTCTTCTGTTCTTTATTTTTTTGGTATAATACATCTATTACTCCTAATTGAATTCCATGTACATAGCACATCTGCTGATTTGCACCAATCAACTTCACAACTTTTTTCATAATTGTTGCTCCATCAGTCTTTATGGATACAATATTTTCTTTCGTGGATAATCCATGTTTCACTAATTTAGATTTAAGCAATTTATTAAGCCATTAATTAGCTAATTAATTTCGCCCGTTAGGGAGACATAAAAACAAAAATGTATACTATTTTGCTATGTTCGCGATCCCTAAACCTATAGGGGAGACCATTTTAAAAATTTCTAGTAAATACCGAAAAACCGGTATTTAAACTTGTGAATACCGGTATTACAAAATTGTACAAATGGCTCAAAATACCGGTATTCGGTATCCCGGTATACCGGTATTGCAATCCCTACTTACGTAACTAAATAATGAAAACAGTTAGAAAACAGCGAAAAATATAAATTCAAATATAAAAAAATAGGAATTAAGTCCCTACCATTTTATTATATATATTATAATACTTATTCCAACTGCTTGCAATTGCTTTCCAGCTTAATATTTTTGTCTTTCGTTTGGAATTCCTACTGTAGACAACAAATTAAAAGAAGTAGTAATAGATCATACTCGTACGTCAGATAACCTAGTTTTTTTTTTTTATAAATTTTTAAATAAAATTATATTTTGTAAAAATTGTATTTTATAAATCTAAATTTCTATCATTTATAAGTTTCTCATAAAGTTTTTAAATAATGTCTTGGATGTCCAAATGTCTTGCAAATATCTCTAATCTGAAAGACAGTTCTTTCTAGAGATTAATGCATATTTAAAAAAACAAGGAGTATTATTTCTGCCAATTGTAGACAATTATTCACAATTTCTGAAGGAAATACAAATTAAAAAAATTAGAATATTTTGGCCAAATATAAATATATTGGCTAAATTAGAATATTTTAAAATAAAATATCTGGTTGCATATCAAGTAACTAAATAAATAAAAAGCGTTATCAGTACAAAAAGAACTAATCTCACTCATGAAATTATCATATTACTTTATCTTGTAAATTAAATCTGTATGTTATGTAATAAAGCAACTTATACAGTAAAACTAGCACTGTACAAAAATAATCTTTAAAAAAGATTCTATGTTTACAAATCACATTATGAGGAGAATGGTTCTGAAATAGTTCCAACCACAATTTATTCAAAGAATTTTATTAATAAAATAACATTCCCACTTCACGAGTGAAAACCAAAAAACGAATAATACAAATAGAATTTTCCTTTCTACACTCTGTCTATTATTTATTTTATTCATTCTCGGGCAAAAAGAAACAAAAGGAGTTCGAATTTAAATTTCCCGACGCCACTACACTCTTTGAAAGTCGTTTATTTTAGCAAGGCAGCGAATACCTTTATTCTAATCTCAAAAGGAATTTCTTGTAAATACAGCACAAAAAAATTTTATGAACATTTTCCATTCTATGGAAAATATTTTTTCCAAACTTAAAAAAATAACTCTAAACTGGCAGAGGAATTATTTTTTTCACGAACTTCAATGCATTAAAGAGATTTTCATTGATAATTTATTTTTAAATGCGTTGTTATATGTTTAATTTATACTTTTTGCCATTAATGATTTCCAGTTAAAAGAATTATTTATGCAAAAGAAGAACTGTTAGGAACTATCATCATACATAAATTAGACCCAAAAATGTCTATTTTTTAAATAATTTTTTAAATGTGGCCAATCCTTTCACCCTACTCGAGACCGATAATATATCTAGTATAGACCTGTGAGGGATATAGCAATCATTGCTCTGGACAAAAATAAGTATTAAAAATTCAAATTAATAAAGAACAGAAAAAAAACTATCTGCTCTATCCACGTCACTTGTTTACAACCACTGTATTAACATTATGAACATGCGCACTGTCAAGAAAACAGTTAGTGACCGTGCATATAAATCTACAATTGAATTACGCCATAACCAGTTATTTAGATCAAGACAGTCTCTGAGCGTTGGTCTTTCTCGAGATTCTAAGGCTCAAAAATGATAAGTCGAGGTACTTGAGTTTCCCATAATCATCAACATATATTATATGGTAGCGACCACTCAACTCAACTAGTGTCAGTTATTGCCATATGTTTACAACTACACACTTGGCGACGTAAAAATGCACACTCCACCAGGAAAAAGCTTGTACAAATACACTATCCAACTATACCGTAACCATTTCTCTCTGTCTAGACAGTCTCGTTGGAGATGTCTGAGCTCTTCTTCGATTCCAGGGCTCAAAAATGCTAAGTCAAACACATGCGTGTACCATGCTTCACCCAAACCAACAGGGAGAAAATACAAAAACAATCGCCTGCACTCTATGAGTGTGGGAAACTCTGTCGTCTTGAAATAAATTGATTTTTTGGTACTTAAACAGGAAGTTTCCAGCAATTTATTGCTATCTAAATATGCATAATAAAGAATTATACATGTTTTATATTTAGACTTATTTATAGTTCAAACGCATTTTTTTAATGTTGTATTGATTTTAAAAATTTGAAACATCCTCCCCAAAATGGAAAAATTATTATTTTGCGATGATTTTCAATACTTTAATATTTTAATTTTAAAAGCTTGCTACTAGCCTAACTCTAGATGTATCTCTTCGACAATAGATGCTCAACATTATTTAATTAATTCTCTGTTACAAAAGTTAAACAATTAATAGAAATTATTATTATTATAAAAAAATTCACTTACTTAAATGAAAGATTCAAAATCGAAATGCTTCATGAATTATTTGATTGTTGCCTTAGTTTTTTTTAAAAAACTTCTTTGTTTAATTTTTTTATATGAGTTTTTATCAGTTTAAATTTTGCAATACTTATCAAAAATTTACATCTATATATTTTCTACAAAAATTTACATCTATATATTTTCTAAATCTGTTAGCAAAAATAGGATGCTCGTTTCTTTCCATCCGAATGCGTGTTGATGATTCGAACCTCTTTCGAATCATTTTTATCAAATGAAGTGAAATGATGATTGCAGTTGTTTATGCAAATGTTATATGTTTTTCACTATATATATAAGAGCAGAAGCACTCATACTTATATACTTAGATGCATGGAACATGCTTAGACGAAGATTAAGATTTTCTTTTTGTGTTCGTAGTCGATGTGATATTTGTGATATTTTTTAATGCAATAAATGTTTGTTTGTTTGTCTCAAGAAAGATCGTCTGTCAAAATCCCTGATAAAATGCCATTAAAAGTTCTGTTTTTATAAACGGGTTTTCTATTTTGTGCTTTATTAGTATTTTAAAAGCTTCGAAGAAATCTTAATTCGATGTAATGACATAAAGCCTTTTTCAATGTTTTTAGTGTTAAAATAGATAGTTGTACCAGTCTAGACGTTTTGTATGGGAATTGTTGGTAAGAAGATGACGATTATATCTCAGAATATAAAGGATCTTATTATACAAGTCCAAAATTAAAATGAAAGTTCCTTTAATAATGTAAATAAGAATTATAGCAAGTTGATCGATTATTAGCTATGAAATACGGCTGATTTAATGAATGATTGCTCCAGGTAAAAGAAAGTTTGGTCAAAATCAATATTACTGACAGCTATAAAATTCTGTATTCGAGATGAAAGCAAGCGTAAAAGTATTAACAAAAAATTAACATTTTCAATAGCAAATTATACATAATACTTGTATAATGGGATCTTGTACTATTCAGGAGAAATTAAAATTACAAATGCCTTCGAAGTCTTTCAATTCTCCCGAAATTATATAGCAATGAGATTTACTGTTCAAAATTAGAGGTCCTGATAGGTCCTTGCATCCTAAGGGAGATTCATTTCAGCATTTTCAGCATTAAGATAGTATTGGATGGCGAAATTTCTATCGTCAGTTAAGATGTCTCTAACGTGTGGTAACGAATACTGTACACTTATTCTAACATGTTATTTCTGCATAAATGATAATAATACGTGAAATTTGAATGGAAATTTTAATATAAATGTCCTTTTTGTAAATGGATATCCTTCCATGCCATTGAATGAGATAGAAATGAGACCACCCGCTGAGATAAATGCCCCCTCATTAAAGTGCTAACTATCAGCAGTTCTTAGAATTTCCACATCCTTTCAAAATTTCCTCGATCGTTCGATGTTAAACAAACTTTCGAATATTATCAATTTTTATGACAGTCAAAAATCGTTATCTTCCAATAAGATTCGGAAGCATCGCTTTACGAACGAGGATAAATTATCATTATTCTTGCCTATTTCATCGTTATTCGTGTAAAAGGGGATTGTATATTGGTATGTTTTTCCTTTTTACTTTTTAATCATGTGTTTTTCTATGGTATGTGTTTTTTTTTTGTTTTTTTTTAATCGCCTTTTATAAAATTACATTTCGTTATGATAATATATTATTTTATTTTATACATAAAACGATTAGTTTTAGTGATAGAACAATTCACCCGTGATTCGGTACTATCTAAACTTCAATGCTCATCGAACTTTAATGCTGGTCCGATGCTGAGCGGAGTTGACGAACTTTCGATACTGATCGAACTTGCTCGTACTTTGGGTTCTGATTGAATGGTTAAGATCATCGAAAAGTCAATATCATCGACTTTGCAACATCATTTGGTAGGATTCGGATCTATTATTAATTGTAGAGTTTTAAATTTACTCTTGGCTTATGATTGATCCTGTACATTAAACTATTAACGTAAAATCAATAATATTTAAAAACGTGTGACCTTCCAGAGAGTTTGTGGATTAAATGGACTTTAAGACGCGACAAACAGAAATATTAGTTATTTATATTAGTTAGTTAGTAATAGGTATTTATCATTATTTATAGTCAATCAAGCAAACACAATCTTATCTTCAAGGGACCTTAACAGCACACACAGTAGCTCAATAGTAGTAAGTAAGAAAAAAAATCCCTCTAAGAACTTCACGGCAAACTGTCTTCAACTTCTTAGTCATAAATTTAGCCCTTTCGTTGCACACTGGTATTCTCGAATTTTGTTGAATTTGAATCTCACTTATTCGAAAACACAGATGATTCGTGCCGCCATTTACTCAATGAATTGAAAGCAATTTTTTTGCGATTGAAGCAAATTCTCATATATTCCCGAAAGAACCAAATTTTTTAAAGAGTAAAAATTTTGCGACATACAATTACCAAATCACTAAATTTTATCACCAAGTCGCCAAACTTGATACCAAATTTGATTTGCGAAGAAGCCAAAATACTTTCTATTTTGCAGAATTTGAAATTGATTCATGATGTATATATGAAGTCGGAAACTGCAGGTGCACTTTTTCTGGGCATAGTAAAAGCCTTTGATAAAATTTCGCACGATGGTTTACTTTTCAAGGTCATGGAACTTGGAATTTTGCACTCATATCTAGTATGTTCTGAAAAGACACAAACACTTGGAATTATTAATTTATATTGTCATATTTAGGGATTCACATTAACATTGGAGAGTATGCAGTGGTGTGTCACAAGTTATATCACATTTATTGGTGAATAAAAGACACGTTAATTAACCCCTCCTTCCCAAAAAAGAAAATTTTCTAAAATATAATTCCTAACTAAAAAAAAGGAAAAAAAAATGAAAAAAATTACTGATAAACTGAAAAAAAAATTGAAAGGGAAAACAATTTGATTGAATCGTAAACATAATTGATTGATTGTTGAATCAAATTGATCAATTAATTGATTGTTGAATCAAATTGATCAATTGATTGATTGTTTTGTTAAGTAAATAAAAGACATGAATAAAACTTTAGTAAATAAAATAAGTTAGAATATTATTAAGGACTTAAATGACTTTTCTTCCCTACATAGCTTTTTAACAATTATCTGAATTAAGCAAAAATTTTCATCAAATGTCATTAGATTATAATGTGAATTGCGCAATTTGGATTTAAATTTTATAACCTAAGAAAATATAAAAAAATCTTCAAAATAAATTGCTACAATTAAAAATTAATCTAAATAAAAAAGATATAGAAAGAGAGATAAAAAACATAATAGTAGACTTTGATTCATAAAGTATTTCCTATTCGATATTATTTTATACATAAGATAGAAGACCTAAGGATATTTCTTTAATTTTCTTTATTTTCTAATTAACGATAAGAAAACGCAATAATGCCATTCGCTGCAAACAGCATACAAATTTAAAATTATTTAATATCAAATGAGGCATTTGATTAAAATGTTGGAGGACTGATATATCTCGAGGCAATATAGTAAACGAATTTCTACTTGGAAAAATAATGAACATAAAAGTGACATTAATATCGATTCGAAACTTGAATAAAACAACTTTGCATCTAATAAAGATGCTAATAATAAAATATACATAAACAGACACGCATTTAAATTAACAATTTAAATCATCCTGTTTACAAAAAAGAGTTTCAACCGAAATTTTATTCATTTTATCCTTCAAAATAACTGAATGCCTTTAAGCTATAATTAATTACATGATTTCAAATTTAATAGTGATTAAATAAGTTATTGTGTGTTTTTCTGTAGAGTTTATTTATGATAAAGTGTATACAAACGCTGTTAACTTATTAAAATAAATAGTTCTTGAATTCAAATAATAATGTCTTGAAAGTGATTTTATTTTTGAAATTGTTGTTTGAATTTGAAAATGTTATATCTGTTCTGTTTCTTGATTAAAACTATATTCTTCAGTAAAAGGTATAAATAGAGGCTTTATTTAAACTTCATTCTAAAACCTTATGTTACTGTTAAAGGAAATTTTAAACATTAAAAAGGACCTTTGATGTCTATATTGCCAAAGACTATATGCATCAAATATTTAATTTATTTTTTACGCTTTTTTTCTTTAATTTATTCTCCTCTGTTTTTCTACAGCACTGACTTTTAGAGATAAAGAAAAAAAAATCTGTCAGATTTGGTATCTATTTAATAGGCAATATCTAAATAGGGGCATAAATGAAAGCATTAATTTTTATTTTAAATTTAAACTTACGAGTAAAAAAATATATAATGGGTTAGCAAACACAAACAGATGGAAACAGAGAAATAGATTGATAGGATTAAACAGATGGAAACAGGTTTTGTTCTATCATCATTTCCCACCACCCAGTAATTTAACAAATATTGGAAAAATGTTAAAAAGATGACACAAGATTGAAAAGGCATAAAGGCCAAGAAACTTACATGAGGTAGAAAGTAGACAAAAAAATAAATAAATAAATAAAAAAATAAATAAAAAAAATGCGGGTATCCAGGCAGCGCTAATTATTATAAGCACTCTTAGGAAAATGTCTAATAAGCTCCTTTATACAGAGATGATATTAGAGGAAAATCGGTTTGCATTTACACTTGAAATGAAATTTTATTGACATAAAAATAGCATGAAAAATAATGCATCTTTAATTCAGTGCCGTTGTTCATCATACGCTCATATTGCTCATACTGACGTTGCGGACATAAGCCGATCATAAAAACGTACCCAACAATGCTAACTTATATTAGCATATGAAATTATGAGGCTTCATAGAATAGACAGGGAATTTGTAAAATTCCTATCACAACTTTGTGAATCAACACACATTAGTTATTATATATTATCATTAGAGATGCATAGAATTTTGTAATATGTGCGAAAAACTTCGTGCAATGTTTCTTTTGTTTTGTTTCTGAAAATTAAAAAATCACACACATTTTTATCTGTTCTAGTTTGAAATATTTTGCAAAACTTCCATTATTTTTTATTGAGCTGTGGGCGAAAATTCAATAAAAAATATCGATGCACTTTCTAAAGATAACTTCGCAAAACCTGAACATATAAATTCTAGAAACATGTTTTCAATATATCCTTAAATGTTTTTCCTTGCTGATAGTGGCGTGGAACAGTTATTGCCGAATATTTGAATTTTTACCATAGAGGAAATATACAGTTTGGTACACTAGAGTATAAAATATCTATCTTAAATCTACAATATAAAATATCTAGTTCCAATAATTTTTGTGGATAAAATACATTTAAGTCAATTTACTTGAAAAGATATTTCTTAATATACTTTTTCCAAAACAAAAATTTATAAAATAAATTTATTTAATTTATTTAATTTTTTTTAGATCATTAAGTATTAGGGAAACATATTTTAACATGTTTCTATAGTATAACAATGTGCGAGAAACCATAAAATTCATAAAAATAGCATTAGTTGAATAAAATTAAAGTCATTATATAAGCTTGCAATAAAAAAAAGAACATTTTGTAGTAAATATTAAAAAAAAAAAAAATTCGAAACCAATATATTTGGATGAGACCTCTTTTGGAAAGTTTCTCCCCGAATAATATAAGATATAAGTTTCAAACATAATCAAAACAAAGTCATCTATAAATATTGGCAAACATGCACATGTGGAATTTCTGCATTTAGTTTCACTAGTGGTAATATAGATTTTTTCTATTAAAAATATCCAAAAAGATAAAAAAAAAAAAACAATTGCATTTCTTCGGCATCGTTATACTTCATACCGTAAGATAATCAGGTTAGATAAGATTCGATAAAACACTATGAATTTTCCTGTGTATCGCATTCCGAATATTTCTTCAATACTTCTAAGAAAGTTTTTTTTTTAATTGAATATATAATTTTAATAATCTTCAAATATATCATTTCTTTCGAAATATTCGAAGAAAATCAATATTATAGTGAATAAAATCTAAAATCTATTCAGAATCTAAAATCTATGAATCTATGAAAATCTATACTTTCATAACCAGCATTTAGGTTTTAAAAATCTATTTCTCGCGAAAAGAAATTTGTAAATAGTAGATAGTATTAAATCTCAAAATATAACACGAGATCAGGCTAGATATTTAAATTCGTTATGAACCGAAAATCCACAAATTAAAATATATTTAATTTTTATTGGAAAATTCCTATATTATAAAACTCTTCTATAGTGTTACTTTATATTTTTATTATGTGGAGTTTCAAAATTCATATAAATTCATCTCTTCTACCAACAAAAGAAAAGTGTATTTGCCGATGCTCTATATAGCTTACGTTTCAGCTGGCTCTACAAATAAGGCCAATTTATCCGATTGGCCCATCTCTAAGTTGGAAAAATATGCTTTAATGAGTAGCAATAGACCTCTCGGAACAATTTTCCGAAGTTTTCTAAATAATTTTAATAAGATAATATTGAAAAAAATTGGTGTTTTTATGAAATAACTTCCTAAAACCCTATAGTAAAAATACGATTTTTGTGTAATTTTAAAATTTAAATAAATATCTTTTAAATTATATAATTTAATTTTCGTGCTTATATTTATTGAATTTTCCTAATTTTTAAATAAACACGTTAAAGATAAGTATATGCTTTCCAGTTGGAAAAATGTCTAAAAGGAAGAAAAGAGTTATTTTTATACTGTTTGAGTGATTTGATTCAATTGTTTGACATTTCGATGGACTTAAGTATAAATTAGATGGCTGCTGGCCCTCTCTTTTGCCTTTTGGTGAGCTATCATTATCATTTAATATTTTACTATTGGATGGGTTGCTTCACGGAGGCCCATTTTTTTCCCAAGAGTCTTCATTTTTTTCCATGTTGGGATCTTGTATACTCTTTGAAAGAATACCATTCTGTAAAACCGAAATCTAAGTTAATAAATCTTAGAAAAGACTAAATCTAATCCTTAATCAATTATATTTAGTCAATTAATTCTGAAAAAATAATTTTAAATAATAAAATTTCAAATTTTTCCAAATTTACCGAGTTATGAAATTTTAAAGCTGTATTGAATAGTTGAAATTTATTTTATCGAAAATATAAGTATCAAAACAAAATCGAAAGAACATGATATACTGATAAAATTGTTTTACATGTAGCAAAATTTTAATCCTATTTGCAGCAGTTCCTCCTTTTAAAGAATGTTTGGAATTTTTTTTCTTATTCTTTTATTGTGATTGATTTTCTTATAATACTTATAGAATTGTCTCAATTTTTTCAAATTTTGATCTAACTTATGTATTTTTGATTTAAAATCTTTCCAATATTCAGTTCAGGAATAAAAACGTTTACAGTCATTGAAAATATTATTCATAAGAACAATTTGGCCATCGATTATATGAATCAAATATATTTTTAATATTAAAGAAATGAAGCTATTTATATTAACATCAAATAAATAAATAACTTTCAATGTCGGCGGAAGTTAATAAAGCCTTATTAGTTTTTAAGTCAATATTATTGTTCTTCGCTGGAAATCAAGATCGTTGATTGTAATTCATATTCTTTATACACATTTTTTATATATATAACTATTAATAATTATAGGTTTTTTTTTTGTTTTGTGAAAGGAAATATGCATTGGTTTTAATTTAAATGAGTAGAATTTTAATAGCACTGCTTAAGCTTTTTTTGTTATAACTGTCCTTTTATTCAATGATTACTAACCTATTACTAGTTAATACAGCTGAGAGCAATTTTGATAATTAACATATTGTGGAAATTTACTGGAGATTTCAAAGATATTTTTATACCTATTAATATTTTGATTTAAAGTCTGTTATATGTTCATTAATTTCTTTCTATAAATATTAATAGAATCAGTGAATTGAAAACAAATTGCATTTAATCGATTTGTTGATATATAAGTCTAGAAAATATTACAAATATTTTATAATAAAATGGAACACACGTCTGCAAGACCTTTATAAACCCTAATACATTAGAATGCATGCGAAATTAAAGTGATTGATTGCTTACATTTAGAATTCTAAATCCACGATAATCTTTCTATTTGATTTTTCAACATTATTGACGAAAAATTATTGTTATACTCTCATAATTAAAAATATACAATTATAATGCATAAAATATACAGTTTTATTAATCTATAATTAAATATTTAGTAGATTATATTAATTTTCTACATATGTGTAAAAGGGAATAGAGAAAAAGTTTTTGAATGGTTAAAGGCCCGAGAAAGAAAATAAATTCCAGAAAAATTTCAAATGAATAAATTAGTATTTAAATAAAATTGTTGAGCCTATTATTATTGATTTACCTATTATTCTTTAGATAATTAAATACTGTAAAATAATTAAAAAGTTTTTAAAAAAATCAGATAAAGATTGAAACTTTAAAAAAATTAATTTTAGATAAAGATAGATTTTTACCTTCTTATTAAATAAAATAATAAGAAAATGAAACTATTTTCATTTTCTTTGAAACATAACGTTTCTATTCCATTATAAAATAACATAAAATCTAATTTTGGTTTGAAATAAAATTTGAGAGCTCAATAACGATTATTTGATTCGTATATTATTTAATTACATAATATTAGATTTTTTAAACTTTCTATATCTAACAGAGAGGGTACAAATTTCAATAAAAGCATGGACACAGAGAAATAAGATGCCTTCTTAATCACTCTTGAATATAAAAGAAAAGTTTCTAAGCTCTAAACCTTCTTTTCTACATGAGATTAGTTAAAAGAACTGAAGCAAGCGGAAAACTTCTAAGCAGATTTAAATGATTTTCTTTTCTTTTTGCCATTTCTTTTTGGATCTTAGCTTCAAAGAAAAATTACTGAATTGAAAGAAAGGAAAAAGGCAGAAATATCTTTTTCGCACTTGCATTGCATTCTTTTTCCGTTTCTTTTGACTTCCAATATGCTTGTTATTTTTATACGTTGAGGCAAAAAGGCTTACGTTGATATTTCCTGCACATTTCTTTTATCTCAAGATTTCGGTAATCTAAATTATGTCATCTATTCCATCTAGTTGCTATTATAAATGAATTATTTTTCATTTATAGCACAAATGCGATTTTTCTGTCTGTTTGTAATTTCTTTATACAATAGAATCACTTGTAAACTTTCATTTTATATTTAAGAGATGTATTTAACTTTCATACATCTTTTACATATAAAATAAAATTTTTAATCCTTTTTTTTTTTAATTTTCAATTATTTGTAGTTCTAAGATATTATAATATACCTTTAAGATTGTTACGAAGAAATTTAACGTTTAGATAAGATTAAGAAATTGAATTTTATGTATTATATTATATAAAGTATCTTGCACCATAAAAATATTAAATATGAAATTATTTTTAGCTTGAACAGTACAGGGTTTGTCAGCTAGTAAAAACTGAACAATAAAATAAAATTATGAAAAACATGAAAATAACTTTCAAGCATAAAAGTAGAAAACAGTTCTTTCTACTTATTTATTATCAAAAAATACATATTTCACACGCGTAAAGCACGTAGCACGCAGTTAATATTCTTAAATTCCCATGAAAATAGAATCCTTAAATATTGTCGAAATAACTTTACTCTTATATCTACATGCATTTTTGCCACGAATTTATGATATAAAAATGTTTTCGATCTATAGATTTTGTACGATGTATTAAATTACAGAAAAAAAACTGACTGGAGTATGTTATCAGATTAATGTTTGAGTTCCTTAAAAGCCTTAGCGTGGGTGTGGAATTCGAAGTATTCCACAGAGAATGAACAAAAAGTGTGTTATTTATGAAACGTCCAGCTTATCTTATTTTCTGTTTATCTTACTTATCCGTTTCAAAAGTTTTATAGTACCATTTGTATTTATTTAGATTTTTCTTGTATCTTTTCCCGCTTATATGGAAAATAAAGCCATTGTATGTAACATAAACCGATAAAAAACTTTTAGAACACACACATATAGTTTTTATACGATTTTGAAATTTGTAAACAAATTTCAAAAGGTTCTTCGTCAAAAATAATATTTTCTTTTTAGAATCAATTCTTCAAATTACTGAAATGCAAAAATTACTAAGAAGATAAGGCTGTTTCTTATTTTTAAATCTAAATGAAAATACTAGAATTAATAAATAGTCTAGATAATTAAAAAATGACTGGTAAATACATCGTCTTTTCTTTTTGTTGTACTGATAGTAATTTTATTATCATTGTATTTTATTCCATTCAAAAAAAAGCTTATCATTTTTTCACGAGAGTTCCTCTCTTTTTTTCACGTTTCAAGATTATTGTAAAAATATGTAAAAATGTTAAATAAGATATATTTAACTGCAATATTTATTGAACTTGCAGGGATGTATTTGATGCTTAGAATTTATATTTAACCCTTTCAATGAAACATTTTGATGATAAGTTAAATGCATGATGAGGCATAAATTAAACAAATATTTAAATTAGAGATTTTTTTCCAAAAGTAGGAATTGTTTTTGAAGTCCACAAAATCTTTAATAAAAACTCTAAATAGTTATTACATCTAATTTTGATTCAACTACGTTTATAACAAATATGGAAGCTATACACTGCAGTTTTATAAAAGTTAGTGTAAAAATAAGAGACACATAAATGAGAAAAGATAAGTAAAGGTAATAACGATAATCTATAAAGAGAAAAGATAATAATTAATAGCAAACGGAATAATATTTTATAATTATTTTTTCTTTCTAAATTGATAATCTGTAAACTTATATAAAGATTGTTTACCTGAAAACAATGTTTATTAAATTAATCAAAATATTTCTACAGAGTTACTTATGGATCTTTTTCATGTAGGAATTCCTTCATTGTGAATGTGTGAATCTCTTCATAAATAGTTTTACAATATATGTGAATAATAAAGATAATTGCTTTTTCTTATTTGATATAAAATATCTTATAATTGTTTTAAACAGCAGTTGTTGTATTATAGCAATTGGAGCAGAAGTACTTATCCACAAAACCTATTCTTAAAGTAATTTTGATAACAAAATTATTAATGTCATCAAAAGTAATCATCAAAATCATGTTTAATTACACAATTAATATCAAAAGTAATCAAAATTATGCATGATTACACATTATATTCTTTAATAATAGACGAAGTATGAGGAGGTATCAATGCGACTAAAGAAAAACAAACTAAAAACATAGAAGAAATCCTACTCATATAATGGATTTCTTTTATCTTCTTTAATTGAAAGGGAATTAATTATTTATTTTTTAATTCGATTTCACAGACAATCTAAAAAAATATAAACCTGACAGATGAAAGTTATGATCTCTGCTCAGAAACAATTTTTAATAACCAGATAATCAAACGATTGAAGCATGTGATTATATGTTTATTACATTACTGTATATTTTTGTTTACAGCATATATTGTGTGTAATTTCTTATTTTAATTTTAATTTAGATTGCATCCACCGGGGGGCCCCTTAGACATGGCGATGAGAAACTATCTTTATGATGGTTGGTTCTCCTCACCCTGGTGGATACAGAAATGGTGTGATTACAGGATATGCCTCTTAGGGGAGGGGTTGTGCAGTGACCGATGTTGACCTTTGGGATTCAATCTTAGTTCGCACCTATGCTATCGCAACGTCCTGAAATTCAGATTTATCCGCGTGCCTTGGGATGGACGAAGTAACTGTTTAGGGTTATTTTAGATTGTGTATGCGTGTATCACTAATTTTTAACTCACAGCATTTAACACACAGACATAATAACTATCTTTCATTTAACTTAATGAATCACGATAACAATGGTTATTATTCTTCCAACACATAACATAAACATCTGAAATTGGATTAAAATTAGAAATGTAATTCAAAATTAAATCTATTAATTGTTCAGAGTTTTTAAAAAATCATATATCCTCTAATGCAGGAAAGGTTTTATAGACAATCATGAAAATTACAAGTATAAATACTTTGAATCTTCAATCTTTTAGATAAAATGTAATTTTCAATAAAATAAAAAAAAATATTGCACAGAAATAAATGATCATCAATAAGTACAAAAAACAAGTAATATAAATTTAAAAAAAAACAAAAACAATTCCTACTTTGGTCAACAGAGAAAAATTTTATTTTAGTTACTTTTTATTAAATAATTACAATTAACATAAAAAAGTATATGACAGAATTATAATATTAAGTAGCAAAAGAAAAAGCGAATTTTCTTGCAATTGTCCATTTTTCTTTCTATATATGGTGTTGGATTATTATTTTTGTTTGTTACTATTTATTCGCTTTCTATTTGTTATCGTTTCTAATTTATGAAGCTGATGGTGGTCTATAATATCTCATTCTATCCATCTCTTGTAATGCTTTATTATTGAAGGGACCTTTTCAGTGAGTTTCGAGCAGTCCAGTTCTTCAATTCGTTTTTCACTATATTCCAAAAAGTTCTTTATAAATACCTGTTATTCATTTTTTTAAGTTGGAAAAAAATTATCTTTCTCTTACACACACTTTCTCGGTCTCACATACACACTTTACATCTCTCTTACTAATTTATTAACATGTTTCATTTTCCATTTTGCTCCCTCCTTGACTCAGACTAGAATCCAAAATGAAAAAAAATCTGAAAAAGAAATTTTTTTCCAACGATTTACACGCTTTGTCACTAAAAAGGTACATATTCCTAAATTTATATCTTGCTAAATATCTTATATAAGAGAAATTTTTTTCTCCCATATAAAACTAAAATTAATTAATTACATTGAATTAATAAATTAATATTTGAAAAAACTGTATAAATATCAAGTGTCATGCACTGCAAGTTTTAAAAAAAATGTATTTGAACTTGAGTGGATGAATAAAAATTATTTTATTAACGATTGAAAATTTGATATATAAATATATATATATATATATATATATATATATATATATATATATATATATATATATATTTACATAAGATATATAACTATATATAGGGAGAGTATGAACTAATAGTAGGAATTGAATAATTGTACACGTATAAATTATCTATAAAGTTTTCAACTCTAAATCCAATATTTACTGAATACTTCTTTGAATAAATGGTATAGGTTGCTTATTCCTCAGTCTCCAAGAATCGATTTCATTTATGCGAAATATTTATTCCACACTTCAGTAGAATGGATTTCTGGTATTGCTTTTCTATAAATATTCATGGCTGCTAGTGTTGAATACAGACACTTAAAATGAGGAACTTTAGATGTGGAAACATATTTCAGATTGTCTGATAGATGAGTTTGGATTTAAAATTGCCTCTAGGGAGGCAAATATTTTAAGACGGTTCCATTGTACTAATACTGATAACAGATGTTCATAGTGCACAGTGATATATTCAAAGTTCTAACGCCGAATGAACAAAAGATATAGATATTTCATCCATTCCTTGAAGAAAATGCAAATTAACTCAACACTTCCTTTCATACTTTGTTGATTTAACACTATTTAATAGGAATAGTTCTCTTAAGAAAAAGAAATAACAGAATAATTTTATCAAAAATGCTTTAATTTTGGCATTTAAATTTTAGACTTTTGAATATAAAAATATCATGAATTGGTGAAGTCACGATACGAAACGAAATGATAAAAATGACTTATGGGTTAAAAACGGGTGACAGCTTCTAAGGTAATTTCTGCTTTACTTCCAAAAGAGATCGCCTTATCATTTGTTTCATGGATATGTTTGGACAGGGGAGTCTCCACTGAAATGTCACCTTCGTCATCTGATCATGGCTCAAAATTACGAGAACTAGAGTCGAAACCTAATGAATTATGACTGGTCACGTTATAACCCTTCTTATAACCGATGAAGTGCTGATAGCTCAACGTCACGGCATTGCTGCACCTCACAGAGAAGCGAGAACAAAAGAATTTCTGGGATGGTAGTTTTGATTTCTGTTCCTAAATGTATATAGTTCTCCAGTTTTTCTCTCTGCTGAGGAATTTATATGAATCATGTATTCCTGTTCTTAATTTATTCCATTCCCTTTATCTTATGTATAGGGCGATTTAATGTAAACCATTCTCTAAAACTGCGAAGATGAATGAGATAAGACCACTTTCTAAGTTTCGATGGCGGATATATCTGGCTTTGCTGCATATTCTAAAACTTTTAGCTCACAGAAGCATTTTTCTGCACAAAAAATGAATGACAGCTTTTTAATCCAATGATCAGAGATTATCCAACTCCTGAATCTACCTAACACGACGACACTTGAATGTACAACGAAAGAATAAATAAAAGAAATGTTGCAGCTCTTATTGGCGAAACTCGTTCGGTAGGTTTTCTATGCTCCAGTAGGTTGAAGAGATAAAACAGGTTTTCAATCGTTGAATGAAATGAGGAATATTTTCAAATTGGAGCGTTTCACTCATTCTCGCTTAGGAACTCGCCTGTAGTAATAGAAGATTTATGTATGTTATAAATGTTTCTAACATTAAAGTGACATTTTAAAAATGTATGTTTTAAAAATTTCTAGAAGATTCCGTTAAAAAATCAACTTAATTATGCATTAAAATCCCAATTATTCATGTAAAGAGTAAAAAGAACACAAATCAATAAGAAATGTATTTTAAACGACTTTTATTTACAATTCTTATACATAAATATACGGTTTGATATACAATAGATTTCAGCACTTACAAGTTTGTTGCCTAATGTTTTTGCAAAAAGAATGCAAAAATATTTTTTTAAAAAACTTTTTGGGTTAAAGTACTTTTTTTTTATTCTCGAACAAATAACTTTTAATAATGCTTTTTCTCAGAGGATGTATAGTTTTATTTCACTAAATATTAAATGGAAAAAGAAAAGAAAAAGAAGAAAAAAATGTTAAAATTATCCGTCCAAGGATAATCGAATTTGCCATATATTAAAAGTTTATAAAGTTTTAAAACATTTAAGAAATAAATACACACCAGTCTTAACCATGAGAAATGGTAGTTTAAATAATCAGTAAAAATTATTTATTATGGCTTAATCTTCTCAGTTATAAGAAATAGTTTTTGTCGTTTTAAAACTGATAGTTTATAATACAATAATGCATATTAAATAAGTTACTCAAAACTGTTTCAGTTTTTTTTTTATAAATTTACATGAAGTTTTCGTTAACAAACATCTTTAATTAAATTAAAATTACTGGTTTAAGAAGAGATGCAATCTAAGATATTACACTAGATTCAAAGTATGTTTATTGAAAATTTCGTATGTTTATTCAAAGCATTCGCTTTTTCTTCAGACATTCTAAAGAGTCTTTAACCTATATAGCATTGAGCTATGTATTATTTGGAGTTTCATTTACACAAAAGACACGAATTAATAATTAAATGTTCTTTAATTATGCACTGATATTACCAGTAATTTTGATTTTGCTTCCAGAATAAATAACCATTTTTCTAATCAAAGTTGCAGTGAAATTGTCTTTTAATTGTGAAAATTAAATACATGCTACAAAAGAACTTTTAACGGTTTAAAAAATAAGAAAAGTTCGTGGTTGATGTTGAAATTAATAAATTCAACCTCCGAAGATTTATTTTTGGAAAAAAATACTTCTATTTAAAGAACCTAACTATCATGTCTTTAATTAGCTGTAATACATAGGAGTTTTATCTTCCGAAGCTTAAAAAAAAGTTGAGCTTAGACTTTGCTATGTCTTTAATGCATAATTTTGTCATTAATCAACTGACACATCAAAGGCATATTTTTACTTATTTTATTAATACACGCTTTTCATTCAAAATTAAAGAGAATATGAATTATTTATTAAGTAACACAAGGTAACTTTTCTTAGTTCGAGGGAGGTTTCGATTTGGATTGCTCACGAAAATATTTTGCAAAAAGAGTTAATGAGTTTCCTGTAATACTTTTAGAAATGTTCAATAACTTTTTTTTCGGAAAGAATTTTGTTTGAGTTGTAAATTCAGCCTGAAGAAGAAGATTGATTCTTTTGTAACAATTAATTTTCAAGCTTCCATTAGTAAATTCTGATGCATTATAAAATTTTCCATTTTTTTTTATTTAAATTGAAATGTAGAATACAGATACATGGCTCATAATTTATTTATAATGACATGGATTTTATCAATATTTTAAAACTTTAGATTCAAAGTAAAATAATTAATTATTTGGAACTATAAGAATTGATTGTATTTTATACGTTTATTATAATTTTTCTAGATAAATCTTTATTCTTAAATTATTTCATATTATTATCTTATACTGGTGGCATGAAAACATATGATGAGCTTTTATTTTAAAATTTAGTTAGCTGAAGTACTAAAATAATTTTAATTTTAAAATTAAAAGTTACTTTTTAAAAATTCTTTATTTTCTGGTCCAGTTTTTACTGGTACAATTATTGTTAGAATTATTATTATACAAACATTACATATTTATTATGTTCAGTTATAAATTCAGGTCAATGGTTAAACTAAACAGAATAAAATACCCAAAAATATTTAAAGTAGGGTTGACATTGATACCATTAATGAAAACAAAATGCTTCATTTTGTTAAGATGCCAAATCACGCTTTACAGAACTATTTGTTAATTTTAAAGGGCCTTTTGCAGAAGTAATAAGGGAAACAATTCACTATTTTCTATATTTAACAGCACTTTTATTTTACGAAAATTAATTATATTTTTGAATTAATTCATTTCATCAAAAGTGTTTGTTACTTTTAAAAGTCAAATGAAGGAAGCGGGACAAATGATGAGAATTTGACAACTTTATCAGATTATGTAGAACATAATCTCTGTCTCTCTCTCTCTCCTATTCCTTAATTGTAGTAGACAATATTTATATAATTAGTCAGTGAGTGTTAAATGGTTTCATCGGCAGACAATGTGTTCCGGCTAGATTCGACAACAAGTTTCTAAAATAATTGTGTATAAAAAAATCTCTAAAGAGAGAAATAAACTGAAATGGCTTTAAAAAATCATAATTAGAATGACGCCAATATAAGTTAAATTATTAGTTTTGTAAAAAGAACTGACTGATTAATAAAGGTTTGTTGGTGTAACTGCATTTTACTCTACATAAATATTTAAATAAATAAATACTCAGTTCCTATAAATTTTGTGTTATATCTTTATTTCTAGTGATTTTAAAAATCCTTTTTAATTATAACCTCAATAAATGAAAACAAAACTACGTATTTAAAATATTTCCCAATTGCAAGCGGAATAATATACAAATGAACGGATTCATTGATTTTCTGAAAATCTCAGAAATTATTCCAAAACTAATTTACTAACTTATAAAAATTTATTATGAGCACTTCCAATTTTCTGTTTTTCGTTAGTTGACGAAAGAAATGATATCAAATTATTTATCCTTTTTGAATTACACTTTCAAACTCTGTCAAAATATTTTATTTATTTTTGAATTTAAATCTTAAAAAAATTCTTTCTCAATCTATGCCAAGATAATAACAAAAGTTGATGCTGACATAATTATGTCGTACATATACGAAGTGAATGCAAATAATTTAATTATATTAATAAAGAGAGTTTAAAATCAAATTTCCGAATTTGCTTTGCCATCCATTATTCTTGAAAAATTAACTTATTCATTTAAAATCAACATCTATTGATTTTGAAATGTAAGCAGTTGTTAACAGCTGCTGGTAGCAGCCTCATTATTACTATTTTTGAATAATTCTTCACAAATGTCAGACTATTTTTTTAAACATCAGTCTATTTTTTTAACATCGGATGATAGATCTCACATAGTTTATAAAATAATTTTCAAAGCCTATTTTAGTCTGTAAAAATAAAGAACGTTTCAAGGTTTTAATCAATTATTTTCTAAAACAAAAGCCTAATCGCTTTGTATATTGTAATAAACTTTCGTGTACTCTGTAACGTATATTTAAGAATCAGATGAAGTATTTGTTTTCCATATATTGCATTAAAGTATCCAAAATAAAGGTATAATTTGCTGGGCCATTAAATAAGACGCAGTAAAGATACTTTAGCACATTTCTAGATCATTCGATTCAAAACAAATAATAAAAGAAAAAGTGCAAATGTAATTATTACATTTCATTTCATGAGTACAACAAAAGTCTTCATACGATAACGTAAACAGTCTATTTATTCTTTGCTTCTGAGCGAAAAAAAGGACGTATTTCTTCAACCATTTCAACAAGATAGATTGCTCGCCCCCAAACTAATGGTATCCATTCTATTTTTATGGACATTCTTGCAGCCCGTTGATTTCCATCACTACGTACCACCATTTTCCTCCCCAAATACTTCTGATGCCTTCAAACAGTATCCACGCCGCAATAGATCTAGGAATTCAATTTCCTTCGCCCTCATAATTCTCCAGGAAGACGCGAGACAATGACCAGTTTCTCTACTTCCACTATAGACATGAATGAGTGTTGGTCAGTAGTGTCCGAATCTCATCAAAAACACCCGTCAATACAGAGGGGGTGATAGGTCATTCTGGTAGGGCATCGATCCAGCCGTTATTAGCTTCTTTCTTTCCTCTAAAAGACTGTTGTAATGTTCGGCACGGAGAATCTCTAAAAGCCTTTTTAAGGTTCGAAGACAATTGCACTCAAAGACAGCTCCTAAAAGTATATTACGATTCCTAACGAGGCTTGTCTATTGTCCAATTTGTTTTGTCTGATAAAAGATAAAACTCGTTTTCCAAACATTCTTTTTTTTTTTTTTTTTTTCATTTGTATCTTATAAACAGCAATAAAGGTGCTGAAAAAGGAAATAAAAATTGGATTCATTACTTCAACATAAAAAAAAGTTAATAGACTTGAGTTAATAACTTATAATTTTATCATGTATTGTAGTGTGCGTGATGTTAAAACAATGAAAAAAATTTAAAGGGTAATATTTAGACTCAAAATTGCCAAATTTGAGCTTAGCTAGTTATAGTTCAGCAACGGATTGTAAAACCTTCCGCATGCGTTAGGATAGGTTTAATTCGTCAAAATAGGGGTGAAAAAGAAAGAAGAAAGGAGGAGATGTTTACATTTACTAGTATCTAATAGGGGAAATCCAAGGTCAAAGAGAATACCAGAAATGCATTCATCGTTCCGCGTCTCACCCCTTAATGAGATGGAGTCGTCGAAATGTGGTCGTCTCAGAATCCGTTGACGAACTATACCAGATATTAGTTGTTTACTATAAAAGGGTTTTTAAGAAATTTAATTAAATTTGATTTAAACTTTAAAAGTTCATTTTCAATAACATCGAAGTTGCGATACCGCAAAAACGTGTATGTTAAAATTTTGTATTTCGTTATTATTTGTGTGACGTGAATTTGTGATGTGAATTTGTGAAACGTGTATTTCGTTAAAATTTTGAAAAAAAAAATGAGTTTTTTACTTGTATTCTTCATTCCCTCACCATTTTTATAAATTTCACTACACGTTTAAAAATTGGTTTTAAATACACTTTTCAAATAAGTTATTTCTTTATTTAACCACAGTCCAAAAATATCAAGATTAAGTGCAATCAAATTATACAATAACAGAACTCATGCAAATAATTGAAAACAAATATGTTTATTATTAACGATTATATTATGTTTATTATTAACTATTATATTAACATGTTAATTATTTACTATTGTTTTAAAACGTCACACTATTCTTAACATATTAATTTAGCAATCTTTTCTTTACATGAGGAAAAATTGTCAAGTGTAGAATTAACGGCTGATAAAAGCAAACCAGAGGCAAATGGATGAAGCCTAAAATCTCATCACGCTGCAATGTTACAAGTTAAAGTTTATTTTTAATTGATCAAATTTTATCGAAAGAAGTATTTCTTTTATTGAATAATATTGAACTGCATTCGGAGATGAAACTTAAAAATGGTAAAATACTTGCTTGTGCGTTAGAAATTTGGAAGAGAAATTTGAATTTAATAAATGTGTGAAATAAATTCCAATAATAGTTAATTAACGTGATTAATTCATTTTTAGACTGGAATAAATCTATCCCTAAATCATTTTCAACAATACCAATTTTGTAAAGATATAGTATTATATAAGAAATTTACAAATATATTCCATTTTCTTTAAATAATTTACTGTATAAATATCTTATTCTTAACATTAGCTTGTTGACAAACCATTCGCTTGAATGATGAAAGATTGAATACTTTACAATATAACTATTGGAAAAAAAGAGGCAACAAAACGTAAGTTATTGTGAACTCAATGCTCACTTTTTAAAAAATAATATGCTTAAAAATATAATTTCATTATATCTTTAAAAATTCGTTATATATTTCATTTAAAATGAACTTCAATTTATACTTCATAAAAGTATATTTTACACGAGCTGAAATCTAGGTAATAATGTTTGATTGAAAAACCTGTTTTTAAAATTTGTTTTGAATTTTTATTATTTATGCAATTTTGTATTTCCTAATAATTTATAAGCGTTTGCTGAGCTTTTTAAAATTGAATATAAAGTTACATGATTAAATAATATTTCGGATTGATGATTGAAACTCTGATATAGATAGAGTTCTAAATAATAACATACCCAAATAAAACTATTTTTCTAATTAACGATTAAAAATTGTCAATTTTATATTCATATTATTCTTAAACTTATAAATTATTTAAAATTTTGATGCCTCCTTTTATTTGATTCTAGTCTTCTCTCAAATTATTAAATAAAAATATTTAAAAACTACTTGATGAAACATTTTAAATGAAGGAATTATTACACATAAACATAATTATTTTGTTTTAGATATTTCAATTAGAAAGAAAATAAAAACATTTTAAACTACCCAAAAGTTTCCAAGTACAACACTAAAAATACATTTTAATATAATTGAAGCCAAAACTCAAAACTTCTATCAAATAAGTTATATTTCAATAAAAAAAAATTATAAGCAACTCATTAACTTTCGTAGAGAAAGATAACCGAGAGCTATTCAAATCTTACATTTCCAAGAATTAAGAAAAGTTACATTTCTCTTAATTAATATTTCACTTTCAGTATAATTTTTGCATAAAAAATCTTAATTACAGATATAAGAAAAAAATGGTTTCATGTATTAGTTAATTAATAACAAAATTATGCATAAAAGGAGTAATAAAGCGGAAATAAAATTTTTCTTTTCATTTAGAAATTTTTATTCTCATGTTTAACAACTTATTGAGCTATAATTGTTAGATAAATTAAACTACAAAGATTTTTTCCAAGGAAATAAACCATCTGTTGCTCCATAATTAATTTCAAAATTAGTTTCCTTTTTTATCTTCTATTTTATATGTCATTGAATTTAAATGCCATTCTATACAGTATGGGAAAGGAAAATATTTGAATAAACGGTTATGAGAGGGTTAATAAAGAACTAATTTATTTGATGTTGATTATTAATAATAAATAATAAAGTAAACAATCAAACTTTTAATATGATTTTTTTTTTAGTTTGAAGCTTTATTTTCTATTTATTTATATCAATTTGCTATAAAAATCAAGAATAATACTTGATTCTTTCTAAGTTATTTTGTAATATCATTGTGTGAACACTCCCTTTAACAAAACATAGAAACTTTGGCTTGACACAGAAATGTTTTAAACATAATATTTTATTGAGAGAGTTAAAGACTACGAATGGAAATACGCCAACATTATTTAAAAGATGGAATCAAAGTAAGTTTAGGGGGAAAGATTGTATATAGGTTTTTTATATCATACCAGTCGCTGGCTCCATGGGAATATTATTAATATTTAATTTCAGATAAATCGATTAAAAACAACATCATGTCCATGATTCCATCGAATTGTCTGACATTAAAGTCCGGTTACTTTAACTGTCTTACTTAAATTCTGTTTATTGTGTATATGAACTTTTCTAATGGTGACCATAGTGTCAGGGCATTGAAAAAGAGAAAATATCCGGCTCATATATCATCTAAATTTCACGATCGAATAACTTGATTTTTTTTATTTATTTAATAAACTGCACACATATTAAACAGAATTCTTCTTCTTTAGCTTACAAAAATGAAAGAAAATCGCATGATTAAACATTTGATGAAATAATGAAAACGGTTATAACTTCAGAGCTCCGATGCAATCTATTATTGGACACTATGCTAAAAATATTTTTAAAAACTGTTAATTCTGTATCCGAATATTAATTTGATATCATTAAAAAGACAATTTTTAATATTTTGAAATTGCATGAATATTATTTTTGTTCAATACTACTTTTTGAATTTATAGAGCAAAAAGCCAAAATTCAACTTAATTTTCAATTAATTAAAATTTCAAAAAAAACTTTAAACCTTATTAATAAATTTTACTTGATGAATATTATTACATAACCAGGAATTTTATAAAAGAGAAGTCAATATTTGTGAAGTTTATTCAAGCAAAATTCACTGAGACCATTTTCATGTGATCAGTTTTTCCTCTTAAAATCTAATAAAAATATTCCTGGGGGGTGGCAGAATTGATGGTTGGGGAGTTATATTTAATAACAAGCATTTAGAATTTCATCATTCCAATTGAATGTTCTGTTTGCCCTTTAATTCAAGCAAATATTTGTGTAATAATTTAAGTTACATCGAGTAGTAAATTAGCATCTTGCAAATCAGTCTTAAGCTTGGAGTATTCAAAACAAATCTTTCAGCATATTCATAAAAGTCTCTTTCAGCATATTCATAAAAATCTGCAAAAAATAAATAAATAAATAAAAATAAAAAATAAAATAAAAAAAATGATGAAATTATTATTCTCTATTTGATGAAATCATAATATTTTGGTTTGGTTTGTTGTATAATTTTTATAATAAGATAAGATAGATAGATATTGTATCTGCTTGATAAAAACGTTTATTAATTTATGTTTTGAAATTTGCAGTGATGAAGTTATTCTCACCGTGACTCAAGTACGAAGTATCGCGTATTTCCGAAAATATCCTCATAAAATATTATTTTTACATTATTTTAAAATTCAAAAGATTTTGAATTTAGTTATTTTTAGGCAATATTTACAGAACTTTGGAAAATTTTCAAGTTACTTTTGTATAAAATTGTATGTGTTTATTTGCCTTTACTTTAAAATCCATATCTTGCTTGCATATTTTAATTAGATAGATGTATGCGTACAATGAACAGAATGTGTGTAAGGTTGCGAAAACAGTACGAGTTCGTTGTACTGTTGAATTTTAATTTAAAAATACCCATTATTTAATTGAAATAAAGCGAACAATATACCTTGTGAATATTTTTTAGTTTTAAACGTGAATATGTATGAATGAATATACAGAACTGATATATCGAACAAGGGAAAACGAAAGTACGAATAATGTCTTTAATTTTTATAGATTTTATATTTTTAAATACTGCTGCTTGTATATATTACTCAAATTGCTGCATATTGCAAATATTTCATTATTCAACGTTTTCTTTTTAGAAATCGTTAGAAATTTTTGTATTTGTAAAGGGGACATTAATAGCCTAAACATATTTTTGAACATATTTAGTGTAGAAATACATGAATCTTATTCATTATATATTTAAAATTAACTAGTAGGCTGTTATATTTTAATTTTTATAACTTCCAATTTTACAGGAAAATACAAATTTTAGAGACATTACTGACTTGTAGCTAAGTAGCTCCTTGAAAACGAGTAAAAGGACATATGCATCTTTGTTCTGAAAAATTGATAATTATCCTTGAACTTTAGATAGAAAAGTGTGTTTGTTGAGAAAGAAGTGCATGAATCTGAAAGTAGATCACAGAGAAAGAATAGAGTTATAACAAACGCAGTTTTATGGAAGACAGAACAATTTTTTCTTCTTAATATTGATATATATTCAGTTGCGGTTTACGCAAGAGAGAAACTTATTTACTATTCAAAAATCCATATTTAAGTCTCTTCTCTAATTCATCAAAATAGACTCGTTCTAATACTATGCTATTCTTTTTATATCACATACAATAACATGTCAAAGTCAGATTATATAAGATAACTAAAATATAAAGAAAAAAATATCAATCAAGATTAGAAAAATCCAATTCTACCGTTGAAAGAAATTCGGAAATAAATATGGAAATGTAATTGAAGACGAAGCCCAACGATTTAATTTCAAAATTTATTCAGAATTTAAAAACAAAAATTAAACAAGTTGTACCACCCAGTTCCCAAATTTAACAAGAAACTTTTAAAAAGAAATTAAACTTTGAAATGTATGCACTATAAATCCTTTGTGGCATGCCGCACATCTTTGCTCTCTTCTTGCGGTTCAATACATCTATTTTAAAGAATTTGCTGGAGTAAAGGCAATTTTAAATCAGAACTCAACTATGGAAGGCTGTGAAATAAATTTCCATTGCAAAGGTTGCTTATTTTGGATTCTGTATTCAGCACTTGCGGCCATGAATATTTATTGCAAACAGTTTCGAAACTTCTCTCTTCTAAAGTAGGAAATAAACATTCTCTAGAATTGAATTGATTCTTTGCACCCTACGGAAGACCTATCGCATATCATTTATTTTGGAAAGTATTTAGTAAGTTTTCGGAATTGAGGCCGAAAGATTTATATTTAATTAACGATCTGTCATTTTGATGCTCATGCTACTGATTCTGTGTTGTTTTTAATCTCATTGCGTTTTTAAAATAAAAGTTTTGCTTTAATGAAAGATGCAAGAAAATATTTGTAGGTAGATAAAATAAATTTTCTTATTAAATTGTGTATAAATGTTTGGTTTGTCTCTTTAATTTATGAAAATAAACATAAGTATTCTTCCTAAAATAAGAAATCTAGAGTTAATTGATCGAATGAAGAAGTAGAAAAAAATAGTAGTAAGTAAAGTAGAAAATAAAAAATAATAAAGTAAAAAACAAAAATTAATATTGTATAAAATAAAAAATAATAAAGTAGAAATAAAATAATAAAGTAGAACATTTTTTTAATGAATTTCAAGGATTCTTTTTTGTATTATGTCATACGACAATATTCTATGCCTGCCATAGCTTGAAACGAATATTATAAATGATATTACTCAGCTACTTAAAGAGAAAAAAAATACGTAAATAAAAATAAGGCAATTTGGATATGGGATAAATATGACACATTTTTTTCATCCTCTGTGGAATAAATTCAACTGTGATTTTTAAGAAATTGAAATCCAAACTCAATAAAATATTTCAGATAGTTTTATCTACCAATTCTACAAATGTGAAAGAAAAGAGATCTTGTTTCCAATTATAATATGTTGATAATGCATGCAGAAATTATTTGGTATTTATAAGATTACTTTGGTCCCGAATTTCTTATTTAATAAAAAAGTATCTACGCGTTGTCTTCTTTTAAATGTGAAAAATCTGAAATGTGTATATTCACAATAAAGTACCTTATGAAATATGTTTAATACAAGGAAGATACAAATATGATTAAAAAAGAAAATAAAAATCGTTAGGTATTTTTGTGATAGAATATTTTCTTTAATGTGACTGCTATATTATTTTACTATTTTATCTTTATTTGTTTAATATCATTTCTACTTCAGTAGTTACTGGCATCAATATTTTTATATCCTTATATGTTTATCAAAGCCATTTTTTTTCTTTACATGTACATATAATAAATTAGAAATACATAACAAATAATAATAAATAATAATACATTGGTAAAAAAAACAGTTTTATTATTTGTAACATATCACATTTTGATATGTATTTATGAACTGTAAAAATGATTTCCTTTAAAAAATATATCTTCTGCATTTTATAACAAAGTAACATTAATTAAACCATTATTTATTTTTTGCTTCTTCATTTTAAACCAATAATATTATACAGTTTTAGGATCTTCATCTATGATGAGAAAGTAAAATATGAATTTTTTATCAGTTTTGTGATTAAGAGGCATGTATTAGTTTTTAACTCTATAAAACTTATACATAGATGATTTTAAAGGATTCTACAATAATACGTAGAATTCATTAAATTATCAACTTATTTTGTTACATGTTTTAAAGTAAAACATTAGGGAAGGATGTCCATGTTTTATCAACTGGAGCATTGTCAGCCTGCTATGTGAAAAAATAAAATGCCTTTACTGTTGTCCATCGTTGGTATAATTAAGTTAGTTAGTAATTTATTAATATTCTGGTTTAAAGCAACAAAATGGCTATTTTTTGGACTGACCTCCTAATTTCGAGCTGCGGTCAGATGATGCATTTCAGAAAACTGAATTTCTTGCATTTAAGAAACTGAAATCATGTCATTTTATTCTAATTATATTGAATGAGCTTTTATATCTTTGATTATAAATAGTCAGTCTTCTAATATAAAAATTTAAAAGGTAGATAAGTCAAATACGCCTTACGGAAGAAAAATGGGAAAATTATGAGCTTTTCCACTAAATAAATTAAATTTGTGAAAAATAAAGGAAAAAAATGTCAGAATTTGTGATTAAAAAGAAATATATTAACTTTGACGCCAAAGCAGACGATAAAATATAGGTTACACCACTGTTTTCTACGTCTCGAATATTCGAACTCAGAGAATGGTTGAAGAAAATTTTAGTTTGAGACTTCCTGGCACCGAAATGTAACAAAAGAATAAATGAAAGAATTTAAGAAGTAAAGAATAGAGAAATATAAATAAAAAGAAATTGCAAAAAAGAATTCATTTCTTTTTTTTTTTTTCCCCAACCTTCAGCCATTTTCTTCTGGAACAAAGATCTGATACAGAAGTGAGAAAAAGGAAAATAAAACCTTGTAAATCTGCTTAGAAGTTTTTCGTTTGCATCAGTTCTTTTAACTAATCTCAGGCAGCGAAGAAAGTCTTGTCTTAAGCTTAACAATTTTTCTTCATTTTTATTTTAAGATTGATTACGAATAATTCTCGCATTCAACTACCACTACTTTCTGCTCTATGTATCAACTTGAAAGAAGCTTATACATTTTGATAATGCATTATAAAAGTAGAAGTATAATTCTTAAATACCTGAAATTTAGCCTAAAAAATAGATTTCAAATGCTTCAGAATTAAGTAGAATACGACTTCCGCTCTCTTCATTAATATAAAATTTTAAAATATACTAAATTTCCATGTTAAAAAATGAATTATCAAGCTATTATTAAGAATTGTATAATTAAAAAATATTTCCATAATATATGTTTATTGCTACTACTTTTTTGATATTTGCTACTTTATAATACTCAGAGTTAAAACATTTGGTTATATGGCAATTGATATTTAATCTAAATTGGTACAAATATATTTCTTGTAATAGTTTCTTTCATGTTAAGGCTGTTTGCAATTTTTTTAACACAAAGAATATTTTCTAAACATGGCACTTTTGTCTTTGAAAATTTCTTAATAGATAAATTACTTCTTTCTGATAAAAATGAAGGTTCTTATTCAAATAGTATAAAAAATTCATTTCATGGAGACATAATTAATCTTAATTTTTACAAGCAAAAATATATATATATAAATTAATTTCTTCTATATAATTAACTCTTGTACCAAAGTCTTATTTCATTTTTAATTAATATAAACATGCTGTCCTGAATGATTTGAGAAGTGATTACAGTTTAATTAAATCACAGCAAGCTTTACAACTCTAAACACATCAAACAAAATTATTAAAGTTTTCTCTTAAAGGAAAATACCTCGGATACAGTTAAAGTTTTTTTCACTAAAGATTGTATGTCTTATTTTTGCCTTTCAAGATGTCTGGGTTTTCTCATTTTGAAAACTTTAGAGGAACTTTTAGTAAACTCTTTCGTTAAATATACAATACATCACTTGTATTTACAAACTCCTATTCCTTATACTATACAATGATAACATAAATATTCTCTTTTCTGCTCTTTTTAACAGAAAAACTTCAGCATTTCAAATTTAATCGAAATGTCTGTATATTCATTTTACAAGGCAACGGTTTCAATTCTTATAAGTAGGAATTTTTCAAGAAAAGCTTACGTTTGAAATCCGCGAAATTTCTTCTTCAAAAGCAATTTTTTTTTTTTTTTAAATTTCTTAAAGAAATTTTTTTGTAAATGTTAATTATTGCACTTTTTCAGATTAATTGTAAAAATTTCGGTGTAATTAATGATGGATTTATTCAAAAATAGGAATTTGGCTCCTTTTACTGAAGGTTCATTATATATGTGTGCTTTGTGCTCAGCATAACTTCCTTTTCATTGAAGATGCTAGAAAATTAGCAATATGATGTTTGAACTCAGAAGTCATCAGTCTGCAGTTCAAATTTACGAGAGCCATAACAAAATACTGGTACTTAAAAACATAAAATTAATATGACTAAATTAATCTAAAAGAATAATAAAATATTGCTTCTTAGTTAAAAATTTTTTATAACATTCTACTGCTATTACAAATTAAAAGCATTATTATTATAAAAGAAAACAACTGTTAATGTTAATTGAATTAGTGTTAATTGAATTTGACAGAGATGTAATAAATAATGATCAATAGCAATTATATTATTTATACATCAATTATTTATATAATTATATATTAATAATTTATACATTTTATATTCTGACAGCAATTCTCGATATTGTTTTATCACGATAGTATCTAAATTGTTTACTTTGTTTTTATGATTTTTTTATGATTTACTGCTCATTAATTTTTTCCATAATTTTGTGTTTCAACTTAAACATTTGTTTTGAGTTTTAATAGGTTTACAGATTAGGATATACCAGAAAAAAAATGTTAAGAATTTTTAGGCTTTACCTATGATGACAAAATAAAACTTTAATTTTTAACAAAGAAACTGAATTTTAATTTAGACTAAATAAACTATTTTTGTCTAAAGTTGATCGTTAATTTTAGACAATATTAACTTTTGACAGTTCATTAGATACAAAGTATCAGAATTAAATTTGCTTTGAAGCATGTTTAATGTTATAAAAAGTTTCTATATTTGCCATATTCTACTTAAAATTAGGAGGAACCAAATAAACAAACCACTCTCTTCATATAGGTTGTCTATCGAGTGAAAGTAACTAAAAAATTTACGATCTTTTCTGTTATTTGTCTCTATATTTTTATACTTATGTAATCTTAAAATTTCCAGAATTGAGATTACATTTTTCAAAAAGGAGATACAATTTATTCCACTTAAAGCTTAAATTTTCTGAAATACTAGAAATTTTTTCTTTGAAATTTATTTTATTACCTGCATTTATTACTTAGGCGGGAAAACTTCCATACAAGATAAAAATATTCGCTTCTAAATTCGTCCTTTTCTTCTTCGATTTGATAAATGATATATATTTGCTAAGAATCATTTATAAACTCTATTTTTTCATAACAAAAATTCCAATTCCATATGCCACTGGTATTTCGTATTCTCTGTTTTTAGTCTGCAAAAGAAATTCTTCTAACTACATCTTATATTGGGAGAAGCCCAAGTATCAACTATAAATAATACGTTTAAGAGTAAAATATATACAATATCAGCCAAAATTTCGTTATTGCAAAATGAAATCATTCATCATGCAGGCGAACATTTCTGTGATTGTTAATAATCATTTGTCATGTTTGACAAAAAAAAAAAATAAATATGGAGGGGGTTTTAGTTTGAAATGGCTGTTATCGCCTTTTTTTCTTTAATTTTAGAAGATATCACTTTTGTGATAATAAATTATATTTGCTGTGCTTGCTTAAATAAGCTAATCTAGAGTCGCATAGAAGTGGTGGAGAATTCAAATTCGAAACATTTATATTACCTTTCTCAGAAGCCTTTCTTTTTAATATGACATTAAACTTTCTTTCACATGCAAAATGAAAGTATTAGTTTATATATAGAACTCTTTATTTGATTAAATCATTTTTTAATCATAAATCTCTGTTTACATTAAGAACTATATAGATCATAAATTTCTTTTGATCTATATAGCTCATACTTTGATTTACTTTTTTGCACCAGCTTTTACCCCTAAACAGACGACAGACTGATGTTCCAGATAACTTGGGTAAATGTTAACGATTCTCCTTGAAAGCTACTTGCTCTGGATCGTATTTTTAGTTATCTACTTAGTTTTTCGAGAAGCAAGAATAAATAAAGACCTGGCTTTAATTGCCATCCTCGTAACAAGAGATACCAGGTTAGTTACGGTGATAAGATTTGATAATAGGAAGATAATACAGTGGCCTGGTAATAATGTCTCGGATTCAGGACTAGAAAGTTCCTAAGTTCAAAAACCGATTCTATTGAAAAATCATTGTATAAGAGTATTTAGTTCACGCTTAAATTCATTGAGACGAATTGTTCACCCGCTGGTATGATGCGATCACATTCAAAATTGCCTTCAAATTACTGGAACAAAATAGTCTTAACGTTGCTTCAAAATAAGACGTTATTTAATTAAAACAAATCACCTTCAATGTGATCTATCTTTAATACTTTATACAATCTTTTTATTTTATTTTGCAGGACATGATCAAAATCATAAAGGAATTCAAAAGTCACGTTTTATATACATTCAGAGTTAAAAAAAATATTTAGAAATGATAATGAAATGATAAAATATTTAGAAATGAAATGATAAAATATTTAGAAATGATAATGTTAATATCCTACATGAGACACTTCAGTTATGAGGATGAGAATCTCCTGATGTGGGGCGTGGTTTCTCATTTTACCGTATAGATGCATTAAGGCTGTGGGTTCGAATTCCATCAGTTTCCATAACGGACCGTTTTTCTTATGAGAGAGTTGTACGATGGATGAGGAAGACCATTAGACCACAACCTTAGTTCCGCTTTCCTGCCATTGCTAAGACTGTGATTTAACTTATCATGAATATCTAGCCAGTGTGGAAGTATTACAGGCTGCCCTTATCTACTAAAATCCTAGAATATCAGTAAATTTACAAGTTGTCCATTTATTAGTTTTTAATTATTCACTGAAAAATTAAAATTATAGTAATTTTTGTAGTTATTCTAATTATTCACTGGGGTGTAATGTAGCAGGCCCCCACGCGGGGCACCCTGGTTAAAACTAAATCTGCTACGGCTTTTCTTCCTTCTTTTCAGAAATACTGGAAGACTAGAGATCTAATGGCATCATAGCTAATCTTCTGGGCATTTGTAATAAATAAATTCTAATTATTCTCTATAAAATTATTCAAATAGATAAAAAGTTATAACATTTGTTTTTGCTTGAAGAATAAAATATAAATTTCAAATATAACTTCACAGTATCAGAATTTTTTGAATAATATTCTATCTGATATGCCAATTACATTAATCGCCAGCCATGGAAATGATTCTGAAAGCCATTAAGTCAAAAATATTATTGCTTCTTTTCGAGAAAGCGAAGCTTTAGCATGCATTTCCCACTTAAGAATATGTTTTATTGCTTAGGTGAAAATACAGTATCGATTTTTCAGAAAGAAAAAAAAAATGGCCATACCAAATATAATGGAAAGTATAAAATGAATTTCAATATAAGAATTTAAAATAATATAAAGTAATTAAATAATATAATTAATAAAATAAATTCAATAATATAAAATAAATGGAAATTACATTGAAAAATCAATCCTGTGAAAGAGTGTCGACAAGTTCAACAAATTTTAAATAAAAAATGACATGTTGAATGTAAAGAAGATCCTAGAAAAAAGAGATTACTGGTATATAGGGAAAGAGAAGCAATGACAAAAAAGATAGAAGGCTTCACATTACCGGCTATTTAGCTGGGGACAATGAGAAAGAAAGTTCTTTTTGGGAACCGGCAATGAGGGGCAACAACGCAACGGGAGAAGGCATCTCGTTCTCTACCCCCCCCCCCGACCCTCCAACTCCTCCCCCAGTGACGCGGAATCAGCTGCAGGAAGAACAGATTGTTCGATGATGCCTTGATGGCTGGGCAGTCGAAAATGTGCCCGACTCAAAAATACTGACCCAGCGACCATTGAGGGCTGTAATGTTGTCTAAATGGAGTCAAGATAGCGCTTTGGCGTAGAAAAGCTTTTTGACGGAAAAGAGCTAGGTCTTCTGTGGAGTTACTGTAATAAACCAGCATGGTCCTATCTACCCTGCTAGCTTATAGAGATAAATACTATACTGTCTTTCGACTCTTTGAAATAGATATATTAGATATTTAGGCCTTTAGAACCCACCGAGATCGCATGTTTGTTCTGTAAATAGCAAATAATCTAAAATGCCGTAATTTAATAGAGGTGATAACATGTAGGGTGCATTTGAGATTTTGACATGTATTTTTATGTGCAATATAAGTAGCTTGCAAGCATTATTTGGTGTAATTAAGATAATAGTATGGATATGCAGGTATAAGCAAATAAATTGCTCGTTATAAGGTATTATTTATATAAGGTAATGATAAGTATTAATAGAAAAGATATTTTAATGAATGTTTGGACTTAGTTTTAATGTATAGCTACTTATATTATGTGTCTGCTATATTTCTCTCTTTTAATGCTTAATAAATGTTTAGTTGCGTTTCAAACATATACGTTTCTATGTTTATAAATGTCCCATTACTATCTCAAATCAATAGTCTGTGAGTTTGGTGTTGTTCCCATGGTTATGAAATTCCCTCATACTCTCAAATTAACTTTATAACTAGGTTTTACCTCAAATCACAGCACATCAATTTATTTTTTATTCAATGTTAGCTTATAAAATTGATTTCTGATTAACATTTAAGTCAATTTTAGTTTTAGACATACTTTTATGAAATGCGTTTCTGCATACAAAAGACAAGAATTGACACATTTCTTTCTTAAGAAATATTCTTAATATTAAGGAAGTCATTTAAATAATTCTAAATTTCAAAATGCTAATAGCAAAAGTAAATATAAAATTGCAATTTTTTTAAAAATTATAACAATGATTGAAAATAAAAGAACACTATTTTATAATTATTGCAAATTGAGTAAACAAAAGTTAATAATTCCCATAAAAAATTTTTGTTTACGAAAAGTAAATGTCAGTTAATGAAGCATTGCTGTACTTCTGAAGCATGTCTCTGGGGAAATAAAAGTTTTGCTATGATTGCAAGCAAATCAAAATCTTATACAAAACCTTCATCGCCAAGCTTAACACGTCTGCATTTACTAAATAGATTCTGACATTAATGATATGCGTCGCTTCTCCCCTAATCCTCAAATAATCATTTCTATTTATTTATTTCCATACATCAAAAGAAAGTATCTGCAGAGATCTTACGGCATACATATTTATTGCTATAATGCTATTGCTTATTCTGAGGACAGTACCTGAAATAAGTAACTGCTGGTTCGTAAGTATGCTTTGCAAGTAGCATTTGATTGCTGTTCTAAAATATCCATCGGCGCGAAATATATATTTGTGATAAAATTTTCAAATGCCAGAAGTTTTGTAAAGTGTTAAATATAGTTATATCTACAATGAAGATAAACATTTTACTACTTTATTTATTATTATTTTATTTTTCTAGAATATCTTTCGAATTTTTTTCAGTCTACATAACATTTTGTAATTCTTTAGGGCTTTTATCATTTTTCAAACCACATAAAGGAATTTTTTTGTTTATATAAGGAAAAAGATTATTTCGAAAAATCAGGAGATTATTTTCTTTCACCAATAAAGAATAGTTATTACTTTACTTCGATAAGTGTCTTAATTTTTAAGATTCTTTCCCTTCTGATGCCTTTTACCTGCCCAATTGATTTGTTATTACTTATAATTAGCTCCGAGAATGCAATTTATTTAAATTATGAGTACATGTGAAAAGCTGAAAAAAATGTCTAAATTTTTCTGTTTATTTTTTTACTGAAAGCATCTTTTAAATTAGCAAACTCTTTTTTTGCCTTCTCGTATCTGAAATATAGCATGAATTTTATATAGATGGTTAGGAAAACCGATTTATATCTGAGATATAAAATAAGTATTTCAAAAGAAAAGAGCATAATAAACCAATTAAGTTAAAAAATCTTATAGGGGATATAAAAAAAATAAAGACACGCACACACACTTTACATTTCTTCATAATTATCCAATTTATCCAATACCAGTTTTTAATAGAGGCTATGTTGGCTAAGTTTTACACTTTGGATCGAAGTTTCTGAAATGCAAATTTTTATTCCATGAAAATAATTTGTGCTCTAGATGATATTAGAGCTTAATATTCCAATATCATCTATGACAAGATGCAACAGAGTTGCTAAAATAGACGGAAGGGGAAAGTAGTCAAAGTTAAAAATGGTTTGTTTAAAATTTAAACTGGTAGAAGATATTTTTCTGACATTTCTGTACCAATTTGGATTGCAATTTTGCGATTTCATAGCACTATTGAACTGGATAGATAAGATTTGGTACATAGATTTAACATCTGCTAGATTTTGAGCCAAATCTAACTACGGATTGACTTTCTATCAGTCTGTACCATGCGTCTTGGCGCAGCATAGCCAATTCTGGCTCTTGTGCCATAAAAATATAAACCTCAACCTCATCTATCAGTCTGTATTTTCAGAAACATGTAAACGCAATAATTCAAATATGCAGTGATTTAAATATATCAAATTAGGTATTGGATTTTGTGACTGTAGTGTAGTTTTGAATCAAATATTTGTTTCAATGGGTTGAAAAAAAAACGTGTCTAAAGCACACATTCGATTTCCGGATACTATTAACCTCATGACATTGATTAATCTCCCAAACAAACTTGCCATGGATGGCACGATAGATTTAGTAAAACTGTTAAATACTAGCTTAAAGTTAATATTTCATAACTATTGTACGTCATTGTCATGTAAGGCATTTAGAGATTATACGAGAAAGTTTTAGGGAGACCACTACTGCTGGTTTAATTACAGTGATTGAATGACAAGAAGTATTATTGCTTTTCCTGAGCGCTTGGATGTAATAAAGTGACCCTTTGTGTGTTTTCCACAACTATTTACTTAATTAATATTATAAAAGTTCTAAGGGAGCTCTTCAAAAGATTATCTAAGGAATAATAAAATATTTATTAATATTACATTCTCTTTTATTCAGAATAACAAACACTGTTTCTATCAATTGATTACCACACATCCAGAAAGAGAGAGGGGACTTTGAGTGAGAAAACGCTCGCAACAACCGTTCGGAAAAGCAGCTTTATCTTCAGCAGACAAAACAAATCGGACAATGGGCTAACGCCATTAGGAGATGTAATAAGACACTTTTACGACCTGCCTTGGACTATCATTTGTCTCTGAACCTTAAGTAGACTTTTAGAGGTTGTTACGCTTGTAAGCACAGAAAATTAAGGCGAGCTTTCAGAGAGAACAAAGATATGTCCGAACGATGGATCAATGAACTCAAGAAATGTCCTAACAATTCGTTCATTTAATGGATATTTGAAATACACAAATGTTTATGAACGTTTCTATATGAGCCAGAATGGCTCTACATAAGCTTAATATTCTCTTTTATTAGAAAAAAAGTAGATTTCTTGATATTTATTCATTGGGGCAGTAAAATAATTAAAGGAGAAGATATGTTGAATATGAACAGAACAGAAATAATTGAACTTAAAAAAAAAAAGACATACAGAAAATAATTTTCCTTTCTAGCTTGTACTAAAACATAAAAATAATTTTTTCTTGGTATCAAAGTAAAAGTAGGTGAAAACATAAGAATTTACAATTTATCTTAAGGACTGGTGATGTTAAGTCTATTTATTGCCATGCAATTGATTAATTCAATTTGTTTTTTAACCCTATAAAGGGCCATTTTTTTCTAGGCATATTATGTTAAAATATGTTTAGGCTTGAAATTAAAGTAAGAGAAGGGATTCATTTAGCTTATTAGATAAATTTAATTTGATTAATGAATTAATTTGGTTAATTAATAATTAAGTGACAAACCAAGACACATCATTTTGTGTGAGATAAAGAACTGAAACATCTAAGTTTCTGTCTTTCTAAAAAAAATTGTCTGAACTTATGCCAACCTACATAATTTCATACAAAGATTGATAAATTTGGTGGGAAGCATACTTCCCACGGCCTTAGAAAGGGTTAAAGGAGATTAAAGTTAATACTTCTTACAAATGAGATTTAGATCATTGCGCCAACATAAAATTTTTCTCTCTTGGGTAACATTAAAAAAGAATCGAATTCATATGGATTAAATATTCAAGGAATAATTTAATGGGGCTTAAATGCATAATTGAAAGATCATGAATTGCATTAGATTTATTTTTTTCTCATTGTTTGAAATTAGTGGTAACTTTTATTGATGTTAAATTAGGAATTCTTAGTCTTAACTATCATAGAATGAAAAATATTTTATGTAATAAAAATGCTGGGGTGAAATGCATGAAATGGTTATTCATTGAAGAATAATGTCGAACGATAATCTGAAAACTTCAAATAAAATTTAATTGAATTTTTTTCGCTTAGTAAAATATTTAATAAAATATTTTTGATAATTATGTATATTTACCTTTGAGAAAAAGCAAAAAAGAAATAAAAGTATTTTTTTATTTTTTTTAAATTTTATAAATATATGTGCAAAATAAATACATAAAAACTTTCATTAATTATTCTGGCTGAATAAACATGAACTCAGGGTTTGTTTATTGAAAGATACTTATTAAGGCAACTGGATTTTGAATTCATTTGCCCTATATATATCAGAAGTTGTTTTGGAACGAAAAGTGTCATATACCGAACTATATCAGTTACTTAAATAAAAATTTCATATAATTCAAAATGTTTTTATCAATTTATATATTTTAAACTCATATTTATTATAAATTTCAATATGTTTTTCAATGCAATTATTTTTTCAGAAAATATACGAATATCGTTAATCGATATTAGATATCACAGCCAGTCTTTTTTTTTTTAATCCTTTGAATAATTGATAATATTAAATAGGAATTCTCATATTTTCAATTGCAGTTGAATTTAATAAAAACTATTGCAATTTCAAGTATATAATTGAGGAACGGATTTACTCTTTGAAAGATCACTTTTTTAGCCATGGTATTTTAAAATATTTTTAGGATTGTGATCGGTTTAAAATAAGATCCATTCAGCTTATTTGATAGATTTAATTAAATTAATTAATTTAATTAGTATAATTAAATATTCAAGACACATCTTTTGTGTGAGATAAGGAACTGAAGTATCTGAATTTTTCTTATGGAAAAACTTTTCTGCACTTATGTCAGTCTATATAACATACGTGGAAATCAGCTTTCCACGGCCCTATTAAGTGTTAAGCTTAGTGTGGAACAGGGAGGATAAACACATTTCGGACTCTCTTAAAGTATCACTTATATGTGCCTGTTAATAGAGACTTTTCAGTTATGACATTTTAAATAATAAAAACTACATTTTTTATTAATTATTATAACATTTTATAATTTCTCTATTCAAATTTTAATAGTTAATCACATAATTTTAATTAATGCTGTCAAAATAACTTAAATATTCCTTATGTAAAAGAAAAAGTATTTTGATTTGTTCTTGAAAAATTATTTTGTGTCCCTACAGCAGCACGACTAGTAATCTCCACCTGCTCCTATTTAGAGATGAAATTATCTGATTTCCATTCAGCATAAACTATTCCAAAACTTGGCTCTACTCTTTATAAAGGATGAAAATTATCTATGGAAAACTATTACTAAAAACGTAACTCAATAATTGCTCCTTTTTTTTAATGGAAGAACGGAATCTCACTGCTAAAAAAAGATCTTTATCAAAAGAACTTATTAATTTCAGAAATTCTTTCTCTTTTGCTAAGCAACCAAAAAGATTTATAAAAAAATCGTTTTGTTTCCTTTTTTTTTATGTAATTTCAGTTAATCTCAACAGAAATTGTTCTAAAAAGAATTGAAATTGTTGAAATAAGACTATATTGCTGAGGAAAAGTTTCCTGTGAATAATCATTACTACAACTTGGCGATTCTAAAGTTTTTCATTACTATTCAATTAAGCAAAAATACTTAATTAGTTGTTTTTCAGATAACTTTTGGTCTTAACCTAGTAAAAAATTTCTATTAAGATTCTATTCTGTAAGAGATTAGATTATTTTGAATTTCTGAAATTTATTAAATGTATTCTAGAATGAATTTAAAAAATAGTTAATGTTTCTTTTTTTGCAATTTAAATTAATTTTTTTATCCAAATTTATAAAACTTTTATTCAAGTCGCACAGTTTTATTTCAGAATCATACAACGAAAGGTAAATTAAATATATTTATTTGAAAATTAAATATAAATTATAAAATGATATGATGATGATTTTTTTTTGTAATTATATTACACAAAAGGGTTCATTCAGCTTTTGAAATTTTACTCCCATTGAAACTTCTTAAGTTCGGTCGTTTATTTTTATTAACTGGAAATATACAAATTGCATTCATGTACTAAAATTAGATCTTGATTTAGTCTTTGCTACAGACCTAATAAAGAGGCCATTCTAATTATAAATTTTAGATTTCGAACTGTTCTTCAGAGTGCATTTAAAATTAACATATGAATTCCATCTATACAATATTTCTGTAAAAAATATGCGTTTTTTTAATAATTTAAATAGCATGTTATTTTTCTGAACTGAAAATGTTATTTTTCAGCTAAACAGCGCATGAAAATATTATTAAACAACGCAACATTATCAAAATTCTAATAATTTTCTTTTGATAATGTTTTTCATTCCATAAAATATTACTTGAAAACTAAATTTAAATAGTTTTTGGAACAAAGTCTGATGATTCATTTTTTGTCAATAATCATTATTTAAACACAGTGAAAATGTTAATATCTATTTTAAAATTTTATAAAGGAAAATTTTGAGTAAGTTGCAAAAAAGTTCAATTTATAAGAAAAAGACGAGGAAGTGATATTTGGCACATCTTAAAATTTCTACTCATAAAATTATATCGTGAGAAAATATTAAACTGATTTTTGCAGCTTTTCAGAATTTTAGAAAACTTTTGTTGAGAAATTTTAATAACAATATTTGATTTACAAACCCATTTTAAAACTCTGCAATAGCATTCGATTACAAGATGGTTATTACCATTCGAAAAAAAATTTGGCCATAACTTCACAACAATATTTACTCCTCCAATGATAACACAAAACTAGGGACTCGAAGCTTTGGGTATGATTGTGAAGACTCATTTCCCTGGAGATTAAAGAAAGTGTGGCGTTCAGTCTCCTCCATTACGACGACGGGACGTGCCTTTTGTGGAAAGAATTGTACGTGGTTGATAATAGCCACAAGATCTCAACTTAAGTTCCACTTCAGTCCCATCGTGATTACTGTCTATCAATCACCTCAGCTGCTACAGAAGGGAAACGTCGCTTTTCTATTTACAATACTTTCTTTAGATAAACTACTGTGTAAAAATATTAATAACCCATATTTGTATAATAAGTAATATGTGGGTCCAAAAAATTCTAAAAATATTTCCACAAATGACTAGTATAAAGTTATGAATTAGTAATGCCACTTGTAGAGTAATCACAATGCTGTCCAACAATGTCCTCCAAGCTGAAAAGTCTATTGCTGGTAGTTTTTATTTTTATTTTAAGAAAAAGAAACGTGAACTAAAAGCATCAATGATGATCAACTGGATAAAAGACATTCGGGACTTATTTTCATATAGTTTGAAAAGAGTGATGTTTTAAGCCTACCACAGTATCTGTAATTGTGAGATATATCATGTGACATACTTGATGACAAAATTGTTTTGAAGTATTCTTGAATCCGACTGGTGGTTCTAAAGCTATTAAATTCGTAAGTAGCTATGTGTTGTATATTAGGTGCTTTCTAAAAGAAATAATTTAATTAAATTTTAATTAAATAAATGTAAATTGAAATGTTGACGTTCTTCATGAACAACTTTGGAGCATATAATCGTAGAAAATCCATTTTTCTATCACTTTAAAATTCAAGTAATAATGACATCTAAAAATAATTTCCTAGTATGTTTAAATTTTAAAAAAATGTTTCAAGATTTGTTCTTAAAGAAAAAGAAAAAAACATCTAATTACAGAAATATTTTAGATATAAGAAAAGTAGAACAGTTTAAAAAAAGTATTTAGCGAATGCCAATTATCTATTTAGAAATTCTAAAATCATTGTTAAAATTCTAAATACAAAATTCAGACAGAAAAATAGCCACGCAATCTAAATGAGAATTTAAAATGCAACAGCTGATATAGAAAACTTAAAGAATATACTTAAAAAAGAAATCAGACATAATTTTTATTTGGCAATTACGAAGAAGTCTAATAAATTAAAACAGATTTTCATTTGATAACGCATTAATAAACAGCATCTTAGGTTTCATGATAATGGATTTTGACTCATCTTCTTCCTTCGTATTTTAGTTAATTTTGCATTTAACTTTCTTATTTTTTAACAGTACTTTGAGACAAAATAGAACTTGTTACGCATTTTTAAAGCAGTAATCACGTCATTTACTAACAATGTCAGTATCTTAAAAGCTTTTAAAATCTCCACTTAAAGAAGAATCCATTATTGTTAAGCTGCCAGCGAATGTTCAGCTAAATGGCACATGCTGGTAGTTAAGACAGACATTCTCGGTACATTCAAGTTGAATTATGGAAGTTAACTGTGATGAATCTAAATAACAGTAAATGTGTTTATTGAAAAAAATTGTCATTTAAAACTCTTTCTTCTAAAACATTTAAATAGCTTTAAATAAATTAAGAACAATTGACCTGAAAATTCTAAAAAAACCCCCAAACTATTGCTTCAGAGCACTGAATTTAACAAACGTTCATTCAAAGAGCATTTTTTCAGTAATGAGAACTGCTCAGCATTCTGTGTAAGTGAAGTATTGAAATTTAAAGTATTCAAAGGATATTTAAAAATATTATGAAATATAAGATAGGTTCCGAAAAATTTCAAGACATTTCATTAAATTGTTAATTTTTTAATAGAGTGAAATCTATATTTTCACATATTAAAAAATCATTCTAACAATCGTGTTGCCATTCCTAATCAGGAAGTATATTTCAGCTAATTCAATCCATTTTTTTGTAAAGAATTTCACGTTGAAATTTAAATTTTTAATAAAATTTCGATTATTCTTATAAAATTATTAATTATTTATAGAAAAAAAATTAGATTGCGATTGTTGAAAAGAAATTTTGGTTTAACTTATATTCTCTATTTAATAAACTGAAAATCCATTTCAAACAATAAGAAGCTTATGTACATTATAATTTTTGATCATATGTATCGTTTTAGATTTAAAGAAAAAAAAATATAAATAAATGAAATCACCTTAATAAGCAACACAAAAGCAGCAGCTAGTATATTATAATAGAAAATTTAATATATTCGAGCAGAATATAAAAATATATTTCATCTTGGTTACTAATATACAATGGTATGTTATTTTTAAAGCTTTTTAATGTTATTTTTTTTAATTTTAGTTTGCTTATCTTATTTTTTCCTAAATTATAATCATCTTGGATTATTTTTATAATAATTCAATTCATGTTATAACTATAAAATGTAATTTTAATAATAATAAATTATGATAATATAATAATAAATAAAAAGGTTACGAATTGTAACAATTTTATTATTATTCAGATAATTATAATAAAGAATATAATTTCCTATTTATTTGTCAAAACCAGACTGTTTTTGATTAATGCTTGGCCAAAAATTTGGTGAAAATAATTCCTAAAGAAAAATCTGAATTATATGAATTTTACAAATCGAACTTGTATTTTTCACTTTGTAATTACGGTTTGTAATATCCATATGATAAAAATATTAGAAGCAAATTTATTGTTCGATATTGTAGGTAAAAAAAGAGGAATGAAATTAGTGAACATCAAAATATTTCTAAAAAACCAAAAAAAAAAAAAAAAGTAACTAATTGAGATCGAAATTGAAAAAAAAATAGAATTATTAATTTTTATATTACTTTTATAAATCTTCTAAAAAACTCTAACAAAGCAAAGTCAGTATAATATTGTAAATAATTCATGCTTTAGACAATAAGAAAGCAACAGAAGTAAGAAAATGAGATTTATCATTTTGTAAGTATCTTGAAGCCATAAAGATATTTTAAAAAAATGTTCGTTAAGTCTTCTAATGATTACTAAATAATGTAAATAATATTAAATACTGTAATATTAAGTACTATTTGACGTATATTAAATAATGTAATATTAATTACTATATAAGGTAAATTAAATTAAACACTGTAATATTAAGTACTAATTAATGTAAATTATACTAAATAATGTAAAATTGTTTCCTTTATTAGTATACTTAAATCAGAGACATATCAGTACAATGTTAGGTATGATATGATTAATATGCAGATATAATAGACCTAATTATGATCTTAAATTATTTAACAATTATTGATAAATCTATTTCTAGAAATATTTTATATATCATGGGCTAATAAAATCGATATAACATATCAAATTTCAATAATTTCTACAATCCCTCTATCGTAATAAATTATGGCTAGTGTAACATGAGTTACCATTAGCTAAAATTTCTTACGATGGAAGGATCTTTTGTCATAAAATCATTGTTCTTTCTAAATAGATACATTAAATAAAGAAAGCAAAATTCTCTATTATATTAAATCTTTATTTTTCATCTAGGGATATGACATTCAATCAAAAATAAAATTTCCTCAGCTGATTAGTTTTTTAATTGTTCAATCTGTATTAATATTTGATTTATAACAATTAATTAATCAATTAAGAAAGTCATTTTTTTCAATTAAATGTTATAAATTCTATGTAGTGAAATTAACAAAAAACATATCCATATTTAGCAATTTATTGCATTCATAATACGAAATCAATGGATACACAATTGTAATATGTTAAGATCGCTTATATTACATTGAGATAAAACAGAACAAATGATACCAGTCCAATATGTCTTGTATATCCTTGAAACAATATACAGCTGGATCTATTATGTAATTTAAAGAATGTCAGCCCATATACTCAAATGCTTAATATCGACTAATTAAGTTAATTAATTAAGTTAGTATTCATCGGATATCAATTAATATAAGATACTTTTCATGAGCTTATAAACGATAACATCAGATATCATCTATTTTGTAATTGCTTGTTTTTAACAATTGGACTGGCATTGTACTTCATTCAAACATTAAATTTTTCCTTTTTTTTTTAAAAAAAATTGAAATATTTTTTATTACTGAATAATCGAATGTTTATTCTTAAATAACCATAATCACAAGAAAATTTTATTAAACAAGAAATTTTTATTCCTTAATAAAAAATAAATAAATTTCTAATGGTCTTCAAAACTTTTATGTGTTTTCTTATGACTACTTCAACAGCTATATGCTGCTTTATAAGCAATACAATTGGATTGAAAAAAAATGATGATATTAATGAAGTGAAATTATTTTTACTTACTGTTTTATCTCCTTGTTTGTTTCGAAATAATTTTTAAATAAAAAAAATTCTTTTTATATTTTAGCAATCTATATATTATTATTTTATTATAAAATGTAAGAAAATTTTTGTGTAATGTTTAATGGTGTTAGTTATATCATCGCTTTTCTATTTCTTTTTGAAAAAAAAATAATATTATTGGGTTTGTAAGAACTAATAATCATTTTCTCTAACAATTCTTCAATTTTGAAGACTCTGAAAATTCAAATATGAAGGTAAAGAAAGGAATTATTCTCTTCTTGTTGTATAAAGTAGTTTATAATCTTAATGATATAAAATTATTTTCCCCCTAAAGAAAAAAAATGTAAATACTGCCAATGAATCTTATTGTTTTTAAACCGAGATGCAAGCGAAAAAAAAAAGAAAAAATCAAACTCATCAAAGAAAAAAAGCATTTTTCTATGTTCATTTGTATATAATATACAAATATTCATTAACCAAAACCATCAGTTTGATTTGATGCATTATATTTTATTTATTTTTAGGATGTATTTAACTTTCCTGTAACTGCTTGACCTTTATTTATATGTGTAGTATTTATAGTTGATTTTTTCTTTTTGCTTTTAAAATAACTCTTAACGAACTGCGGAAGAATCAAGAGTAACTTTTCCTCCCGGTCTGATCTGATCTATTATAACTACTTTATATATTTAGGTTTTTAACATCAGTAATTAAAGTAGATATATAGGAAAGTTTAAAATAAATTTTTTTAAAAGTTGATGAGTTTTAAAGTGTTTAATATTTGACTGAAAAAAAAACTGTTTTATATGATGAAAAGATGTGTCTATTTTAGATGAAAGAATTTTAGAAATTATTTTTAGAAGAATCATACATTTCATAAAGAAATGTGGAGTCGTAAACATATGGAAACCTACTCTAGAGGCTTTTATTTAGTTTGAAGAAAATGTTTTAGTGTAATAAGTTTCAAGTTCAAGCAAAAACCTAAGAGTTGGTGATATGTAGAGCTTTGCGTGGTATTTGAATAAAAACAACGAAGAAAGGTTTCAACATCTCTAGGCGTGGTTTCAAAAGTGCGTGAGTAAATGTGCTTATAATACAATTTTGCTGTAAGCAAAAGTTTAATAGCAAGATGAATTGTTGTAGGCTCTTTAAAACTCATGCAAAATTCACGAAAATCACGTAAAGTTTCATGAGATTTTTGTTTGAAGTAAGTGAAACTTAAAAACGCATTCAAACACTAATTGAATACAAGATCTTTTCCCATGCTATTAGGGTGTCCCAAAAGTTTCTTTCTCATCGCGCTGTGCCTTATCTGGCTCTATTTAAGTACAAACATGCAGTCTTATCTATTAGCCATCTATATCACTTGGTGTAAGGACAATAGACCTTCAACTGGCCTATAGGGCCAGTATGTTCAACAATAAATATTGTATATTCATTTCATATTAAAAATAGGAGAGAAACTTATGGAACACCTTAATACTTTGATTTGATTTAAATTACTAATTTAAATCCCTTGGAGTAGTTTGAATATCATTTTTTCTGAATGTTAGATACAAAGTTTCGAATTTTTTAAAATTTATCTGAAATTTTAATGTTAAATTAATTTTTTTTATCTACTCGATATTACTACTTATGAATAATGACAAAAATATTTAATGAAAGTGTTACCTTTATCTAGAAAAAGACGATTTTGAACAGAAATGGAAACTAATTAGATAACAAAAAATCAGCTTAAATAACAAAACTCTTGCGGTTTCCAAAGATTACTAACTCAGCTTTAGTCATTTTTAACTAGAAAATATAGTTTATAATTTATCTCTGTTAAAAATAAACTAGATCACCATACTGTATTATATTATTTAATTGTTTCTGCAATCAGATGTCATGTTTGTAGGAACACAACTTCCTTTTTCGAACTAAGTACTGTTGCATTTTGCTAAACCATTTCTAGTATCGATAATCGTTACCAAGGTAATTGTTTTATTGCCATCTCAGATAAATTGCTTTAGTTCCCGGCTTGACATTTGGCGATTTTTCCTAAGGAGCCAATTAAGCAAATGTCTGATTTATATAACATGGCATCAGAATAGTAGAAATAAATTACAATGGCGAGAAAGCAGTAAAGCATCTGATTTTTAGAATTCTTCATTCATTTAAACTTTTTAAAGTCCACTAAATGAGGAATTTTCCTTTCACAAATATAGAGAAATGCCTAGAAGCAAATTACAAAAATAATGACTCAAAGTAAAATAATATATTGAATCTATTTGATTTATACAGTATTCAATAGTGGATAGTTTTGGAAACATGTTTACTCTTTTTTTATTCATATAAAATAATGTGCTGAATTCAATTCTTTTTTTTATCTATATATCATTAATCCGTGTATGATTTATATTTTTTTCGTGCATTTTTGTTTATTATTAGTGTTTATTATTTTGTTTATTGTTAATTAAAATACGAGGAAAATGAAGCATTAATTTAACAAATTTCGTTATTGTACAAACATAGGTTTCGTCTTTGCAATGTACTCTTAACACTTTAGTTTTCTTATGCAGAAAAATAATATTTGAATGGAAGAAATTTGTGATAAAATATAATGTTTTCATTTATTTTACTTTCTTCATCTAATCAGCGTTATAATTTTTCATCTATTATAATTTATTTAATATATTTTATTGCCTATAAACAATTTCTTATTACTAACAAAAAATGAGTAATATAATTCTGTAAAAGCACATTTATATTATAGTTTGGTATATGAATCTACTTTATATATAAAAATACATAAAGAACTTTTATTTCAAAATGCTAACATGTTAATACTTAGCAGTTATTTTTTCTATAGACTCAAATTTTAAAGGTTCTACCGGAATCAAGAAATAGAAACATATTTCGATTAAAATTATGCAACATTCTATATTAATTTTAAATGACCTATTATTTTATCCGCAATGATATGCTTTTGGTTTTTCAATAAAAATATATACATAAAACTTTTGAATGTTTTTATAAGTGCACTATACAGAAAATTTATAAATTACTATTTACAAGCCTTTTATTGAAAATAGTAAACGTTAATTATTTTTGTAAGCACTTACAAAATGCCCCAAATGCACACAATTTCAATAAAAAAACCATTTAAGAATCGTATAAATTTTAAACAATGTTTGTAATGAAAGAACATGGGAATCTCATAAGAATTTCTCAACCATAAAGAAAACTATGTTACTCATGGTCGAAAATATGCACGCAATTTGGCACATTAACCCAAAATAAAACTGTTATTTTCTCGTCTTTCTGACTATCTTACTTCCTCAAATGATAGCTAGTCACAATAATACTGTTTATTTTGTGGGAAGCCATATAGAGGAGATTTTTAATAAAACAATATCACAGAACCGTAGTTTCAACTATTACAATAAATATTCTTAGAAAGAATTCAAGCTTCCAATGCTTATTTTTAATATACTAAAACGTGTGCTATAAAATTCTTCTGGCGTTCTTTTCTTAATTCACTTTCAGTCTGAGAATTTGTCAGCCTTATTTTTTTATTACTTTTTTATATGCTAAGATTCTTTTTTTTCTGCTGTATTTCCTTTAATGTATGATTGCATATAAGAATAAAGTTTCTCTTTTATTTTATGCTGTTTAAAATTTACTCTTTTTTTAATTAGTTATTATTGTAATATTATCGAAAAATTGAATGACTATTCTTATTTTGCTTTTAAAGATATTATAGTCATACTTGAAGACTTTTATTAAACTAAAATAATTAGAGAAATTAAATTAACTTTTTGAACAGGGGGTGTTATGGCAAACTGAATTAATTCTTTCTTGCCTTAAATATATGCTTCTTCAAATTTTTGCAACAATTATTTTGATACAAATCCTACCAAAAAGCGAACAAATGGTATAAAATCTGATATATTAAAAGATGAACAAAACACTAATCAGTTCAAATATAAAAGAAATTTATACCCTTTCGATAGCGATTAAATTTTAGTTTTAAGACAAATGAATGAACGGAAAACTACCACATTTAACTTCCTCAAAATGAAAAACAAAAAAAATTGTGGGTAGTAAATTTCTATTTATTTTTAATGAATTTTCAGAATTGAAACGTTTTCCAAGAAGAAGGATTTAAATGAAAGTATCGATATTTATTGGAGGTTATGCTTTTCACAAGTAAACTAAATATGTATTTTATAAGATATTAACTTTTAGATTTTTAAATATAAACTTGTGTAGTCCAATATTCTTTAACTGAAAAGACCAAAATGACTTGCAATCTTTTTGTATAACAATAGCCAATTTCGAGTGGTTTCCAAACTTGGAATTTGTAAGTTTCTAGGGAAAATTAATTGAAAACATATGGTGAAATATGTGCTATTCAAGCTTTAATTAGATTGGTGCTTGCTTAATATGCTTGGTATCGAGCTATAAACCGAATGTAATCTAGTTGACAAATAATAATAATTTGTTTGATTTAATTTATCTGTAATAAAATCTCAAAGCAGTGAGACTTCTTTGTCAATATATTCGATCAAAACTCATTTAAAAGACAGTCGTATCTGTGAAAGATTGGAAGAACAGCGAAAATTGAAACAAAACAATTTTTGAAAAGGTTTCGTATTCAAAATTGTACGAAATGTTTTTATTTTTAAGATGACATGCAAATAATTACCTTTGATCATTTTCAATAATAATGTTTAATGGTGCATTAAAATAAATGTCTTGATTTTACTTTTTATATACCGAAAAGTGCTATTTTATTAAATGAAATTCAAATCTCTTAGTTGCCAATTTGTATGTTATTGAAAATCTATATAATTATGTACTGTAAAATTACGGAAAACATGCACTTTCAGAAGATTTCAAAGTTTATATATATATATATATATATATATATATATATATATATATATATATATATATTATTCTTAAAGTTATTTTTTTCTTTGTTTCGTCTGCCAAGAAATTCTAGAATTTTTAAGTTTTTGTTCTTATCTTTTTATTCTCAAAAGAGGTGTTACATTTATAATATTAATGTTTTATTAAATAGAGTTTTTCAGAAAATCTGTAATTAGTACCTTTGTTATTTTTTTCTATAGCCTTCGAATTGAATTAAAATATTATTTGATATTAATTGATTCTTAGGAAATTTCTTATAAATTCCCATCATAATTAGCAGGCTTTTACTTTTTTTAAAAGCTTTTCTTGTGATTATATTTTTGCTTAATGAATTTTAATATAATTGAAAAACTTATATGCGATGAAAATACTTTCATGTCTGATTTTTTTAATACATGTATCATTATTAAAAAACTTATTTTAAAAAATGCAATTTTAACAATATACTCATATATTTATTCGGAAAATAGAAAGTTTGAATTATTTTTTTTATTAATAATTCATTTTTCAGTTTTCTTCATATTTAATCTTTTAAATATTACTTTCAGTATATTGCATTTTATTGTGTTTTTTGTATTGTAGTTATCGCTCATTTTAGTATAGCATTTATACTATTTATTTAATTTGTTTGAATGCAATTTCTAGTTTATTGAATTTTTAACTTTTCAGAGTTCTCCATTTAAATATTTAATCAGCACTATTTGGAATTTCTTACCTGACTTTGCAGATTTGTGTATTAATTGCCCATTGAGGTAAAAAATTCTGAATAAAATATGAAACGCCAATATATTATTCAAATCACTTTTCAAAATCAATATTTTCTTGTTTCGCAGCTTAAAATCACATGAATTCTCCAGTAAGATCTCAAAATTTGATAATTTCGAGATTTTTAATTTTATAGGTGTTGAAGTTAAACTTTTATGTATGTAGATTTTGAAACTTGAAACATCAAGGTCAGGGATTTATTGCAACAAAAACTAGTATCCTTATTTCCAAGAATCCCCATTATTAAAAGGACAAACAATTTCAGTTTGCCGTATCCATATTCCAAAAATAATGTATATACTGACACAATTCATTGCGTAACTCTTAATTTAATGAATTCTAGAAATTTTCCTTAATATAAATTAGAGAATTGTTATATACTGACGGTCAAAAATTCTACCAAAACGTGTTGATGAAGGAGTTGAAAAACTTGTGATTTTAATCAGACTCTCCATTTCATCAAATTTCTTACTTTACATTTCACTTAAACAGAATGCCAGCATCTAGAAAGTTAGCAACTATAATTAAAATTCTTGCCACTAAAAATCCTTTTTATTTTATCAAATTCAAGCATTGAAAAGCCTCCAAATCCATTTTTATTTCATTTCTTCAAATGACATTTTATCTATTTGAAAAGATATCCTCTTTGTAGAATTGGTTATGTTTTTAAATTATTCTTTAGTATGACCTGATTCCTCATTAATAGGTAGATATTCATTATAATAACAAATATATATATAATTTATATGATTCCTATTTTCCGCAAACAAGCTTGAAGAGTTTGGTTAGTTATCATCCAGTTCTATTCGTGACTTTTGATTCTTTTGCAAAAGTCTAAACTTTAAAGTCTCAAACAGTTGAAACAACATTTTTTTTTTCCTTTCAAAGATTCGGATGATTAAGAATTCGTTACTGACGTAAGATAAAGAGATAAAGTTTATAAACCATCCGTTTTATTTAAAGACGGTAATATATATATTACAATTTGCATCACTGTTAGTTTAAAAAGATAAGATTCTCATTCGCGACTGGGTCTTTATAAGGGTAGGTTATCGTTTTCTGGTTAAAATCTTTTTATTTGATCTAAGACTGTTACTGTTTCGCTATAATTGAAAGCAAAAATGTTCATCAATCATAAATTTTGACCTTACTTTTCACAGGTATGATAAAATATGGAGCTAAAATGTAGATTATCTTATTAAAAAGCATTAACATGCATTCCTCAAAAATAACTTGAACTCTTTCATCGTAAAGAAGAATACTTGTAGAAGGGAGAGAGGGAGGGGTTGAAAGAGAAGTGCTAATCTTAAAAGTTGATTGCTTTTCACCAACCACCATGAATTTGTACTGTTCATGCTTCGAAAGCGAACAATCTCCAATATCGTTATTTAGAAACAACTAAATGCGAATTTTTTTCTTTCCCAAACACAGGCAATAGACAAGCGCAGACAACCATTTCTTGTTTTACCTTCGAGTTATAACGAGGTAGTTGAATCTGCCTGTTTATTTATTTATTTTTTGAGAGTATATCAACTGTAGTAATCAAGATGTCTACATATGTTCCTTTTGGTCTTGCATGCTCATATTTTTTGTAAAATGAAATGGACAAATGCATCTTTTTATTTTTTTGGTAAGTAAAGAATTTATTGGAAATATTTCGTAAATTTTGTTGAATTGCTTTAAATGTGGAAAGTTTTTATGTATGTTCTTAATTAAATATTCATGAATTTTATAAAATTGCCTGCTTTTCTACCTGGTTTTCTGTGTTAACTGAAATTTAAATTCACGTACTGCTTTTGATTCAGAACCAATCATATAAAATATTCCCACTCCTGTTCTGATTTCGATTCTAGGCGTAAAACTTGCTTTTGCTATAAATAAAGAAAATCTGAAAATTTTGATACAATATGAATGATTTTCCCTTCCTCTTCCCAGATTCATTTTTTGTTTATTTTGACGCTGAGTTTCCCATCCTGTTTTTTATCATTCCTAAAAATAGAAAAATATAGTCCCACATTTAAGCATTAAAATGTTTTTAATCAATTGACATTCATAAAAAACATGCAGTAAACGGTAAATACTTAATAAAGCTTTTAATCTTTTAGAATGCGAATTCCCATTGGCACTATAAAAATTTGCGTAAGTTTTGAGAAACGCTGATAACGTATCCAATTGTTTGTAAATTCTCAGATATATATTGATGCTCATTTTTATGCTTTCTTCATGTATTTTCCGTAATATTGGTATAATATTAATATCGGGATAAAGTATCGATCATTACGTGACTTTAGCTTTCTCATAAAATCAATATTTGGTCGAGCTAGATGTTTGAATCTATGTCGCTTCTTATTTTCTGTAATATTGGTATATATGTATTCTGTATTTATATGTATTTTCAGTAATATTGGTATAATATTAATATCGGGATAAAGTATCGATCATTACGTGACTTTAGCTTTCTCATAAAATCAATATTTTGTCGAGCTAGATGTTTGAACCTATGTCGCTTCTTATTGAAAAGTATAATCTAGCCCTCTAATAAAATTCAAAAACGGTGTTAAAGGATATTTTAATATTTCCTGTTAGCCATCTAATTCATTATTTTGTTTGAAGAATTTAGGGATGCTTGGCCATAAAATTTAAAGCCTTTCAAGTGATTATAATCCTCCATCTTGTTGCCTTCCAGAATCTTTCAGAAGTCGTGCAAATAAAGATATCCATCGAGTATATCCTAATTCGTATCTTTGATAAAAAGGTAATAATAGCTGGTCAATTTAATTTTTTAATAATGCTCTTAGTTTCACCATATTAGGTTAATTTTTCAGTAGTTAATTTACAAACTATAACGAATAGACAAAGCAAAATTTTATGTCAATACATTAATTAAATTATTTACTTGATGAAAATATTGCCAAAACCAGTGGAAGTGGTCTATCTGAAACTTTTTCGCCTACTCTCCAATAAAAGTCTTATGTCCCACCCAGCGTAAAATTGTGGACGTCAAGTAAGGCTGTGAGTAGAATATTGTCATCACCGAACAATAGTTTCGAAAAATTGATCGGTGGCATGGATATAGCTTTTTTATTGAATCTATCGTTCTAATATGCATTTTGAATTCTTTTCCCCTCATGCCTGAAACCCAAAATTTGACACGAAATTACACTTTCAGTGTCAAGATTACATACTGAATTTCATAAGTAATTACATTTGAGCTATTATTTGCTCAATATATCAGTTTATATGCTTAAGGAAGTACTAACCGGCAGATTGTCAATCTTTTGGTAGATTTGGTTCAAAATTTGATGGAAAGCTACATTTTAGATGCTAAATCTCTTTACGCTTTATAGTTATCTGATTCATTTGTATTCAAACAATTAAACTGGCAGACTTCCTTTGAATGGATTTCATTCAAAATTAGCTAGAAATCTACAAATTTTGTGTAAATTCATTTATCAAATTTCCTCCCCCTATCTCAAAGTGTTTTGGGACTATGACGTCGACAGATACAAAATCAAAACAGTTTTGTGAACTGAGTTTAGATGGTTCACAATTTTTAATTCTAATTTTCTGCGATCTCTATAATTTTCATATTTCATATACTAGAAAATAACTTTATTTTAGATTGTAAATTTGAGTTCATTTTCTGAAAATAATTATGGATCTTCTACAAAATATTTCCTTAAAAAAGCAGCAGATAATTTGTCGGATTTTCAATGAACAAATGGATTACAACCGTATCGGGAATAAGAAATTTTCTTTCTATAACTAAAATTTATTCATTTTACACAAGGTCATGTTTAAATTACTGTTAACATTAAATAAAATTTTTATTTAATGTTATTTTTTGAAAAATATTTTAAAATTCATAAATAATTTAACATATTCAAAGTCATTACAATAAAAATTCAGTTTTTAAAAAAATGCGTTGATAAAACAAATCTCAGATCAGAAATCTGGCGTTGAAGGAAAGGGGGGGGGGAGGGGTATTTTTTTACTTAATTTATAAAAAGTGCCGCAAAAGAGATCATATCAGAAAAATCGTGACATTTGTTGGTTTGTGAATTTTTATAGCATAATTTAGGGTCTTTGATAGATAATTGTTCCATCGTTTAAACAGAAAGATGTTTTCTACTCGTGAGACTGGAAATGTACTAATCTGTTTGCATTCTTTTCCATGGAGTTATTCGGAATGTTATTCGTTTCACTATAGTGAGGGTTGAAAGTAAATTTTAACCCGGAAAAGTAATTTAAAATGGAATCGCTTTAAATAAAAGACTGAAAACTGTTTGTTTCCAATATTTGTTTTTTCGTATCTTTAACTAAAACTTTTCTAAATATTTTTAAAATGTGTCGAAAGTAACATTTTCATAATGCAATTTCAATCTTTAAATATCTGCATGAGAAATTGCAAGCTTTCACATTACATTTTCGATTATTATTTTCTCTTTCTAAAATGTTCTAATCAAAGCCGACTATGTAATGTCTTTAAACAACCAGTTATATTATGAGTACCAAAAAAATGAAATACATGTAGACTCGGAAACTAACTAATTCAAAACTGAAAATGTTTCAAAACCCATTAGATAGAAACAGTTATTTTATTTTTTTCTCTTGCAAAAGTGTATGAATGTTAATTTAAAAGTTTTCCTGTTCAGTTGCAAGATTGTTTAGTTAAAAACGTCGTATTGAAATGTTATGTTTATTTAAGGGAACTTCTAATCTTTCTTGTGAAAGTTTAAAGCATTTTTGGAGAGATAACAACTTGTGTTTATCTTTCAAGTCATAAATCAAATTTCTCACTAGACCTTCTGAAATTTGAAATTCTACTAGAAGTATATTTTTCTGTACTATATGCATAATTCATGTTTCTGCATTCCTAATCTAATTTTGGAATTTTATTCAACTAAAGGAAAGTTAAAGGCATTCCTTTGTCTCTAAATACTTTTTCTGCGCATTAGGTTAAGCTTTGAAGTAACATTGCTTATTTTTGAAAACGAAGATAAAATAATTAGTTTCTAAATATAATAGATCAATAATTACATGATTAGCGTGTTTGATTTTCTGAATTCAACAGTCGGTATTCCTAAAGACAATATGAAAAAAAATCTAATTAACAAAATGATAAGTTCCTTGTTCCTTATTTTGCATTAAAAGGTTTTTCATGAATTTCCTTTTATTTTTAATTATACATATGATTAAAATGCAATTCCAAAATATTTTCTTCAATTTCAATTACCTGAATGAAGTTGGCGTTAACACTCAAACTTCTTGTGTTTTCATCTTCTGTCTTTCCTTAACGTTTTATCCTGGAAATTTCTATTCCAGTTTCAACGCTGTTCAAATTTTAATTAAGCGTAATTCTTTTTCTTTCTTTTTTACCTCGATGATAACAACCTCTTTTACGATTTATCATTATTTTATGTACCTAGTTCCTACAGTGGTGTGGACAATATATTTTGAGCTCTGATCATGGCATTATTTCTTCGCTTTAAGATAATCGTTTAGCACATGCAACCATTTCTTGAGCATTTACAGATGCACGGGGTCAATTTGACCCCAAAATGTCTAGCACTTACTCCTTATATTATTGGCTACTTGTATAAAAATAAAATATGGTCAAAGTAACTAAATATTTTTTCATGCAAAAATGTTCCATTTAAGACATAAAGCGAATTTAATAAGAAAATCCGAAATTGAACTTACCATCTTTTTTTTCCATACTTTTTCCTCATTCATTTCCTTTTTCCCATTTCCATTCATCTAAAATTTATTAACTTTAAACGAAGAAGTTTTTTCTATATAAAAGTATTGAATAAAGGAAATCTATATTCGACATAAGATTTGAGTTTGAATTTTTTTTTTTTTTTTGGAAAACACAACTTAAACATATAACTTTTTATATACATTATAAAAAATAGTTTTTAACATTTCTCATTAAGAATAAAATGAGTTTTATCATATTATTTATTCATATTATGAGGGAATGAATGTACTTTATAAAGTATGTTGCTTCTTTTTTTTCATGAGTAGGAAAAGATTTTCTGTAAGAGTTTCTAGATTATTCAGAATCTGCATTTTGTTTCGATTCTATATAATGACAATTTTCCAAAATTTCTTCAATATCTCTAGAATCTGAGCTGTCACCATTTTTACTATCAATACGACCACTAATGAGAAAATATTTCTGAATATCTGTTGTCCACGTTCGTAAGCTCTTAGACATTAAAAGAATCTGAAACACTAGAACACACAGGGGGTCCATTTAACCTCCACATTCTAGTAACAAAAATGAGATGCAATATTACATTGATTTCTGCTGTTTAAATCTTCTTCTAACCCTCCCATAAAGGCATAGGAAGTAACAGATGTAAATTTTCATGAATTCCTAGAACAAAAAAAAAGAAAGGATGTGGTCAAAACGACTCCGTGTGCATGTTGACGGTTTAACCCTTTAAAGGGACATTTGTTTCTAGTCATATTATGTTAAAATATTTTTAGGCTTGAAATTAGAATAAGAAAAGAGATTCAGTTTGCTTATCAGATAAATTTAATTTAATTTGATTGATTAATTAATTTGGTTAATTAATAATTAACAAATCAAGACACATCATTTTGATTGAGATAAAGAACTGGAGCATCTAAATTTCTGTCTTTCTAAAAAAATTTGTGAGAACTTATGCCAACTTACAAAATTTCATACACAGATTGATAAATTTGGTGGGATGCATACTACTTCCCACGGCCCTAGAAAGGGTTAAAACATCACTAACGCACGGAAGTTTTGTCCGCATGGCGCCCGCTAATCTTGGCGCCAGGGGCATATAGACTCCACTTTGGCCACCCAGTCGCTACGCGTCTGAATTCTCCGACTGCTGCTACTTCTCTACCTTTTAATTGTCCACTACCGAAACCAAGTCTGAACCGTAGAAGAGGAACAGTGAGTGAATTTTATCTCCCTTCAATAGCGTCAATTGCTCTGCCTTTTTAACCCAGTTCCCCGAAGAAGGGGAAACGGTGGCAGGTCAATATACTCATTTTACCTCAAATGAAGAAGCATTGCGTTTACTGCCCATTCCTGGATAAACAACCTCAAATTGTCCATCCGAATCCATTCACAAGTAATCATCTAGAGAGATGTAATGCCAATGATTACAAATCGTTTCAAAAGTTTAAAGAAACATCATATACGTGTATCTCATGGAACACAAAAAGCTTTGATTTTCTAAAATTATATATTCTATTGAATATGAAAGGTTAAAGGAATAGAATACTCTTTACATGATAAAAAAATTCAACAGATTCTTTAAACTTAATTAAAATTCCGAGAATAGCTCCAATTTTTTAATACATAATTTAAGTAAATGTAAGGGTAAGATAGATTTCATTAAAATGAAAGAACAGACAGAAAAAAAAAATTGTTTTTGAGAAATGAATATGTAGTACATGTTTGCCCGATGTAACTACAGCAATTCATCTTGGTTCGATTAAATTTTCAGTAAACATTCCCTACTTTGCTCTGCAAAATAAAATTTATTGATCACATTGTTAAATCATATTGAGCATGAAATATTATATAAAGACTTCATCCATGCAAAACGAAAGAGAATATTTTATTTAAGTTAAACTCAGTTTTCAGTAAAATTTCCCTTCTTTTAGGTAGAAGGTAAATAAAATGCATTGATCTGAATAATATACATAGATGAAATAAATAAGTTGGCAAATAATTAAATTTAATTGACGAAAAATGATTGATAAATTGACGAAATATTAAAAATACATCCAAAGATATTTAATATTGCATTCTAGATTTTATGCAGTTAGTTTCGAATATCACATTTGACAAAGCAGCAGGAACTATTCTACAAAGTTCTACAATTTATTTCATTTGTGATTTGACAGCTTTTGTCATAGTATTTCAAAGTTGTGTTTCATTCTCTTTTGTTAAAATCATTAAATATCAAAGCTTAAAAATGCTCCCTAAAGTTGAATATTTTTATTTTCTTTTAAGCGAAATATATAAAAAGAAAATATTTAACTTTCGAAAAACTCATTGAGATTTTGACGAATCTCCAAGTTCAGATCACCCTGGCTACGAAAAAGACATTTTTAGGATTATATCTACGAACAAGATTATTCAAAAACACTTTGAACTGGATAAATTAATATAGTGGTATATGGTCCACCATATTATTCTATCCATAATCTTGGTATATGGTCTTGACACCGAATTTCTAGATATCTATCAAATTTTGAATGAAACACGATAACTACGAAACAAAATGAGGTACAGGGATAAAATTTCGTATTTCGTACAGAGATTTAATATCTAAGTATTACGTATATATCAAATTTGGAACCAAATCCGTCAAAGGCCATCTATCGCTCTGTACTATTGCATGCACCTAAATTCCATTATACAAATACATATATAATAAATTAAAACGAAATCCGGTGCACAGTTTTATAATCTAAAATGATATTCAAAATTTGATAAAGAACTACATCTGACAAAAGGCTGACCCACTGTCGGTCTGTACCTTTACGAGAATGTAAACGAGATAAATCGTTAACCCAATGATTTAAATATTTGAAACTTGGAATGCGATTTTGTATCACAACTGTAATTCTATGCAAATTTTGTTTTCAATCGATTTGAAACAGGCGTCCAGCTTACATTTGGTTTTCCGGTCCTTGTGAATTATCTGCATCTCTAGATTAAAGTCCTAGATCGAACATTTATAAGATCTTTCATAACTAAGCTTCAAAAATGGCATTAGGTAATTAATATACAAATACGTTTATTAGAAATAATACAAAGAAGTTCTGCGAGGTCGTTCCCGCTGGTTTAATAATCAATCTCAAATATGTATCAATAGCAATTAATTTATATTTTTCTAGAACGTCATCTTAAAATTCTTAAATTAATTCTTTCATACTTTATTTTCTTCTATAATATATCATTCATGATTTCAGAAAGCATCTTTTTTTTTAATTCTCATGTCAGACTCAAAATTCCATAGGAATACATTTATATTATTTTATGACTAGGTCATGTGATGATAGGTGATAGTTACCATTTTGTGTGAAGCCTGCATTATGGAAAGTATTGTCTGAGACACTGACTGATTTACTCCTGATATCCACATAAAATCATGCATTCAAAATACCTGTCTTATTGGTAATCTCATTTGATGATTGTTATTTGAATGTGAGATAAAAAAAAAAAATATTAGCAGAATTTTTTTTTTTTTTTTTTTTTTTTTTGTTTCTTGAGATCGTTATTAGAAGGCAGTTAAAAATTCCATCTATCATAGTTTGCTTTCAGATTTCATACCTTTAAAAGCAGCATAAAGTTTATATGATTTTATTAGACGCATTTAATAATTATAATAATTGCATTCATATAAGCAGTATTCATAGAAGAATAAACTATCGAGAATTTAGGAATATCCTCTAAATTGTTAAGCTGATTACTTTTAGACAACAGAAACTGAAAAGCCAGAAAAATGAAGTTGAAATTTTTTAGTCACTAGTCCATTGAAGCCTGTCATTTCCTTTCAGTTCCTGCCTCCCCCCATCAGTTTTTATTTTACTTCCGCACTGCACACATACATACATGGATGGCATGCCCCTCCCCCGATAGGGGAGGTCCCGATCTGCCCAAAGAAGGGTAGGGTGTAATAAATCTCAAATATTTGACAGATATTTATCTTTGAATAGCTTTTACATGAACAAGATTCAAATCTTTATTGTCAATCTTTAGCGGATCTTTTTTCTGTACTATCTTTTATTCTGGTTACATATGTTCCAAAAGAAATAATTTCTTGGAAGACTGATAAAATAGCCTGCAATGACATATCTCAATTAACTTAATTAGAGCTCTTTTAAATTTTAATATCAAACAAAGCACAAAAATTGGATATCCAAGATTGAGAAATTCAAAGTGGATATGTGGGTAGATATCCACTTTCAAGTGGATATCTACGACCAATTCAAAGTGGATATGTGGGTAGATATATAGGATATGAAGGTGAAATCATAAATCTTTGAATTAATATGCATCTCTCAGCAACTTTTTTTCAACATCAAGTTTGCTCTATTATCTTTGTAAAACTTTTACATGTAAGAATATTAAAAGATATGCAATACATAGATGTTAGAAAACATTTAATTAAGGTATTTGCAAATATATAGTGTTGTTTTGCGTGCATTCCAGTAATTAAATTCTAAATTTCCTATTACTTTTTAAATAAATATGATGTTAGCGTAACCACAAAATTACAAGTTCGTTATGCTTTATTGAAAAAATATAAGCTAGCTCATAGTAATAATAGGGCAAGCGAACTTTGATTTTTTTTTCATATACTTTGTTAATTTAATACAAATATGATATAAATACGATTTTTTTACTATATGATGCGAATCTAATTTTCTAACCTTTTGCTATGCCCTGCAAAATTTAAGAAACTTTGAAGCCTACTCTGAAACATTGTAATATGTTTCAGTAGTAATTTTCCATAGTTTGAACTATACTGAAATTTGCTTTGATTGCGCATGTTAAAACGGATTGAAAGCATACAGTTTTTTCAGTCTATTCATTTCGCAAAATTGCCAAAACGTGACACCTATTCTTCAGATCGGGTTTTAAATAATGTTATGACACAATATTATTATTTGATATTTATTTGCTGCGTTAATTTGCCCAAATGCAGCGATATCTTCTGTCATCAAGAATGTTAATGATTGGGGTATCAAGTCTTTTATGCTTAAAAGCAGTGAAGACTCAACTATCCATATGCGCGCAATAAATGTTATGTTTCTTAGTAAGTCAACCATCTAACTCTCCGACCCGCCCGAATTTAAACCATAAAACTGAATGACCGGACCGCCGCTACAGCAACATTGGCGGAAACTGTGGTTGAGTCCTAAGGGCCGCCACCGGCCACGGTACAACCCTCCCCGAAGGAAGTACGTCCCGTCATAGATGGAAGGAGCCAGATCCCCCACCTATTAGTGTACCCTCCAGGGTGGCGAGATCCAACCACCATACCGGAAGCATCTCATCCTCATTTCGAGGTGCCCCCCGGGGGTTTATGTTTCTGAGTAAAGTAGAGTTGTCATTAGGAAAAAAAATGGAAATAATTTCTGTTTGAAAAAAAAATTCCGACAAGTTATATTTATACTTTTTTCTGCACAAAGCCTAAGAATACATCTTCGATTAAAAGGTCAAGAATTCTAAGCACTCCACTGGCTCCACTTCTATTACATAAAATTCCAATGTTTCAGAAGAAATACTATTTCTTTTAATTGGTGTTACGGCTGAGAAAAATTGCTTTTATTGAGTGTTTTATAGAGTTTTGGTAAATAAACTGTAAATTGTAACAAATATTCGAAATTTTGTAGGACCTTGCTTATTTTGGAATCAATTGGGAAATTACAAAAAACCCTAGGCTCACAACTAAGGCCTATGCTTACACCTTTCATGTAGAAGAAATAAGGCGATAACTTTATATTAAAGTTAATCTTTTTGGGTTGGCATACCAGGATTTAAGAAAAAAAAAAAAATAGAAAAATCATAGTGATGGTTGGTATTTATATATATGTGTTATATAAAAACCTTCAGTCTAAAGAAATTGTATATACTTTGTCAAAATCTTATGTATAAGATACCCTGCCCTGAGAATTTAGTATTCTACATATGAACAGTAAAACTTATAATCTATATAAGCTTTCAACAATGGAAGAAAATCCATTGATTAGATATATGATGAAACAATGAAAACAGTTTGAATTTCAGGATAAAATTGCAATCTGTTTTTGTCAATTAGACATATGTATAATATTTAAAAATTATCAAAACTCAGTAAATATTCTCATGGTTATTAAATTGGTATCATTAAAAAGTCCATTTTTATAGTATAAAATAATAAAAAATTGAACTGTAAAATGCGAAATTCAGCTTAATGTTTAATTAAAATAATATATAATATTCAGAGGGGCTTGTGTCCACCTTCCAAGGTATATATGTTTTAAATTTGGTAGTTGTTGGTCAAACGTCTAGCCAACATATACATTACCTTTATTGGTAGAGATAAAGATGACTGTGTGTTTTGGCTCTCGACAGACCAGACCGTTTGATCTACAGCTACGAAATTTGGCATAAGTATACCTTAAAGGATGAAAATGTGCATATTGGAGTGATTTTTTTTTATATTTTAAGTAGTACTTTAATTAAGACAGATTAAAGAAGCGAGATTACAATATCGCAAAATTTAAAAGCTTATTCCTCGTTATTAACTAATAATGAAGATATAATTGTGTGTATCTGTATGTTGTGGTGTTCTGTAAGTTTGACCGTTTGGCTTACTTAGACCAAACTTGATACATATATAATTTTAGAAGTGAAAATGTGCACTTTGGTGCGACATTTTCAAAAAAATCTTCTTGAATTTTAATCGATTAAAAATCAAGTTGAATTTGGAAGATTTTTCGTTATAATTTCCGAAAATATTACAGTACAAAAATTAATTTTACATCATTCTGAAATTCAATAAATTGTCTTTTAATTTAAATCAATTTAATAGCTGTGTGAATTTTTGCTGAATTTCAGCAATTTATATAATTTATTTCAAAAAATTTAAGACTCGTTTAGTCATTTAAAATAACTTTGTCGGAAAGAATTTTAAGAAAATTAAAATCGATGTGCTTTATTGCTGCTAATAATATATTTGAAGAACTCGCAAATGTATTTAGCAAGTTTATTCAAAATTGAAGATTTTTTTTTTTTTTTACTTTCTTTCCCTTTTTCCAAAAATAATAATTATATTAATTTATAGCCTGAAAACAAATCTTTTATTATTAATAATAGTGAATTGTTTTGCTTTAAAAATATTCAGACTTTATTAATTTTCTCTGGTAGAAGGTCTAATAGGCCCATCCTTTTTTAAAATATAAATTGGTTTCCAGTTTGAGTTTATTGATGAGTCTGATAGGGCTTTAATAATATTGGTTTTTAATGGTAAAGATTAATACATTTATGTTATACCTTGCTTGTATGAGAGAAATGAAGCTTCTGTAAATGCTTTCTATTTTGATTTCTATAAAGAAAAATTAAAAAAGTTAAAAAGTTAAAATTAAGCTGGAAGCTGGTTCGATTACAAATGCGTTATGTTACAAATCCCCCCCCCCAAAAAAAAACTTCGTGACTTTGTAACTGTGGATTTAATATCTGATTTAGATAATACTATATTTTAATATATTTTTATTACATTTAATATATTTAATGCCGTATTTTATATAAACTCTCCCGGCGAGTTAATAACTTACGAAAACTCTTCCATACTTTTTTTAATGAAAATTTAAATTCTGAATGAATGTCCTAAACTAATTTTCGGCTATTTCAGAATTCTAATAAGAATCTTCATATGTAATATAAATCTTTCGTTCACATTCTGTGTAGCTTATTTTCTGATATGTAAAAGAAATATGTATTCTAAAGTATTTCATATTTGAAGGTTAATATGTTTTCATAAACTTGTATATACATTGCTTCATTTCATAAATATTTTTCCACAGGGGAAAAAAAATTATTAAATTCTCTCTTAAATGTTCTTCCTTTCTAACTATCTGTAGAATATCTAGCGGAGAAACATAATTTTTTCTTATTATCAGTTTTAATTAATGTATAAATTTTCGATAGATATTTATAGAGTTATAGTATGACTCTTACTTCAAATTAAACCTGTAATGGTTTTGGAAATATTTGATATTATTTTCATTGAAAAAAAAGCGTTTTATTTTTAAAAATAAAAGAAATATTTATGATAATTTATAAATAATAATAAAAATACTTTTGGAAACACAGGCATAATATTTCTGTTGTTGTTTCTAATAGCACTTGCCATGGACAAGCTCGCTGACGAAATCAGCGATTTTAAGTTGAGGGTGCGTCTCTTGTTTTTTAGTAGCGCCAACTAGGGCCAAGAGTACGTCTTACCTACTCACGCATCACATTTGCTTGCACAGCCCCTTTTTACAGGCGGGCACATTCACACATCTCACAGAACAGATGAAGAACAACCATGCTCGAACCGGGACTCGAACCCAGGACGCCCAAATCACGGGGAAGACGCGCTATCCCTAAGCCAGGACACCGGCATAATATTTATATTTTAGTATAGCAAAATAAAAGAAATATATATTAATTATTTCAGTCATTCCAAAATGGCAACTTGTGCTAAAGGATTTTAAAGCTTTGAGGTTCGGTGACATCAACATGGTGCCATTGCCATGAGTTGGATATTCTCTGGGACATCAATATGACATCAAGAAGCAGAGTGCTGTTTGCCGGTAACGCATGCGATTGGTTTGTCACTACCAGATAATACATACACCAATTGCATTAAATTAGAAAAATCACGAATTATACCTTTCTTGCAAAGTTGCGTTACATTTGAGAGGCTGCTTTATTATGTCATCGAAAACAGAAATATGAAATAAATGCAGAATTTTATTAAAGTAAGATTATATTTTTAATTAAATATCTAAAAATAACAAATGTTTTTTTTTTTCAATAACCATGATGCCTTACTTTTTTTTTTTTTTTTTTTTACCTTTGGCATTCCATAAAAATCAACTCAATTTATTACATTATAATGCATTTTGTGGTTTACATTTATAACATTTAATGAATAATTTTGCAGAATTTTCCAACTACAGATAAGTGAAAATGTTATTTCTTATACGTTGAGAGAACACCCAATGCAGAGAATATCTTGGCGACTGGCAGAACCTAGTCGCCAGAATTCAACCATAATAGGAGTGTGTCAACAGGGGCTCAATCTTCCTGTTTTGTAATTTCATCATAAAATCTTTCTTTTTCATTGAATGCAAAACAATAAAATTAAAATAAGTGAAAAAAATATAAACGATTTTTATCTATTACTAATTGTTAAGAAATCCACCTGTTAAATCCTGAAATATATAAATAAAATAAAATAAAATAAGGGACGGGCCTTGTGTTTTCGACAAGTATTGACAATCTTTCAGTACCGATAAAGCAGATAAAATATGTCGTCAGAAGTGGGTGGAAAGAGAGAAGAGGGGATTGACCAGCACGCTTTGTACACATAAAGGGACTAAATTGACTGATGGTAGATTCTATCGGTTACCCCCAACAGCGCCCGTAATCTCTTTAAAACTCATGTCAAATCTTTTGTGGATCTATCATTCTTTCTTATCGCTGTAATTAATGGGAGTGGACCTATTGCGAATTGGGGAGGAGGAAATATTAGATTCCACCAATAATATTGAATATTTATATTTTCTTCCAATGTCTCTGTGTTGTAGACAGCTCAGATAAGCGGGCAATGATATAAAAGCGCTTACAATCTTTTGCTATGTATAGTGTCTTGAAATTTCAAGTGTGTGTGTAAGTGTATTCATGATGAAATTTTGGATCGGATATTTGGCAGCCCTTCTAGCCGTCTGTTACATAGGAGATTCTGCAGAAGACGCTCAATGGGAAACTGTATTGCCGTCGTTCTTTAAAAGAAAATATCGTGCCTGGAGCACGAACGATACGTGCAATTATGAAAGATTAAAGAGTTTATCCACAAATGGTAAGTAAAATTTCAAATATTTCTTTCGATTCTATTACGAGAAAGCCTTCTTTTGAAAATGAATTTTCTTTTATTTACAGTACATTTATTTGATTGATAAATATAAAATATTTCATTTCTGCTAATACAGAATATTATTGTTCTATGGGTTTTTCTTCATTTTGTAGCCGTAGCATTATTAATATACTGTATGAATAATTTCAACCAAAACTTTGAAATACAAAGGAAAAAATGCTTTTTTTCTTCGAAATGTTATAAGCGTATACATTTTTTTTTTTCAAATAATGGTTGAACAATAATCCTAACATTGTGATAGAAGACATTCCGTGCATGAAACAAATACCTACATTGATTACGAAATTTTTGATCTTGCATAAAAAAAAAAGGAAAATATTCACTGCAATCTAACCTTGAAAAATTTTTGCCACAAGAAAAAGTGATTAAACGTCCGAAATATTTTTAAGCATACTAAGATGAAATGCATATTTCAGTGTATTATAATGCATATTCAGTGTCTTACTGTTTTATTTTATAGAAAGTCTAAAGCAGTATATTTCTTTTATTCTTAACGCATTTTAACCTTTTCGGTCCTGATATGCATATATATTTAGGAAATCGGTTCCCTAATAATAAATAAAGGCTGTTTATACATAGATTGTCATAAAAACATCCATTTTTTTAGATGGGATTTAAAATTTTAAACATGATAAAGTCTGGTCAAAAGGGGATTCGGACAAATTTCACTCCGTCGCAGATGAGCGAAATGCTTGTTTATTATGTATCTCAAATAAATTATGACATTTTTAGAATTAAAAAAAAAATAGAAATAAGATTTCAGTGAAAAATTATCCCAAAACTAACGTACCCGTATTTCTCTAATGAATTCTTGAACATGTCTTAGTGTATTCGATTTCATGAAATTTCAAAATTATGCTTATGGAACTGACACAAACATTTATAAGATGTAATTTGTAATTCAGTGTCATTGATAAACATCTCGTTTTCCTTTTTATCCTTTTTAAAGTTTCCCTTAAATGCTTTATTTTTTTAAAATCATTGTTATTCCTAATTTGAATATATTCCCAGGGAAGAAATTGTACCAATAGCTCTTTATTCCTAGCATACTTACTTTGACTTCAGATCATACCAGTTTTTCTAAATGATTTACTTTTTAACCTCTTAGCTGCGGTATTTTCTCATTTCAGCAATTTATGTTTCATTGAAAAAAAACGTCGGGCAACATACAATTGTTTGGATTTTCTCTTGCGGTTATATAAAATATTTTAAAACTCAAAAATAATGATTTTAATTCATTTTCCAACTTATATAAAACGCAATATACATTTATATATCATTTTTTTGTATAAATTAAACAATATAGAATTTAAATAAAAAATTTGTAATTTTATTCTATGTATATCAAATATAATAATTTTCATTCCATTATAATTAATATAATGCTATTTTAACCGTTTATATCGAAAATGTAATTGAAAAATATATCATTATATTGGACTATTTTGAGATTAAAAGAGCATTGCCTTAAAGGTAACTCTGCTGCTATATTATTTTCGTTCATACAAAAGATCGAATATTCAAAGATTTTCAGAATCTTTATTTTAAATACATTAGTTTGGTTACAGATCAAAACGGCTAATTTCTTGAAGTATATTTAAATTTCAATAGATATTCGGTAATATCTTTAAAATTTTCAGACCAATAAAAACTTTGAAATTCAATTGTTACAAATTGGAGTATGTAAAACCTACTTTTATTCATGTATCTTAATTATTTACAGAAAATATTCAATTATGAAATATCCCATTATGAAATTTAATATTTTGTCATCTTAATTACATCATTTAAAAATTTATAAACAATGATTCTGTGTTTCTAAAGATTTCATAAGTGTGTCTAAAACGATTATATTTATTCATAGTAGTTTACAGAATTTAATTATTATACCTGGAAACCAATATATGGCATACATAAGAATAAAAATATCAAACTAAATTACTGCATACTTTAATAGTTTTGAACCGTATCATCTTTTAATATTGTTCTTGTGATTTGTGTAAAGGTGTATCAAAGTTAACGCAAAGTTTGAATTTACCACCATTTGCACAGTAAAGCTTTTGCAACACTTTTAAAAAAATTATTCGACAGCTGATAGTTTAGGGTTAGTAAAAATGGAAAGTTGTGAGATAGAACAACATGTTAACGCAAGATTTGAATTAAATATGAAAAACAAAGTTTTGTCCCTTTAAATTGTTATATTTTATTGATTCGCCTAAGATAAGGTTTTGTATGGAATAATGCATAGGGCAAATTGCTTACACGACTTTGCTAGCACATGCGCACTCTTTTGTGAAATTTTCCATAGCCATTTTGCATAAACGTGGCTAAATTTCATTGATGAGGCATTGAATTTCTCCCTTCAATGCATGCTTGTTTATGGCTTGTTGGCATGGACCGTTGACTTCAAATAACCCCATAAAAAGAAGTCCAATAGTGTTAAATTATACTATCTAGAGTGTAAATTCTAAAATTTCAGAACTGCGGCAGCTAGACTTTCATTCTTTTTGAAATATTTTTCAACAATGAAAATACGTTGTACTATCGTGTAACACTCAATTTTTACTAGCCGTAAACTATCAGCTGTCAAATGATTTTTTGATAGAGTTATCAACACTTTACAGCACGAATTCAAATCTTCACATGGGAAATTCAAATCTTGCTTTAATTTTCGGACGCCCTTTATAACTAATTAGCATTTAGCTTATTTTCTGTGTACATGTACTGTAGAATACTACATTTGTAAAGGAAAATTTTTTCCTCTCATTTTATGAATTTATATTAGTTTGCATAAATAATTATTTTGGACTTATTTGATTTAAAATCAATTGATTACTGACGCTATTTCTCTACTTTTTTCAGTATCTCAAGTGTGGATCGACGATGAAACTGTACACTCGGCGAAGGCCAGACCAGCTATAAATCATCACGGTGTTAGAAAAGTAGAATTCCGTTTGGAATTTCACAGACTTTCAAGAAAAAACATAGCCAATTTGGTGAAAAGAAGAATTGTTGCTGACATCATACCAAAGGGCAATAAGCGAGATCGATTTAACGTAACCGCCTTGACTGTCTTTGTAAATGAAAACATTTTGGAATTGACTTTTGATGTCACAACTTTGTATGAAACCTCAAAAGTGGACTTTCTGGATGATATAAATTTTAATTTTAGAATCGTCCGCTTGAATGGAAAAACAATTAAATTATTAATGAGAAAAAATCCAAAAGGATTTATTATTTTGTATGAAAGTGTGGAAACCTGTAATTTTATGGAGTTTCTTCATCACGATGGACGTTTCGGGAGGTCTCAAGTTTTTCATCGAATGAAAAATATTCCGAGAAATGATTTGAAATCCGCACCTTTCTTACCAGACTCCCGATTATGTGAATTAAATGATTTCTCAATATCTTTTATGGATATTGGTTTAAATTGGATCATTTTCCCTGAAGTAGCAAACATTGGGATATGTGAAGGAATCTGTTCCATCAATTCTGTTAAAACTGGATACAGATTGTTGCAAAATGCATTCTATTACAAGGCAAACAAAGGTCAACCGTCATCTTGTCGACCATCTAAATTCGGTTCGATGACTATTATTTACATAGACTATTCAGATGAAATGCCAGTCATAGCCAAATTTACTGGCATGATTGTCAAACAGTGCAGCTGTATGTAAGTGGCATGTAGAACATTATTATTACAAGTTTAATTCAGATGAAAAATTGTATTTTAATGCATATGCTTTCTTATTATGTAAAAATTGTATTTTAATGCATATGCTTTCTTATTATGTAAAAATTGTATTTAAATTTATATTTTTATGTTAATAAAAACAGAACAGTTTTCGAATTGAATTGTGATAAACATTCTTTTAATTTTTAGCAGTTTGATGCCATTTTAAAATGTTTTTTTTCTCACAAGAAATTTACCAATATAATAAACCTGAGGAAGATTTTTTTCCTGATATTTGATTAGCAGATAAATTTAAGTGATTTTAAATTTATTTCTTGCTTCGTTATATACTTTTCAATAGTTATTGCATATTACCAATAAATTATATATATAATATAATATGACATATAAAGTTTTTCTTAGTTATTTGAAACTATAATAAAGCAAAGATAATGTAAAATTTTTGGTATAATTCATAAAATATATCAAATCCAACTTTAAAAATAATTGTGCACTTTCGATAAGAATCAAATTATCTCTAAAGGGGTGAGAATGTTGCATCTTTCATTGACTTTTGAAATTAATTTTCTATTGACTTTTTTAATAAGTTTACTATTTTGCTGAGGATGCAGAAATTAACTCTGTTAGTTTTACTTTTATCTCATGCTTCAAAAAATAACATTTTGTATTTTTATATTTTGAAATTATTTTTTAAAAATATTCTTGCATGATGGGTAATGGTACAACATGGTACTATACCTTTAAGTTTTACTCTGTACTTATATGAAAACAAACGTAAAGGATAAAAGGACTATTTAAAGCTCAATTTTTTGAACATATGAATGGCTTTTAAATTTTTCATAATTTTTAAAACATTCGTTTTGTTTAAAATGTATTTATTAATTTTATTATTTAATGAATGAGAATTTTTACTCAACTTTATAGCTTGAAAAATCTATCGGAATTTTCAGAATTCATGTTTCAGAAACCAAACATTGTGCTCTTAGTTACTATTTTTCTTTACATTGCTATTAAAAAAAACTATCACTTCTTTTTAAAAATTTATTCCTTAGTACCAAAATGTTTTTGAGAGAAAAAAGTACTTTGGGAAGAATATACGTTGTAATAAATATCTTTATGTAAATATATCTTAAAAGTAGTGGTTTTAGCTTTCAATTTCTGAAATTAAAACTCTTTTAAAAGTAATAATGTGAATAGCTCAGTATTTGAATTAATTTATAGGAAATGAGAAGTATTAATTTATAGTAAAATTTATCTTGATTTGTTCCGATTCTATAGATTTCCCATGAATTTGTAGCACGTTAAAAGGTGACATTAAAAAATTACTTAACTTGAAAATTTAAACTAATGACAAAAATTAAATTTTAAGCTAAAACAAAGTTTTATTGAGATATTAAAGCTGTGAAAGTCTAAAATTATTTTCGTGATCCAGTGAAAATATTACTCTTCCCTTCCAATATTTCTGTCAAGCCACAATGGCTACGTATGCATTCACTATTGAAACATAATTTTATACTATTTAAAAGGGATCTTTCAATATAGATATAATTATAAAGCGAATTCCTGCAAGTTGAATGCACCCTTTCTTCCTTTTCAGAAATGATGAAAAAATGGTAATACAATATACCGAAATGATAAAAAAAATGCCTTATCTCAAATTTATTTATTAATTATAAAGAACTAGTGTGAATATTTAATTTGAACCAATCTTCAAAATACCCCACATATTTAGAATTTCTCCGAAATAATTTCGATGTACCGATTTCTAAATATTATAAATAAAAAAAATATGCTTAAAATAAAAATATAAAGATTATTATGGATTAATATTAAAAGGTGCAAAAATAAGAATAGATTAAAATTTGCCTGGAATAATTAATTTGTATTTGTTTATTTTTTATCATAATTTGTTGAATAGCTGTTTTTCTGAATGCTACCAATCCATTTAATTGAAAAATAAGCTTCTGGAAAGATTTATTAAATTGAGTGTTGTAAATCTATTCAATAAATCCATAATTGTTTCACGAAATATGATATTTGAGATATGTTATTCGTTGAACCTTGAAGAATAAATGGTACAAACTGATTTTTAACAAGTACTTACGATATTACTAAAAAACACTCTTTTTATGAGAAAACGCCATCAGTTCCTGGAACGCTCTTTGAAATTTCATCTAAACAGTGCATTCAAAGAGGAATCGCCTTCTTATTGCCTTTAATTTACAATTGTATAGATAAGAAACCATAGTAAACTTTCTGTTATACTCTGGATAAGAACAGAGACATGGAGATAGCGGAAACGGTAGATTGCCATACCTGTCTTTAACCCTTTAAATAACAGTCCAGGAGACAAGAAACATACTGATTTTTATCACTTTTCTATTTATCATCAAACGTTACTCACTCACTTTGACTCCAATTGGGAAAAAAAAAAATGCTCCAGACATGCTCACTTCTTTGAACTGCTTTAGAGATTGCACAGCGTTATCTTTTAACTTCATGGAGTCAACAAGTCAAGTAAGAAGCAGGAGTGGCATTAGTCTGCCCAATGGAGACTACAGTCTGCTCTACGGGGGAGGTCACAGTCTGATTGACGGAAGAATGTAACTTATTGTACGGGAGGAGGGGTGTGATCGTGATTTTCTGACCCCAACCCTTTTCTTACCAGATCTTTATCTTTTAGACGTATAACCCACTGTGTGAATGGAGGATAAAAAATTTGTCAAAGTCTATACAGGATTTTTTTACTATGTCATTTATTATCTTAACTGTACAGATATAAAAAAAAATAATTGTTCTCTGCCCGCTGATAAAGTTAACCGGCAATCACGTAATTATGTTGCCTTAATTAGAAACATTTTTAATTGTTAAAAAATTTAGAAATTATTCAAAGGCTGACTAATATTGAAGTTGGATGATTACTTTTAAGTCAAAGATTAACTCATTTCTCACTTTCCATTAATATATCAACGAACTTTGTCTCGACTCGGATATATTAATTATTTAATACCATAATATAAATATTTTATTATGTTAAATATAATCAACAGGGGTAGTTTAAAATTTAGACTTGTAAAAGGATGACAATACAATTAGTGACTTATCATCACTTCCTTGAATAATAATTCTATTAATCTGTTCGGTATTAATATTACATATTATTTATGAAAAAATTAAATATCACTAATTGTACGAAGTGACTTTTCAATACATAATTTCAAATCACATATTGAAAAAAATGCCTTAACTGTTTCGGATATCGGAACTTCTTCAAAAATCTGATGATTGATTCATCAATTGCTGTGCCTATATATAACAAAAATGTGATGATTAAGATAATCTTAATATTTTTCTATTCTCAAGATTTGTAACATGGAAAATAGTCGCAAAATAGTTGCAAGAACAGAATTACAAACAGACATATAATACAGAAAAGCGTAACTTGAGGCTTTAAAAGTTTAGTCTTATCTCTAGAGTAACAATAGCTTGGTAATTTTTAACGAGTTTCTTCATAAATACACAGTTATTTTTTAAGGTTCCACATACGTCACCACCGCTACACTTTCAAAACTTAATAAATATTAAACCTTTAGTACACACAAGAATCTTTTATAACATTATTCATGTAGATGTTAAGTTCCAAGTCCCTTATATTTTGAAGTGAAGACTGATTTATTATAGAATACACTGCAGAATCACTTATTCGTTTAAAGCAATATACTAATTTAAAAAATAATTCTAATCGTTACTTCAAGGGAAAATTGATTAATTTTTTGAATAAAAAATATATATTTATATTGGTTTCTTTGATAGGGGGAATTAAGCGAAACTGCAAAACTCTCTTGCATTAGGTTAGGAAAGGACATTTCATTTTTCAGGCTCAAGCAGACGTTACTTCATTTTGTTGAACAACTGCAGGAAAAATTTCTTCGTTAGCAGTAATAACTCTATGATTAGTGAATCATTAAATTGTTCATAATTTTGTAATCTACAGCAAATTCCCAATAAATTATAATGGTAAAATATCACTATAAATCTAAATCATAATATGGGTTAATACGTCATTTTCAATAATTATATTTTTTTGAAAATGTATCATGGTTGATCATAAAATATAAATTTTAGTAAACTAATAAATAATTTAACACATGACATTTTCTCGAATACAATATATTATATGCATTTTAGAACCGGAGCAAAATTTTCCTAAAATAAAAAAGATTGAAGGCTGATAAAATCTTATTTAAAAATCAAATTTCATCTTGGATTTACTATTTATATACAAGAATAACAAAAAGTTTTTACATTTTTAATAGCTTTTCAATTTTAAACTTAATTTTCATATTCCTTGGTGGCCTAAAAAAAGACATTTGAATTTTCCCAAAATTTTGAAACATAATCTTTAGCTTCTTTATAAATATTATATTGCCATTAAACAATATCTTATAATTTAAACCCATAACAAAATTTCTTACAAAAAATCTTACTTATAAAATTCCAAGAATTTCTTTAAAATATTCTTCGACCGTCAGAAGGAAGTAGACTAGATGCATAATTCATCCATAGGATTTCAAAAAGCATAAATTTCATATTTTTATCCAACTAAAGGAAACAAAATGCCTTCATGTATCAAAGAGTACTGTTTTATGTATATTTAGGATTGGGATGAGGTATATTTTGAATTCTGTGGGCGACTTTAAATCTTGAGTTTTTTTTTTTTTTTAATATTTAAATCTTTGCAAAGTATTTCTTGATACTTCGAATGGATAAGATGGCTTATTCAGAAATGTTATATTCAAAAAATAAATTTACAAGGGTAGTTTGATTTTTTTATTAAATTTTCTTATTCGAATAAAATTATGAAAGTTTAAAAAGGCAAGATATATTGAATTTTCGAATACAATAATTTGAATAGAAACTAGATTTTCAAAAATATTTTTTTCTCAACCGCTTATACATTTAAAATTTTCAATATTTTTAATACATAGCAGTTTGACTTTAATTCTTTATTTCATTTTAACAATTTCCTTTTCATAAGTATTTCAAAAATAGTGCTGAGTTACAAGTAAAAAAAAACTATTACATTAAAGCTGCTAATATATTTTTGTATATTATCTAAAATATATTTATTTAGAGATGTATTTCTTATAATATTAACCGAACGAAAATATTTCAAGCTCAATAAAATCACTACAATTTTTGGATAATAAAATTACCTAAATGATCACAATTTTAAAATTTAAATGCGGTAGGAGTAATTTTACATGGAAAAATAATCAATATATCTATGAATAAGATTGAAGTAATTTGTGTTTCTCACATCAGATGGCGTAGTTTTGTTTATTATAGTGAAACAATTTTAACCTTTACTTGGATATATGTAAATAAATAGTTTCACTTCTGCCTTATAAGAGTGCGGTAGTATCAATTTCTTTCTATTCTTATAATGTAACGTAACTTCCTTTGAATCAGGGATCGGACTATTTAGAAAAGTTCAGTCTATGTGTATATTCCATTGCTCTCCCACTTTGCTATGTACATTCTATAAAACTCTTACTGATTTTAATTAAAAACATTTTATTCTGTATCCATTTGAAAATTTTGAATTTTTGTCCGCACAATTTCAATAAACAATATATTTCTGAGGAAGCGATTTTTTAATTTTATTTTCAAAAATTTGTATTTATAATTTGATAATTAATATTGTAATTAAAAGCACGTGAAAAATATATCAATATTTTTTTATCTGTTTAATGAAAACGGATTTATTTTTAAACATCAGATAGAATGCATCACAATGTGATCTTCAAAATATATTTGAAATTATGAGCGTTTAATACTATCGTATAAAAAATAGTTTAAATCTTATAAAAATCAACATTTATCTTCTAAATAATCCCGTACAAATAGACTGTATCCCCTTTCGAATATAACCTATTGTTGTGCTTTACATTTACAAATCACAATAAATACACATACGAAGCGAAATCATAAAAAAACGTCTACGTATAAAAAGATTGTACAGTAAACATTTGTGTTTGAAGAATGTAATGAATAACAATACCAGATTCTTGCATGATGTAATACCGTTGTTTAAAAAATATTTTTGAATATCAATTCGGTCAATGAAAGCATTCCTTTCAATAGAAAATTTTATAAATACTTTACTAGAAGAATTTTCGATAAACGTTTCTTTAATTCTTTGAAGCTCAAGTATCTATTGTATCAAAATTGGATAAAAGCCCATTGACCCTTTTCGATAAACAGTAATGACAATTATATATTATCTTCTCTATTATCTCCTTTCCATTTCTTATACGCCTTAGGAAAATCTTCCCGATTCCGCCTTTAATCTCAAAACATTAGTCCATTTACAAATAAGGAAAATATTTTCATTTCGCATGTTTTCAAATTTTATTATATATTGATATATAGTTTGCTCTTTCCTCTTGATTTGATTTTCGTTTCTTTCATAATCTTTCCTTCTTTAGATTTATTATTTTTTCCATCATAAATTTTCATTTTTATCCTTATAAAGATTTACAACCAACCTTTCTTTTAATTTTGATTTGGGTAAACTTCACAATTTTCTATTCTCAAAAGTATTCCCCAGGTCAGTTAGGAATGTCCTCTTATACTTTATAATTCCGTTCAAATCTTTCTGTAAAGCTTAATTTTATAGGAAACAAACAAACAACAACAACAAAAAAAAAGATCCCTACAGGCTTTTTCTATGAATTCCAGATTTCTATTATTATTTTTACCACCCGATATCTCAATTTCATTTCCAAATAGTGGTGCCAAAACAATATTACTATATTGTTTCTGTTATTAATTCTGTTATTAATCAGTAACAATATTACTATATTGTTTCTGTTATTAATTCTGTTATTAATCTGTTATTAATTAGTAACAATATTACTATATTGTTTCTGTTATTAATTCTGTTATTAATCTGTTATTAATTAGTAACAATATTACTATATTGTTTCTGTTATTTCTGTATTCTGTTATTAAATCACTATAGAAGTTATTTTCTCAACTGCAATACAAAATAAAAGTTAAAAAAAATTCTATTCAAAACCTGAAATTTATATGCATGTATAGCACTGAACTAAGATATTGCCGGGTGAGTAGGAAAATGTGTAGACAGTGGAAGAGAATGGTTAAGGGAGAAAGATGAAAACTTGTACCCACCAACAGGTTAGTGATCAGGTTTTAAGCCGTTTTCTCTGGCACACTACTTCTGCTTTGTTACATCTGTTATGCGCGAGTAATGTTGGGGTCAATGACCTGAATGTTAAATGCATATTCCAGGAACCTATATATTCTGTTTTCTCAGAAAAATACATGCATATATAGAAGCTGTTTTAACAGATTAAGCTTGGTATAAATGAAAAATAAAGCTATAAAATGAAAAATAGAAAGCATCTTTGAATAAATAAATAAATTAGAGCATTTCTTAAACATTATGTCCTTTATATTCTCTATTTTGACAAAAATATACTACATGGAGCTTAGATATATATATTTTTTATAATTCTTGTATAATATATTTTATTTATTATCATTCTTTGATCAAGCACCTTAATTAATTAATTTTGGAAATAGATGACACATCATTTTGTATTTTAAATTATACATTTTCGCTTATATTACGCTACTGCGTATTTATGGAATCTATTGTCGCATCTGAATTTTTTATTTGCCAAATTCGTCTAAGAACGTCCTTTATTGGGCTAAACATTTTTCATTTTATTTGGTTCATACTGATGCCCAAAGAATAAATGTTTTGCAAGAAAAATTACACAAACTAGCACGAAATGTATTTTTAACCCTTTATCTACTTTATATTATGAGCAACTGAAAATTTCTTCATAAATATATTTTTGTTAGCTGCCACATTGATAATTAAAGAATATACAAGAAAAAAATATCCTTGGTGCGAAATTTAATTTGTTAGAACTAATTAATTAAAGTGGTACTTAAATGTACCGTCAGTACACTATGTATAAATTTCCTTATAATAGAAAAAAATTACGAATGATATTTCTAATGAAATTTAACCTCTTAAAAATGCTCAATAACCAAAAAAACACACATAAGAAAAAAATAAGAAATTATCAAATTGACATAATTTTATTTTGTACATAATAAAGGTAGAAATTCACATTTGATGATAATCATATCACTTTTTTTTTCATTTACGCACAAAAATATATTACAAGTTGAGCATTTTGAATGTGATTTTGATTGAATATTTTTGAGTTCACAGAATTCACAACGTCCTCGATTCGACACGAATGTTGACCAATGGTATCCTCTATTTTCTAAACAGATATCATTAGAGACAGACAAATTTCCTTTTCTTCTCTTTTTCTCATAAAAAATTTGTTCATCTCCATTAGGTTTAGGTCTCCCTTTTCGTTTTGGTTTTGATTTTGTTAGTAATTCTTTGATAATGCAGCGCTTATATTCGTGGGACGACATTTTCTCATGACGCACTTCCACATATGCAATATATGAATTTACATATGCCATTTCTAGCATAGCAAAAAAATGCCTGTGCCATCATTTTTTTTGATTTCCTGTCCTTATTATAAATAGCAAGTAACATGCCGGCTTTATCAATTCCCCCCATGTATCCATTGTAGTCTTTTACAACAATGGGTGCGGTAACGTCAATTTTGGTACCATCTTTGAATCTCCTTTGGACTTTGCAAGTAAAATCTAGCTTATTTTTTTATTCGGAATGCAAAATTCACATTCAATACTAACGTTTTTAAATGCTCTTTACAGTGTTAATTAAAAAAAAATATCTATAATGGAAATCTATAAAAAATACTAAAACATATTGCTACACTACACTTTCATAATTGCATTATAACAAACAGAAATACTATAGATAATTACATGGACAAAATGAAAACAAGTTTTTCTCCAATACTATGTGTACTGGCGGTACTTATAAGTACCACCGAATAATTCGACGGTTAATCACATTACATAATCTGTTATAATGATTGGGCAAATAATATTCTTAGACAATACAGAATGAATAAAAAAAATACAACACTTAAATTTGGTTTGATATTATATATTTATAGCAAATAAAAGATAAGATCGGCAATCCGTACAAATTGGCAGCAAAAGAACGCAATGTCCGTACGAAAATAGCTTTCTTCCTCGCAAAATTCATCAGCCTAGAATAACTACTGCCATCTATCTTGCAAAATTAGAGTTAAAAGAGTGTTTCTAAAACGTACCATCAGAATTTAAGTAATGGTTGTTGTGTTATAAAGTTATAAGTACCGTCAGTAGATAAATGGTTAAACGGAGATGCAATCAATTTTATTATTTTTTTTGTATGGTTTGTTGTTAATTTTTATTCAAAATTTTACTTTTCATAAACTTTTTATTTACTTTATATGATAAATTAAAATTTATTAGAGATAATTGTCTGGAGGTTGAAGCATTGGTTTAAATTAATATGCACATTGAAATGACACAAAACGTTTAATGTTAATGATTTTTTTTTTTCATTTTCTCGTATATGAAGTATAGAGGAAATATTGCAATCGTTAAATTTGAACTCGAGATTTTGACAAATCTCAACGTTTCAGACCTCCTTGAGTCCCAAAACACATTTCTGGCATTAAGTCTCATTCTGTCTATCAATAAGTCCATTTACTTGTCTGAAAGTAATCACAACTCAAAAACTCTGATCTAAATTTGGCACGACTTAAGACCGAAATTTTAAAAATTTGAAGTAAATCCATTCACTGTCTGTTTGGATGTTTGGATACAAGTATACTCGATAATTAAAGGACGCAGACTTTTTAAAATTAAATTTAGTGCAACGGTTCAGCATCTAAAATATAGATTCTTATCAATTTTTGAACCAACTTTGTCAAACGGTTGATCGTCTGTCGGTCTGTATTTTTGTACGCATGTAAATTCAATGACTTAAATCTTTGAGATCTTTTTACTACAACTGTAGGTTCGTGTCAAATTTTGATTGATTAATCGCTCGGGAATAAGTCGTCCAATTTGAGTAGTCGCACTAAATTCACGTAAAAGATCTGTAATTAATAATTATCATGCAAGGTATTCGCTGCTTTATCCAAGGTCCATAAATTTATGCGAGTTATGGAATATATATAAAAAAAAATGGAGAATATGTGAGAAAGTGTTGGCCAAACTATTATTGCTGTTTTAATTATAGGCGTTTGTAACAAGTCATCTGTAAATTCATGGAGAAATGGTTATTTAAATATTGTAATATAAAATAACTACTCCAATTTATTTGCATTTCAAATTTTTTCTTAGATTGGGGACTGTTGCATTGATCATTATCTCTTATAACTTGATCAAATTTTCATGCTTCACAAAAAATGATAAACTTTTAAAAATTATTTTCGCCATTTCCGTTTTATAATTCACAATGCATTTAAAAATAATAAATTATTAAAAAATCCAATTTTCAAAAATTTTGCTCTGAATGAAGTCTGTCAATTTAATATAGAATTTAATTATATAATATATTTCGGCTTCAACTATTTGAAAGTTAGCTAATAAGGAATTTCTTGACAAGAACTCGTATTTTCATAATTTAGAAATCAATAAGTTTGCCGGAGTTCTGGCCTATCGGTAGCACGTCTTCCTAGTGATCTGGGCATCCCGGGTTCGAGTCCTAGTTCGGGCATGATTGTTCTTTACCCTGTGTTCTATCCATGTTTAAAATGTATTTCACATGATGAAAGAGCCCCCCCCCCCCTGTAAAAAGGGGTCGTGTAAGTGAGTGTCATCTTCATATGAGCTAGAAGTCAGGTTTCTGCCCTCGAGTTCTCAAGGGCTTTTACTCATAGAGTTGATTCAACTCTATGCCTTTACTCTCAGAAGCTACTGCACATTCTGGTTAAATCGCTGAGAGTTCATCAGCGGACTAGTAAAAGTGCCATAAATAACAACAACAATAAGTTTGGATTAAATCCACTATATGCGATAAAGAAGATACAATAAACAAATATATTATGATATCTTATATAATATTGTTGTTTATAATACATTTTAAACAACAATAACGTATAAATTTTTTTCGAAACATTTATCATATATATTCATTTTATACGCAGCTATTTAAACTAGTATTAAAATCTCAAAGTTTCATCAGTTCGGAAGATTTGTTATGAAATCGATAGATAACACCAGCCTGCAACAATTTCTTGTTTTAAAAGTGATCGTTGTTTTTTATGTATTTTCGCATGCTTATTTCAAAAATAATATCATTTTTTACGTATCACGTACAGTTTGTTTGAAAAGTATATTTTTAAATAAGTAAAAATACACAGATTTTTTGCAATTTGAATAGGATAAATTAATAAAGTATGTATGTTTATTTGTTTAAATAAATTCTGAAAACCTCTTACTTCATTGAAATTAAATAATACATTTATATTGAATAAATACTTACAATTATATTTAAAAAAAAACCTTTTATTTTAAAATTCAAAACATAGATGGCAGTTGGATTTCACCGTGAAAAATGAAGTACCTGAAAAATTTAATAAAGCCGAATTAAATGACTTAATTCGTGATTTAGGTTTAACTAAAGAAAATGCAGAATTATTAGGCTCTCGGTTAAAAGAGAAAAATTTATTAACGACACTTATGTCGTTTAGTTGGTACAGGAATCGAGAAAAGCAATTTTTATCATTTTTCAAATCTGATAACTTCTTGGTTTATTGTGCTGACATACCTAGTTTGTTACATGAATTAGAAGATAATATTCCTTATAATCCGAATGATTGGCGACTATTTATAGATTCCTCAAAGAGGAGTCCAAAAGCAGTTTTATTGCATAACGAATCTGAACTTGCTTCAGTTCCAGTTGCACATTCCGTTTTCATGAAAGAAACATATGAAAGTATGGAGATGCTTCTCACTAAAATAAAATACACTGAACACAAGTGGGCAATATGTGGTGACTTAAAGGTTATAGGTCTGCTTCTCGGGCAACAAAGTGGATTTACTAAATTTCTGTGCTTTATTTGTGAATGGGATAGCAGGGACAGAGAAAGTCAATGGATAAAAAAGATATGGCCGAAGAGACAAGAATGGATTCCTGGTAAGAAGAATATTTTAAATGAATATTTAATAGATCCACAAAATATTTTACTGTCCCCACTTCACATAAAATTGGGACTCGTAAAACAGTTTGTGAAAGCTTTGGATAAAGGCGGAAAATGTTTTGAGTATCCTTATATCGAAGTTCCCAAAATTGTCTAGCGCTAAAATTAAAGAAGGTATATTTGATGGAACGCAAATAAAGAAATTAGTTAAAGATTCCAATTTTGAACAATGTATGACAAATAGAGAGAAGCAGGCTTGGGTTGCATTTAAAGATGTCGTAGAAGGTTTTTTAAGAAATGAGAGAAAAGAAAATTACAAAGAACTTGTAACTAAGTTATTACGTACTTATCATCTCTTAGGGTGCAATATGAGCATTAAAATTCACTTCCTTCACTCACATTTGGAATACTTCCCAGACAATTTAGAAAAAATGAGTGACGAGCAAGATGAAAGATTCCACCAGGATATAAAGGAGATAGAACGCAGATATCAAGGACGGTGGGATGTTAACATGATGACGATTACTGTTGGTCTTTAAAAAGAAACAGTGATGTGGACCATAACCGAAAAACCCGCAAAAAGAAGCTTTTTGACTTCAAGAAAAACACAAAAGTTATCATAATATTGTAAAAGAACAGCATTATTGTGTTAAGTTAATAGTAACTACAGTTGCAACTGTATGCAATATACTGCATTTTATTAATTTTTTCATTGTCATTTGTAAAACATCCTTACGTGTTACATAAAATTTAGTTTGCATTTTGGAATGACATCATCATTGCTGATATAAATCAATTAAAATTTTACAAACAAAAATTTTTTTCTTTTTTTTGCAGGCTGGTGTTATCCATAATTTAATTTGAAAAATGCTTCCAATGTTCATTTCTAAAAATTGATAAAAGGACCTCTATTTTTATATTCATTTAATGAAAATGAAACTTATACAAATAGCTTTACTTTGTATTATTTATTAATTTATTTGGTTTTCTTTTGAAGAAAATTAAATTGATTGATTGGATTATTGTGTAGAGCTCTCAAATGCATGAGAAACTTGCCTATCTCTATTTATAATAACGATGGATGCATGTTAATATTTGCGTGAGCATGTTGGGACTCTACAGGCCAGTATGTTTGATTTAGAGCCACCAAAAAATCAGATATATACTTTGTAAAGCGTAAATTACCATCTCAAAGTGATTTTTTTCGAAATTTTAATTAGAATTTTCATTAATTAAAGATTACTGCGAAAACATGCCAAACTTTCGTTTAAACTTCTGAAAATATTACATTAGAATATGATACCAAATATCATCAGAATTTTTGTCGCATTATTTTTCTGTCTATTTTTAATTAATTTAAAAAATATTTTAAGATTATTTTAAAATAATGTATTTATTTCATTGTTGAAGTGAAACTCGCAGTTAGCATTGTTGCTTCTAATATTTCTTCCCTTTTTTTTTTTTTCCCATTGCTAAGATCAAAATATGAAGGTTTTATTTTTCCATGTTTAGTAGATTTCAGTATAAGGTGTACTTTTAATACATTTTTGATATTTTTTATATTAAAATTAAGGTTTAAGTTTAGAATCAGGCAATGGTCTAAAAAATTTAAAGTCCTCCCATTCAATATAATGCTGTCTTTTTCTGAGGTATTATTGGATGGTATACAGCTGTAGACTGAAAATTAGGGAAATGGAAAACATAATGAATAGAACTATGTAAGACTTTTGAAATAACGTTAGTTATATGTTTATAAAAATGTGAAGTTTTTAAAAATAGTTTCTAAAATTTTCGATAGGAACGAATTGAAAATTTTAGCAATCATTAGTTTGGTCGAACCAACTGGTATCCAAAGGCGGCTGATTGGATGAGAGAAATGGAAGTAAAATGTACCAATGTAATTTTAAAAATGCATGCGCAGGTTTAATTTTATATGCAATCAGTTTTATGATATATGAAAATGTGTGTTTACGAATTGCAATTCTTCAGGGCGCAAGTTCACAGCAATATGTAATTATATACAGAAAAATTAAGCAGTCTATTTTGATTAGTTACATGGGATGTCAGCAAAAATATACATTTATTTTAAATAATGCAACGACAACAAGTCTATCAACAGCAATCTTTAAAAAAACCTTTCAGCAAGTGTATACTGAAAGAATTAAATTAATTAGCTGTCATTTCAGATATTATATATAACATGAATTTTGTTACTAAATAACAAAAGTAATTTTAGCTTTGAATTTTGAGCATTAAATTTTAAATATTCTACAAGAAGAAGAATCTACTGATAGCATTCGTAATTCAAATTTTATTGAAAAGTCATTTGGCATGACACAGAATCAAGATTTTTCATTTTTAAGTTTTCAGAAGAAAAAAAAAATGATCTTTATATCTTTATCTTATTGCCACTGATTGTACTTGCGTAAGGTATTGCTCTGTGTTTCAAATTTAATTTAATTTAATCACAAAAATTAAAACCAAAAATTTTGCTTTGCATGTAAATAATCATGTTAATAAATGCTAATAACTTAATTACGAAATAAAAAGTATTTATCCTTTATAATGAGGTACATTTTTATTGTGAACATGTTTGATTAAAGACGGCTAATATGAATTTTCCTGTAATTCAGAATCAATCGTATATTGTATAATTCTATCGTTGCGTTGATATCTGTTATATTGTATACTTGTAAAAATACTTGGTAAATTGTGATGTTTTATCTTTGTATATACACAAATATTTAGTTACAAGCCTATTTATTTAAATCGACTCTGCCATTGCATTCCATCTTTTTCTACATCAATGGATTTTGGTATAGAGATAGAGAATATGTCAATTTGAGATCCATACCCTAGTGGTAAATGTATCTATATGTTAAATGGTGACAACGCACTTTACACCATCGCATAAATGGTGAGTAGAGACAAATTTGTAGTCGATTCACTCATCATTGGTTTCATTCATAGTCTTCTCTGTTCTTAAAGAACCAAAAATAACACTTTGTTATCTATCATGAACTTGCAACGGCAAGTGACGAGGCG